>NC_051847.1:130067534-130140201 GCF_002237135.1 Teleopsis dalmanni
GCGAGTGGTCAGATGACAAGTCGAAATTGGACTTACAGGTAGTTGTTTCGATACGTACCCCCTTTGATACCGCAAAATCAATTAAGTCAGGTATTTTTCTTCTATCCGTTGGCCAATATGTGGGTCCACCTGTTGAGATTGTGTGGAGGTTGAGTACATTTATTGCTTCGAAGAGTTGACGTCCTTTTGGAGATATTAGGCGGGAACCCCATTTTAAGTGTTTAGCATTAAAATCTCCGCCTACTAGGAACCTAGATCCAAGCAGCTGAAAAAATGATATGTACATATCTTTCGTGATACTGTGGCGCGGTGGGCTGTAGAGTGATGAGAAAGTCATGTCGCCTTCTTTAGTTTGTACTACAATGTTTGTTGCCTGGATTTCATTCTTGCAATATGGTTTTGCTTCATAATGTTTTATCGAGTTCCTTATGAGGACCGCAGAGCCACCATTTCCTTTACCACTTGGATATCATTATTACAGATAGCCAACTCTTCCTAACGTCAATGGGCAAATTTTCAAAATTTGCGATTGTCAAACATATTCCTTCTAAATCCACCATAGATATAAAGAATGCCTTATTGGAAATCTTAGCAATATTTCCAAATGTAAAATCTATTGTCACGGACAATGAAACAGCTTTTCATTCTAACATGGTGAGGTCATTTTTAAGAGATAATTATTCGATTGAGCAATTCTTTATTCCAACTCTTCATAGTGAGAGCAACGGTCAAATTGAAAGATTTCATTCAACATTAATAGAAATAGCTCGATGCATAAAAGCACAGCAACATATAAACGAATCCAAAGACTTGATACAACTAGCGACACTAAAATATAATAACACCATTCACTCGGTTATAGGTGCTAAACCAGTGGACGTACTTTATAACTGTCCGTCTGAAAATATAATAAAAATAAAGAATAAACTTATTTTAGCGCAGGAAAAAACCTTAGAAAAATTTAATGCAAATAGGATAACTAGAACATACGAACCTGGTGAGAAAGTTTATTTACGACATAACAAAAGATTAGGAAATCAGTTTAACCAGGTTTTCATGGAAAAAACAATCGAAAGAGACCTGGGCATCACTGTGCAAATAGAAGGTCGCAGAATTCATAAAATCAATTTACGCTAAACTTAAATTTAGATTTAGACAATTCTTATGTTTTATTTAATTTTTAGATTACTATGCGTAACAAAATTATCAGCCGCCAGAGTGGTAGACTATACGCAAGCTCCTTTTATTGCGGTGGAACAGGGAAAAGCTGCAGTTTATAACGAACCTGATACACATGACAAATTTAACCAACTATAGAATTATGGCGGAAGAAACAAATAATATAAAAGATCAACTTGGTGATAAACCACATCTTGCGAAAATCTTAACCGAACAAACAGAAGAAATTTTTAGTTTAATAAAAACCCTTGACATTCCCCGAAGATTTGCGAGGTCAATAGATTTCATCGGGTCAGCACTAAAATTTATCGCTGGAACACCAGATCACGACGATTTTGAATTGCTGTCCACCAAACAAAATTACTTGATCGAAAATAATAATAAACAAACTACAATAAATTCAGCTTTAGAGAATAAAATAAACGAAATTACAGAACAAATTAATAACATAAGAAAAACCGCTTCTATAAACAATGTAATCCCTGACAGGGAAGAAGTTTTATTTGAATTGTATCAAAATAGAAATAATAGAATTAAGACAAATTTAAACACGATTGCACTATCGGTAGTATTAGCAAAAAATAATATAACTAACCCATTAATTTTAGATGATTCAGAATTAAATAAAATCATTTCAATTGAAAATTTCCCTATAAGTGTGGAAAGCCTACTTAGTGCTGCAAAATTAAAAATCCTACAGAATACTGATATAATTTATTATGTTTTAAGAATTCCAAAAATATTTAAATTTTGTAATTATATTAATATTTACCCTGTTATCAAAAATAGTACTATAGTTAAGTTATCCGTTAACGAAGCATTAAGCTGCCCAAATGTTACATTACCAATTAAGAATTGTATTTATACGGCAACAGCCTTTATATGTCAACCAACATTAGATGCTTGCCTTTCGCAACTACTTAACAACAATACAGCTAAATGTCCAACCGAATCATCTCATCATTTAACTCAAATTCAACAAGTATCAGATGGAGTAGTTATTTTAAACGACGTATTTCCTACCAAAATTGTTGATCAACAAAAATCGAACTCACCCGTGGCACATACCTGATTACATTTATGGAAACTATTTCGATAAACAGCACGGAATTTTCCACAATCAAAAAAAATTCTCTCATGGAAGCACACCCACCCAAAACGATGAAGGTAAATTATGAGACATACGATGTAAAATTATCACTGCCATATCTTCACAAAATCCATATCGACAACACAAAACATATTAACACATTGCAAGAAGAAATAATTAAACAAAAGATGTTTTGGTTCATTTCAATACCAATAATAGCAATCCTGATTCTTTTCATTGCGATAATCTTTATAAAAAGAAATTTACAACCAAAAATAAATGTAAATGAAATAGTCCAACAATTAAGAAACAGAAGCGAGGACGCTTCAACTTAAGAAGGGGGAGAGTTAACCAGTGTTGACCATTCGTCAGCATTAATATGTAACAACGATGTCAGCGACCCAGTCCATGCGCACAATTAAAATTGTCGCTTTATTGCAGCAGCGGTTTACGCAATATCGAATTTCATTTCGGTGCAAAGAACCCAAAGCAAGCGCGTGTTGGCATTGTTATTGCACTTAATCAATAACAATAAATTAAATTATAGAATAAGCACAAATAATTTGTAAGGGCAGCTGACATTGCTATTATAATAAATAATAAATAAAAATTATAAATTTTGTAAAATAATAAAATTAATTTGTAAGTGCAGCGCACTAGCAAATTTTAATAAAGTTTAGATATACTTCTCAATCGAAAGGGTAACGTGTTTTATTTTAAAAACGCTCCGTGATTCGACTTAAAATAACTTAGATAAGTGGTAGTCGAATTTTCATATATGAGTATGCGTTCTTTATTGAAGTACAGTAAATGTCGAACCAACAAAACTTATAATAAAATAAATTATAAATATTGTATACTTAAATTAAATAATTGCATAATAAAAAATGAAACAACTTTAAAAAGTATTTTATAAAATTTATTATTCAATTAAAAATCGACGCTACTGTTAATTAAAATTTCATTGCATTAATAATTTAAAGCCTAAAGCCGTATTAATGGCTTACATACTGAATACCATATATTCCTTATTTAAATATTAAACTAATTTGGACAATTAGATTTTTAAATAATATTATTACTTAATAATGTACAATATAATGCCATAATTATAAAGTTAATTGCTAATTAAAGTATTGAAAATTATTTAATTAATATTCATGAATAATGTGCACATATTTTTATTTGCTTAAAGAAAAAACCGTTGGAAATTATTTCAAATTATGAATATAGACAAGAGTACTTCTTTTTAATATATTCCGATTTTCATTGACAGTTTTTAGCAAACAAATTAATTTTTATTCATTTTTTTTAAAAAGAATATTGTAAATTTTTTTATTCTGTACAGTATTTTATACATATTTTTATTTAATTCGCTTAATTCCATTACAAAACCGCAAATAATGAAAATTAATAATTAATTTTGATGTGAATACAAATAAAATCTGCTGCTGTCTTTTTTTTCTTTTTGTATATTTATTTTTTAAATTTATTTATTTATTTTTTTGGAAAATATTATTTGTTGGTGTCTGTATACTCGAATTAATATCAGTAATGTGAGTTTTTCAGTAGGCTTATACAGAATCTTTATGGAATGTAAACAATATTTTTGATTTGTTTTAAATGTCATAGTAATTTTTTATTATGGTAATGTGTATTATTCACATCTTTTAATTATTGGCTGGTAGATATTTTGGAAGAGTATATATTATTAATATTAGACTATTTCAATTTAATTCACATGTCAACTGAGCTTTGCGTGTTATACTAAAAAGTAGGAGTTCGAAAAGTTTGTCTCACAATAACCATATATTCACATATAACCAGGATTCAAAAAATTAGAGAAATTGTATCGAGTTCATTAGCACCTTTAAATGGAAATAAGAACTAATATATATATATATATAGGTATATATATAAATGCTTGCAACCACTTTTCAAACACAACAACCTTAGCGCGAAGAAAAGAAAGCTGATCTACAGCCAGATAATTAGACCAGCACTACTTTATGGGTGTGTTGTGTATAGCAAAGCTGCCGACTTTACTATCGAGAAGCTACAAGTTGGTCAAAGTCAAGCTTTTCGAAGACTCTTCAAAGTGCCATGGTACGAATGACATGCTAAGAGACCATAGAATAGATCCGGTCAAAAAATTCAGAGCCTTGAAGGTATATATGAAAACCGACAGACTGCCCTACTTAGCGCAATCTAGACTCAGAGTAACCACTAACCGCACGGGGCGGTTCGCAGATCTTAGATCAGTCAATGAATAATCACGATGCGTATGAGGAATAGAATAATTAGTCTGTGAGATGGGTGGGACTTTGCAGAAACCCCCCAGCTAACAAAGAGGAAAACTGTCCAGATACACTAACTCGGAAAAGGCTCAACATTAGATATATTTGTTATTAAATATTATTGTACTTTTAAAGCGTTGATAATATTTAGTTTCTGACAACTATTGTTCAAAAATTATATACGAACAATCAAGTCAATTGATGTTTGCAAAGAACACTGACAATGGACTATTATTAATATCGGAAACAGCTGTATACTTTGGCCAAAAGACTTACTTAGTTAAAAACGAAATTTATGAATTCAAATTTTCCTTACACATCCTCCTTTCAATATAAACTTGAAGAATTTAAGAAGAACTTAACTGAATGCTAAATAAGACTAAATTCTACAGAACTAAACTACAAACTTATTGGGAACATAACAGTAATAGACTACTGGTTGAAATTCGAATTCTGTTGTCGTGTCGTTTCTACCTTTTTTACCCATTAGTGAAAGGTGGTTAAGTATTTTGATATTCGATTTTAATAGTTGTAATTAGTTGAATTATAGATTTTTTTTTTGAGCTCTATTTTATTAGCTCTTAAACCTTATATTGAACCCTATCCAAATTTAGTTGAGAAGCTACTCTGATTTTTTTAATATCATTACTCTAATTGTATCTTTCTATTGGAAAATAAAATTTACCAAATCCTTAGGCTAGTATATTTTGTTCTATTTGTTGAATCACTATACTAGGATTAACATTAGCATTAATTAGTTTCAACATACAAAGTAGTCTCTAAATAAACTTTGACAGAAATATATTAGTTCATAAATTATTGACAAGAATTATTGTGATTTAGATAAATATTAACAATATTAACATTAAAAAATAGTCAAAGAGAGAAAATAACATTGATAAGAAAAATTATTTGTAAATAAGTTTATGAACATAAATTTTATTTTTTTAAATCTATTTGGATAATGGCTCATTAAGAATTTTCAACTGGGTTACTAGAGGCAAAATAAATGCTAAGATTATAACAAAAAGAAGAAATAGAAACATTTTTTTGAATTATAGAAAGACAAGGTAGTACCAGAAACTAATTGTATTATTGTAAGATTGTAAAAAAAATACTGCTTTACATTTAGAAAATTTAAAAGATTTGGAATAAGACATTAGTATCAGTTTATAAATTTGAAATTTTATTTGTCTTTATAGTGTCACATAACTTACAGTGACAACTATAATCAATAAAGAGATGAAACATAAACTATTTAAAAACTTCGAAATTCAGTAAAAGAGTATTATAACATTAATACCTGATTATACTTGTCTAATGTGTTAGCAGTAAGCACAGTAGGGACTTATGATTTATATTTTTTCTGCAGATTACTTAGAAGTTGAATATGCATTATGTATTATCCAATTTACAAAAATTTACGTTTCAGTACTAAAATTTATTCAAATTAAATCTGTGTCTTTTGCAGAGTTTAAGAGAATTTCTCTTTCACTATTATTTACTGAATTCTATGAGAACAAACTAGGTATGTATCAGAGCATTGTATTACCTTGCCTTGATGAATTTCATAAAAACATTTCCAATTTTAAAACCATATATGTTAAAAGCTTAGCTCAAAATAACATTTTTAATTAAAATCCATTGTCGAATGCCAGTACCCGGGAATTCGGAGTCATGCCAATATAAAATTGTTTTTAAATTTTACTATAAAAAGTTTTTCTATTCAATTATTCTCTGCTTCAACTGTTATATCAAAATGAAACATTTGAATGTAATTAAAAAGCTAAATTATCAGTTTCTGGTAATAGTCATTGTAATATAAAAGTGAGCCTCGTAAATTAACTTATTACATCTATTTTTGGTTTTAATTAATTATAACACTAAATAAAATCAGTTTGTGGTCTTAATAATCTCCGCAGTTTGATTTAGTTTATTTTATTATTAAATATGTATAATTTATATAATTAGATTTACATTAAATTATATTAAGTGATGATTTAATGGATTTTGCGGCTTTGTTAATTTAAGTATTTAATATTTTTAATAATATATTTTAAAGTAAATCTAGGTAATACTTGATTATATTTATTCAACTTATATTGCAATCATTGTTTTGGACATATACATTATATACTTATTACTAATATAATATTTCATTTTAAATGTAAAATATTATCATTAATTATTTGACTTTGCTTTGTTAATAATTTATTAAAAAGTGCTTACATATTAGCACACTTTTCATATCTTATGATACATTGATTTATGTGACATACACATATTTAATTAAGAAATGCTGCATTATTTCAATCTATTGTTTTATAGAAATTGCTTCAATTAATTTTTGATTATAGTTTACATATTGCTGCAATATTTCACATACGCTAAGTTGTATTTTTTAAATGGTGTTATATTTAAGTATACTTAGTGTATCCCAGATCCGTTGGGACTAGTTTCATACAAATTCTAAACCCAGCGACAGCGATGAGTGAATGACATCTATTAAGTGATTGGTGGATAATTTAACTACTTACTGTAACATTTCAACGAATTCACTCAATATATTCTTAAAACTTGACATACCACTTGACCGCTTTGAGCAAGTCAGTTGAAAAAACGCCATTGAGGAATGAAGGAGGAATATTATATTCAGTTTTGAATTAGATAAAGGTAGCAGAGAATCATAGTTCTAAACGTATATAATAGGTATAAGAGAACGAATGTAAGTTTTGTGCACAGGTTTTTCGTTAGCCGAGACGATTTCGTGACAGTTGTGAAAAGTATTAAGACATTGCCGATAAAAATTTGTGCAATGAACAGAACATTAAAAGAGTCAAAAAAATTCTCCGGAAAGATCATTGAGAGATCTCCAGACTCAATAAAGAGGACAATGTAAAAATACAGCTTCTCATATTTTGATAAAAAATTTCTGTGATATTCTCTAATGGGCGACCAAATAGATGGGAAAATTTGGTATTGTAATGCCATAATATATTCATAAGGAGTTTTTAAAACTTGTCAATGACTAGTGATGCAATTTGGTGCCTCCAATATTATAATATGTAATCACAAGTAGACTGAAGTAACTAACTATTCAAATATGAGTATGAAACACAATCGACGAAGAAAGCCGTAGAATAAGAATATAACGTAGTATATTACTTTCCGAAAAACAGGCGTTGTATACGTGTTATTGTGAATTGTGCTTTAGAGTTATTGTGAAGCATTTTAATGAGTTTGGTTCAGAAACAAATTTTAAAAAAATGACCAGTTCCATAAAGCTTTTTGGTTTATTTTATTTATATCATACGCTACATGTATTAGATATGTTATCTAAAAACATATCTGTAATAAGATTTCCTTGTTATAAATACAAGATTCTATAGCTGACCTGTGTATTGAATTATTTATTATCTGCACATATATAATAAATTTTCATATACTTTTCTCAATACATTGTAATTTTGTCCACTTCTATAACTAAATATATACTAATAATTATCGTTATAATGTGTATTTCTAACTGATAACATATTTTTAAAATATACACCTTACATTTTTTAAATTAATACTAAATTTTAAAAATATCTTTAATATTTCTTATTCCATATATGTTTAATATGTTACTTTTAAATCGATTTAAATATCTTACAAAACCATTAAAATATTTTTATTAAGTATTTTATATTCATTCATATTTCAAGAAAACTAAACTTATTAGATGAACTTATTAGATAGTATTGAGAACTACATTCCATCTTCCGTGCTTTTATCAATCAAATATATAATTTTCTATCATCTGATGCCTGTAAGTAAGATAAAATATGTTAGAATATGTAACAGTCATATATAACAATTAAATATATTATTAATAAAATAATTAGGTATTAAATCAAATAGAGAAGTTTTTATTTATAATATTGTTGTCTCGGTAAACTGGCCTTTATAAGCCTGACTAAATACCAGTAACTTTTTTTTTATTCAGAGCATAATTTTTTGCGACACCCTAAAAACTATGTATTAAAATATTTGCCAGAATCTCCACACTTATAGACATTAGACATGCTAAGATAGTCTAAGAACTAAGTTTCTAAATAATGGATTTTGAATAGAAACCAAGATATCATTATTATCTCAAATTTGAGATATGATAACTTTTGCTGTTGAACCAATTGAAAATAACTAATGAAATACTTAAGTTAGGTTAGGTTAGGTTACTGACGCACTTAGACCATGAGGTCCATTGTGATACCTTTAAGAATTTGACACCTATCACTATAATCATTCAGTACTGACCACAAAGCAATTGACATGAGCTAGGCTAATAGAACTTATCTCTCTTAGTGAATTGATAAAGTGCGACCCTATGTAGGAGAGTCTATGTCTTGCGAAAGCAGAACCCTATAACAGAAGGTGTATTGGTGATTTCTCTTTGTCATCTTCTATGCAATGTCTATAGTGCAATGAGGTTTTCATATTGAGCCTCACAGCATGTCCTTCTAATGGGCAGAGTCCCGTTTTAATTCTCATTATCTAATCAAATACATAGTCAATCAAACTAAACAATTATAAAAGATAATTAATTAATAAATAATGTGAGTTGTAACATATAAAATTAAATAAAATATTTTCGTTAAGATAGTTTAACTGGTGTAAATATTTGATTTTAATTATTTGAAAATTAATTATAGAATTTTGCATATTATATAACACCTCATGTGTGAACAATAAATTTAAAATATTAATATGTACAAGTAGAGATACATGTATTTATCAATTTAAAATATTGAAAGTTCAAAGAACATTAATCACATATCAAATTCACCCATGCTGAGATTTACCTGATATATTCTTCTGAATAAAATAGCATTAAATTCTTATGCCAGCATGAATTTCACACTTATTTATATTTGTTACCTGCACTCGAACACAAGACGAAGCTGTATATTATAGTGAACCGGAAACGGAAACCCACTTTACTTGGTAATTTTTATTAAACACGTGCTTGCTGCACAAGTTGTTCCCATCAAAAATCGAAATTGCCAGTAACATTACGTAAAATTCGCATAAATATAAAATTTTGAATTACTTTGAACATTTGTTGTGTCTTAAAATATTTATGCGTATCCTTTCTGCTATGTGTCGACACACTTTGTACCACACAATCCTTTTAACCTAAATACACAGACCTCTACGTCGTGCTTGTTGCGCACTCCGACACCAACAATTCAAAGGCTCGAAGGACCTTATTTACAAACATTTTTTAACAAAACACTTTCCTTTTGAATACGAAATATGTTTTTCGGATTGAAGTGCGGATGTGTGCCAACAGAGCAGGTGCAAGTTGGTTGACTTGCCACAATGTTGCCAGCGCTAATAAATTTCCTTGCTTACATTCTGTAGCCTTACATCCTCTTACAAATGGCTTATGTTTGTTTATGTGTAATAATGGCTGTGTAATGTGTAGAAGGCGTTCGCTTATGCAGCAGCGCAAACCCGAAATGCTTAAATTTGGCCACAGAAATTTAGTCTGAGGAAGTTTTATGTTTAATTTGCTACATTTGTAAATATTTGCTCTACTCGCTTTTATTAAGGTTTGTTTGGTTGTTCTTGTTTTTTCTTGAAACATTCACAAGATTATGAGCACACATTTCGCATTGTTTATTTTACACTCGAAACGCAAGAAAAATATTAAAAAAATCATAATAAACATTTTTTATGAAGAATGAGAAATGAAATATATGAACATTTGATACTGAAAAGTATAATTTATGATATCTGTATTCGGGTACTTGATTTACTTCAATTTAAGGCCGAAATCTCAAACGAGATGGTTGCATTCTTCATTTGCTCATATGAACCTCTTTTTTGGAAATATCATATAGTGAAAGTAACAAATATGGTTTTCGTTTTCATTATGGAGAAGTGATAAAAGGGGTTCTAAGAGTGATATGTACACGTTACTGTATATAGTTAAATGTAATAGAATATAGCCCTATGATAGTAATTTGCAAATTTTGCAATCTTTAAAAGGAACAAATCGATAATTAAATTTGTTTTTTTAATTTTTAAGTTGTTACGTCTAAAATATTTTAAAGTCATTTTTGATTTTTTAAAAGAAAAATTCCTTATATTTTTAAAATTTCTAATATTAGGAATTCTTCTGATGAAGGCAAAAGCAAATTTGCCAAAATACGTGTAGAAAAATACTAAAAATAACGATCGAAATTTAAGCAAAAATTCTTAAAAGACCAAAATCGATTTTGAAATCAAATTCTTTGAAAAATTAACAAGATTTATGTAAGAGACATTTGAGATCGAAGTCAAATAATCACAAAAATTGTTACTGCTTTCTTCCTATCATAAAAATTTTTATACAAAAAAAATTTTCATTTGCATTTTAACGTCAGTTATGACGGCAGAGAGTATTTTTCTTTGTGGAAGCTATTGTTTAAATAGAGAGATTTATTATTTGAATTAATTGTATTTTTAACTGACCGTACAGCTGTTTTGAATATTATTAAATACCTACCATCATTGTTTTTGGAATTATTTCATATCAAATTAACAAAACTTTAAGTTTGAACATGTAAGTCAAGTACGACTTTGGGTTAGTTAGCTAATGAACACCGACTCTGAGCTTCAAATTTGGCAGGGCACGATTTCAACCCTTGGTACATGCAACCTCCAAAAATAATTTACTAATAATTAAATGTAAAATATAATTCCAAGACCATTGATAATGGGTATTTGGTAATATTCAAAACAGCTAAAAATTCAAATAAATAAAATAATAAAATATTTTTGTTGTTCATTACTGTTCGAAAACTACCTAGAAAATATTTTCAAATACTCAAAAATATTATCTTGTGAAAGATAATATTTTTCTACATTTCTACATTAAGATTTTAAAACTTTGTGGATGAATATGAGTTAACTTTTTAACTTTAATTTTCTTGCCCTTAATTTAAAAAAATTTTGTATATCTACAAAATTATGTAACAGGAAAAATCATATATATATTTTACGTTAAAGCCTTAGAAAAATATTGGGAGGAGAAAAATTGAAAAAGTAGACAGTACGTTGTCGTCTTTGAATGAAACGAGGAAATGAGCTTCTACATTCGTGTTATAATCATTTAGGTTACATCAGATTAAAAGGCCGCATCTGGATGCAAATACCAAAATTTACATTCCTATCTCATTGTGATGCCACTGAAGTTACTAGAAGCATGCGAGCTACACAGACCATTGTTTTCAATGTGGAAACTTTTATTTCACGTTTCAGTTGATGTTAAGTTTAAATTTAGCTTCATTACTTCTGGCCAGCCACTAAAAGAAAACAGTTTCTTAAATAATAAAGGCAGACAAAACCTGTATTCCTGGGTAGAGAAATTGAAAGTGATTGATAAATACTGTTCCTTCTTCAAAACTGGATGTCCTGAATAGTCCGCTTGTTGAAGTTGTTCCCTCAAAAAGCACATGAACGGCTAGCTTGGTTTAGCCTAAAAAATTGTTGGTTGTCCTGTAGTCTAGTCTAGATCATATGATTTAAGCTATTTTGTTGTTTGTGCTAACCTAACCTTTATTATTATTCAATACTCATCTTTCTTTTTAATTAAATCTTTAATCTTTAATTTACTATTGATATGAGTTGAATTTCTATCTTAAATGTAAATGATTTATGAGATCGTAACAATTATTATTAGATTTATATTAGATCGTATATTATATTAGATCGTAATTTATTGTTAATTTATATCATTATTGTTTTTATGTCAATATTGATTAAGTTTTTTAACAAAATATTTGTAATGACAGGCATATTTATTGACCTTAATTTTTCATTATTCATATTTAATTATTTTTTCTAATTTAATTATAAATATTTATCACCTTTACAATGTGTTCATGGCATCTTAGTACAAATTTTTTCACAAAATATCTAAGTTTAAGTTTTTATTCCTTTTTTATTTGGCATTACGAATGACCTATAAATCAAAAATTATCTATTAGTATTCCATTAATTATCTCATTATGATTTTATTATCATTTCACTATGATTTCAAAGAGCAATTAAAAGTGTAATTTCAATCAATAAATATAAATTAAGAATGATAAAGTGCTTTCTTTTGCAATTCCGACGATAAATTAAAAAAAGTGTTTTTTTTGTCTCTATCAGTTTTAAATGGATTAAAGTCCTCGTGAACTCTTATTGAAGTAAAAAAATTTTTTCAGTTTTCTATTAAAAATTCAAAACTATTTGTAAACGTGTTTTTGCTGAAAGCGATTTGAATTTCTTAAATATTAAAAGAAACTTTTTTGTGAATTTTGTGTAACTTTAACCAGTAATTAAAACATTTCTTTAAACAAAGGGGATCCATTAGCAAATATTCATTAAAAAATGATAACTTAAATTGTTTTGTTAGTGGTAACGACCTTTTTATTGTCGTTCCTTAAAGCGACTGAGCAAATACAAAGAGTGAATACAAAGTTAAACCACTTGAAACCAATTTAAAAAATAAAAAATCCATTTTTTTCCCAGCTAAAGTTTTTTCAGTGACAACGGAAAATATTTATTTTCCCTGTGACTTTTAGGATTATGAAAGTAAAGTTTTCTACTCTAACATTATATTGCCACAATTATTGCAAAAACTATATTCATGCTACAAAAGTTTGCAAAATTAAGATAAATATAATATACAAAAGTACAGTTTGGAGACAGGAATCGGCAGAGAACGAACATGACACAAATACATTATGTGTTAATATATTACGAAAATGATAATGTGTGATATATAGTTTATATGTGTGTAATATAATATATAGGCGTAGAACCAGATATAATCATAAATATGTAAATTATTATCATTTTTCCATCCTGATCTCTTATAAATGTATTGTATATAGTATTATAGGTATGTATTATAGGTAATAGTAAATGTATTATAGGTACTTCGAAACATTCACCTTGAACCTATGTATCTTAAAAAGTGCAGATATTGATGGCTTTATGTACAAAAATCTACTCATTTTGCAAAAAGTAATTGGTCGCTTTAATATTTCAGGTTTACCTAATGAGTAAAGCCTTGCAACGAAAAACGGTATTGTATTAGTTATCATTTCCGGATATTAGGTAGATTTTTCCAAATATTTCGAGTTAAACGCATTGCAAGAAACGTTCGAAAAATTCTTAAAAAGGGCGTATACACATCGTTCCGAATTGCTTTTTGAATGATTGGTACGGTATTAAAAGATTGCCTTTTTTTTTAATAATTTGGGTTTATAAAACAGCAAAGAAATACATAAAATATATCAAGTTCCCTAGGGGTAATTAATAAGAATGTTGTCTTTCTTGGTCATAAACACACCTGCCATGGTCGCTTGGGGATATAGTTGGGGATGTATGTTAGTTGCATTATCGTGCAACAAACACCTACTATCTGTCTTTCCATATTCTAACAGAACTTATAGATAATAAGCTTTCACTGTTAAGTTTTCTGCTATGAAGCGAACAGATATCACTGAATCAAAGAATATGGCTTTAGAAAATAACCGTATTTCATCAGCATTTGAAGTGGCTAATATGTTTAACGAGTTGTTTTGGAATACTTTTAATATATCATTGCTATGATGAACTTTCCGTGCTCAGAGAGAAAGAAAACAAGTTCGGCATTTTCAATGAATTTATAGAATGTGTTTTTATTAGTTTGAGATGAGTAAAGTTATAAAAAATTTATCAGTATTATTTTTATTATTAAATGCGCAATTTTTCAATTTGTTATAGGTAATTGAAAATTTGTCATTTTGCCCGCTTGGAAAACCAAAAATGGTTAGCCAACGCGACCAGCAAGCGTATGCTAAATAGCAAGCATTCGGGAGTACGGTTGCAATAAGGTATAGCTAAGAACAGTTACTTGTTGATGGATAAATCCCCCGGATATATAATGTTCAAAAATAGTGTTTACTAATACTGATAAAAGACCTCAAAAAATACTAATATCAGTAGTTAAATACATATTAGTTCCATGTAGCTATGATTTAGTTAATACTTAAATAACCATACATTGTATATAAAAATTTTAGATATATATATCAATAGCGGCAATTTTTCTTATTTTATTTATCAACTGAAAAGTCTTCTGAACTCATTACAACTGGACTGCCGAACGCTTGCTCTTTTGGTTTTCCAAGCGGGCAAAATGACAAATTTTCAATCACGTATAACTGATTGAAAGATTGCGCATTTAATAATAAAAATAATATTAATAATAAGAATAAAAAAATAATACTGATATGGTTAGAAGCTAACTAATTAACTAAGTAACTATTATATGCATTGCACTCGATATAATTTAAGAACTAATAGACAATAACAGAAGTTAACTATAGATAGTGAAATACTTTCTTAGTAGTGTAGATTATTAAAAATATTCATAATAGTGTTGATTTCGAAATGTGTTTATAATATAATAGTGTAGAACAGGGCTGTCCAAAGCGGCCTATGCGGCTTACGACTAATATTTGTGCAGCCTGCATCTCTAGTCTTTCACAATTAGGCAAATTTTTCTTTTTTATAGTTTAATGGCATCACATTATTTTATTTGTATGGTATCCTAAATAAATTAATTAAAATGTTTAAAATAATTTATTACACTTCACGTTCATTTATTTAATTGACAAAGACTTTAGTATATGTATATTTCTTTGTACAACTGATTCAAAAAACTCGTATCCAGTGTCGTAAATTATTACATTCAAAATAAAATATTTTTCATATGATAGCAACTAATATTATTAAGGTTGATATTGATAAAATTAAATACTTAGGAATCACGTTTGATAAGCGATTCACTTGGCACAAGCACATACAAGTCAAAAGAAGTAGTTGCACAAAAACACTGCATTGCTTACAACCACTTTTCAAACATAACAACCTTAGCGCGAAGAACTGAAAGCTAATCTATAGCCAGATATTTAGACCAGCACTACTTTATAGGTGTGCCGTGTAAAGCAAAGCTGCCGACTCTACTATTCAAAAGTTACAAGTTGCTCAAAGGCAGGCTCTCCGAAGGCTCTTCAAAGTGTCATGGTACATCGTACGAATGGCATTCTAAAAGACCTTAGAATAGATCCGGTCAAAAAATGTATACGGGACAGAGCTCTAAAGCTATAGTACTATCTAATCTCAGAGTAATCACTAGCCGCACGGGGCGGTACACAGATCTTAGATCAATCATTGAATAAACATGAAGATTATGAAGAATAATCAGATTAGTCAATGAGATGGATGGGACTCTGCAGAAACCCCCCTGCTAACAAAGAGGAAAAGTGCTTAGATGCACTAACTCGGAAAAGGCTCAACATAAGAATTGTAAAAGATGAATTAATGAAAATTTATCATTATGGCTGTTCATTTATTTTATTCCGAAAAGTCATAAACGTATATATTTATTTTTGCGGCCCTTAAACCTATTCTGGTCTGGAGAGCACTGGTGTAGATATTCACATACATTTACAATAGTGTGGATTTTGAAATACGTTTAGAATCGTGTTCTATAATAAGAAGTTTGAGAATATGAAGAAAACCATATTAATGGTTTAAATTAGTTCAATTATGTGTTTATAAGAGCTCTCTAGTTTCAATGTATTTTAACTAATTAAGAAAATAATTCATATCACATATTTGGTGGAGTTTTTTTTTGAATTTGTGATAAGTTGGAAAAATATTTGCTCAAATATAGGAAACAGCGTACTTTAAATAAATAGTTTATTTCAGGGGCCGAAAAATTCATTTAATTTTAATATTAATTTTATTAACAATAAAAGAAAATCGTGTATATAATTATAATTTTTATTTAGATATGTTTTGTCCAATATTTCTAATTCTTCTTTAATTTCTCTATAATAAGCTCTTGAAGAAGACTACGGAGGCGGTCGAAATATTGTACAAACAAATATAATTGAATAAAAAATTATAATTAATTAATACTATTGTGTTTTGTTTTTAGAAAAGATTTAATTGTATTTTAAATTTAACTGGTTTTCAATGATCAAATTTTTACTAAAGGATTAAAGGCGATGAAAGGGTTACAAAAGCATAAAACTTGTCTTTCAAATTATTTTCAGAATATTAGTTAATAATTCAGATAAAATTCTCTCGTACCTATATATATTTTCAATTTTATCACAATATTCGATTTAATTTATTTTAATAGATTTTTTATATAAATTTTTTTCATAAATTTTAGAATTCAATGCTACTCATCTGTAGGGTACAAGGACTGAAATTATCGAGAGCCAAACTGGACAAATAAGAACAGATAACTTTGAGGTAAGTGAGAATAAAACCAAATTATGGTCACAGTTAGTTTACCGATTGTTGTTGTTGCTCCTAGCATAATTGTTGTTGTAGTTTTTAGTTGTACAAGGCAAAGTTTCCATTCAACACTAAATGGAATTGTTAAAATATTTCGGTGAAAAGCTCAAAATTGTTAGGCAACAAAATAAATGTGAAAGGAATACGAGGTAGAAAAGGTCAGAATAAAAAATTAAATTAATTGAAAAATAAAAGTAAATAAAAGAATAAAATATAAATGAAAATTTCTGAATAAAGAGATTTGTTGAAGTACAAAAAATGTTATATGAAAAAAGTGTTGAAGCAACAACAAAAAACTTTCCATCCGTCCGGCATAAAAACGGATCTGATATAATAAATATAATAAATTTTTTTAAGTGTTATAAAAATTTCAAAAAAGTACAAACAAAAAACGTACTGTGTTCTTTAAGGCAGCGCAATAAAAAGTAACAAATGCAACAGTTATAAAAGTTGCCAGCAACAAAAAAGTTGCTTCACTGTTGCTCGCAATTTCTCCGCTCTTTGTGTGGTTTTTATTGCTCGAAGTTCTGTGTTTCTGTTTTAATTTAGCGGTTGCAGTTATTTTTGCTGCAATTCGGTGCGTACTGTGCCAGTGGATGATGAAGATGAACTCGTTGTGGCGGAACTGAAAGATGAATCGCGCGAAGAGTTGACTGAATCAGCAGAATCTGTTGACAGTTTTGTGGTTAAAATGGCCGACGTTGTGGAGTTTGCAACGCCGGGTAGAGTTGTCATTGCAGTCGACGGTGGTGTCACTGGAGTTGTTGTTGTCAACTGAGACAAAGTATTTGTTGGTGTTGTTGCAGTTAAAACTCCAATGATTGTCGATGTTGCTGTTGCTGGCTGCATTATTTTTGCAATTGCATCCTTTTGTGTCAGTTCATTGCTAAGATTTCTATGCAATTGCGGTATGCGTGTTGCAGTTGGTGTTTTAGGTGTTGTTGGTGTGACTGGCTTAATTGCTGCTGCTGTTGCAAGTTCATTTGCAGCTGCTGCTGCTGTTATTGCAGATAAAGGTAAAACGCGCGGTATGCCCGATTTGGACACATTTAAATTGGGTTTAATTGCAATATTGTTTGGTTGCGTAATTGTGTCTCTATCCATTGTTTTTTCGGTCGATATTGCTGTTGCTGGGTTTAATGTGGTGGGGGTATTGGGTGGCGTTGCAAAGTATTTGTTGCCTTTGTTTGCCGGTGTTTTTGGAGTTATTGGTATTGTTACCCCATCTGCTGTAATGGGAGACTCAATTGCGTATATTTTTTCGGTAAAATGCGCTGGTTGTTGTGTGCAAGTAGGTTCAGTTGTTGTTTCTCTTTCAAAGTTTAGTCTATTTTCAGCATATTTCCTAATGTCCTTCGCACCAGCTGCAAATGTAGGTAAACATAACATTTGCATCGGCTTGGCCTGCGGAAGTTGCTTGTCATTAGCTCTGCAGTCAGTTGCGCCACAACCACAATTTGCCAGTTCATTAAGATGTGGTTTTGTGTTCATTTCACTGTCTATGTTTGTTGTGTTTTCCTGTTGCTTACGTTTCAATGTTGAGTAATTACTTTCATTACTGGTACTCTCAATGTTTGCACAACCACAACTTACTTTCGATTTTGGCACAATTGGCCCGACTATCAAAGTGTTTTGTGTAATTTCAGGTTCAACCTCTTCTAGTGTGCAATCCTGTGCCAACTTTAAAGGCGATGTAGTAATGTTGTTGCTGTCACGTCGTCCTACGGAAGGTTTACGTCCAAGCGTGGAGATGGTGCGCGGTGGTGGCATGGGTGGTTGTCTGAGGCCGAGGCATGACGGCACAAAACTATTCGGTGGTAATGAATTTCTTTTGTACATGTTACTTAAGTCGGCAGTCATAGGCGGAGAGTCTGTATCACGTGCTGCCGTTGTAGGTAATACTTTGGGGTAGTTACGACGCTTAATTACTGTTAGCTGTTCTGCTGGTGTTAATGTAGTTCTGAGTGCCTCATCAACTTCATCACGACTAGTCACATTAATATCGGGCAGCTCATCTATTTTATTGTCATCCATAAAACTCGTCGTAGTTACATCTTCTCCACAATTGTGTTGGTAGTACATATCAACTGGATCTGAGTGTGCATGTGTGTGCATAATTTGTAATTGCTGGTTAGGTAATTCCAAATCACACGCCTCTGTAGCTGCCGAGTGTTGCCGCATGAGAGAATATCGACATGCATCTAAGGAATTTTGTGGTGTCAGCAATTCGTGATCTTCCACCTCAATATCCTGACATATTATAATATTTCGTCCATCTGATTTAAGTTTTGTTATCTCAATGGGTTCTTGGCACAGCACGCTGTTACCACGTGCTTGTGGTGTGGCATCTATGGCGACACTTACTTTATGTGGCTGTTGCATGAAACTGCCACCACCACTACTGCCATGCAAAGACGAGAAAGTAGGTGAGCCTGATTTCTTAGTTGCCCTTGGGCTGCCAGCGTTTGACATACGTTTAAGTGTGGTGCATAATTGACGTTCACCAGCAACCGTACCGGAAATCCACTCGCAAACCTTTGTGTGCGTATCCACTGTGGAAGCACTCAACTGACGTGTAATTCGAAAACCATTTATAGGTGAACGATCCGTTTTTACTGCTTCATAGGTGTTAGATTTACGCACAACATCGAGTATATAACTCTCATCGCCATCATTAATATGCTTGGAACGCTTAAGTTCATCGTCAGTAGTACCATCATAGCTAAGTATGCCACCTAGTTTGCGATTCATAGCAGTCGCTTTTTTCTTTTTCTGCAGCAAAAATGTAGAATAAATAATGAGATTCAACACAATGAATACTACAATTAGGCCAATCAACAATTGCAAGGTTGATTCTGATTTTGCTACTTCTTCTTTACTGCCATTTTCAGTGTTGCCAGCCTCAGCTGCATCGGCTGGTGCCATTGATTTGCTTATGCCATAAATTGCAGTGCTGCTACCTGGCAGCATGTTTGTTGGTTGTGTGTTCATGCCGAAGACTTCATCAACCGCCTGCTTTGCCACACCAAACGTTGGAGGCGCATTATACATATTTTCCGCAGTTTCTACTTGCATTGTGTTGCCGTGCGGTTCCTGTAATAGTAATTTTAATGTGCGCACAGGATCTTCAGCGCTATTATCTCGTGTGCCGTATTTGCTCATATGACCGGTGATAACCTCACTACCGAAGCGTTTCGGATAAATCGCGGAAGTACCACCGCGTGGTAGTTGAGTACTAGGATGTGAGGGATTAAAGTATGGTTGTTGTTGGATTTCAGCAATTTGGTTTAGTTCATTTGGCCATTCCTTGTTCCAAAAATTCATGTAAATTTGACGATATTTATAGCCAATAGAGGGCGGTATGCCTAAAACATAAATTTTGTGTATCATTATTATTTTTACTATTATTACTATTATTGTTAATAATGCTCTTAAGTCTATAAATATTTTTAGTTAGTCATTAGTAAATACGTATGGTTGCATAAACTATCATGCGTTAAGAACAGAACGGAAATAAAATAGATCTATCCAGATAACATGTTATTCTTACCTATATTTAAATATGTTTGCGATCGTTTGTTGAACTCTGGCCAATCTAAATCATAACGATCCCATTCAGCTACATGTGAATTGATAAATGTGCCTTTCCAAGGTGCTTTAGGATTACTAAAATTAAAAGAAAAAACGTATATAAATATATATAAAATAATTATTTTCATTATAAATAAGATTTGGATATAATTATAACTGCATGTGCTATGACTTAGAGATCCGTTGACTCCGGAAATTAGTACAAATTGCATTGTTTTTAACGTAGGTTTTAATGAAAGTACTACGTATATGAGTTTGACGTAAGTAACATACGTTAAGTATATAAATATGAATTCATATTCAAAGAATAAGAAGTGTATTATTTTTTTTTTTTGAATTCGATCTATTTTATGCAGAGGACATTTCTACACTCACCCATAGAAATTGGAAAAGAATGTTTTTGGTGACTTACAAAATATTCTATAAGTATAATAAAATTGCTTTTATTTTATTTATACTGAGTTAAATAATTTATAACAATAAATGAGTAAAGATGAACTATTAAAAGCATTATATAAATACAAAAATACATCTAATTAATATTTAACTTATACTGGTTCTTAAGATTCTTGTTTTGGATTTGACTAATAATACCACATTTTATTTTCTTCATATGAACGCTTAAATGGTTTATTAGCAATCTGATGTAATGGGCCCAAAAAGAGATTATATACTTAACAGATATTTATATATATCAGTACCTTTAAAAAATATGTTACAATCGATGAGTACCGAATAAATCTTTTATGGGTAATGTTTGATAGTTTTGAATCCTGTTGGTGGTGATTAAATATTATGCCCTTTTTTCTACTTCTGTTATTTATTCTATTATACATAATCCAGTGATATTTAAAACGAATACGAATAATGGTGAAAATATTAAAAATTATCTTCAAATTTTGAGTTCGTGAAACTTCTTGATACTGAACTAATGGATCTATATATATAGCTGATAGATACTTCCATCTCTATGTATACGAGTAAAAAATTTAAAGATTAATACGGACAGAGTTTTAAAACATTTGTGGAGTATACTTGAGCTTAAAATGAATAAGATTACATATACAGAAGAAGTTTTGTGTCTTTGCCCAGTATTACCAGTTTAGTTAATGACTTTGTTATTTGGTTATGTAATGTAATCGAGTTTTTAGAAGAATTTAAGAGTCAAGTTTTTTAAGTTGGAATTGGTACTATATTGCAATGAAAAACATTCCGGTTTTATTAAATTAAAGAATTAATGTTATCATCTTTTTTGATTAGTAAGATGATTGAACGTGTTAAATTATTAGTTTAAAAACTGTTGGAGACTAAGCTGAGGCTTATTAAATGATGAAAGTCCAGAATTTTACGTGGATACTTGCTGTGAAAGCTTAACATCACGGTTTTTTTTCACACACACAATTTATGTTGCGCCGATTGACGTCCCATTGGAACTCCGAGAAATTCCACTGCTTACAGTTTAAGTTATATATTTGAGCATAACTTTCCCCTTGGTGAGGAGAGAGGCCTATCTAACACCTCTGCTGATTTTTGAAGCACAGCATCCGGTTGAAAAACAAGTCCATATCGAATAATTGCAAACGAATACAATTACTCATCATGTTAATGTACTGCTTTAAACACAAGCTTATTAAGTTGATCTATGATTAATCTGCTATTATAGTGTCCTGCATGGGGTGACAGCTGTGCCAGGGATTTGTTACAAATAAAATAAGTTCCAAAAATAATATTAGAACTTTTGCATTTTGGTAATATTGTTTTGTCTATGCAGTTTCTTCTCTATATCAATTTCTATTATAATGATATTTCTCTATTCTTACTTTAGTTTGAACTTTCTAATTCTGCTTTATTGCGTTGAGGTCACTATTTCTTTGAATATATATTTATTAAGGAAATGTATATATTATCACTCTTTATATAAGAAAGGTTTTTTTGGTTTGTAATTATATTTAAATATATACTTAAATTCATTAATTTATTGTATATATATTCCATAATATACATATATTATATGTATATTCCTCTTTGATATACAAAAATTGTCGTTTTGAAATTTTTGTGACTTTTTCAATTCTGTGAGCTGTTCAGTATCGCGCACTTATAAATAGATCCCAAATTTCATAACAATGCAAACTACATGGGATTATATAGAAAAGAAAAAAATAGAGTAGAGAACTATATAGATAAATATACATGTTAAAATTAAAAAAGCAAGCTTTTAAATAATGAACATTATTCAAGCTAAATTATTCAGTTATGGTCGATAAAAATTTTATATATTATCGATTTTAACAGATTCTTAGTGGATTCCAAATTATCTTTTTTTTTAGAAATCCTTTCTTTATTAATTCATATAAAAAAGAACCATTTCAAGAAAATTAGTTTAAATTCAAATTACAAATGTTCTCTAACAAACTTTTCACTCAATTAATTTATTCAATCTGTTTCTTGAAATTGAACTTAATTAGTACATTTGAAGTAAGAACACCGTTGACTCTAGGTATTTACACCATTCCAAAGCAATTTACAAGAAATTCGTTAATCAGTATTGAGAAATGAGAACTTTGAAAACTTGTCCTTTAACTAAGATCTCATCTTCATCTTCATTTTATGCTGCTCTTCCTGAACATGGTTTAATTTCTTACTAACTTAATTTCGGTGCATTTACTTGTTCCTTGAACTACTCCTGCTTATGTAGGACAAACTTACAAGTCACCTAATTTCGTATTAATTTATGCTCAAACCAAATTTCCTCTATCACAGCAAAGTGTTCATATAAAATTTTATGGTAATTACCTACTTACGATACTGATTTTACTGAAGATACCAGCTGAAGTTACCGCACAATATGAAAGTCAAATTTCAGAAGGAAGCAAATGCATAAAAACTTATTAAATTCCAGAACAGCAAGTAGTTGCTCTGCGATAATAAAAATTCAATTCAATTTCTTTTGAATGCATAATGTAGCACAATACAAGCAAAGTGGTTGCAGCTGTGAACCGAAACGTCCTGACTGCAAGTGGCACGGCATTAGCTGGTCACGTTCAGAAATGCATGGTATACGATTTTGCATAGGAATTGAAAAAAGTTCTAATCTGATAATAATCGAGTTACTGCTGCGTTATGGGCACGGTTGCTTGCATGCGAAGTAACTAAATTTTCTTTGTAAATTGTGCTAGCAGTGCTTTCCTACTTGCAGTGACACTTACCCAGTTTTGGCGAAATTGGTCCAATATGCCATAACAGCTTCGGAAAGCAGCTTTTCCTGTTCATTATAATTGCTAGGAAATGGACCAGCAGGCGCTAGTGGTGCACCAAATATAAAGGCCAATTCCTCGCCAGCAATGCTGTGCGGAAGCTGCAAGTAAAATCAAAGAAATGGAAATATATTAAGTTAGTTGTGGAAAAGTGAAAGTGGTAAAGTGGTACGAGTTTTATATAGATATCTAAGTGTACATATTTGTAATTTATGCTTTGGTTATTAATAAATTTATTTTTTGTGGTAAAATTCTGTATAAATAATACATTTTATTTATGGCTTTCTAATATAAATATTTGAAATTTTACTTAACCATTTTCTTCAACTTTTCCCACAGCATTTTTGTACCAAATTTATTGCAATTTTTTGCAAATTTAATATGTCCGCTCTCATATCGTTATCACTACGCCAGTTTTTTATCGTTTTAGTACACAATTTGCCCTTAGCATTTTGGTAGACAAAAAAGTATAGTATTTTGGGTTATTTTAAATCGATTTTTGCGCTCGTTTTCGGTATATCTTTGCATTGTAAATCTGTATCAAGTATTGGCACCTTCAACTTCATATTTGCTATTGTTGCACATTCGAATTAGAATATGAGAAAGATATTTCTGATATATTAAATTTATTTTCGATTTGAAGTTTCATTGTGCGAAAACCATTCATCCAAGCATAATAATACTGAGCTAAATTGAAAATTTTGTTTCTGAAAGGAATGGATTATCTTTGTTGCCTCAATGTGAATTGTGGCATGAATTAAGTAAATTTAGTTACAAAATGCTCTTAACAATATGCTTTTTATAATAAAAGAGTTTTGATTTATTATATATTGAATTTTATATTTGCTTAGTAATATATTTCAATAGAACATCATATTTTTAAAGGAAGGAATTAAACCCAAACTCAGTTGAGTAATATAGTAGAGGTTTATCATTCATCACCAGTCAAATAACTTGTTTATTAAGAAAGTAATTTATATAATGATAGAAAGTACTATACAAGTTTATACAACCTCATCAGTTTTAATCTAAAAATTAAATGGAAGGGTTTATATAATTTCAGTAACTAAGAATTTTATATAATGTGATAATAAAAAATGTTCTTCCCATATAAAAGAGTAATCGTGAAGAAATTTTTAAGTCCAAAAAAATTTTTGAATCAAGTTAATTCTTTAGTTGTCTTTATAGCCAAAATCGGATTTAGTCTTCTCCTTACAAAAGCAACCCTTCTCTATTTCCAATAATGTGTGTTTCAGTTCACATTGTTATGGTAAGATATTTGTTTTAAATAAATGGCATTAATAAAAGCTATAATAGCAGCTTCTGAATATTATGATTCACATCAGACTGTAACACTATCTCCGATCCATGAAAAAAAAATTATATCTGAATACTATATTTTATTAGTTATCAGTTAAGTCCAAATAAAGGAACGCTACGGGTATATATGAAAAGTTCAAGCTGTAGGTTCAAGTTTGAACTAATTTACAAATTATTTGAGACCAGATCTCTTGAATATGGATACTATAATCAATATTAAGATAAAAATTGGGTTTTAGGTTGGTTCGCATATACAAATAATTAACAGTATTCTTTAAAAGAAAGACGTATTGTGCTGAATTATATTACAAAGACTTGGTGAACATAGTAACACGTTTGTTTGTTGAGCAAATGAATCATCAGAGTCAGTGATTATATCTACTGGCATACACTGGTATGCCAGATTATCCTATTGAAACGTAAATACCCATACTAACCTGCCACCATAAATCTGCGATATCATATTTATATATTTTGATTATCAGGAAATCATTTACCAAGGCTCGATATCCGGATATATTGATGATGATACTCATATCAATATTAAAACTGCACTAAAAAGATCATATATATGCGTGTGTTGGTTGTTGATAGATTTTTTCATTATTAATTTTATAATTTTGTTTATTGATGAAGTCGTAGAAATAGAATAAAATCAGGGCGCTTAAAATCTTCCTATAAAATTTTGAATTTATTTTCAATTCAATTAATGAAATTGCCAGCAGGTAGTATCTACTGGCTTTTCGAATGGTAAATCGGGATTCAATCTAGATGTACTTTCGATCTCTGAAATTTTGTTATTTAATCGAACATTTTTAAAGTAGAGTTAGTAGATAGTAATATTTTTCACAAATACATATATTGAATCAAGTCACACTCTATTTGTCAAATCACATAACACAGTTGTTAATTTCAGGGTAGTTTCTTAATACAATCGTAAATGAAAATTGCGCTATAAGTGAAATAAATGTGCAAATCAATTGAAAAAATTACCCCAGATTTTACAATTGAGAACGGCATGCGTTGTAGTGAACAATGTTGGCTCGATAAATTAAGATCTTCGCCAACACTAATCTTAAACCTGGCGATCACTTGATCAGTGATCGCTTACTAATAATATATTCCAATTTTTTCATTACATATACAAGTTAGAATAAATTTATGAAATAGAAAGTCAATTTCACAATTTTACTATATAGGCATTTATTAATACTTAAAATTTTGAAAAACCTAAACAGATTAATTTTGATTTCCTTTGAGTAGACTCCGTTACAGTTCAGGTTATTCAGTGGCGCTGCATATTTACATTTGAGCCATCAATGGGAACCGAAGAAATCAAGAATAATGTAATTTTCGGTTTTATTTATATATAACACTCGTCATTACAATGCACTCATCTTCTTCACAAGAAATAAACTCAAATTGATAGAATTTCGAACATATTTAAAGAGAGTTCATAAGGTTATACTACAAATAAATAGTATAAATTCGATGATTGTCTGTTAAGAGTCAAAAGCTTCCTGACAAACCTAAGATGATTGATATTAATATCTCATATTTAAGATTTTGTTACTAAAATAATCAAGCTTACGTATCGTTGCAGTGGGTAAAGTTTTTTTAATCTACCAACAACATAGAAACACAATTGTAGGCTTTTGGATTGAAATGAATATTTCAGCATTCCATCACAATCAGAATAAAACTTTGAACAGATCTTTTTGGTGCTAAAAATGTAAGTCATATTACAAATATTATTATTGTAAGACTCGACAAAAGCTTATTTTTTAATAACTTCAGATATACTTACAATAAAGTTTCTAGTTGTTCGGAAACTGTTAAAATTATGTTTAAATATTTTTAATTTTTAATTAAAGATAATATTACCATAGGTTGCCATTATCATAACTTCTAGTTTAGTCGCTCTTATCAATCGTCTACGAATTGTTCATCTTCACTGTTTGAGTCTTGCATATTTGCGTTGAAAACAATTTTCTTTTCCTTAAATTTCAACTCGTCAATAATTTGCAAATATTACAAAACTAATTATACTCTTTTTTCAAAAAACGTACCTATTACTGAAATATAAATTTTACTTAGATATTTAATTGTAGTCTTGTGTTGCTAAAAATGTCATACCATTAGTTTACCACTTGAATGAGTAATACTAACACTAGTCAATGATCCAAAAATATCTCCATAATTATATTGGATTTTGAATCAAGTTTTTAGTCAATTTTATTGTCGCTACTGTCAAGGGATTCTTCATCTTCGTCTTGTTTCGAGCCATTCAATAGTTGTTCATAATCCAACTGAAGTTCGTTGGCATGCTGCTTAAAAGTTTGAACTTCTTGTTCTAAGTTGACATTGTTAGGATATTTAGATTTTAATGTAGTTAACACTTCTTGATGTTTTTGCACACATTCTAGCATTTTTCTGTTGGCCCAAATTTGTCTAGCGGTAATACTTTTATCAGCAAGAGATCCGCTTGACAACGTGTCAACTAATTCCATAAGATTTTCCCTAAAAGCATTTGTAGCAGAAGTTATGCTAACTGAACAATCATCACTGGAGTCACCCATTGAAATTTATTTTTATCTAAACAGAATTTGAAATAATTTTGATTCCGAAAAATTTTATCTGATATATGAAAAATTTTTTATTAAGAAGTAAGCATTTAAAATAATTTGTAAGTTACTGAGTTTTTAATTTCAAGTTTTTTTTTTTTTGTTTTATTTTAGTTTGGTAAGTTATTTTCAATTTAGTATGAAATACATTGAAGAAATTAAGAAGTATATATATATTATGAATCAGGCCTATAATTCGAATTAGTGTGCTTCAGTCTATTTAACTATCTGCTTATTTAAAAGCAGGCTGTACTGTTGTTGTTGAGTTGGGACCTGAGTGTTCGTCAGATTTTAGTGAAGATTTAAAACCAACATTTCAGTTAATATATAGTTATATATATATATTATCGCCTCTATTCTGTGTATTTGATGAATTCACCATCTTGCTTATTTGTTAAGGTTGACAATAAAGAGCACTTTTCTTTATCAATACTTAAGTTAACAAGTACTCTTAACAAATAAAATGCTCCTTTATTGTGGTTTATATGCATTATAAAATTCTAAATAGCATAATTACTGAGTTGATAGTCATTTATTAAAGTATTATAAAAATATAACAATAGTTGTCAAATAAAATATAATAAATTTTATAAAAATAGTTATAATGAAATTGTAAGTGGTATTATTAATGATCACTATGCTCTTAAGCTTTGAAATATATCAAAATGTTGCACAGAGTATCAAAAAGCTTTTTTCTTCATAAAAATTTTGATTAATTGTCAATATATATATATACATATATTACCTATATATAATATATTCCTTCTGAAAGGGTATCAGTAAATATACTCCATACCCAAGTTAAATAACTACGGAATAATTGTGGCTTAACCAAACGTTTCTAAATAGAGTATGATCTTAATTTCATTTAAAATCAGTAGTATTGGCAATTGACACAAGATGTGTTCACTACATAAGAAGAAGGAATTCAAAGTATTGATTTTAAAGCATATGGTGTTGAAGAGATGACGCAGAAGGAGCTAGAAATATTTATCCATATTTCATAAAATTTAGGACTGTTTGAGTAATATAAAATATCTGAAGGACGAATATGATTACATTTATGCATAATTTATAAAATTTTGGACTGTTTGAGTAATATAAAATATCTGAAGGATGATAATTTCAGTCAACCGGAAGAATACTAAATTCGCAAATAAATATGAAATTTTTTTTGCCTAAATCACACAATGTTTCTTAATAACCTCTTGTTTTATACAATTAATTAAATTTATTTTTAATATTAATGTTTTTTATAAAATGCTAAAAAGAACTTGGTAGCACCCTGTAATTTTGGATAAACTATACTTTTTCATTTTCAAGCTAATTATAATATAATCCACAATCTTTATACCATGGGAAGCATTTAGTACTTAGCATATGCTTTTATTTACAAAAATTTTTCAACTTACCAAAGAACTGATCTGTGTTAACCAAATCAGTTAATTTCTGATTCAACTTCACTATCGTTACTCTCGTCAGTTCCTTCAATATATCTCCAATCACTTTCAGTTAAAGCATTCAATAAATGTTCAAGCTTCTGTTCTATATGATTAGCCAAATGTTTATATTTTTCCGTTTCTTGTTTTAATATTCTGTTATCAGGATATTTTCCTTTTAGGACATTTAATGCTTTTAGATGCACAGTGAGACAAGCGTGGATTCCTCTATTCGCAAGTAATTGACTAAAGGGCATATTTTCATCAATCAAAGGGGAAAGCAACAGAGAACCGACTAGTTTAATTAAATTATTCTGAATTTTTTTTCTTGCATTGGCTATGCCCACCAAGCATTTATAGTTGGAGTCTCCCATAGGAATATTGTTGCAATTCAAATTTTGAATTAAATTTTGGCCTAAAAATTTTTAACTGCTTTATGAAAAATTTTGATGAAACATGATTATTATGTATGTTTCTGTTATTTCGAAAGCTACTCAGTTTTTTATTTAAATATTGTCATTGCCTTTTTTTATTCCAGACAAATATATATGTTATATATATATTAAGGTTATCATTCCATTATAGAGCAAGTCTGCATTATGTATCACTGTATCAATGGTCGGTACGACAAGTTGAACCGATATAGTTATATGATTGTATCTGTCCATCTGTTTATCATCTTTTTTTATCTAACTTTCTCTCTATCTGTTAGCACTTAAGTCTTTTATTTTAGAAGCCAATCGAATAAAATTTTTATAAATATTTTTTTATAAAAAAATGTCAAATACACAAATGCAGTCGCTTAATGTAGTGCATTATGAAGACGGTTAGGAAGGTTAAAATATGGTTAAGAAATATATATTGAGCTGAATGAATAAAATGCCGACAAATGTATAACAAACATGTTAAAACTATTCTTCTTGTGTTAAAAGCATATAATATATATTGTGGTTTGGATATATATATTATATATATTATATTTAAATTTAAATGCATATTTAAATATATTTAATATATTTCTATTTAAATATATACATAAATAATATCTATACACTTCACATTTTTGGTTTTATAATCATTGGCTAACAGTTATGGTTTCCTTTAAACTCAGGATATTTACTGCTATGCTTGGAAAGATATAGTTTAGTTTAGAGTAAAAATAGTAATAAAGAAAAATATGTTTTTGCTTTTGGTAGCAATATTTATTACAACAGTTTAATTTTGACTTTTCAAAAAATGGTTAGATATATTAATTTAAATTTTTAAGGGACTACCTCGTACATAGTTCAGCATTTATTGTAATAATCCAATCGTAATTTTTAATCAACTACATCCGAAAATTAATACATTGCCCTTAAATAAAGATTGCATATCTAGTTTTTGTTTGCACCAAAGAAGTTTATAATCCATTTCCAGGTAAAAGATATTCAAAATTTTTACAGACAGTTTAGTTAATCACACTTCGCATGTATTTTTGATTCTTCCTTAGAGAAGTTATATTTCTTTTGATAGAGTCATAAACTAAGTAGGTCACAACTGTGTATTTTGATAAATTAGTTAATTGACAATTAATTTCACCATGTTTACATTGAAAATATTCTGTAATATGTAATCAGTTTATATGTATCCAAGACACAGTCAACGCTGTTAAATGGTAACATTCAATATGTTCAGTCAGTTTAACCTGACTGTATACTATAGGTTGCCATTTCTGGACTTCATTCTAACATACAGTAAACATCAGTTTTATTTTAAAACTAGCATTTCAGCATAGAATGGACATTCAGACATTCTTTCATCGATAGTAAAATCGATCCATTGCTTAATAAGTCATACCATGCAATATCTTTCAATATAATATTAATTATAAATTTAAGATTCTTACTGAATATATTAAAGAATCTTACCAGTCCTCCAAACTCTCTGTAAATTTCTTACAGTTAAAATTTAATTCCTAAATTTCCTTTGATTAGAGTTCACTATCGCTGTTCTCCGTCTGTGTGCCTCGACTTTTTATTAAAAAACTTAACTCGATATTATATGCTTCGGTTTGCAATTGTATATATTCTTTCTTTAGTTCGTCAGAAAATTCTTTGAGCTCTTGAATTTCCTGATTGATGTTAACATCATGTGGAAACTTATATCTGAAAGCATTCAATGCATTTTGTTGATGATGAACACATTCTCGCATTACCATGTTGGTCTTTAACCGCCAGATATGCAGATTTTCTTTTTGCATGTCTCCGCTTAATATATCGATGAAAAGCTGATTTAGCTTATCCCTAACATCTTTTGTAGCAGAGAATACGCCTGCTGAATACACATCGGTGGAGTCCCCCATTTGATTATTTGAAATCAAAACCAAATTTTGAAACAATTTTGCATCCAAAAGAAATGTATCTGATTTGTTAAAAATTTTTTGTGTTAAACATATTTAAATTTTATTTATTTCATGAGTTACTAAGAACAAAAACTAATTTGTAGGAAAAATAACTTTTTTTTATTTCATAGAATAATAATTTTGTGTCCGCAGAGAATGAAAATTCAATTTACAAAGATGTCGGAGCATCTATACTTCCTTGTGTATACTTCCTTAGTGAATATTTTGTATATTCATCGTTATGTCTACTCGTCTAATTAATTTATGTTGACGTAAAATTTGGATATTGTATTATTTGAAGAATATTTTGTAGATAATCGTATAAGTCTATATTTGACTAGAAAGATATGTTTTAAGCCAGATGCGCACAAGCATTCTTTCAGTTTTGGAATTTTTTGAAGTGACTTTTTGTTTTAGGACTAAAACCATGAACATGAACTTCAAAGCGTTTTTGGTGGGTGTGTTATTCGATTTTTTGAGTATTGGACCTTATTTGTTTCACCAAAAACGACAAGGCTAATTTTGCTGTTCAATTAGTCAAGAAGGACATTTGTTTATGGGTCTGGTCTATGAAGTTAACTTATACACGTACTTTCAAAATGAGAACTGTCTATTTATTATGCAATTAATGTTATCTGATCATTTAATATAACCTTAATGATGAACCTTAATGATTTTTAGCACTACTGAACCTTATACCTGATTCTAAAGAGATTTTGTTTTCATTTTGATCATAGGCTGTAGTACATAATCATTGCGTACTATTTTTTTAGGATTTGTTTATTTTATTTTCAAGTATATGCAGAACCTATATATATCCTTATCGTAAGTAATTTTTTAGTTCTAGAAAGAGGCACATTGTTTTAAAATTATTGATTATAGTTTAGGTGTGAATATCATCAGTCTACATTTTCGAATCTTTTATTTTTTGCAAAATCTTTAATAACTTAAATTCATTATTTTTTTCTATCCTTATTGGATTTTAATTAAATTTTTTTGAAATCTCTTTGTTGGTAGAATTTCCAATAATTAAACAAATTCATTTTCATAAAAATAGATTTTTGTTCTGCTTTCAGAAATTAATGCGCTTGAAAGGATTAGAATATTTTGTTTAACATTTTTCTTCTATTTTTACCCAAAAGAGTAAAAAAATAGATCCCATCAGTTGTTCAATCAAAGAAAAATGTTTGTCATATTTTTGTTTGAATGGCTTTGGAAAATGCTCATGCAGGCACGTGCTTGGCATAAATAATATCAAAATCAATAGTTGATTATGGACATTTTCTAACAATGTCACGATGGGCCTGCAACTCCGAAATATGTTGAGATGCTATTCTCGATTGTGGAAGTTTTATTATATTCAGCAAACTCTGTGTGTCATTTCACTACGAATAAACATTGGTTGATAAAAGAAACTGCAATCAGTGGTTAATAATTTATTATGATTTCTCGAATGATTGCGTTATGCGGATCTGAGAATGATTTAAGAGAAAATTTAATTCAAATGTCAGCATTTTTCGTTGGTATTGATTTTTTATTAAGTAAATTGAGTTATTAATAAAATTAAAAAAATATTCCACAAATACTGAAAGTATCTTAACAAAAACTAACATGAAGATTGGTTGGAAAATTAAGAGGAATACAAAGGTGATATTAATCATTTAAGAGAAATTCATAATTGACCTCAAGTTAACATATATAGAGACAATAAATAGATATCAATAACGTATTAGTAGAATTAGTGTTAAATATTATTTAGTTATAGAAAAAAGTTTATAATATTTTAGATTATTATATATATTTTAAATAGTATTGAAGTAATAATAATAAGAATAAACGGGGTACTAGCTTTCACTTAAGCAGAGCACTGCGACCATGATATTATTTAAGTAATAAAGATCAAGAAATTATATTATTGAACTGAATTATTTTTAAAGCTTTGGCTTTATATAAATCGTAGTTATTATCCGAAAAATTAAAACGAAATAATAAAAGAATTGAAACATTAACTATAAATATTTTATTTAGCATTGGTTGGTTTGGTTAAAACAAGCGAAGTCATTGTTTAGGTATAGCTTGACGGATTCAGAGTTCTAAGCCTGACATTTGTAGTCTAGCAATCATATACGTATCTATAATCAACTAATTTTTAAAAACGACTGGAGAGCAAAAAAATTTAGTAATACATAGTAGTAAAATAGTTTCTTTCGTCATAATTGATTTTTAAAACCAAGTTTTTGATTTTTTCTTTATTACGAAATGGTAGCATGCAATAGCATTGCAAAAGATCAAGCAAAACTAGTTCAGATTGTTCAATTGAAATAGCTTGCAATTAGAGGAGATAACTGCAAAACTGATACGTGTAATACAGCACAAGTGAAATATATAGAAAAATTAGCCCAAACTCTGTTCTCTAATTGTGGAGAATTAGTAGTGGTTCTTCACCTAGAATATATATATTTTGTAAAACATAATCAAGTAGTGTCAATATGTTCTGAACTTATTGGTGTTCTAATAACCGATTTATTATTTATTCTTTCTCTTTATTCAGGAACTTGAGTCCATTAAAAAAAATCTTTATTACCATGTACTAGTAAAAAACTTAAGTGACCCTTTCTCTTCCTGGTTATATGATTTTGCTTGTTTCTAGGACTGTATATTCCAGTAGCTTCTGCTGCGTTCTTACGGTAGATATTGTGATTATGTGCGCAAGTCATCACAGTTCTTAGTTTTTTATGAAATGTGTTACTAAGTCAATTTTTATAAACTGCTTTATTTGAAAATTATAGCGACTTCTTTAAACAACTTCATATATAATATAACAAGAAATTTATTACAATTATCTAATCAATACAATGTTTCTAAACAGAATTTATAACTATTAGCCAAATTGTAGCTTTTGTGACAGTGGAGAATATATTGCATATATATATACTACTGGAGAATCAACTAGTGGACTGTTTAAAAGTTCTTGGGTTCAGTTCAATTTATGTATAGGACAATTTATGACTATTACACATCTCTGAACGAGAATTTTAGCATTCCTTTTCTTGGATCCACAGGGATTGCAAAGCAGATGAACTGAACAGATGGGGAAATGGAAACATCTTGGATTTGGACATACTGTTGGCGTCATGTAAACAGTTGCTAAAATCTGGCTACATTGAATACTTTAATAGAAAAAGGCACCACTTAACTCGCAAAAGACATCTAAAAAAAATTTATTAAGACGTGTTTAAGAATACGGATATCCATCTTGTGATAGATTTGTTGATGTGTTACACCCATTTAGGAAACCATGCTTGAAGATTGAATCATTAAAAATTCTAGTAAAGAGCTTTGTTTGAAATTGGTGAATATTGTAATGACTGATAAGATTGATTTTTAATTTTGATTTCCAATCATCTTTCGATAAAAACTTTCCCAGTAGTTGCCCTCAATAAACATGTTTTAGTAATAGAAAATTACGATATTTTATGGTGTGATATCAGTTATATAGATCTCAGTAGAAAAAGATTACGAGTAGCGATAGAGAAGGTACTGATACAGAACAAGACTAAGTGAAGTTAAAAATTCCTTAATATATGAGAAGATTGAAGTTATCCTTGAAGTATTGAAATTGATTAAAAGATAACAACCTTAAAAGTCAAATATTTTAATAAATGCTTTTTTGTTTTGCCTTCCAGCGAAGCAAAAAATTGTAAATTAATTTTAACATGACTACGATAAGATGGACCTAATGCGAATATAATTTTTTCTTTCACAGACTGTAATAAATGTATGAGTAAATAGACAAAAAAACGATACATTTAGACAATTATTTTAATTATAAATGGTCTGGATACAATATTTTGTAGTAATTACGATGGAAAGAAATTAATATGAAATGTGCGGGGGACATATGACTTTACTTAAGATGTTAAAGATACTTAATGAAATTGATACTCGCCGTATTCTGTCAAATACAATAAATTTAACATTTAGTTAAGAAGATGGAATGAGAAACGGAGAAACGATGTTTAATGATTTTGTAAAAAAATTTTCTGTTCAGCCGATTCAACAGATTAACAGTTAATAAAGAAATTTTACTTACTATTTTAAAAATTTTCATTTCTGTATTGCTTTGTAATATTAAAATAAACTTCATTTCGGTAATTTCCATTGTCTACTAATTAGTAAGGTTTACTATTCACCGAGTAAAGAAACGTTATAATTAGTTGTCAAATAAACATTCATTGGTAATGATATAATTTCATGGTTTGAGGAATTTTCATTCGACTAAATATCGTTTTCCACTAAAGGGTTATATAAAAATTGGCTTCCTTATAAATACATTCAATATAAGTTTAACTGCTTTGATACACATTTCACTAAGCTTAAAATTAATTAATGGTGTTCAATGAGTGAACATTTGCAATGCACTTAAGCATCACAGTTCTAGTACTTAGCAAATATGAGTTCAGTTGGATTTGGACTCTGTTGATTCTGGAAGAAGGTTATGTTTATATTTTGTTGCTAAAATACACACATAATAATCACTTAACGTTTGGGTTGAACATAGGCCATAACATTTAATTGTGATTGCAAGCAAGGAATTGGCGCTCAGTATTTTCCATTGTTTCTAGAAGTAGGTTACATGTAGCTATGTTATAGTAGCAATACGTTTTAGATTTGAATATGCAATTTCCAATGCAAAACCTCCAGCTAGATATCATATTGTCTATATGAAACATTCAGTGACAAAAAAAATCGTCATGAACAAAATATTATGGAACAGTACGTATTCACTTGCCTACTAGATATAGTATGCAAGTGACTGTTGAATAGGTACATAGTATCTAATATGTTGACTTAAATTATATAAAATTGTATTCCAGAAGGTATATTTTAATTAACGACAACTTGAATTATTAATTAAATAGTATTAATCAACTAAATTTTCCCCTAGAAATATATTGGAATTATTTTTTCTAATAAAAATTATTTACTGAATCCTTAAAAATACTAAATCTCACTTATGTGCTTAGTTTAGCGGAAGCAATAATACTGTTGTTAATAATAAATAAATTTAAAAAACATAATAATTTTTAATGTAATAAAAATGTAATATAAATGTAATAAAAATATTTAAAATTTTTATTTTTTTTGAATAGTTTTCTGCTCACAATTAAAAACAAAATATGAAAGCATTTTTATGAAATTTATATTTCATATCCTGCGAGCAATTTCCTGTAGTTTGTTATTAAATTTATGGGAGGAAATTGTGTTAACGTTTATAATGAATTATTGCGTCTGTATTTAAACTAATTTTATTGTCGCTACGAATATGTGTGTATACGCTATTATACTATAAAATATATACTCGTATTAGTATGTTAGTATGTTAGGACTTGATTTATGTTTAAGTTTCAAGCAATTTAGTTTATAATTTGTGTGCACATGAAGCAGAGAATGAAATTAACAAAATAATTAAAGACAAGTTTCTTGAGATGAAGGGCAATTAAGAAGTTTGCAATGTGGCAAAATTAATTTGCTTCAACGATTTAAGTAATTTGAAAACCTTTAATTAACGTGTTATGTTACATTCCCTTAAAGGCAAATTAATATTAGTTTCAATGGAGAAGGATGAATATTTTTTATATATTTCATGGGAAACATTTTAAAGTTATAATTTAGTAAATATATATTTGTAGTAATAAATAGTGAAAATAAAAGTAAAAATTTCTCAAAAGATGACTAAAATGGTAAAAATCAGCAGAGAGTTTCTGTTGCGGGCAAATAAGTTTAATTTGGCAGCTTGTAAGTACATCTAAGTATATATCAATTTCGAAGATCTTAAAACTTGTTTTAATTAGAAAATAAACTAAAGAGAGATTGCTGTTAACAATGAAAAATAATATCTATCTGTACTTTAAAATAAAGTATTTTAGTCTTTTTTTATTGTCATAAATGCAGTAGCAAGTATCTAAAAGATATATGGCACTTTACACATCACCATATTAAGCTAAAATTAAGTAATTTTTTTTTAGGTAGTTGAAAAAAAGTGCAACTGTAACAATTTTTGTGAGTGACTATTGTGAGAGTAGGCATGTATAGCAATTTCGTAGTACTGAATTTCACCCATTTTAAATTTTATTCAAACATAAATGTTACCTTATATTCCAGTGGTGAGTATTAAATTATTATTTTGAGGGATAGTGTATTATTAGTAGGCATATGTAGGAATTTGGTAGTATTGAATTTTACCCATTTTAAGTGGGTAGAAAAAGAAATTTATTTCTTTTTAAATGGATTAGTGTAATCGTAAATCAATGATAAAGTAAAATATTAAAATTATTAACATATAACAAATTTATTGAAAAAAGTGTCTTATTGAAAAAGGAAATTTTGATATTTGTATATATGGTCCTCAATAATTATTAATAAACTGTGATAATACTTTGGCCACATAACTCTTAAAAAGAGTTCTGTCGAGATATTAATAAAGTATAATGTTTACATGTTATAATGTATATGGATATAATACAATAATTTAACAATGAAAGGTATGAATCTTTTGAATTCCACAGTTAAATAAAAATGTATTATATCCATTCGTAAGGCATATGTTAAAAAGTGTAAACATTAAAGGCAGTAAATGTAGTTTTCTCTGTGTGCATTCATTTGTATTAAAGGTTACATATATATTTGTTATAGTATTGGCCTGTCTTGCACTGCAGACCGGAGATCCATTGTGCCCCTTAATAGATTTAAGCTATTTCTTCAATAAAACTTATATAAATAAATTATAGTAATGACCCTACATTACAGAGTTTAGTTTATTTATCTGATATGAAATGTTCAACTGGTGCTTCTTTCTTCTGAATTGAGGCATCATTCTTTTCTCTACAAAACCTACAAGTTCCCAGATTTGTGAGGTGATAGTTTAAATGACAATGTTTTATCAGAATTGCAGTGATGATTCTAAAGTTATTTTTACTTAGTTGCATTTAGTTATTAAGTCGTTTTAGGTTGAAAGCCCTTAGAGCTTTCTTGATTGTGTTTATTCAATTAGATAATTTCAATATAACTAAATATAACTATATATTTATATAACTAAATATAACTATATAACTAAATAACTTATTCAAAGTTATTTATAGAAAATTACTATTAATTCTGGAATTACTGGAATATTATTAATATGGAAAATTAGTTTAAGAGAAAAATAATAGCAAAACGGCAAGCACTAGTAATAAATGCCAAAAAACTTAGTGTGTTCTTCGTCGTGCAGTGCTATATGAAGGCACTAATGTAAAATTGTATTTAAAACGATACATAAGCTGAAATATATATTTTTTGTTGTTATAGTCCCAGTTGTTTTGTTCGAATTGTGAAGATTTGATTGGATTTGAAAGCTTAAATCAGAAATAGATTGTGAGTGGAATCAGAACAAATACTCATCTTCCTTCATTTATAATTGTGAAACACTTTGTAGTCAACAATACTTGGAAGTTATATTAGTTACGAAAACTCATATATTTAAACCATTAAAGAAAGTTTACTTTATGCATATATTTATTAATTGGTTTGGAGGTAGTTAATAAATTTCAATTATGTTTTAGATTAGGTAAGGTTTAAAATTAATTTTTAAAAGGCAAAATCTTTAGAAACTTTTTATCATAACGCATTACAGAGAACATTATCCCAGCCCCTACCTTAAGCAGATTTTCACAAGAATCTAAGAATTTTGTCTAAGTTCTAAACAAATTATCAGATAAATAAACATCGTGAAAAATATAAAGTCATGCCTGATTTATTTTTTAAATTTAAATATTTATTTCAAGAGTAAATTTTAAGTTCTTATTGTACATATTTAACATAAAATAAAAACCAAAAAATACATAAGTACATGAAGGAAAGGTTTCCATGGCTGTATTCTTTAGATGCCCTTTAGTGCCAAACGTGGTACACAAATGTGCTCGAGAGAATTTTTCCATTTTGTAGTAAATTTTTCAGGATTTAAAACTTAACTCGATTTGTATGCTTGTTTTGCTTAAGATATGGTCAACAATATAAAATCTCCCAAGGCGTCAGAACTTAATAAAAATAAAAAATTACTATGCGAAAACAAAAAATTTATCAAAATTTTTTGTTTATTTTTTTCTTAAAAATAAAAATAGAATTTGTTTTTTGCGGCACGTACACGTGCGGATTATGTGGCACATTAAAAGTTTGCTTATCAAAACTTTTACCGTCTAACCGTTGTCATTCCTAAGCCTTTTTCTATGGCTTTTATTTTTCAAAGTTGCTCTAATGTTGTTTTTCGAGTAATAGTTTCATTTGTCTTTTAGTGCTAATTATGCAAGTTGTTGCTGGAGAGGTGCACACAGCGTATGAGTGACATATCAAATCAGTGAAACTTTCAGAAAACAAAATTAAATGGAAAACAAGCATAGTTTTTGGTATAAACGATGACAGAACTTCGTAAAATTATCACTGAAATTTATCATAAAAGTTAAAAGCAAATTCACGTTTCTTTCGTAACAAACAACTCTTCAAAATTTTATTTGCCTGTAGACAGGACATAAAGTGTACTTTGAATTGCAAAGGACATGTGCCAAAATCTGTGATAGCAGCACAAGGCACACTTTAACAGCGCATAAATATTTTACTGCAATTCCGTTTTGCCATCATTTAAATTCAGACACCAAAAGAGGTGAGCGAAGGAACTGAATTGAGATGAAATTGGTGAAAGCTTGTCCAATTGACTGTAACTTTGTTCAAGTTAGCACAATGGCACTTGTTTAAGCAAGTGAAAAATTGTTTTGTATATCTTGGATTTCATGCTTTACAACCAGCGACAAAGACGGACGAGGTTTATTGAAAAATGTACAAATGTCGCAAATTTGTCTACTGTTGAACGAGCATAAATTGTTGTAATGCAAAATACATTACTGATTTTGTATTGGAACAAAATATACCTCAGAGCTACGATAAAAGGATACACAATCAAATGTCCCTTGAAAGTGCTCTGAATTATTTGTTTTTGAGTAGTATTTGAATAGTTTTATTGCTAAGTAAGCTGTGAAATACTTGTAGAAACCAAAGGATATTAAAATTAAATATTCCGAGATAAGAGATATTAAATGGTTTTTGAAGTACTTTGATTTGCATAAAGCATACTTTGAGTATAATTTGCAAAGTGTACCGCTGGGAATGGGACAGAATTATTTGTCATGGACTTAGAGCTTTTGACCAATGTAAGCAATAAGAATTTTATGAGTACTGGTTCTGAAGTAAAAGAAATATTCTTAACCAATGTCCATAATATTAAAGGGAAATGAAAATGTTTTTAATCAAAATTAATTATTCTAACACAAGAGTTTGTGTGTGGTTTATCATTTTAAGATGAATACAAAAGTTATATGACTTAAAAGCATCAGTTAAAACAGATTTTGCTAAGGAGTTCTACGTTTTTGTTGATAGTAGTACCGACGATATTTATTTAGTAATATTACACACACTGACTAAATTTACTGTATGTATAAAAACTAAAGCAATATAATGATAAAACTTTTAAATATTTGGATAGTAAAATACAATAATATATTCAGTATTTGTTTAAAACCTTTGTTTATATAAAATATTACATTATTTGCTACAAGTTAAGAGAACAAAAATTTTAGAATACATTATTTTACACAATTTTAAAAATTAAATTTTTAAAGAAGTTCTTATATAATTTAAATTAATTTCATTTTTGGCTGACCACGCAGCCGTTTCGAGTTTTTTCAAATACCCATCATCAGTGGCATTAGAATTATTAATAATGGAACTTGTAAATAATTTTCTGAGACCGCAAGCACCGAACTCGTGCTCTGTCAAATTTGAAGTCTAGAGTTAGTGTTCATTAGTCAACTTACACAAAGCCGTACTTGACTTGTATATTCATATTTTGGCGTTTTTTGTTAATTTGCTTTAAATTTTTGTTGTTGTAGTGCACTACTTTTCAAAATTTCTCTACCAAATATATTAGTTTCGATTAAATAAAATAGGCACTTCCGTCATAACTGACGTTAAATTACCACTTATATTAGTAATAATCTTATATATAACAATGATTATTTTATATAATAATTCTAAAAATATTTATATATATATTTTGTACAAAAAGTTCTCCAAAAAGAAATTTCGTTGTTTTCGATATTGAGACGATTTCCTTGCAGTGAATAAATATTTTATTGAATTCTATATTATCGATTCTGTTGCAATAGTTATAGCCATCTTTTTTGCATTAGCATTATTCCACCTACTAAATTTTGCATTGTAGTTTTAACCCAGAGTCAGTCTTCATTAGCCTACTGACCCAAAACTTACTTCATCAAAATTTTGGATTGCAGTGTTGTCACTGGTATTCTGTCCTATACACTTTCTTTATACCCATCGAAATTTTTTGCTGATCCAGTAATGTTTTTATATCTTCAAAAGTAAAAAAGTAAATAAAGCCAAATTCCATATTTGAAATGGCACAAAACAAAAAAAAAACAACCACATAGAATCAATCAAATTTTTTTTTAAGAGTAAACCATCCTATATGAACCGTCAAAATATTATGGTTATACGGCTTAAGTGTGAAGTTAGCATTGAAGGAGGAAAATACAATACAATTCAGATCTCAGTTGGGATGAAACGCAATTGCTTTCGTCGCAATCAGTATTTTATATTTTGATATGGGATGGCTGGTTATTGATGATTATTGCCAATAAAATTATAAACGAGATCGAAAAAAATGAATGAAAACTTTAACTAAAGAAAACTATTATTGCCTTTAACCGATATATTTATTAAGTATGCATGTACTTAAGAAAAACTTAGGCACGGAAACACATTATAGTATATAGATATCTCAATATATCGTAGAAAAAATGTTACTTGAAACAAAATTGCTATGATTTAAATAAGATAAAGATTTTGTACAATGTTGAATATTCACATTTATAAAATAATTTAAATATCTTTAAGGAAATTTAAATATCAACCTAATGTAATTATATAAAATTTACTCAAATTCCGCTTAGAGCCTTATGTCTTTAAATGATTATATATCTGTGGTATGTAACCACAGTGTATCTGCGGGTGCTTATAAGTATTTTCTTCAGTATATGCTTTTGAAAGTCATTAAACTCAAGAAGAAATCATGAAGCAGAAAATTTTGCGCAGCTCACTGCAGATTCTAATTCAGTGAAACAGGAAAAGTGCACAGTACAAAAGGAATTTTAAGCCAAGAAATATGTAGAAATTATGTTTGGATTCACACAAATAATGAGTGTGAAGATGTCAAGAATAAGAGTAGTGCGTAAGGACGAGGGGAACACATGTGGTATTCTTTGTTAAAACTCAAAGCATGGATTTGGGCTGCTGAACGCTGTAGTCGTTATAAGATTTAGTTGAATGAATCAAGTTCTATTTGTCTTTGTTTCGTTGTAGCTGTAGTAGCTGCAGAAAAATGGAAAAAGTATATGTCGATTTATGAAAATTAAAGGTGATGTGGAAAAGCAGTTCCTATGCGTTCCAAATTGAAAGATTTCTATGAAATTTGTATAATTTAATTTAATTTTAGTTTATTTTAAATAAAATAAAAAAACTAGTGTGAAAGTTCATACAAATAATGGCAGTGGAGTTGTCCAGAAGAAAACTAGTGCAGAATTTCTGGAGATAGCGAAACATTGGCAGACGTCGATTGTACGTTACTCAAGGCACGCTCCGCATTCGGCAGAATCAAATCGATCTGGAAGTCTACAATTATTACGCGGCAAACAAAATTAAAAATATTTATTGCGTGTATTAAATCAACGGTTGTAGACCTGGCACACTTCATGTACTATCATACATAAGCTGCAATCCTTCATCAATAGATGTCTAAGACGTATTTTTAAAATCTGGTGGCCGCGAACTATTCGCAACGAAACGCTGTGGCGAATCTGTCATCAAGAAATCATCAGGAAGGAAATCAACAAGCGCAAATATAGATGGGTAAGCCATACGCTCAGGAAGAGTTCAAACGAAATACCCCACGCAGTGTTAGAGTGAAACCCACAGGGCCGGCGAGAAAGAGGTAGGCCGAAAAATCCTTGGGGTCTGAACTGTCGCAAGCAATTTACCAAGCTTAGAGCAATAGCTCGGCAGCGCAATAACTGGAAAGCATTTGCAAATTCTATAATATAAATTTGATCTACATAAAATGTTCTACATAAAATAAACTAAATTTGTAATATTATTAAAATACAAATATGTCCTAATAATAATAAAAAGCTAGCTAATCTGCCTTCAATTTACTTTGAAATATACTTGACTGAGGCATTATGAGTCATTTAATTTGAAAAAAATTACATTTTATAATTCACATGCATTTATAATAGTATAAGTTCAAATTATGAAGAATTTATTGTGGTCTTATCACTGAAGATAAATATGTAATCAGATGTTTAAGTGAAATATTACCAAAACAATATTATAGTGGAAAGAGATATTAAAGTTCTTTAATCGTTCATTTAGGAAGATAACGACTATTTAAAATTCTTTTATTCCATTATCACTTACTTTGGGTTTACGATTGGAAAGAGACATCGAGGAGGAAACATATTGTTTTGCTGATCAGCATTTTGAAATATTAAAAGATGTAGATGCGGATGTTTAATTATTTAACTAAGAAGTTACCATAATAGAACATGAAGTGTTTTTTCATTCACTATATTCACTTTAACTTTTTGAAGCTGACAATCAACGAACCTTTTTTATTTTAGTTCACAGCTATCATCTTTCATACAAACTTAAGTTAAATTCTAAAATTTAATGAATTTAAATTTATTGAAAATTTAATGAAGTACCAAGAAGTAGTAAAAATACAAACTTGGCAATACTGATCTAACACTCTGCATAACATGCATTTTCGACATAGCCCGAAAGAGCGAATTTTGCCATGCCCAAGACACTCTGTATAACATGGCTCAAACGTATTTTAATTTTAAAGCTAAATCTCAGAGTATTAATAAATTAGTAATCTGCAAATCCGATTGAATTACATAAAATCTTTGTTGTTGTCAATTTTTCAAACGACATACTATGGACCTAGTAACTGATGTGTATAGCAAATGAAATGACGATGATATTTGAACTATGGTTATAACTATGGTGCGACAGTTAACATTTTGAAGACCTCTCTTTGTTAGAACCAGAATACTAGTAATTACTGGATTTTCGTATTAATCATTGCGAAACAGTTAATAAGAGCTTACATATCCCCACAAAATGAGAATACGTATGAGTATGCAGATTTAAAGCAGAAATTAAATGAGGATGTAAAATTTCATAAGAATGTATCATTTATTCATATGCGGTTGAAGGTATATTATTTTGGAAAATCGTTTAACCTCTTAAGCAGAGTGTGCAAGGTAAATAAATGAGTTATGTATTTATATCACTTTGTTAAGATTTGGGACTACAGTATTGCACGGTCTATGTATGCTTTGATTTAAAAAGTGAAATATAAATATTTTTACTGAAACTAAATATTAAATATTTTTAAAGAAACAATTCGATCGACTTAAATTTACATCACTATCGATGTAGCTGTTATTTATCTATCGTCATACCCCACGAAATTTCTTCTAACAGAAAGTGCTTTGGATAATGAAACAATCATTTTTATTTTATTAATATTGAATTTCATATAAAATCGAAATTAGTAAATTTTTTTTCTTTATTTGTAATAACAGCATTCGAAATGCCGAGGGCGTTTAACAACAACTTTTCTGTCATTTGAACTATTGTTCAAAAGGAACAATGAATGAAATTTTTGTAGTTTTAAAAAATATTTATTCTAACCTTCACTTTTTTTTCACAAAAATCAAATCTCAAATCTCTGTTCAGAACAATAGTACTTTCATTTTACATATCTAAATAACTACATTTACATTTTATCGAAATGCGAGATGTGTTTTCATGTATGAAATATTCCTACCTATGGTAGGAATATTGTATATATATATTCTCAATTAGTTTATAATATTAATTAATATTTTTTAAATAATTTTGTTTGATATTGCTTTTCACAGTCTGTGGTACTCATAATATTGATCCATTCCGTTATGTTGTTGTATATGTTTGATTAAATGACCGGTTGGTTTTTCTTCTTTTAATGTGTATTTCATCTCTTTAATTGAACATATTAATAGAAATTAAATCGTTTTGCCGTATTGAACTCTCATGGATAAGATGTGGTTTAAAAATAGTAAGTTACTTTCAGTCACAAATCTTTTAAAACTATTGAGTTTTTAATCAATATACAAGATCAGAGCCCTTCAAGTAAATAAAATGTAATATATTTTCAATGATTATCATCTGAGGTGAAAATTTTGTAACTGAGCTCTTTAGTAGTTATATGAAATCACTTGCTTTTGTCTATGACGTTGATCTGTTCTATATTTTAGGTTGTAAGTAATTAGAATTTGATTTAATGTTATATTTTCAACTCAAATTCAAATACTTTTATAAATAATTCATGTTATCTTCTTAATATTTAGTATATAGTTCGTTGTCACAATAACAATTATTAATTACAATTATTAATTATTTAATTATTTAATTATTACGGTCACATAAAAATTATTAGTGAAATTCAAGTAAAATATAAGAATCGAGCAATATAACCAAACCACTGAGTATGCTTTATGGGTAAAAAAAATCTATAAACAAAATTATTATTCAATGAAATGATAATTTTTTGGATTATCAATCACTTGGATTAAATTAGTATTGGGTTAATTAAACTTAAGTTAAGAACGATTTAGTGAATCATGTTGTCACTTTATGTTCACCACTCAAAATAGCTCGTGAAGTTGTTAATAAAGGCCTCAGAAAATATCTAAATGGCATTTCTTTCTTCGCTTGTGTGTTTGGGTGTCATTATATACATAAAAACAGATTCATTGCTGTTCGTATATAGATCAAATTTTATATTTCCTCTTCCCAGAACTTCATCTTTGTGGGATGTCATCTTTCAAAAATATTAAAACTAACCGATGTTAACTCCCCCGTCTGTGCATCAACAATATGTGAGGAAGTAGAATTGTCCTTGTGAACAGAGGAGCCTACATTTTTGGCATATTGCATTATCAAATTCAACACACACAGCCCTAAACAGGAAACTAAAGTTTTGTATAAGTAATCCAAGGGTATGGAATTTCGCGTTTATAATAGTATAAAAATATGATAAAAATTTTCATTTAATTCTGTCTGTACTATATTTTATGGCATTTACTCTAGTCGTGTGTGTATAAGCACGCCACGTACTTGTGTGTTTGCTTGTTGTGCCTAAGTTATTTCTCTTCATCATAAACAATAAAATGCTTTAAGTGAACATGAGCTTTGTGCAGCCATTTTTCTTGGACTTAAGCCAAGTCGTGTAGAAACGGAAACAATAAATATTATTAAAAAATAAAACACAACAAACTAGAAAAATGTGCAGAAGCATTCACATCCAGCCAAAAAGGAGCATTAAAAGTGCTCCATGCAAGCACAAAATTTCACATGTTGAGTTGTGGTCAAGTGGCAACTGTAAAACAACAACCCAAAACTGCAAAGATTGGTTAAAAATAAATGGAAAATATTCTAAACCATAAACTTGAGTGGCATATTTACTTTGAAGGATATCAGCAATTTGTTGCAGTCATTTTTAATAAGGCATATTTAGTTAATTGAAAGGATGTTGGCAGGGACTTTAGTACCTGAATTGAGCACAGCAAATTTAATTAAACTTCGTTGGTAAGTTGTTGACTTAAGGGCCCGCTAATCTGCATATTAAGTGCTTAAGTTTCCCTTTAGAATGTAAATTTGTGAAGTATTGAGTATTTATACGCATTGGGTTGTTGAAAAATGTGGCAAAAATGAACTCAAACACTGTAAAAAATGTTTTGGTGCTAGTAACCGAAACCATTAAAAAGTTGTGCTGTCATTCTCTTAAATTTTTTTATTTTCCTCCAGCATAAAAGCAATTTTAAGTCGTTTTTTTATGTCGGCAGCTTAATTTTTTCCACTCATAATGTAATACCACAGCGTACGACTTCTGTTTGGCAAGATAAAATAAATACAAAGAAAAAGTAAGTAAATAAATAAATAAAAATGGCAGTAATTTTGCTGCTCTTAATTTTTTTTATTTCTTCTTTTGTGGTTATTATTGCCATGGCGAGACAAAACAAAATAATAAAAAGCAAAATAAAGTATACGAAATAAAAATACAAGTTGGGTCCTCAAAGCCCAAGCAAAATATTGACCTGACTTCGTTCTACATGTGGTATGAGCAACGCCACCGACTTTAAATACTTCATTAGTTCGAAAAGTTTTAAATATTTAAAAGCATTTTTGAGAATATTCTAAAGTACATTTGTTATACGATTAAGGAATTTTCAAGCAATCATTTGAGGTGTTGTAAACAATTTATTATAGAACATACATCACAAATAAGATTGCGGGAAAATACAAGAAAATTCGAAAGTGTATGCTAAGTAATAAGCTGAATACTTAAAAGGAATGAAAATGAAACGAATGATAATAATAATATAAACTTGAATTAGAGGTTCGTAGTGGATAGTTCACATATTCGCTAAAAATCTTCATAGAAATAGATGTGAAAATTAAACTTCTCATTGTTTAAAATATTATATACACAGAAATATTGAATATAGAAAATTCAGTGAAATATTCTATGTTTCTTTCTAGACTATTTTTTTTGTTCATACATGTAGATTTAAAATATTTAAGATATACATTTATAATGCTTTATAATTTTAGAGTTAAACAGAAAAGAATAGAATAAAATAGGTGTGGTACTGGGAACCAGCGTGGTGAAGTATTGCATCCGTAGCTAATTGACGTTAATGATATTAAATGGCCCTAATTACGCAGATGATAGGTTAACCCAAGGGCTAAAACCATCTAGAACTTTTGACAAAACTTATAATGCTATTTAGAGCGAGATATCGAAGTTCACCAAGATCCTTAACAAAGAAGGCCCCCAAAAATTTAAAGTGACGCCGCAGATGATATTCCGCTTTTTTAACCAAGGTCTAGATGTGAATTGTTAAAGATATCCCAATATCAGATGGGGGTATAAATTTCCCTGACTACTAATCTTCTTTTGGTCGCAATCAAGTACAATTAGTCGCGATTATGCCCAAAATGTCAGTTATTTAGGACATCCTGATATAGAATAGGGATAGAAATTCTCAACCTAATAATCTTATCCCGTCCTAATTCCAACCTAACGACTTACAAAGAATGTGACTCTAATTGTATAGAAGACACTTCGCTGCTTGAATGAATACCAAGACATTGACTGTTGAGAACATTTTAACATGGGACGGATATAGAAATTGTAGGCTTAGTAATTTTCTCCTGGCCAAAGTCAAGCCTAGACAGTATTCAAAAATGTGACAAAAGGTCCGCCTCTGAGGAGAGTTGAAATTTCGCCTTTTCAAAAAAACTATTTTTGCCAAAATGGTGACGTACTTGGTGATGATCCATCAAACAAGCTACAAAAAATTGCAGTTTATTATATTCATAAATAATATTATAGTTATTGGAACTGACTAGCTTATTATATTCCAATTAGAAAGAGTGTCACCCTTGTAGCGACTTTTTTCGGTTATTAACCATTTTCCTGTCAGAAACCAATTTATGCTATGATCAATTTCAGAACGGAATAATTGAATGACTGGTTCGGTATTCTATATATGCTTTAATGCAGCTTTATTTTTTGGTCTTATATATAACAATACTTATGCTTAATATATACGTAACAAAATATGTTGTTTCATTACATTAAATTATAAATAAGGAGCAAATATTATTTTAAAAATACCTTTGAATTTACATATCTTATGGTTTACAAAAATTTGAATATTGAGGTAATTTAAAATTGTAATCGGATATTTTGCATGAAATTTAATTTTGACCAACTATAGTCCTTAAATTGATCATGCATCAATATGATCTGTATATATAATCGTCACTTGATCTATAACAGATTATTTGACAAATTTTTGTTGGCATTTTTTTTAATAGATATATGAAAAAACTCCGTATCTTAGTTCTTGCTAAAAATATTCAATTTTATCTGATAACGAATTTCTTGCTTCTTAGTGCAAAAATCTGCTTTTGTATTTGTATAGCTTCAAAATAATTTTATGAAATATTGTCTTTAAAGATATTTTGATTCGTAGTTAAAAAGTAATCAATTTTAAATGGAAGCGACATACAGCAGGATGGTTTTAACATTCGCTGTCTAATTTCTTAAATTTCAAAAGCAGTTTTAAGTGGAATGATTCAGATGAAAAATTTTTGTATTGCATCAGCACATAGACATTTTCTGAACTCAAAATTTTCGCATCTCTCGCATTATTCTTTTGTGGTATTTGTGGGTAACTTCACACTTAAAAAATAAATTTGAAATTCATTAAAAAATATTTAAGGATTTCGTTGGATTAAGTCAAGTAATTTTGCTTTTCTAAATAAACTAAGTTTTTCGTATATATAAAAGGAATAACTTTCGACAAAACAAAATTGCCTTGACCTATTTCCAATGAAGCTGAGTACATAAAATAAGAACATTGAATAAATAAAACTTCGATAATATGTACAATTTTATATTGGCATGTAATAGAGCGCGGATATTGAATAATACATACCATGAGCTCGTGTGCGTATGAGTGATTTTTTATGAACTCTGAATTTTTATTGACTTCACTGTTTTCGTTATAGATTGTATTGTTTTGTTATTCTGCAGAGATATTAAAAGAAAATAGCCACAAAACATTTAGAGCTTTATTATTAGACAATATGAAGAATATTATGTACTCTTCATAAAATTTTAGTTATTTTGCTTGAGATAAATTTCATTAACCTTTGAGCAGGAGCTGCGTTTAAAGATAAATTTAACAAAATTTGTATTTTTAATAAATTGTAATTTGAAATGATAATCTTGCAATTTTTATATCTCATATTTTTTGGACAAAATTGTTATTCACTAATTTCAAACTAATTCCAATAAACCGACGTCAAAGCACAACAAACAAATATGTTATTTTTAATTTTAATTAAAATTTAATTAAAAGCAAATTTTTAATCTCAAAAATATTTCAGTCTAAAATGACAAAACACAATATTGTACACAGTATATGAGGTTCAAATTAATTTTGTTATTTAAAAAGTGATTAGACTAATAAATATGTACAGGCCTACAGGAAATATTTTCCAGTTCACACGTATTCGTACGTACACCGACGCACTAAATTAGCACAAGCATTTTAAACACATCCGAAGCAAATTTCTGCATAAAAAGCAGGCTTAGCATATAAGTTTTTAATTGCTTAATACGTGGCATGCACAGCGCCCCGTATATGTCCATGACTTCCTTAGATACCTACAGATACTCGCGTATGTTAATATAGATATTCATTCAAATAAGTTTACTCACACTTGCATAAGGTCCTTTGGCGCTGTTATGCCCAAACACATACATGTAATTTCGACGATTTACATCGGCGTGAAATAAACCTGTCTGCATTAATGGTCCCACGACACGCGCATCCGAGAGTATATCGAGCACCACATCACGATGTTCTAAATTGGTGGCTTTAATAGGATTGTTGTACATGTCGTTGTATCTGAAATTATAGACCAGGAAAATATGCATCATTATAAGAGTAGGCGGGTATAGGCGGTTTATGTGAGTAGAGATTTCTGTAAAATAATTTGATGTGCAAATAATAAACATTAAAGTGAAATAAAAACGAAAACAAAACAAAAGCAAAAATACTTACATTATGACTAAACAAACAAATTTTAACGAGGTTGACAACATAAGTCTTCCCTCGTATACGGTGTGAAGAAATTATTTGAACAAATATATATGCAAAATATATCAAAAATAATTGTCTTAGTTTAATTTAATTTTAATGTAAATAAGAAAATTTACAATATAAATTTTTTATGCATATTTTTATATCTTACAAAAATGTTTTTTGAAATTATAATAAATGTTAAGATGTTGGAAAATAACCAACGAAACGTCGGGTGAAAAATGAAATAAATTGAGTTTTATTTGCATCCTAATAATAAGACCAGAGTAGCCTAAAGAAAAAATTTTAACTAAAACAATAAAACGTACTGGTCAAAAACCCCATTATTAATAAAACAAATTTGGAAGGCTTACCAAACAAACCAAATAAATATTTTAATATTTAATAATTAAGATTTAAACAATGAAGAACTTTTTCAACCACATTAAGTTCAAATACGATATTGACACATGCACAGATATGAAAGCATATTGCAGGAAAAAGAAACAATTAGTAAAACAAATAGAACATCTTAAATTTCTTCTAACTTGTAAAGATTATGGCATTATACCACAATTTTTGTCGAATATGACCAAAAAAATATCAACTAATTTTAAACTGAATTCACACAAAAATACTTTCCACAATATAGAATTCAACTTCCTATACAAATTATTAAAACTCGAAATAACACAAAAAAATAGTAACATCAAAACTATACGAAAAACCATAAACCAATTAGAATTACATTTAAAACACACTCTTAACGTTGATGAATACAAAACGTTCATGCACAGACAAAAAATAACATCAGATCACCTTTTTCATCAATCAAAAACTACATTAGATAATAAAATCCATAAACTTAAAGACAACATGTTTTTGTCCTTTGGTTTCACATTGAATGAAGATTGGTTTATTAACTATACCGATGTAATTTTTCCTAAAGAAAGCCGTTGGTTATTATCTTTGGGAAAAAAATTTGCTCTACCGGTGAATAAAAATAATTTCTCAAAACTACATTTCATAGCAGACGTAGAACAAGGCATTCAAAACATGAAAAATGAAAAATTGAAGGAACTCACTAGAACCAAAACAGCTCATAATTTAATAAATTTTAATCATCAACATAAAAACAACAATAGAGAAAAATTCATTCTAAAAGCATATGATAACACTCAAAAAATAGTGAACAAACACAAAAATGATATTGTCATTATGGAATCGGATAAAGGTCAAAAAACAGTAGTGATGTACAAACGTGATTATTTGCATAAAATGACATCATTACTAGATGACAGAAACACGTATAAAACATTACGCACAGATCCAACTAATAAATTGATAACTACTAATAACAACATTATAACAGATCTTTACAAACAGAAACTAATAACAATACAGCAAAAAAAACAACTGCTATGTAGTACAGCTAACGCTCCTAGACTATATGGATTACCCAAAATTCATAAGTCTAATGTACCCCTCAGACCAATAGCGGACTCCACAATGGTTTCTTGTTATAAACTGTCAAAATATGTTGGAAAAGAAATTCTAAAACCACTTATATCGTCAAATTACAATATAAAAAATTCCAGTGAATTACTTGAGAAATTAAAACACATTAAATTGGAAGACAACGAAATATTAATTTCATTTGACGTAATTTCATTGTTTACAAATATACCTACAAACCTGGCTACAAAAATCATCTTAGAAAAATGGGATATTATTAAGAATACAACTAACATCTCCAAGGCCAAATTTTCGAGAATTCTTGACTTTTGTCTTAAAGACAATAATTACCTCATTTTTGACGATCAGATATACCAACAGGTGTTTGGTATGCCTATGGGAAATCCATTATCTCCTACTATCGCGGATATAGTACTTGATTAGCTACTTGACGAAGCCATAGCTGAACTCAAGACTATGGGCATAACTTTTAAATTTATTACCAAATATGTTGATGACATATTTGCGGTTATCAAAAAATCTGACAAGGAAATTATTCTGACAACATTAAATAATTTTCACCCAAAAATCAAGTTTACATATGAAGAGGAACTGGACCATAAACTTCCATATCTCGACATTGAAATTATTAAACGAGATAATAATTTAATCTTCAATTGGTACAGTAAAGACATATCTTCAGGACGACTTATCAATTTTCACTCTTCACAACCTATGAGCCAAAAACTAGGTACTGTGAAGAATTTCATCAAAAAGGTATTAGATAGTAGTGACCAAATGTTTAAACAACAAAATATTGACAAAATTTACAAGACTCTATTGAATAATAATTATCCATACAGACTAATTAACAATTTAAGCAAACAACAGAACATAAGTTACAATAAAAATATTCAAAATAGCAATAACCAAATTCCAAAACAATATTTTTCGTTACCCTATGTACCGAAACTATCTAATAATAGAAATTTGACCACAAATCTTAAACAAGACAACATTTTTTGTGCTTATAAACCCAATCAAACTATCCATAAAATTTTCTCTAACAACAAAAACAAAATTAATAAGCTGCAACAAAATAATGTGGTATATCAAATAAATTGCAACGGAAATAAAGAAGGGAGTTGCAAAGAGATTTATATTGGTACAACAAAGAGATCACTCAACACTAGAATAGCTGAGCATATGTCGGACATCAACAAGAACAAAAACAATACAGCTCTATCTCAGCATTGCACCGAGAGACAACATAAACCGGATTTCGACAATGTAGTAATATTGGACAAAGAGAAATCTTGGAAAAAACGGTACACTCTCGAAAGCTTAAGAATTCAAGAGAAAATTAACTTAACTATGAACATCAAAGAAGATACGGAGAATATAAGCTCTAATTACATTGCTGCTCTAATATAAACAAAATCGAAAGTGGCGGTAATTTGAAGCAGTTGACTATAATTCTATAATTTTATAAAACTTTTAATATTTATTCCTAACTTTTAATTTTTTATTTACAAAAAGTGATTTAACTTAATTTCAATTCTAACTATTGGTAATTACTATTATTTAACAATTCTAAAATCCTGAATGGATAATTATTACTTTTGATTGTTTTGTTATTATTGTTGTTGTTAGTTATTTTGTGTACATGTTTCTCTGTTTATACAATATCACAAATTATATTATAGATATATTTTCACATTGTGTTTTGAAATCATAATTATTAAATAAAAAAAATATTTTAGATACCCCTGAAGATATTGGAAAATAACCAACGAAACGTCGGGTGAAAAATGAAATAAATTGAGTTTTATTTGCATCCTAATAATAAGACCAGAGTAGCCTAAAGAAAAAATTTTAACTAAAACAATAAAACGTACTGGTCAAAAACCCCATTATTAAGTTAAGATTTATATTGAATTTAGTGGTTTATCTTTTATAATCTCACAACGCCCGACTGCTGCTAGATACTGGTAGAGTTGTAGATAACATTAAATGAGAAAATGTGCAACATAATGTCTCAGTAAGGTGATTTTATATAATATCATGATTTAAGTTCAGAATTTCATACCAAATGTTGAGCTTGGAGTAATATTAAAAATTGAATATTGAACAAAGTTGATGTAATTATTGTTGGTATAAATTGTTCTACGTTTTTGAGATATAGAAGTTTATAGATACTTTGTGACCATAAAAAAGTGTATGCTAAGATATAGGTTTTTAGAATTATGGATAGTACGCCAGCAAGACGTACTATTCTTATATGTTGTGTTAGAATTTAAAACAAATATCAGTCAGTTTTTTAAAAAAGAAAACAGTTATTGTAATTTATATCATTTTCAGCTCTGAAGAATAATAATTAGCAGCAGTAAGGTAAAAGCAGTTGGATAAGTAGAAAGGTGATGTCAATTTCTGTACTACTATTAACTTGAAAAGTGCTTGTGCAATGTAACCCAGAAAATTACGTCTTTATTTTTAAAAGAAGTATTTCTTAAGGTCCAGATTTCTCTATAAGTTGTAGTATCAAACTATTTTACCGCACCTACCTAGTTACTTTTTCCTTACTCATTATACTCATTAGTGCCAGACAAAATCATAACACGTGCTCTTAGGGCTAATATTGTTTTTAACAAAGTTAAGAATTTTCAATTGCTTTTTAGAGAAGTAAGCAGTACTACTTTATATTTATATAATGTACAAGAGCACAAGCTTTACATTTTTTTACTTTAATTGTTACCATTCTATAATATATATAAATTTTAAAGTATTCGTAATAATGCTACCTAACAACAACAAAAATTAAATAAGAGGGAAAGATGAACACATAAACAATTTCATGAACATAGTAGCAAAAATAGCTGCTAAAACGATGAAAAGTGCTATATACTAGCACCTCAAAATTATTATGACACGAGGAGCAGCTCTAAAAGAGAACAGATGTGGAATTATGATATTACAATTTTAAATTCAGTCTTTAAATTTCATTAAGCAGCCTTAATTCTGAAACGTTGTCTTTGTATGTTTAGCAAATAAAATTTTTTGTCAATATTTATATCATTTAATTAATACCTCAACTACATTTTTCTAAGCTTAAATTGGTCATATCGTATATCTGCTTATTTACCATTTACACACACATTTATAGCCAATTTTGTTGTTTTAGTACTGATAATGACTTTACTTGTCGAAAGTTATTGCAAATGGCTAATGTATGAATAAATAAGTTGAAGGACATCGTCAGAAATGTACAGAAGATGTTGAAATATCGAGTAAACCAAGGGAGACATTGACAGAAATTTATTCAAATAGAGGATAATTGTAGTCATTTGTATTCAGCTATGACGAACACAAATAGAAAAAAACTAAAATTAGGTTGAATGAAGGGCATAATAACTGCATTTGTGTATAATAAAACCAAACAAAGTACTTGAAAGTATCTATAGGTCTTTTGAACCGCAAAGGAATTGTTTGTAAATTAATTAAGAGGTAAATGAAGAGATAAAATAAATACAATATATAAAATGCAAATAAAAAAAATATATATAGAAAATAAAATACAGCCATGACATAGTACCAAAATAGTTAAGAAATTAATATATAGATAAAGATTTCGGAAATTAATTTTTATGCAGATAAATTTGCTTATACTATTGACAGAGTGAAGCTTAAATTATTACTAAGTGCCTAAATAATCATTTTTATGTTAATTTAAGAAATATAAATTATAATCAGCAATGAAAAGTTCGGCAAGTGCTACTTTCCTTCACATCTGTTATCAGTTTATTATATGTATAATGCTTATATTTTACTCTAATCAATTAATATCATTACCAAAAGTATAATGAAATATGTGAATTAATATATGTTATATACATATATTCTACCATAATATCATACCATAAAATCATATTACAGTTTTTATATAAAAGTAATTTAATAATATTATTATTAATGGGTTAATAGCCCACCATGGCATTAAATTATTCAGGATTAATACAAATACAGAGAAAATTTGTAATTGTTTTTATCAACAATTTTATATATACATTTTTTATTTGAATATTATTTTTGGTATTGCTTGTAGTAAATCAAAAATAAAATTACAGCAGAATAAATTTTCAATTTAATAGAGTGAAATGGTTAGTCCGAAAAATTTGTTAGGTTAACAATTAAAGTAAAAACATTTTTTACATTTCACTGGCGATTGATATATAGCATTATCAGAAAAAATAGTAAGGTTAACTAAATAATTTTGTTCAATTAAGCAAATGTTTATGGGCAATATTTTTAATTGATCGCATTTCTACAGTAGCTAAGACAAGACAAATAATGTTTTTCTTTATATACATGCAATACATGCGTGAATACATCACCTATCTTTTATAATTGGAATATAAAACTTTAATCATTTTTTAGATTCGAATTTCAAGACTTTCCCATTCAAATGGCTATTTCTAGGAAATTAAATTCAACTGTGAAGAATTGGGTTACCCATTTGCCAAGTAGCGTACTAATAAATTGCCGATTTATCACATCAGCTGTATAAATAATTTAAATAATTTATATTATTATATGTAAAATATTTATTTAATAATAACAAAGTAATTCAAAACAAGTTCATTATATAGTATGAACAATAAATGTCTATAATAACAGACAAATTTAATTAATGACAGGTTTCTTTTATATATGTGCATAATTTAATGCGCCCCTTGTTGATTATAAAGTCATCCATTTTGTTGGGTTTTACTTTTGGGGCATTAGTTTTTCCAATATATTACGTTGACAATTCCCAGTAAGAAGACAAGTTGGGGCGTATATTTATATACTGTTGAGAAGTTCCTAAAATCAACAGAAGGGGCTGCACTAATCTATATTTACAATACGGCTCCATGGGTTATTCTTGTTAAAGCATTGGGTTTTTCAGACGAATTTAAGGAGATGCGATAAGTTTACTTTCATTCATAAAGTTTTTACGTTAGTAATTTGCAATAATTGCTGGGGTACTAAAATCAACATATTTCACCATGACTGGTGACAATATTTGCATTACCTTCTACAATATTGTAACCGCGAGCGAAAATAGCAGGCTGAAACAGTTGTCGAGCCAGTATTGATGGCCAGAAAGGTTTTGGTATGTGTTTGGTAAGATTGACAGGAAATCATCTATTATGAGCTGCTCCCTTACTCAAAACTATTAACTCGGAACTACACTGTCAAAAATTGGATCGTCTGACGGAAGCAATCGTTCTGAAACCGAAAGCTTTGTGCAATAGGAGAGGTATTGTTTTACACCAAGATACCGCCAGGCACATTAATAAGGATTACTCAAAAGCTCCGGGAGAATAGTTGGGAAGTTCTTATGCATTCACCTTATAATACAGACCTGGCACCAAGTGATTACTATCTGTTCCTGTCCATGGTGAACGATTTTTTTTGAGAAAATTTGACATTAAGAGAGGCTTATGGAAATCGACCGTCTTAATTCTTTTTATGTCCATTAAGATGAGAACTTCTATGAGAGAGGTATAATGAAATTATCTTCAAAATACCAAATTTTTTGTTTTTGTTTTAATATGTAAGCTTATATAACCAACCCGTTTAACTTTGAACCAAATTCATTAATATATAAGGTATGGTATCACACCATCGTTTTTAGACAATTTATAAATATTAGAATTGTTGAAGAAAGTTAGTGAACTGAGAAAACTTCTTATATAATTTATGTCATACATATTCATACCATTTATAGAAACAAAAATAAAAGCAAAATATGTAATATCATTTGTGTCAATAATTGTGACGTTCATCCCATTAAATCCAACCAAATTATAGTAAAAGAATTTTTCTACCGCATAAACTACTACAAGGCCATGTCCTTTCGGATTTCCTATTTGGATTTAGCAAAATATACTGAAAATAGGTTTCACAAGCTCACTCGTTTTCGTTGCTTTAATAAAATTATACATTTGTGTCTTGTTTAAATTTATGCATATTTGTTTCCCCACATTTTTGTTTCAATAAAATATAGGACAATAAATTTTATTTCATTTTATTTGTGCTTATTTTGTGAACATTTTATGTGCGCTTTCTATGCCGAAAATAAGACGATTTAAACTTAATCTTTTGCAGATAGAAGAGAAAACCAGCCAACAAATTAAAGTACAGCAATAATCCTTCTTAGCGATTACAATTTTTTTGTTAAATATTTAATAATTTTGGTTTTATTGTCTAATTTATTTAAAAATATTATTTTATTTGTTATGTACTTAAGCTTGCTTTAATTAAAATTGATAAGAATGCTTAACCATTTGTAATCCTTTAAGCTTGAATGAATATCTTCGAATAATAACAAATATTATATTTAATAATTTTTTCAAATAGTTCTTATTCACATTTTAATATTATTTTTGATGTGATTGAAATAATTTCATATATTGAGACTTACTTAAATAGATAATTGCTTTCTGATGAATGATTTGTAAAGTAAAAGTGAGAAAATTCTTTCACATTGTTACCTTCTTCATCATTGTTGTAAAATAAATGTCAAAACATGCTTTAATTATTATTGTAGAATTACAATAGAATTTGAAGTATTTTGATATTTTAAATAACAAAATGTCAATTATAAAACAACAATAAAAGTTTTCATTAAGTAAAAGTAGAATCAGTTAAATACTATTTCAAATTTATTCTCGAAATTAGAAACAATTATGTTGACATCAATTAAAATATGAAAAATAATTACGTGTTAAGTGTGATTGATGAAGTTGTTCGTTAAACAATGAAATTTAAAGATTTTTTGTGCTTAAACTAAGTACGTAAATATAATCAAGTGATGAATTAAGATTTACATAAAATAAATTAAATAACATTTTCACTCCAACAGAGACATGATTTAACTCAGTACTGCAAAGATAAGTCTACTTAATAATATTAAACTCATAAAATAAAGCAAATATTTTTTTTTCATAGAATAGAATAGAATGGAATAGAAATAAACAGGGTGCCGACTCCTAATGGAGCGAATGACTACGACCATAACTGATCTTTCGTGCTGCTACAGACAAAATGTCAACCGTTGAGGACCTCCTAATGTCAAAAGCAGAAAGTAATTTTGATCCAGCGAGCTCCTCCTGACCCAGATTAAGAGTAGACAGAGAATGAGACTGGATGTCTCATCTGCTTGTGAGCAGGGTCGAAAGTTTTTCATAAAAGAATATTAAATAAATTAAATAAAAAATTTTTAGTGTTTTATAATAAGTGTTTTTTGTTCCTTTTCGGTATTACGATCCCAAAAATAACAAAAGTTAGTCGTATAATAGTGTGTCCTGCTTCCTACTTATCAGTAATTTTAACTGGATTTTATTAAGCCTAGCAATTCATTGTTTCCAACGTTGATGTATTGTTATTCTATTAAGTATGTAAATATATATTGCACTGTAATGAAAAAGTACATAACTGCCATTGATATTCGTAAAGAACATGTAAAGAAATGTTAATTTCGCAGTCTTGATGTAGTAGAATAAAATAGGCATCCATGATAAGTTTCTAGTTTGGTAATTTCTAATTTGGACCAAATAATGTATAAAACAAACACTGATTTGGTGTCTGAACAGTAGCCTTTGGGTTACTATGTACTTTTCGTATACAATCTATTTATGTGATAGGCGGCTCACATTTATTTTAGTGGATATATCAACAAATAAAACGGTTACATCTAGGCCAATAAATATACACAATTGATTGTCGAAAGATTATCACGTTCACAAAAATTCAATGTAAGAGAAGGCATTTGATTGGTGATAGATCTGCTATTTATTTGAAAGTGGTGATGAAGTGAAACAAACTGTTGGTTCTAATTATTTTATCTACGTGGTGACGTTTCTTTTTTTTTGCGTAATATTAAACACATATCTTCTTGTAGAAAATATTGTATTTTAGACAACTAATAGCTCGTAACAAAAGTTCGTTCAATCTTCAAGTGTTGTCAAGCAATTCCTATTTTATATATTTGACTCTTGACTATACTGACTACAATACATTACTAGTTGATGATGCCTATATTAAACTAATTTAATATATTAAATTAGTTCACGTGTTCCATAAACTTCCTTCTAACAGTGAAATGTGAGTGAAAAAAGAGAAAGCGACAGTAAGTCGAACAGGGAAAATCTGAGAGAGGAGAGCGAGGAAGAGAAAAAGGGAGAGAGAGAGGGAAACAGTGATGGTGCGATCACGGTTGCCACTTATGGTACTTTAGTACCAAAATTGGTACTTTTTTTTTATTTTTTCTTCGTTTGGTACTCATATTCAAAAAATGGTACATTTTTGACGATCCAACTTTATTGTGGATATTTTCAATTAATTTTTTTTATAAATGCAACTTTGCACTATTTTATATTTTGTTCATTTATAACACCATGAAAAACACAGAACGAAAAAATAAAAAGGTCCAAAAAAATTTTGGACCATTTTTTACAGAAATGATGCCTTTTTAAACCAATTTTGATACAAAAAAAAATTTTCAAGTGGCAACCGTGGTTGCGATAGAGGCAGCGAGGGGAATAGAGAGAGAAAGAGAGAAGGAGAAAAACTCTTTCATCAACTGTTTTAATGAAAGATAACCTGAAAGCTAAGCCTTTTGTATTCTGTTGTTTATGCTATGGACTACGCTATGATTGTACTTGTTATGGTGCCGAAATATAGCAGAATTTGGTTATATGTTTAATTGTGTAACTTACAATATTGAAAATTGATAATAAAATATGCCCACACGTTCCAGTTGTTTTACGTTACAGTAAAGTTTGAGTGCAAGAGAAGAATACACAACGACAGATGGAGATAGGGAAATATAATAAGTGGATATCTCTATTTAAAGAGATAAAAAAATGAAAATTATTTCTGTCTTTTGTATACTGTGTTTTACGCTTTTGGCTACGTCACCTTGCAATTATTAAGTGCAATCCACTTTACTTTACTATCGATAGTTGAATGTTTTTTAAAGCACGTATAAGTTGTGTACAGCGGAATGATGTACTTGCTCAATTACACGTCAGTAAATATTTATATAATAGTACATAACAAAAAACATATATTGTGTTTTAAGTTAATATAAAATCTATTTAAGTTAAACCCTAGCTGTATTTATTGACAAGTCTTTCATTTTAATAATAAAGTATCACTTCTTCACACCAGATTGATGTAAATGGTGTTTTCGATAAGATTGCAAATATAAAAGTGAATCTGAGGTTATCAAGTTTGCCTACTATATCACACTCTAGTTGTGTTTTTGCTTTTGCGATATTCTGTCATTCAGCAAATTCGGTGCAAATGTACCTAAAACCTTGAGCTTCTGGCCTGATCTCTAATAGCGTAGGTATAATTGATAGCTGCTTGAGAGTTTTGCAGAAATGGTTATACCACAATGTGCTCTATGTTGCACTACTCACTGGCTTCTTTCTTTAGTATAGTGGTTTGTGCGTCCGTTGAATCAAAGACTGTCAGCTTTGGTTTCAAATGTTAAGCTGTTATCAAAACTCAATTTTCTTTCTGAATCGCATAAAGAATTTGTTAGATAAATTATTTTTATTTTGCAAACTTAACTACTTTATTTTAATGAAATTAATACCTTATGTAATTTTATTTTAAATTTATCCACAAAATTGCAATATCTTTTTGTGTTCAGGTTTATTTCCATTTATTTAATTAAAGGAATAAGGACATTATAGTGCAATGGTTAAAGTGTGGAGATTTGTTGACTTTCTATTCTCTTCAATTAGTATAATAATAGTTAAGGATTTATTTTAAAAAGACAATGAAAATATGCTTTGATATTGTTGCTTTGATTTCAAATAACAACAGATTTTTCATTTCATGCACTCTCAACTTCAACTTGATGAAGGCAATTTTACAAAGTATTAAAATGCAAACAAATCGTGTTTATATCCAGTGTACTCACTTAAGATGAAATAGTCCCCAATTTGTTTAAAATCCATAAACCCAAAATAAAATACAGTGCAAAATCACAGAAAAAACATAAAAGGGTTGTTTGTTTTCTGTGCTGCCGTAATACAAATGGAAAGTAACGAATGCGTTTATCTATGCAAAGCCTTTGTAGCTCAGAAATGTTGCATTTGTGCAAGAAAAACTGACAAAAATACAAACTTGCACTTTGGTTAGCCAAGTATGAATGATGCCAAGTGCAAGAGAAGAGTAATTGCCTTTGTAAGACGTAAGATCCAAGCCATATTTTCATCTTGTAAGTATTTCGCATATGAGTTGGTACTGAGTGTGGTGGCTTTGCATGCTATTTGCATCGACTTCAGGATTTTTGTTTGACCTCAAACCAAATAAATACAAACAAATTAGCAAAGCAACTTCTTTGCGTTGCAACACCACTGCTTTCCGAAAGACAGAATCAATTATGTTAAACACGAAATAAATAAGGAAAAGTGAGATGAAAAATTTTGGAAAATGGAGAAAATATGGCTGCAGGCAACCGCAAAGTAGCATGCCTTACCGTTTCATATAGATTTGTAATGCATCTCGTTGCACATGAATTTGTAGTAGGAATTAAATTCACATTTGTAAATGCAACATTTTGTCAATGCTGCTGATGGGTCCTTGTTGTTGTTACTGTTGCCATGTCGTCCTTGGTGTGCAGCAGCATATCTGGTTGTTCATATTCGCATGCATTCGAGTTCGTTTGTCATTTTACTATTTATTTGAGATTTTTCTTCTGTATTTTTATGTGGCTGAGTACCTGAATTAAGTTTATTTGCGCTATTGGAGAAACTTGAGTAGCGTCGTCATCAGCTGCTCCATTCAAGTGCGGAAATGCTTAGAAACGCATGAGTGCAAGCGGAAATCAACTGTGAGTGTGCTTCAAAATGATGTGTGCATAATGCATCACACATATACACACATGAACATTTCAGTTTACAATATTTGTGCAAGCTACGCAAACAATGGCAACGTATCTGCTTTCATTTGGAACATGTTACCGAAATTGCCAGCAGAACGTATGAGTGACATTTATTTCAATATTGGTTTTCATTGTAAGTGCCACTATGCAATATAATTTATGAAAATATTTGAAAAAATAATTAGCAATTGAAAATATTTATGAATTTTATATGCTTTTGTTAAGCTCATAAGGGACGGTAGGTGTTTTTAGAAAGGGATAAAAAGAATTTGATGATTTGTTTAAATTAGTATAAAATTGTGAATAAATTTAGTGAAAAAATTGCAATTAATTAAAATGGGTTAGCTGAATCTATTTAATAAAGACTTAAAACAATAAAAATATATTATAAGTAATTGAAAAAAGAGTTAAAATATATTGATTGTTTCTTTGAGCGTTAATTATTACAGCTGATAACATAAATTTATTGAACTTAATTAATATAAAAAAGTTCTTTTGTGTGACCATTTGTATGGTCCCTGCTATGACTAGAGAGAGATTTCCCGAGTAACCCTGAGTAAGGGGTTAAAACTTTGTCAAGGTACGGTATGCCTGTCGTCTAAAATCCGACTAAAATCCTGTCGCTAGGACGACATTATCAGAAAATATACATGGTAGTTAGTGACACGACACTTGCGATACCCGACCGGAGTATAAATGTGGTACTACTGTGGTCAAGTGCTCACAGCTTCGGTTGTCCTGACCAACTGAGGCTGGCAATGTCGAAGCGGCTGTGGTTAATACCTAAATTTACGCGAGAAGAATGATTGGTATACATTTCTCATCATTCGGCGTGGTGTTACGTATTCATCACCGGGTGCTGTGACCCAAAAATCGGCAGAGATTTTAAATGGGTTTCGTTCCTTACCGGGAAGGAAGTTATGTCCTGAATACTTAACTTCACTGGAACCAGTGAAATGTTTTGGAATTTCATCGAGGCGTTGATTGACGCATTGTAATAACACGTGTGTTTTCAAACACTGTCGTGTTGAGCCACCAAGGCAGGTAATCACAGAAATAATTCTGGAATTCTTACGAGACATATTTTTACGAGTCTGAAGAGTGTTTACACTCAAAGAATAATGTTAAATTGCAATAAAATATAAATTGATAATTAAGTCTAAAGAGGACTTTAGAAAAAAGCTGTACTTATTTATTAAGTCTCCGATCTAATGGAACATGGAACATGCTTAAACGAATACTATAAAACATTCCATAATATTTCATGCAGATTGCAGTGGATTGTACTTAAAATTTTCAAAGTTTTTTATTTTTGTATCCACTTCTTATGCATTTTTTTATTAGTTTCATAAAATTTTCAAATATATGAAGTAAGTTTTCATTTATATATACCATAGTACATATATCCTATTGCTATTTCAAACTGACAATCAATTTTTTACTTAATTCTATCACAAAATGAAAGTTTCTAAGTTTATTTCAATAAATTCGTTTTTCTTTATAAATTGGGAAACTTTTTTGTGCTCTTGAACGTTTCAATTATCTTAAGGTAAAAATAGTTTACGAAATCTTGCCAAAAATCATACCTATTTTTGTCAGAATATAGCAAGATATTATGAAATGAAGATAGAACTACAGTAAACCAAATATGGAGTCAGTTATATATCTTTATTTATAAGTTGTTTTGTGCTGAGGAAAAAAATATTTCAATTTTTTTATGGTTTTTGCTTCTGAAAACTTTTGCTTATTTCAGTTTTTTATCTTTAATAAGAATTTTCCTGTTACAAGACCTTTTTACCCAACAGCGAACAGCTGTGCTTTTTCGCAAGTGAAGTAGTTTCGCACAGAGTTCACGTATGAAAAGGGTAAACCCTCACTCAATGAGACTACAACTTTAGTTTGCGAAATGAATAATGGAAGTATGTACTCTCGCTGAAAATTTGCTACGTCACTGCGAAGAGAAGGCGGTGTATCTTTAATGCATATATGAAAACAGTTAAGTTGAAGCAGTCAACTTGTCATTGCAAATAAATTTATAAATTTTTATTCGATTGTGACGAGGATACATGTGCTCTCTTAAAAAAAAAAAACACTTCAATGAAGATATCATATGCAATGTAAAATATACAACAAAAGGCAGCCAGAATTTTGGTTAGTATTGCATGATTAAATAAAAATGCTTAAAGTGAAATATCACAATGAAAATACTTTAAATTCGAGTTGAAATAGTTGGTTTCATTTGAGAAACTAAATTGCAGAATTAACTAGAATTTTCAGCTAGATTTATATCCAGTTTTTGTTTATTTATTTTTCATATCACAAATAAAATTGAAAGAGTAAAATGTAAAATTATTTTATTGTTTATTATATCATTTTATATTTCCAAGTGCATACATATTTTAAATGCTTCATACGAGTATGTCGGAGCAATAAAATAATTGTGCATTTAAAACAGCAAGGATTTTCAAAACTGAATATGCATGCAATATAAAAATATATAAAGAAAATCGTTTTTAAAATACATAACTGAAAGCTCGAAAGTGCACAATAATGCCAACAGACTACAACCCCACAACAATAGTCCAATATATGTAGCATCTAAAAACCCACAGAATGCATGTCACAGCTGGAATGTTAGTAAATGATATGGGAGTCAACAAGATGCTGTACACCAATTGGGTTGGCATAAGCTCCATTAAGTGCATGTTAACTATTCACATACGAGCATCAGCTCGTTTGTGCCATCTTTGTTGCTGGTGATAGTGCTTTTTATTATTATTTCTATTTTTTACTATCCTTTGTTGTTTTTTAGTCCTTTATTGTTGTGTAATTGTACATATCATTGTGTATATAATTATATAAATCAAAGTTTTTATTTAGTTTATTTAACTTGTCCGAATGGGAGTTAGCTATTCACATAGTACGTGTTAATATGTTGGCAGTATTACACGGGGGATCTGTTGTTTATGTCCAGAGTATATAAAAAGTAACCCACTGGGAATTTAATTATTGCACATTACATTCTACCCACATAAAGCAAATAGAAAATAATAAAGTTAAATTAAATAAATAAACAAGCAGGAAACTACAAATACTCAAAAGGACTTTAAATATATCAAGAAATATGTAGTTCCAAAGAACTTATTAAGTGAGACAATAAAAACACAGTAGTATTGTATTAAGCCTTTTGGGTTATAAGTAAAATATATATTTTTTAGAAGTTGTAAATTGTGTAAGAGCACAGATGAAAATTTTAATTCACTTTAATTGGAAGGGTACAACGATTTGTTGAAGTAGTAAATAATCCGTTGTTGATTATTGAAAGAAGAACCTACATAAAACTCAAAGAAATATAATAATATGGATTGATTTTTTTGATCGAATGTGAAGCTTCTAGAATGAAGAAGTCTAGTATAGTTTGAATAGAAATGAAGAATGAACAACAAAAATTTAATAATTTATTCGACTTTGGCTGAAATTGAAATTTATATTATTCTTGTTACTTCACTGCTATTCGAACCCTTAAAAGTTTCATTTTTATAGTTCCTACAAAATTTTTGAAGTATCATTTAATTTCATTAGGTCTTTACATACTTATTAAAATGAAAAATATTTAAATATGTGCATAAATTTGTTGAAAAGTAAGGCTAGATACAGAAGTTCGGTACATTTATGATAGCTCCTCGAAATTACACGTCTTACTTCTTTTGTTTGATATTATATTATCTGACAGAAGACATAATCAGAAGATATTGTTGATGAATATTTAGATAGATATTGTGGATGAAAAAGTAGCTTTGTTGTGTGTTGTATATCATAATAGATTCAACTTTAAAGATTTCGCATGAAAGATTGCAACAGAAAGTTTGTATATTGGTATGATATGCAAAAATTTGAAGGAAATGGTGCCAAGTTTCTTTATATCGTTAGAGTATTCAATCAATTAGACCACCCAACTTAAAATAAAGCAAAGGATATAAAGGCACATCCTCCTCGATTTTTAGGATGTCAGCGAAATCCAAGAGTTCTGTAAAAGGCGGTCAAATTCAGAGTTTGATCCAAAACATGTTTTATCAAGAAACACAAAAAAATGCTTATGACCGTAAATGTTAAAAAAAGTCTGCCCGGTATTAACTAGCAAAAAACTCCAAAATTATGTAAAGAATTCGATAGATGTGTGAAGAATGTCGTGCGTATCTTATTAAATTGTATTTTTTTACGTGTGAGATTTGCATTAAAAAAGAAACCACGTTAACACACAAATCTTAACTGAAGAAACCTTAAATTATTAAAGAAATATAAAATATTCTCAATCATTAGCTATGAAAATTTTTCAATTTCTGTTAACTTATACATTCCGCTCGAAAAAACCGGTCATTTTCTGGAGTAAGTAGTGTTTGGAACCAAGTATTAATACAACGGATTAAAGTGATATGAATTGCAGGAAAGACACTCTAATTCAACTAAATAGATACTAATCATTAAGAACAAGGTCGGTAATATACAACTGTTGAGGAAAAACTTCTCATCTACTGTTTGGGAAATAATTTGTAACTGGTATAGCAAGATATAGAGTGGCGTTGCCATATTAAAAAATAATGAATTTGTGTTTGATTACATTTTCTGTCTGTTTTTCATGTCATATTTTCATTTAGAATTAGACATTCAGACTTTTAGTAGCTTATTATGTACTTGTATGACATATTTTTGATGCCATCAAATGTAAAGTGTGGTCGAGCGACACAGAATTTAATTGAAACTAACTGTTGCTTTTGTCTATCAGTAGTATACTGACTCATTTATTCTCTTAAAATTTACATGACATATGTGTTGTGAACTCTTTGCTTAAAAACTAAAACTATCATTGTTTCATTATCATTTCAATTTAATATCGATTGTCATCGAGAATATATCACAAGTGCATACTCACATTCGATTTCCATGTTTTTGTCTTTTCAAATGATTGTTAAAGTTCTTCTTGCACTTGACAGAAATCTTGATCGAGTAATGCTTCTAATTTTGCATTTTCAAAGTTATTTGTGTGACAAAGTCACTCTTTGCTTTTGATTTCAACGACATCAATTGACGGTAAACATTAAAAACACTCAGTTGTGATTATGGCATTATCTCTACAAACTTCTTAAAGCAATTTTCTGTTGCTGTTTTCTGTTGATATTCTGTCGATTTTCAAGAGCAGTTTCCTTTCACAAAAAGGAAGCCCACGTAATATTTAACACAAATTTTGGTTTTTTTGAAAATTTTTTGATAAAAGCAAATATTTTCTAGCCACAGAAAATAAAAGTTTATTTTCAACTGAAACTGCTCCACTCAGTTTCAAAAACCAAGGTAAAATAGGATTCAGTTCTAAAGTTCTTGTCATTAGGTTGTGGATAAAATATGGAATACTGATTTGACTTCGTTTTGAAAATATTTGACCATATTTAATAGCTTCCATATTTAATGGAGTAAAAGATAAGGTAAAATTGAAATTAAAATCAAAATATGTATGAATATATAATACCCAAACAAATACATATTTATATTTGAAACGGTTTTTATAATAAAATAATACATGAAAAACTAAAATTTATGCACAAAAGTTGCGTCAAAAACAATCAGGCATTGAATAACATTATAATGTATATATATTGTATATTAGCATTATGAAATTAAAGTGATTAAAATCACTACATTCTAACATAATGTGTTTTGTAACACATTATTGCTTAGCATACCATTAAAAATTAATCCTATAAAAATTATTAACTAACAGTTTTTACAATTTAGGGACACGTTTTATGCTCCCACAAGGGCACACTATTTCCATTTTGTAATTTTATTGCACCCTTATGGGCTTAATAAAAGAAACCTATTTGTGGTAATAATAAAATTAAGTACCAAATTTATAATTACACACGGGTATCAAATAGGAGAAGGTTTCAACAGATTTCTTAACTTCTAAGCACACATAAGGCTTCTCAAAAGTGTAAGGTTATATGTTTAAATTATGTACTTTACATATTTTTATATACACACAGGCACATATTTTTAAATTACTGCAGTAAATGTGACAGTTTGTGCGACTATGACCGTTTAAGGTCGACCATTTGGAATACGAAAGCGGAACACAAGTGGTTTAATAGTCCTTTCAAGGCCCATTTTATCCTGATATATCATGTATGACACTTTATGATTTTTATCGTATTTATTTATGAGAGTGTTTTGTTTTTTAAAAACATTGTTTATTGCTACAAAGCCGTAAGTATTACGCTCAACAACTAGAAAAACTTGTTAACATAACCCCGAACAGTGTTAATAAAATACGAAAAAAGCAAACAATGGGAAATATGATAATGATACGGAAAAAAACCACTATGAAAGTATACTGACAGGCGATTATGAATTGTTGGCAGTTTTGAATGAAAATTGTGGCAACACCAGCATAAAGGATGCTTTATTACATGCTTTTTCTGCCTTTACGCAGGATATGAATATGTTCAAAGTTTGCGTATCATTTTCGTTTCAAATTTAGCATACCATTTGCATATGAGCCAGTTTGCGTTCCGAGTACTACAATAGCCAAGAATGGGTAACTATATTTGTGTGCGAATGTGAGTATATAAAAGGACTGCGTACGCAAATAGACGTTTAAAGGACCAATCAGTATGAGAGTGGCTGGATTTATAAAAAAGGTGTGTAAAGGGTATACTTAGGGGCATAGGTAGATTTAGGTGTTGAATATGTGAAAAATGTTGATGTGCATTATTAATTTTCGTTACAGGAACAGATAAGTTAAGTATGAAGATGTTCCCGGATATTGCGATTATAAATTTAAGAAATGGTGTATATATTTATATAAGAATATCTATTATATATAATTTTTGTTGATAATAAACATATATTAATAGCAATTATTTAAAAATATCAGATGAAAAATATCAAAAAAGATTTTTATATAATATATATTGTGTGTCAATTGTTTCCTTATACTTTTAGTACCCAATGTATATTGAAGAATTAATTATGCAAGAATAATCTAGTGAAAAACATTTAGATGTTTAGGAAAAATATGAATGCAGCCACACTTATAATATAATTAACTACTTATTACCTGCAAATATATTTAAAAAATAATAATTCTTAGTTTAAAGCAGGGCTGTGCAAAGTAAGGCCCGCGAATCGCATGTGGCTACTGTTTATGCACCCCGCGACATGTTTTAAACCTACTACAATGACGCAAATTTTCTTTTGGTGTGCTGGTAAAACTACATTATTTCATTTTTATGGTATGCCTAATAAATGAATTTAAATTGATAAATTAATAATTGTATAATTGTATTTATAATGTTATAATATATTTATATTAACAACTGTGTATATATGTGTGTATATAACTTGTAATGACCCGTGATTGCATCTGGTCTGGATAGCCCTGTTTTAAAGGATCTAAATAAATATGATATATATAACCGGAAATTATAGACAGTTTAAACCCAGATAAGTATGCATAATAAGTAATTGCTTATTTATAAGCAATATGTATTGAAGTCATTTCGGAATCTAAATCTTTTCGAAGAGATTGTGAATATATTTATAATAAATAGCACTTTACGTAAATTATCAATAATCAATACTTACATTATCAATAATATTGATTACAGGTTTCTTTTTCCTTTTTGTGATATTTTAATTGCACTAGTTCAGAAACTATTCTGGCTACTGATATCTTTGAATTTATTTACATCACCCTGTTTTTCAATTACTAAGACTAAAACAGTGTTTTTGCAGCCTCATTGCGTATTATTTTTTCCTTTCAAGTTTTTAAACCATTTGATAAAGCAGCATGTGTTTTATGCAATTTTTGGAGCTATTACATTTCAACTTTCACATGCAACATGAGTATACTCCATAGTACTAAATACGAGCTCATGTGCATATATCTGTATGCTAGAAATATTTTCCTATATGATAATACACAAATATATAGCGTATAGCGTTTTAGCACAAATAACGTGTCCAACAAAAGTTTTTGGCACTGTTTTAAGCAGCTGCGTGCAAAATAGTTTTAAACTATTTGAAGCTAAAGTTGAACTTAATAGTCTTTTTTTATTTTGCTTTCGCATAAAGGACTATTTGAAAAGTGCACTAAAACAAAAGGACTTTTGTGAAAGTGAATTGAAGTAAGCCATAAAATTTAAAATCTATTTTTTTTAAAACAATTTAAACAATGTTTTAAACTGTATGCGTATTTAGCATATACTAAATTTAAAAAAAATAAAAAAAAAACAATTATTACCACTTAAGTATATAATATAATTGTTAATAAAATGAAGTGTTCTGTACTTATATATATTATAATCTTCAATGTGAAAAATACAATAAAATGTACCATAAGTCAAATGCTACATATATAAGGTGAAATAACAATAAAAAAAAATTTAAAATATATCTGCTTGAATAAATACACTTGATTCAAGAGTGATTACTAGTCATTCTTATTTAAGTTAAAGAACATTATTTTAATTATGTTTAATAGTACTTTATAAAGAAATTTAAATATCTCCTTCAATTTCTTTAAGAGCACTAAAATAATCGTTTTCATAAGAATAACAAATTTTTAATTAGAAAAAATTGCAGTTTATTGGTACAAATATATTGACGTGCCTTATGCGCAATTTCTTATATGAAAAAAATTATATATATTTTAAATTCCATATTTATTCCATAGTATACCACACAAGTACGTATTTACTCAACTTTTATTCAATTTAACAATTATATGAATTTTTAATACCGAGTCCTTGTTGTTTCTGGCACTTATTCAACCGAACC
>NC_051847.1:130140301-130148302 GCF_002237135.1 Teleopsis dalmanni
GTAACAAAAAACTCCAAAAAAATATGCGAACATAAAAAGTCAAGTACGGCTTTGGATCAGTTGGTTAAGGTGCGCTGATTCTGAACTTCACATTTGGCAGGACCCGAGTTCGATTCCTGGTACTTGCAGTCTCAAAAATAATTATTTACGAATAATTAAATACAAGAATTATTTCCATGACCACTGATGAAGGGTATTTGGCAATACTCGAAACAGCTGTATGGTCAGCCAAAAATTCAATTAATTAAAATAATTTAAAAAATAAATTTTTGTTGTTGTTTCACTTCTGTTCGAAAACTTCTTTATATAACTAAAAAGAGAAATCTACTACAAATGATATGATAATGTCGAAAACTAGTCTAAAGTGAAGAAGAGGAATAATAATTAGCAGCAGTATGGTAAAAGCAGTTGAATAAGTAGAAAGACATCGTCAATTCCTTTATTATTATTAATTTGAAAAGAGATTGTGCAATGTAACACAGAAAATTATTTCTTTATTTCTATAAGAAGTATTTCTTAAGGTCCAGATTTCTCTATAAGTTGTAGTATCAAACTATTTTACCGCGCTATACTTGTTTGTAAGATATAAGGCACCTAACTAGTTACTTTTTGCTTACACATTAGTACCAGACAAAATCATAGCATGTGCTTTTAGGGCTAATATTGTTTTCAAAAAATTTTCAATTGCTTTTTAGAGAAGTAAGCAGTACTACTTTATATTTATGTAATGTACAAGAGCGCAAGCTTTAAATTTTTTTACTCTAATTGTTACCGTTCTATAATATATATAGATTTAAAAGTATTAGCAATAATGCTACCTAACAACAACAAAAATAAAATAAGTGGGAAAGATGAACACATAAACAATTGCATGAACATAGTAGCAAAAACAGCTGCTAAAACGATGAAAAGTGCTATATACTAGCACCTCAAAATTATTATGACACGAGGAGCAGCTCTAAAAGAGAACAGATGTGGAATTATGATATTACAATTTTAAATTAAGTCTTAAAATTTCATTAAGCAACCCTAATTCTGAAACGTTATTTTTGTATCTTTAGCAAATAAAATTTTTTGTTAATATTTATATCATTTAATTAATACCTCAACTACATTTTTCTAAGCTTAAATTGGTCATATCGTATATCTGCTTATTTACCATTTACACACACATTTATAGCCAATTTTGTTGTTTTAGTACTGATAATGACTTTACTTGTCGAAAGTTATTGCAAATGGCTAATGTATGAATAAATAAGTTGAAGGACATCGTCAGAAATGTACAGAAGATGTTGAAATATCGAGTAAACCAAGGGAGACATTGACAGAAATTTATTCAAATAGAGGATAATTGTAGTCATTTGTATTCAGCTATGACGAACACAAATAAAAAAAAAACTAAAATTAGGTTGAATGAAGGGCATAATAACTGCATTTGTGTATAATAAAACCAAACAAAGTACTTGAAAGTATCTATAGGTCTTTTGAACCGCAAAGAAATTGTTTGTAAATTAATTAAGAGGTAAATGAAGAAATAAAATAAATATATGTATAAAATGAAAATAAAAAAAATATATATAGAAAATAAAATAAAGCAATGACATAACACCATAATAATTAAGAAATTTATATATAGATAAAGATTTCGGAAATTAATTTTTATGCAGATAAATTTGCTTATACTTCTGACAGATTGAAGCTTAAATTATTACTAAGTGCCTAAATAATCATTTTTATGTTAATTTAAGAAATATAAATGATAATCAGCAATGAAAAGTTCGGCAAGTGCTACTTTCCTTCACATCAGTTATCAATTTATTATATGTATAATGCTTATTTTTACTCTAATCAATTAATATCATTACCAAAAGTATAATGAAATATGTGAATTAATATATGTTATACACATATATTCTACCATAAAATCATATTACAGTTTCTATATGAAAGCAATTTAATAATATTATTATTATTAATGGGTTAATAGCCCATCATGGCATTAAATTATTCAGGATTGATACAAATACAGAGAAAATTTGTAATTGTTTTTATCATCAATTTTATATATACATTTTTCATTTGAATATTATTTTTGGTATTGCTTGTAGTAAATCAAAAATAAAATTACAGCAGAATAAATTTTCAATTTAATAGAGTGAAATGGTTAGTCCAAAAAATTTGTTAGGTCAACAATTAAAGTATAAACATTTTTAACATTTCACTGGCGATTGAAATATAGCATTATCAGAAAAAACAGTAAGGTTAACTGAAAAATTGTATTCCATTAAATATTTTTAATTGATCGCGTTTCTACAGTAGCTAAGAGAAGATAAATAATGTTTTTCTTTATATACATGCAATACACGCGTGAATACATCACCTATCTTTTATAATTGGAATATAAAACTTTAATCATTTTTTAGATTCGAATTTCAAGACTTTCCCATTCAAATGGCTATTTCTAGGAAGTTAAATTCAACTGTGAAGAATTGGGTTACCAATTTGCCAAGTAGCGTACTAATAAATTGCCGATTTATCACATCAGCTGTATAAATAATTTAAATAATTTATATTATTATATGTAAAATATTTATTTAATAATAACAAAGTAATTCAAAACAAGTTCATTAAATAGTATGAACAATAAATGTCTATAATAACAGACAAATTTAATTAATGACAGGTTTCTTTTATACATGTGCATAATTTAATGCGCCCCTTGTTGATTTTAAAGTCATCCATTTTGTTGGGTTTTACTTTTGGGGCATTACTTTTTCCAATATATTACGTAGATAATTCTCAGTAAGAAGACAAGTTGGGGCGTATATTTATATATTGTTGAGAAGTTCCTAAAATCAACAGAAGGAGCTGCACTAATCTATATTTACAATACGGCTCCATGGGTTATTCTTGTTAAAGCATTGGGTTTTCCTGACGAAATTATGGAGATGCGATAAGTTTACTTTCATTCTTAAAGTTTTTACGTTAGTAATTTGCAATAACTGCTGGGGTACTAAAATCAACATATTTCACCATGACTGGTGACGATATTTCCATTACCTTCTACAATATTGTAACCGCGAGCGAAAATAGCAGGCTGAAACAGTTGTCGAGCCAGTATTGATGGCCAGGAAGGTTTTGGTATGTGTTTGGTAGGATTGACAGGAAATCATCTATTATGAGCTGCTCCCTTACTCAAAACTATTAACTCGGAACTACACTGTCAAAAATTGGATCGTCTGAAGGAAGCAATCGTTCTGAAACCGAAAGCTTTGTGCAATAGGAGAGGTATTGTTTTACACCAAGATACCGCCAGGCACATTAATAAGGATTGCTCAAAAGCTCCGGGAGAATAGTTGGGAAGTTCTTATGCATTCACCTTATAATTCAGACCTGGCACCAAGTGATTACTATCTGTTCCTGTCCATGGTGAACGATTTTTTTGGAGAAAATTTGACATTAAGAGAGGCTTATGGAAATCGACCGTCTTAATTCTTTTTATGTCCATTAAGATGAGAACTTCTATGAGAGAGGCATAATGAAATTATCTTCAAAATACCAAATTTTTTGTTTTCGTTTTAATATGTAAGCTTATATAACCAACCCGTTTAACTTTGAACAATTCATTAATATATAAGGTATGGTATCACACCATCGTTTTTAGACGATTTATAAATATTAGAAATGTTAAAGAAAGTTAGTGAACTGAGAAAACTTCTTATATAATTTATGTCATACATATTCATACCATTTATAGAAACAAAAATAAAAGCAAAATATGTAATATCATTTGTGTCAATAATTGTGACGTTCATCCCATTAAATCCAACCAAATTATAGTAAAAGAATTTTTCCACCGCATAAACTACTACAAGGCCATGTCCTTTCGGATTTCCTACTTGGATTTAGCAAAATATACTGAAAATAGGTTTCACAAGCTCACTCGTTTTCGTTGCTTTAATAAAATTATACATTTGTGTCTTGTTTAAATTTATGCATATTTGTTTCCCCACATTTTTGTTTCAATAAAATATAGGACAATAAATTTTATTTCATTTTATTTGTGCTTATTTTGTGAACATTTTATGTGCGCTTTCTATGCCGAAAATAAGACGATTTAAACTTAATCTTTTGCAGATAGAAGAGAAAACCAGCCAACAAATTAAAGTACAGCAATAATCCTTCTTAGCGATTTTTTTTCCAAGTTACAATTTTTTTGTTAAATATTTAATAATTTTGGTTTTATTGTCTAATTTATTTAAAAATATTATTTTCTTTGTTATGTACTTAAGCTTGCTTTAATTAAACTTGATAAGAATGCTTAACCATTTGTAATTCTTTAAGCTTGAATGAATATCTTCGAATAATAACAAATATTATATTTAATAATTTTTTCAAATACTTCTTATTTACATTTTAATATTATTTTTAATGTGATTGAAATAATTTCATATATTGAGACTTAGTTAAATAGATAATTGCTTTCTGATGAATGATTTGTAAAGTGAAAGTGAGAAAATTCTTTCACATTGTTGCCTTCTTCATCATTGTTGTAAAATAAATGTCAAAATATGCTTTAATTATTATTGTAGAATTAAAATAGAATTTGAAGTATTTTGATATTTTAAATAACAAAATGTCAATTATAAAACAACAATAAAAGTTTTCATTAAGTAAAAGTAGAATCAGTTAAATACTATTTCAAATTTATTCTCGAAATTAGAAACAATTATGTTGACATCAATTAAAATATGAAAAATAATTACGTGTTAAGTGTGATTGATAAAGTTGTTGGTTAAACAATGAAATTTAAAGATTTTTTGTGCTTAAACTAAGTACGTAAATATAATCAAGTGTTGAATTAAGATTTACATAAAATAAATTAAATAACATTTTCACTCCAACCGAGACATGATTTAACTCAGTACTGCAAAGATAAGTCTACTTAATAATATTAAACTCATAAAATAAAGCAAATATTTTTTTTTCATAGAATAGAATAGAATGGAATAGAAATAAACCGGGTGCCGACTCCTAATGGAGCGAATGACTACGACTATAACTGATCTTTCGTGCTGCTACAGACAAAATGTCAACCGTTGAGGACCTCCTAATGTCAAAAGCAGAAAGTAATTTTGATCCAGCGAGCTCCTCCTGACCCAGATTAAGAGTAGACAGAGAATGAGACTGGATGTCTCATCTGCTTGTAAGCAGGGTCGAAAGTTTTTCATAAAAGAATATTAAATAAATTAAATAAAAAATTTTTAGTGTTTTATAATAAGTGTTTTTTGTTCCTTTTCGGTATTACGATCCCAAAAATAACAAAAGTTAGTCGTATAATAGTGTGTCCTGCTTCCTACTTATCAGTAATTTTAACTGGATTTTATTAAGCCTAGCAATTCATTGTTTCCAACGTTGATGTATTGTTATTCTATTAAGTATGTAAATATATATTGCACTGTAATGAAAAAGTACATAACTGCCATTGATATTCGTAAAGAACATGTAAAGAAATGTTAATTTCGCAGTCTTGATGTAGTAGAATAAAATAGGCATCCATGATAAGTTTCTAGTTTGGTAATTTCTAATTTGGACCAAATAATGTATAAAACAAACACTGATTTGGTGTCTGAACAGTAGCCTTTGGGTTACTATGTACTTTTCGTATACAATCTATTTATGTGATAGGCGGCTCACATTTATTTTAGTGGATATATCAACAAATAAAACGGTTACATCTAGGCCAATAAATATACACAATTGATTGTCGAAAGATTATCACGTTCACAAAAATTCAATGTAAGAGAAGGCATTTGATTGGTGATAGATCTGCTATTTATTTGAAAGTGGTGATGAAGTGAAACAAACTGTTGGTTCTAATTATTTTATCTACGTGGTGACGTTTCTTTTTTTTTGCGTAATATTAAACACATATCTTCTTGTAGAAAATATTGTATTTTAGACAACTAATAGCTCGTAACAAAAGTTCGTTCAATCTTCAAGTGTTGTCAAGCAATTCCTATTTTATATATTTGACTCTTGACTATACTGACTACAATACATTACTAGTTGATGATGCCTATATTAAACTAATTTAATATATTAAATTAGTTCACGTGTTCCATAAACTTCCTTCTAACAGTGAAATGTGAGTGAAAAAAGAGAAAGCGACAGTAAGTCGAACAGGGAAAATCTGAGAGAGGAGAGCGAGGAAGAGAAAAAGGGAGAGAGAGAGGGAAACAGTGATGGTGCGATCACGGTTGCCACTTATGGTACTTTAGTACCAAAATTGGTACTTTTTTTTTATTTTTTCTTCGTTTGGTACTCATATTCAAAAAATGGTACATTTTTGACGATCCAACTTTATTGTGGATATTTTCAATTAATTTTTTTTATAAATGCAACTTTGCACTATTTTATATTTTGTTCATTTATAACACCATGAAAAACACAGAACGAAAAAATAAAAAGGTCCAAAAAAATTTTGGACCATTTTTTACAGAAATGATGCCTTTTTAAACCAATTTTGATACAAAAAAAAATTTTCAAGTGGCAACCGTGGTTGCGATAGAGGCAGCGAGGGGAATAGAGAGAGAAAGAGAGAAGGAGAAAAACTCTTTCATCAACTGTTTTAATGAAAGATAACCTGAAAGCTAAGCCTTTTGTATTCTGTTGTTTATGCTATGGACTACGCTATGATTGTACTTGTTATGGTGCCGAAATATAGCAGAATTTGGTTATATGTTTAATTGTGTAACTTACAATATTGAAAATTGATAATAAAATATGCCCACACGTTCCAGTTGTTTTACGTTACAGTAAAGTTTGAGTGCAAGAGAAGAATACACAACGACAGATGGAGATAGGGAAATATAATAAGTGGATATCTCTATTTAAAGAGATAAAAAAATGAAAATTATTTCTGTCTTTTGTATACTGTGTTTTACGCTTTTGGCTACGTCACCTTGCAATTATTAAGTGCAATCCACTTTACTTTACTATCGATAGTTGAATGTTTTTTAAAGCACGTATAAGTTGTGTACAGCGGAATGATGTACTTGCTCAATTACACGTCAGTAAATATTTATATAATAGTACATAACAAAAAACATATATTGTGTTTTAAGTTAATATAAAATCTATTTAAGTTAAACCCTAGCTGTATTTATTGACAAGTCTTTCATTTTAATAATAAAGTATCACTTCTTCACACCAGATTGATGTAAATGGTGTTTTCGATAAGATTGCAAATATAAAAGTGAATCTGAGGTTATCAAGTTTGCCTACTATATCACACTCTAGTTGTGTTTTTGCTTTTGCGATATTCTGTCATTCAGCAAATTCGGTGCAAATGTACCTAAAACCTTGAGCTTCTGGCCTGATCTCTAATAGCGTAGGTATAATTGATAGCTGCTTGAGAGTTTTGCAGAAATGGTTATACCACAATGTGCTCTATGTTGCACTACTCACTGGCTTCTTTCTTTAGTATAGTGGTTTGTGCGTCCGTTGAATCAAAGACTGTCAGCTTTGGTTTCAAATGTTAAGCTGTTATCAAAACTCAATTTTCTTTCTGAATCGCATAAAGAATTTGTTAGATAAATTATTTTTATTTTGCAAACTTAACTACTTTATTTTAATGAAATTAATACCTTATGTAATTTTATTTTAAATTTATCCACAAAATTGCAATATCTTTTTGTGTTCAGGTTTATTTCCATTTATTTAATTAAAGGAATAAGGACATTATAGTGCAATGGTTAAAGTGTGGAGATTTGTTGACTTTCTATTCTCTTCAATTAGTATAATAATAGTTAAGGATTTATTTTAAAAAGACAATGAAAATATGCTTTGATATTGTTGCTTTGATTTCAAATAACAACAGATTTTTCATTTCATGCACTCTCAACTTCAACTTGATGAAGGCAATTTTACAAAGTATTAAAATGCAAACAAATCGTGTTTATATCCAGTGTACTCACTTAAGATGAAATAGTCCCCAAT
>NC_051847.1:130148402-130152239 GCF_002237135.1 Teleopsis dalmanni
CCATGGCAATGGAAATTTGTATAATAATTACAATTGTATATTATTATTTGATCATTTTTTTGCATATATTATTTAAGTTAGTTTTAATCAATTTTTTAATTAATTATATTATGTCTAAGTTTATAGAATAAACCATAAGTTTTTTAAACATAAATCACATGTTAATTTTTTTATTTCTTTAATTTTAAATTTACATAATAAATAAATCCAGTACATTGTTTGTAAATTTCAGCTTTTTGTATTTTAATGGTTGTTAAACTTACTTCCTCTTCTTCATCGCTTGTTACTAAGGTGCTTATCCCCTCCTTCGGTCTCTCCAAATCCTTTAGAAAATCTAACTTGTTAAACCACCATATTGAAGGAGTGTACACGTTGTCACTGCTGCAGCCTGAAGTTTCAGATATTTTGATTTTTTTTAATTCGCGCCGGTAACTGCTGCTCAAAGAATTAATTTTTCTTTTAACATCTGCCGTTGTTGCATTATTTTGGTATACTTTATATATACTGATTAATTCAGTATATGCAGCGTCTTTTCTTTGCCGATCTATATAGTCGCAGCTTTGAATATCCCACAAACTGCGGTTGCTTTTGAAGCATTCGATGAAAGTATCCAAAAAAATTTTTTCAGCATCCATATTTACGTTTTTTCACTTGTTTTGCTAATCTTAACTAAATTAAAAATTCATACTTCTTTGCTTAAATAGTAAAAAATAAAAAGGTCACTAAGCACAATAGGTAAAATGACAAGGTCAGTAAAGGCTTGTAGTTAATTTCACTACCTGAAAAATTCCTTAAGAAATTTTCCATAAATAGACCATACAAATAAAAAAGAATGTACATATCCTCATTGTTTTTTAAGAAATTTGATAATTTCCATATTTTTGTTACTTCAAGTTTATTAACATTTAAAATTTTTTTATTTTAATAACAAGTTTTAATAAAGAAAAGCATATTTAGAATACGAAGTATTATATCTTAAATTTATGTTATAAATTAATTGTTCTTATGACCAATTTTCTATAAGTTTTTTAATTATTGAGCTAAGATCGTTAATTTAACGATGTTTATATTTAGATGTTTTTTTAAATATCAAATTACTTATAATCATCGTTTATAAATTAAAACAAAATTAAATAAAATATTTAATTGTATTTTAGTTTTTTATAAGAATTTTATATAAAAATTCATATTTTTTTAACTAAAATACAATTAAATATTTAACACATTTATATTTATGAGTGTAATTTTAATAATAATAAATAATAATAATAATAAAACATTAATAATAAAATAATAAAAAAACATATTAAATTTATATTAAAATTTTACATATTCCACCTGCTTACAATAAATTTGCAAGGCAAAAATGCCCTCGTATGACGTATGAATCGTTAGGGGTGACAGACTATCATACACAAAGCGTATGCAAGAGCTGTTCACCAAAATTTTGGTGAGCACGCCAACACGTTGGTAAAGGTGGCAGACTATCATACATGTATGTCATACGACGTTTTTCTCTCTCGTATGACATACCAGTATGATAGTCTGCACCGCGCTTAAAACAGCTGTTATTGTTCAAATGTTATGAAATTTTGACAGGCGTCATTTAAAATTCCTTCTTTTTAAAATTGATATATATTTTTCATTAATAACGCCCGTACGTCATCTTATGACACTATCAGCGGATGTTTAAGTAAATATTATACGATAAAAAAATACATTAAAGACACTGACTTATGTTAACGCTGACTTATGAAACAACCCACGTATCTTTATTTGAATTTAAATAGTAAAAAAATAAGTTAAACGAATTACAGTAAAAACACACATATCTCAACCACTTTTGTATTCATTATGGAAAAGTACTGTAATTAATTTAATTCAAAGCTTAGTCTAAACTTTTTTCAAAACCACAATTGTTTGGTCATAATGAATTTTTTAGAATAGTGACTTTATTTCTTACCTCCTTTCCTTCCTATTTACTATCTCTGCATCTCTTCTTCCTTTTTGCCATAACATAATATTCTCTGGTACTAAATTTTTTCGTTTACCTACAACATAATGTTGTCCTTTTAGCTGGTGCTATGGGTACTTCTTCAGCTAGCTTACAGGTTTATTGCTTTAGTTTAGGTTTACTCGTGCACTTATCATACTCAGAACTGCTGATATCCTTGTGGGTCACTACATTCACTGAATTTCATCAACCTTACAGCTGTGCCTTTGAGTAGATTAACAGACTTTGTGAAGTATCTCTACTCCGATGCTAAGTGCATTTAGTTGGCTGGCTGTTAGAATGCAAGGGCACACAACTCTCCGCACTGAAATGAACACAAAGTGACGTACATGATAAATTATCTTTAAAATGGTTTTCCCCTTTTTCGTACATTGTGTCTAAAGTGAAAGGTACTGAGTTGATGTATGTCATGTTTGTTGTTTGCTTGGCTTAGTGTTGCAATTTAAGTTGAAAATCTCAGCATCGAATCATATTTTTTCTTTCCATTCCTTTGTTATATTTGCTCAGATACATTAGAATTTCACTGCGTCTTTCACTTGAAAATATTTTCATATTCACTCCCTTCTCTTCCTTCATGTTGTGCTTATATCATATTTCTTTCCAGCTACACGGAGAAGAACGTTAAATAAAATCATTTGTCAACTTGATGGTGATTGTGCTGCTCCTGTCAGTTGCAGCTAAAGCTTAGCACAACAGGTGAAAATGAAAGGAAATTGTTTCTGATATTATCATATTTACACTTAAGTTGTGATATATGAAGCTTTCCTTGCTGATACTCGTGCATGGACTTGCATATAAATAATCATAAAATTTTATATATGATATGTTCATGCAAAAAGTAAGCTTATTTTAATAAAATAAATATGAGGTAATCTGGGAAAAAATATTTTATTATTTTACTATTATTCACTTTGTTGAGAATTTGTTTGCGATTTGCATATAATATTCTTATTGTTGAATAAAGATAAATTATTTTCTGTTAACTATTATTATTTATATTATTTGTAACATGCAAAACATGTTTATGATATCACTTTAAGAATTTAGTAATACTCGTAATTTATATTTCAATTTAAAACAGCCATTAAAACTATTTACTTACTAATGATAAGAAGTAGTAGTAACAATTTCATAAGAAAACAGTTTAAAAAAGTGTGTATTCTATTTGAAAATGATTATTTTGGGAAAAATTTGCTCATCTAACGGAAGATGAATTTTATTTGAAATCCATTTCTCACTATTTCAACAAAATTAATGTTTTGTATATAGTAAACCTTTAGCGTACCTATATGTTTTTTGCTCATATAATGCCACAATTTTGTATTCGTCAAGATCAAGAATATCCTCACTTCCCAATTGATTTTCTTGGTATATATATATATATATTATATATTACACACTTAATTGAGGGTGATACCACTTACTTTCTTCCAAGCCCATCAGGATTTTTAGAAGGTTATCATTTTAAACTATGAAGCATTTGCTTAGAGTTAAATGATTCTGGGTTTTGTGATTTTACAAAATAAATTTCAATATATTCGATGTATATATTAGATGTAAAAACATCATGCAAATACGCTCCGTCACTGGAATACTGGATTTCACTCCAGTTTCGTCAGTTCTGTTTATTGTCATACCTATCAAGAATGAAATGAGTGTCACCACCGATCGATGTGAAATTCAAGGGAGTTAAAATTTTTGTACTAAGTTTTAAGTAAATTTAGCATACTTAACAATTGTCAATATTAGCCGTAATTTTTTCGTTCAGAGTAGCAAAAAAATTCTCTCAAAAAACATGTAGAGCAATAACAATATTCTTAAAT
>NC_051847.1:130152339-130161618 GCF_002237135.1 Teleopsis dalmanni
GCGTTCACGAGCGCCCTGACGGGCGTGGCCTTGGCCTGAGATTTTCTATTTTTCCATGGGCTGCCGGGCGTGGCATTGCCCGCGAAGCCGCGGCTGCGGCCCTGCGCTATGTACTGGATACGGGCGAGAAGCGTATCGTGGCCGTGGCCCGGGAAGACAATCTGGCGTCTCGCACAGTGCTCGGCAGTCTGGGACTGCGTCATACGGCCACTTTCGACCGCGATGGCGATACGATGTTTCTCTACGAAATCACGGCGGACTGACAAACCTGCACCGATTTTTCCGGACGGCCAAAGCGGCCGTTGTGTTTTCAGATGCTCCTGCTTATCCATAACAAATCGAAAAATTTTGTTACAATTGGAGCGGGAGTTTTGTCGTGAGATTTATGAGTGTCTGCACACGAGGTCTGGGACTTGTCGTCCTGACTTTTGCTTCTCAGGCCTCTGCCGAGATCTCAAAGCCCGTTGAGAGCGTGGTCAATGGCGTGCATATCATGGACCGGACCATCACGCTTCAGGCAGGTGCGAGCGAGATTGTGGCGCTTCCCCCAAACGTCCAGTCAGCCTCGACGCCGCTTCCGGATATTCTGAGTATCAATCTCGTGTCCCATCAGGTCGCGGAAATCATGGGACGACGGGAAGGGCGGACAGACGTCCTGTTTACAGGTCGGGATACGATCTATCGCTTATCATGTCACGGTGCAGCGCCCCGTAAGCTGAGCCGCACGGCAGGCCGGCCCGTGTCGGCCGGCCCTGCTTATGTCTTCTTGTGGGCTGGAGCTTCGTTCGAGAGCGGCGTCAGGCAGTCGTCACCGTTAGCGCGCGAGATAGGAGTGTAGTCGCCGCGCTGGTTCATGCGCAAGGCTGGCACTTCCAACATGTCCATGACCTTGGGCGGGTTACCGCCGATGACCAGCTGCATGTTGACTTCCGGCTGGCCCGGACGGTCGATCAGCGCATTGACGCGTTCGCCTTCGGGCGTGGTCGTCGTGGATGTGACGCGGAAGCTCACGCCCTGATAGCTGCCGATCTGGTCCGTGATGGTGTTGACCAGAACCTGATCGAACAGGGAGAGATACTTGTCACGCTGGGCCTGCGTTGCGGTCCGCCAGTATTTGCCGAGGCAGTAGCGGCCAATTCCGGCGATATCGACATTCTCCTTGAGCAGGGGAAGGACTTCCTTCTTCTTCTGCTCAAGCGGCTCCTGGAGTTGAAACCACCCTGCCAGACGGCCCCCGAAATGAAGTTTACGAAGTCCGTCGCAGGGTTGGCGTGTGCAGCTCCGGTGGCGACGGCGAGGGAGACAACGGCCCCGAGAATGGTGCGGCGCGAAAATACGTTGAACATGTCGTTGTCCTCAGTTGTACCAGTCTGGGGTCGTGGCGCGGTCGTCGTTCTTGATCGTGTCGATCTGGCTCTGGCGGTTCTGCTGCCATGCACTCCGGATATAGGAGTACGGGTCCAGACTGTCCTGTTCGACATGGTCGATCTGGTCGATGGAGCTGGCATAGCCTTCCATGGTCCCGGCCACGTTATAAGCCCAGTTGAAGGTTAGCAGATCATAGCCGCGCGGCACATAGTTGATCGGCGTCAGGCCCTGGCCGATGCCGTAACCGGCACCATCACGGAAATTGGACGGGCCGACAAACGGGATGAACAGGTAAGGCCCGCTCGCCACGCCCCAGGTGCCCATTGTCAGGCCCGGATCGGTTTCATGCTGGTTGTAGCCGACAAGCCCTGCGACATCGAAGAAACCACCAACGCCTGCGCTCATGTTGATCGCAAAGCGCATGAAGGCATCGCCCGCGCGGCGCGGCTTGCCTGCGCCGACGTCGGAGAAAAACACCGCAGGCTCGCGCCAGGTTTCGTTGATGTTCGCAATGGAGTGACGCACGGGCTTGGGAATGGCCCAGATCCATGCCTTGCCGACCGGACGCAGGACCTTGTGATAGGCCCACATCTGGACGTTGTACATCTTGCGGTTCAGGGGCTCGTAGGGATCGTTTGCGGCTTTGTAATCCGCGAGATCGTCCGGATCTGTCGGGGGCGGCTGGCGGAGTGAGCCACAGGCGCCCAGTGCCAGCAGGGCAAGCGTACCTGCGAGAGCTCTGCTGCGACGTGACACACGGCGTGAGCGCGTCTCCCGGATTGCGTTGTCGTCCTGCCGAAAGTCCATAACCATCCCCAAAATACCCTTCCCGGCCCAGTGCTCACGAAGAAGTCACCGGAAAACGGAAATTTTCGTAATCCGTTCCCTGAAGGACTCCATGAACCCCGATCGGCCACGCGCCATCCGTCGCGGAAAACTGCGGAGGGGCGTAGTCATAACGTATCCTCCGATAGCGTGCATCCCTGTATGTCTGCAAATGCTGCTCGTTTGAAGAGGCCAGATGCTTTAACGATCCAGATGCTTTCCGGCTGCTTTCGGGCCTTTGACCCGTCGAGATTTTTGGGATCAGTGTGGCCTCAACTCAACACCCGGGAGGTTTCCAATGTCCAGATTCTTCGGCTCGAAGGGTACGTTTCTCGCCACTGTCGCAGCTTTGGCCCTGAGTGCCGGTGTGGCGCAGGCGCACCCTACCGTGGCCAATCAGCCCTGGGGCAGTACGCCGGATGGCAAGCCCGTGCGGATCGTGACCCTGAAGAACGGTCTCGGCACGACGGCCCGCATCATCACCTATGGCGGCATCATTCAGTCCGTCGAGACGCCGGACCGCGAAGGACATGTTCAGGACGTGGTTCTCGGGTTCGACAATCTGAAGGGCTATACGGTTGATAGCGCGAAGGGCGGTCTGTTCTTCGGCGCCATCATCGGTCGTTACGCGAACCGTCTGGCAGGCGGCAGCTTTCCCGTGGACGGCAAGATCTATCATACGGACGTGACGGCCCCGCCGAATGCGCTGCATGGCGGTAAGAAGGGCTTCGACAAGAACGTCTGGACGATCGAGAAGACCGGCACCAACGACAATGGCGCATATGTGACGCTCAAGCTGGTCAGCCCGGACGGCGATCAGGGCTTTCCCGGCAAGCTGACGACGCATGTGACCTACACGCTGGGCACGGACAACGCCCTGTCGCTGCATTATGTTGCCACGACCGATGCGCCGACGGTTCTGAACCTGACGAATCACAGCTACTGGAACCTGAACGGCGAGGGTTCGGGCTCCATTGAGCCGGAAATCCTTCAGATCAACGCCGATGGCTTCACGCCGACGGACGCGACATCCATTCCGACTGGCCAGATTGCGCCTGTCGCCGGGACGCCGCTGATTCAGCAGCCGCCGGCTCGCGATCGTCTGCGCAGCAACGACCAGCAGATGATGTATGCGCGTGGTTATGACATGAACTGGGTCGTCAACGGGCCGTCCGGTCAGGCGCCGCGTCTGGCGGGTAAGGTTTATGATCCGCGTTCGGGCCGCAGCATGGAAATCCTGACGAACCAGCCGGGGCTTCAGGTCTATACGTCCAACTCGCTGGATGGCGGTTATGCCGGGGTGTCCGGTCATGCCTATCGTCAGGGCGATGCGATTGCGTTCGAGGCCGAGCATTATCCCGACAGCCCGAACCATCCGTCTTTCCCGACGACTGAACTCAAGCCGGGTCAGACGTTCGATTACACGACGATTTTCAAGTTCTCGAACAAGTAAGAGACATCAGGGTCCGGGGCGCAGGCTCCGGACCCTGAGTGCTTTATGCCGGGCGGGGTGTGGTGCCCACGATCCGTGCCGGATTGCCGACGGCGGTGGAATAGGCCGGGATATCTTCTAGAACCACCGAAGCTGCGCCGATCCGGGCATATTCTCCGATCACGAGACGACCGAGGATTCTGGCGCCTGCGCCGATCATGGCCCCGCGCCGCACGATGGGGTGACGGTTGCCGCTCAGCTTGCCTGTGCCGCCCAGCGTGACATCCTGAAACAGCGAGACGTCATCTTCTACGATGCAGGTTTCGCCAATGACGATGCCTGTTCCGTGGTCGATGCTCAGCCGACGCCCCAGACGGGCCGCGGGGTGAATGTCGATGGCGAAGAGCTCGTTGATCCGGCTCTGGAAATGATGGGCCAGATGCTGACGGCCCCGCGTCCAGAGATGATGCGAGATCCGGTAGGCCTGAAGCGCCTGCCATCCCTTGAAGAACAGGAAGGGCGTGACGAGGTCCGGGCAGGCCGGGTCGCGGTCATAGGTCGCGAGAATATCGGCGGCGGCCGCTTCGGCGATGTCGGGATCGGCGCTCAGGATTGAAGCGACGAGCCGGGTGATACTTGTCGCCGGGATGAAGAAGCATCCGCGAGTTTACGTGACCCAGCAGGGAGGCGCGCGATGCAAAATCCGGGTGGTCTCCGATATTGGTGGAAAACACGTTCCTGGAATCAGCGGATCGTGGCAACTGCACGCTTGACCATGTCCGCACGAAGGCCTGAGCTGATGTTCTTATCGAAGGCGTCGATGATGCTTCGTCACATACGCCCATCGCTTCGACGAAGGGCCGGCGCAGGGCGGGAAGCGTGGACCCGCAGACTGCGATGTCAGCGCAGAAGCGCGCAGGACACGGATTGTCGTTGCCAGAGAGAGCGTCGTGGCAGCCACATTGCATGTTGCGAGGCGGGTGTATGCGCTGATAGCAGGAGAAAGCTTCGCGCTCCCATGTCTTGCATTTGCCGGAAGTGCTCGATCAGCAGGTCTGCGAGCGAAATCACGTCCCGAAGCCGAGTTCAGGCCTTCCCTGCATCGGTGATGAATGCCGTTGCGGACCCGCCAGAGCGAGCGCGGGCCGATATAGTGTGGGCGTATGCGGCGAGAGCGGATAGATCAGCGACGGCGGTCGGGGTGGATCTCGCCGCAGATTCTCGTACGCATAGCGGGCCATTGATACCGCGGGCGAAGATTCGAATGGCAAACGAGAGAGAGAGATCGGCCTCAATCGCCAGCCGCATAGCGGAGCGGGCGGATGTCGCCGTCGCCGGGCATGGGCAGGCGCGCGAACGGCCTTCCGCAATACCATGATGCGGCTTTCACATGCGCGTCGCGACGATACCGTACTCGTTATACGGAATCTTGGTCAGGCCGATCCGCGCCTGACGACGCAGCGGGGAACGGCGTCCTTCCGCAGCGACGGCCAGTTTTGCCGTCACGGTGTTGCCTGAGGCCAGACGGATGGAGACATGATCCGGGTGGAACGTGAAGGCTCCCAGATCCGGCGCATGGACATCCAGCGTGTCGTACTGCTTCAGCGTCTGGTTGATCGCAAGGCGCAGGTCCCGCGCTTCGACCATCCAGCCGAAGCTCTGGCCTTCGGGGGCGTCTTCCGGGCCGAAATGCAATGTCCAGCGGGGAGGGGCCTCATGCGGCGTCCGTCGAACACGGATCGTGGATTGCGGCCTGGGTCCAACGTGGGCAGATTTGTCCAGAGCCTGCGTCGCCAGCATCACGGCGGAGTTCTGCAATGGCATAGCCCCGTCAGAGCAGGATCTTCCATGCGGGCAGGGCATCGCGGTCGATGAGCGGCGCCACGCCCTCTGCAGCAGACGACCACCCAGCGTAGGCCCACAGCCGGGCCGTTGATGCAAGGTCGTATGGTTTTTTTTCATCGTACTCATTCCCTGCCCCTGTCTACTCCTGCGAGGGTTTGGCGGAAGGGGGCGCTTTCCTATGGGGGCAGCGGGCGAGACGCATCTGAAGCAGCGTGAGGGCATGCTTGATCGAAACTGGTTCGGGGTTCCGGCAGTATTGGGCGAGAAAGGTGACCTGGCACACTCGGCGTTTAGATCAAGTGTCATAACGCTCCTTCCGTCCTGGTGGCGGGCGGCGTTAACGGCCGTTACTACCCCGAGATACCAGTTGTAGAATATGACGCTTTTGGGGGATGCCGCGTCGGTGATGGCCTGTGTGAAATCCGCGCAGGACCGCGCCCCTGCGCCGTAAACCATGGGTCGCGGTAGGTCCGCAGGCGCTTTCTCGTCGACCACGACCTTGCCGTTCGGATCCAGATCGTAGCGTTCGCCATTGTCGCCAACGACAACGGCTTTGAGGCGACGGCTGATCTGGACCATTTTGGCCATCTGCTGTTCATCGGGATATTTGCAACTGATGGCGTTTCCTGCCCAGTAGAACAATGTGTCTTCCGGCTTTTTGGAGGCGGTGGGATGATTGAGCCATTCCGCGTCCTGTGTCGTTATTTCCTGGGGTTCGTCGACGCGAACTGGAGTTCGTCATCATTCTGGATGACGTCGAACCACTCTTCCCAGCAACAGGGGGGTGCCGGGTACCAGATCCAGATGGGGTACGCGTATCTGATTGTCCACCATGGAGCATCTTTAATTGCTGAACATAGCGGTTAAGACAGACTGAAACGGAGCTGTGGTCATAGCAACTGTCTTTTCAATGTAAAATGGGTGTTGTTGGTCCTCATGTGATGCCTTTGTGCTTCATGGAAGGGAATTCGACAGGCACTGCTCCTGAATGATTCAAATCCGACGCGATCGGAAACGATCTGCAGCGGATGATGTTGTCTGCGGAAACCCCGCGCCAGACAGCAAGAAGATGGAACCGCAGACCGCAATGATGAAACTCTTACGTCAGGTCACAGACGGATCGGGCATCTGCGGCCTGGCTTCCGGGGGGGGGCGGGGGGGGCGAGGGGGGGTGGGCGGGGGATAACCCACTAAATCCACCTCTTAGGAATGAATGGAGAAGATTTCCACAGCACTGAGGAAACTTCATTACAGTAATCAGGGGAGAGAGATGAGAGTAGATAGACTTAATTCCCAGTGAACTAATCAGTTTAAAATGTGTATTAGGTGAGTTATATATATGTCAACACCTATTATTAATTTTTTTTGAATCACAACAGGACTAATTCCGCACCACTCATAAAAAGCAACACTGCTATAGGAAACAATGTTGGCAACTATAAATATAATTACTATCCTTTTCGTCTTAGTAATCCTATAAATAGAAATCAATAGAGAGCATCTTCAATGCTGATTGTCACCGATTGCTATATTTCGAATTTTGTCTAAGTGCCTATTACATAGCAATTTATAATCTATTATTTTCTCGTTCATGCATTTATTACACAAGAACAGGGAAGCAAATCAGTTCTGGAGATAAAGATATTATAGTATAAGGATACTTCTGACTTGGTTCAATTATGCAGGCTGATATTAAGTCACGAATGTGTTGCTTACCATATTAACCTGAAAAAAAACTAATAGTAAAAAGTATAGGTAGGCCTTGGGTTTTTTATAAATTCTTTACCCAGCTTACACATAAAAAAATTTTTACACATTGTTTGTATTTTGTTGATTTATAATTTTTTTTTCTGTTTTTTCTTTTTCTGTTTTTTCTTTTACTTAAACTGTTTTTTTTTTCAACACAAAATGAAAAGAAAATCATTCAAGGATAGAGCCACGTCTATTCCTGAACGCCACCATGCCAATGGCAAATCTTCGAAACAGGAATATATTAAACACGACCGCTTGTTGTCATCAGAAAGTACAGTTTCCTTTCAATCTATAGAACTGCCCAAAGAGTTCGAGAAGAAGCCAACAATAAGTGTTCGAAACATATGCGACCATGAATTACAAGAAAAGAAGAGACCTCATCTCAGTTCCAGTTCTGAAGTGTGCGAAGGAAGTTTAGGATCTACAAACTCACATTATAAAAATTGGGGTGTTTCACCTTTAAAGAAATTGCAAACTTGTGGTAAAAACGTTGGTACGCAATCAAAACCAGTAGTCGAAAAAAGAACTGATACTGATTCCATCTATAATACATCTACTGCTATGCGTGACTCAAAGCATGAAGTCTCGTTGAAATCCTTAAGGTTAAAAGGGCCGGAATGGATGAGACCGCCAAAGGAAAGTTATGTTGCAGATGTTGCAAGAGCAGTAATTGGCAAATGTCCTCCTAATTATGAACAGTTGGGTAAGTTATCCTTAACAAGACAAAAGTTTTTTCTTACACAAAATCCACGTAAAACGCATTGTTTAACTAATCCTGAAATGATGGAATCCAAGTCTTTTTCACAAGAAAAAGAAATTAATCTTCTCACAAAGCTCATAAAAGAAGCGGAATTGATGGAAAAGCCTAAAAAAAAATTGCTTAAGGATGTTATATGCGAAGTGATTGATTTGGAAAATCCAATGAATCTGGATTTTCGAGGTTTAGACTACACTAACACATTTCTAAGCGATGAACAGGATATACAAAATCAACGTACTTTTACAAAAATATCTCGGCATATGGAAAAATTACGAATGGGTAGAGAAATAGTTGATAACGTGAAACAAGAACTACTTGCAGAGTGCACATCAGTGCCTCCATTATACGCTGTTAAAAATAGAGAAATAATACAGCCATCAGAGGAAGCCGAGTCAAGTGTTGGTTATATGGAATTATACCGTACAGAGGATAAGACGGAAAATATAGATCGAGTCGCTGCTGAAAATACACGAAGATACGAGCGTAACAAGCAGTTAGTCTTACGCAAAGTGGAGCGCGAAAAACAGGAAGCAGCTAATCGGGCAGTTGAAAGGAAACGTCAATTATATGAAAAACCAAAAGAAGTTTCCGAGCGAAATTTAAAAGAGACAACTGCAGCAATACAAAAAGAGTTCGATTACGATCGTAATATAAAACCCACTACCAAACCATTCATAATTCGAGAACGAAAAGTGTATCCACGCACTTTCGAAGAGGTTAAAAAATTGAATAAGATATTTAAAATTGAAAATCGTGATAAGCGTGCTGCAGCTCGTACAAAGAGAGATTTTTACTTAAAAAAATTTGGCATCCTGAAAAAATATCCGGAAGCGGATTTGGTTATCAGTAGTGATTCTACTCAACCTAGTGATAGCAATGATTCCGAAGTATCTACAGATGATGAGGATTTAGTTGTAGTAGGAAAAGACAATGATGAATTTAAGTTACGTGGGCACCACTATAAGTTAGGAGACAATATACGCGGTAAAACCCATCAGTACGAGAAGACAACGGGATCTCGTAGAATAAAAGGATGTATAACTCGTGAAGAATGGCTGAAAGAGCTGACTGTCAGGCAAGAGCCTGTTAAAGTTGAAATGGAGAAACATATAAATGCGCCTAGAAATCCAAATGACCCAAAACAGATATTAAAACCTGTTATACCACACGTACATCCTGATATGAAAGGTCGTGCTTTACATGAATATATGAACGAAAAAGTGGTAGACGAGTATAAAGAAAAGGCAGGAAAAGAGTTAAAAATCATCAAACCACTACATCAATACAAAGTGAAAAA
>NC_051847.1:130161718-130186305 GCF_002237135.1 Teleopsis dalmanni
CATCCGAGTACGTAGTTGAAATGTGGTTAAGTGGTCATTCATATAAATCCAATTTGTTACAATATCTTTCGGCTTGAGAGTCAATATTCATATTATATTAATTTGAATATATAAAATTTAATTGTATTTAATTTCAATAGAAAATTTGTATTTGATGAATTCTACTAATCTTTCTCATTTTAGTGAATTTAGTTAATTAAATAGTGAACAGTAAGCAATTGTTTTTAATAGAAATAATCAAGATTGCAAGTCCATAATAGCAATAATAACAACTATAACATCATTGCCTTTTATAAACAAACTTTACTACTCTACATAGAGTGCAAGACTTCACTAAATATATATCTATATAGTGGTTTAGGATTGTTCAAAGTATGTTCTCTTAACTTAACCATTATAATAAATTAAAACATTGCATTCAGTAAATATTTACTTGAATGGTTTACTACTTGCACATCCTTAGATATATTTCCTTATTTGTAGAAAAATAATTAATTTATATTAAAGTAACTTAACTTTAATGAAAATCTAATAATACCAAAAAAAAGAACATAAATTAATTTTATTACCAGTCGTCCTTACTTGAATACTCGACGCATATGTCTTGTTATTGTGCATTTTCCTAGTTTCGGAGCAATCTAACTGCTTAGGTAACCATCCTTTTATACAATATTAGCTTAGAATGTTTAAACTATATATGCCAGACATGCTTGGTAACCCCTGCAGGGCTCCTTTTGTTTTGTTTGCAAATAAAATTCACATACCGTGCAGATAAACCACTAACGATTCAATAAGATAGTTTCGCTTGTCACATAAATCGAATCAATAAATGATGATATTATGCTACCACAGGGACGCATTCGTCGTACGGTGTACACATAGCATGGCCAAATGTAAGCACAAAGCTAGTTTATGCAAAAGGACAAAACAAATAGCTACACACAAACGACATACACAGGCTAATATTCACATACTGCACACAAATTGAAACTAATACAATTACACAAATTCAAACACTGACATAATCCTTAAGTCAAATTGTAGGTGGAAACGCATTAAACAGAAGTGTTTACGCCTCCAAGGGAAAGGGATAAACACAAATATACCGAGCGAGTGTTTGCGTTTTGGTAGTTTTTTTGTACTTAGGGCCAATAGAACTCACTCAATATGGTAGTGTTTGCGTACATTTGTCAGTGTTTCCGAATACAATTTGTTGGTTTATTTATCATTCCGTGCAAACAAGATAGACGTCCTTTAAGTGTTTTGCTTTGCTTTGACTTTTGGCTATACCATCAACACTCAAGACAATATTTGATTTCAATGAAGACAAAAAGACAACAGCCAAGTGCTCAAATACCACAAAAGCTTCATAAATACCTGCGGAGAAGTGCTGGCATTTTGTAAGATAGAGTTTCCCGAAACGAGTTTTTGGTTAAAGGAATGTATGACGACTCTTCGTAGTGTACTCTATCTTTCAACGACTCTTCGATTAGTAATGTTAGCGAAATTTGTGATTTACGGGGTGTCCTAGAAGAACTCAAGTAAATTAAAAAGCTTTAAAGTATTTATGATACCCAATTGAATTTCACTGAAGTTACATTTCGAAACAGTCAAGTACTTTTTATGATATTTTATGTTGAACATTAAACACTGAAACTACTGGCAAAATAATCTCAACTTAAGGTAAATATAAAACTTCAAAATATATATGACACAATTGAATTCCACTGTATACTATAGGTATATTTTCTAACTAATAAAAAATATTGTGAAGACTTAATACTATTTTTTTTACTCCTCTATTCGTTAAGACTTTTTTTATATATTGTGAGACGTTGGGACAGCGCACTGTCTAACAAGTGGCCCCACTGAAGTGAAGGATTAGCCGAAGTAGACCACAAAACGACTTGGGTCCTTTTTCGTCCTTCGAATCTCGGATGTCGTTACTGAGTTAAAGCTGAAATCAGCTCTTAGTAAATAATGGAGAAGATTTCCACATCACTGTGGAAACTTCATTTCAGTAAACATAGATAACGGTTATAAAGCAATTTCATGTCTCAATCAATCATTACTTATTGGTATTTACTTATCAATATATCTAACAGCAAAAGCTTGGCTTAATAAATGCTAGCTAGACTTCACCAAAAGGACCAAAAGATACTAAAAGCGTAAGAGACATATCACAAGTTTATGGCGTACGGATTTTGACATGCGCTTTTAGGTTTGTATATCAACTTTTTTAAAGAAGTTAATTGGTCAGATCACTGATAGCGAGTGTAACATGGCCCACTGGTGCACTTGAAGGAGGACATCGTGAATATCACCAAGATAATGAGCCTTGTCATACTACATTTGCTATCATGGCTATCATAGCTATCATAGCATTCCAGAGAGAATAGTTAGTTTTACTGTCATATGTCAAGCTTGAAAGATATTTCCTAACATTTTCATTTTTAAGGTTTCTGATTTCTCGTCTTAATTTCTGAATGGCATTATTAAGGTTTCTTTTATCTTCTATTAAACGTGATTGCTGCCATTTTTTACGAAGTTTTCTTTTATTATAGACTAGATTTCGAGCGGATACATCTTACGCATTAATCTCTTAAAGCAATGCGTTTCGCTCTCTAGGTCATCAATGCTTCGTATTTTGCACGATAGATCGATATTTTCATTTATCTGAGCCTTAGAATAATCTAGTCTATTAGACGGTTTTTTAATATCGGTTTGGTATGTTAGTATGTTACATCCATATATAAGTAATATTGGTGAATGGTAAGATTTTAAGTCGAGTCTCGCTTTAACTTCAATGTGCCTTTCTTGAATTTTATTTACGATAAAGAAATTAATGACATCTGGTAATTTATTTATATTAGTTGGCCAGTATGTTGGAGAGCAAGTAGAGAGAATTTTAAAACCTGTGGCCTTACATGCCTTAAGTAATTGCTTTACCTTTGTGGAATTTAGTCTAGACCCCCATAGAACATTTTTTGCGTTGAAATCACCACCAATTATAGCTTTATATTTGTGTAATTTTAGTGGATTTATGTATTGTTCATATTTTGTATTATGTCTCGGTGGACTATAAATGGACGTTATTAGGGTTTTGGAATAACTCTCCTCAAGTGCAACGGTTATCGCCTAGAACTCTTCATTAGAGAGTTTATTTTCTTGATAATGCTTAATGCTGGATTTAATTATTATGGCACTTCTGCGTCTGGCATTATTGCTTGGATGAGTAGTATGATAAGTATTATAGTTTTTAAATTTGATGTACGATTCTGTTGTAAAATGAGTTTCGCTTATTCGGCATATGTCTATATTTTCTGTCTGCAAAAGTAATTCTAATTCGTTTTTGTGTTGAAGCAAACCATTTGCGCTCCATTCCATTCTTTTGAGAGCAATCATTCAGATGTACAGTAATGTTTTTAGACATTTTGTGATTCGTCAGGAATAATTATATTTTGGACTACAGAGGCTGTTGACTTAATAGCGTCTACATATGATACATTAGCGATTCTTCGGCTTGTGTATACTATTAGTCTTTTGATATTATTTATTTGAACTGGGACTGTTACTTTATTTGGTTTTTGGTCTCTCAGTTTTTGAAGCTCCCTTGCTACTATACAACCGCGATATGACGCTGGGTGATGCTCGGCAGAGTTGCAACATTTTTGGTGACTATCATCAGGTTTTTCACAGTTTATAGTTTCATGCTTATCTGCACATTTTACACACCTAGGCTGATTTTGACAGTAGTTTTTGGTATGGTTGAAGGATTGACATTTAATGCACTGCGGGATAAGTTTTGAAGGTTTTATTACTTCTATATGGTAGATACTACTGAGTTAAGGATTTCTTTTATTTCACGAATTTTGTTCGTATCATCAATTGACTCAAACATTAAGAAGCTTTGGAATGATTGTATTATTCTTAAAGGAGACTACGTTGTCGTTTTTCGTTCTTATTCAAAATTGAAACTGAACTGCTCATTTCGGAATACCTATATGAACATTCGAAGTTATGTATCTTTAAAGGGAATCAAAATATTCATGTTTTGTTAAATCATTAAAGTGATTCATAGTTAAGATTAAAGCGGCATATACCATGCAAAAAAGTAAAATATAATTGTTATTCTGCAAATATAAATATTACAATTAAACCCATCATGCCAAAGTTATCTGCTGTTTGCATATATGAAATTTGAATGTTGGGCTTAGAATGCTTAATTCTTAGTGGTAATAGTATTCTTTTTAAATTTTTGTTAATTGAACCTATACACACTGAACCTGTATTAAAATCAATAACTACAATAAAGTTTTATCTAATTTTCTAATGACGATAGGTAGAATCTTCCTTCTGCCGGATCTTTGCTAAATATTTAATTTCAAGAGCACTTATTATTCATTAAAAAATAAGTTATATCAATAAATTTTGAGCATAGATCATTGCAATCTCTTCCCAGTATAACTAAACAAATTACCCTGTATTAATTGATTGTTTCTAAGAAGAACTTCGACAACAGTCAGTGTTTTTCATAAATATTAGAAGTGAAGTACATTTAAGCTAAAATTTAGGATTATTTCCTATTGGGAACTTTGCAAAGGAACAATTTGTAACACTGTAAGTGTTGCACCGACATTCCAAGTAGAAGTTAATAAACAACAATAAAAATAAATAGAAAACAAAGAGGCACAACTGTAGCAATAACGGCAGCAGAATGGTTTTTATTCAAGGCTTCACTAATAGTAGTGAACCTATTATCGTCACCGCAAACGGTTGCTATAATGAAAGTGAAATGTCATACTGACATAGAGATGATCCTTAAGCGTTCAATATTGTACTGGTATATGTGCAAAACCTGGCACTCATAGATACTGTTAATATTTATGCCAGCTTTACATAGTTATGGCATCGGCTAAACCAGTGAGGTGATGAGAGGAAGAAGAGTAGTGACTGAAGTAGTAGTGGTAGTAGCAGGCATAGTGATAACTGAAATTGACTAGAAGTAGAATTACTACTACTACTTGTAGTAGTAGTTGCAGTGGTAGGAGCATTGAACCATTGAAGTATATATAAATGCTTCCCATATTCATGTATCAATATGAGATTAAGCCGCAGGAGTCAATAATTATTGGATTTCACTACACGTTATTGCATGTGTTTGCGAAGATATGTGTGCCTGGTAAGATACGTGTGCCTAGCATGCTGATGTGGCCATAAAAACCAATGTGCGAATGACAATCTCTTGTTATGAATGGCTCAGAAGACATTTTTATTGCTACGTTGTCTTTCTGATATAATTTCTTTCGACTTTAATTTTGTTGGATATTACTTTGTAATCTCCTTCCTTTTTTGTCGGTTCTACTTGTGCCATTGTCAACTTGCACCTAAATTATTGTCATTTGGTATTTAAAAGTTGGTGTTTTGCGTTTGGCATACTTTATGGTCTAAATGTGGTTATTTGTCTTGCTTTGAGGCTGCATTTTATGAGAAAGAAAATTTGAATTTCTAGTATTTTGTGTCTATGGTGGAAGCAATGAAGTGATTTTATTTGCATGTTGAGATCTAAAATTTTCATTATTAATTTAAAAATATTAACATGAGTTAGCTTTTATAGGCAGTGGGAAGAAATTGGATCATACTTAATTAACTTTCACAGGACTCCACGAAAGAACATAAATGCGTTTTTTAGAATATATGATTACTTAAATAGATTGATGACGTTATTTAGTACATTTATAGATGCAAGATTTTGTTGAAGACAGTTTTTTTATGCTGGATGAGTTCGTGTAATGTCTATATAGATTATTTCTTTAACTTCTCACTGGAAATAATGATGACACTTAAGAAGACTTTGACTAACTTTCAATATGATCGTACCAGCTAAGGTAATGAAAACCGTTTCGCTATATTTGAAATATTGTATAAGCTCTTTTAAACCATTTCACCCAAAACTCAGTTCATATCTTTCCGCAACCATAGAATTCGTTAGATTGTAACGCGATCTGATTGCATTCCATTCCAATCAGCTTAAGCAATTATTTGTAGGATTGTAGGAAGAGAGTCCGTTAAAGGCGTCAAAAAATAATTACATTAAATTATATTGGATGTTAGTTGATAAAAAGCTGTCTGAACTGTATTGTTTGATTGCAAGCTATTGAGTATCACGATAGCTGACATTAGACCGAAAACGTTATCAGCTAAACATTCTTGTAGCTTTATTTTGTTGGCTTAAGAACTCAGTTCTTTGTGTTGCCCCAAAATTATGAATTAATACAGTTAAAAGGGCTCAGAGAGAGATGTAAGTTTTGCTCCTATGGAAGAGTCATAGGTAGTGCACTGTAATGACTGCCGGTAAACAACCTCTAAGATAGTCGTGAAATTATTAAACTGTACTCAGGATAAATTTAATGATGTAATTACTAACAATTGCACTTATGACAAGGGCAAAGAATAAAGAGATTCATTAAAAAAATGCATTAGTTCACTTTTCGGCAACTGCTGCAGATAAAATTAATAAATAGCATTTCAAACTTGTTGACGATCCTCTCTACTCATTCGATCTTTTCCACTTATAAAGTAAAATGTTGAGATGAAACGGTCAAAATTCTTGTTAATAGAGAGATTATATCTACTATCGATTGATATTTTGAAGATATGGACGCAATTCATAATATAGATAGATAGGTTAAAGAAATTTGAGTATGATATATGGAGAAGAAATTATATACATAGAAATAAATTTTAAAAAATTAAAATGTTTTTTTTTTTGTTTTTGAGGAGTAATATATTTCGAATACACTTCGGGCTTGTTTAAATTAGAAATGGACCTGCATGAAATTTGTTCTTTGTATGTCTCTTCTCTAGATATATTAGAAATATTTTAATTTGGCACTGTATTTGCAGTGCATTATTTGTAGATTGTATTGTTAAGGAAATTGAGTATTCCACATCACGTATGCAGAAAAGTTGGAGAAAATTGAAGCTATTAGCCAATTATTTTTATATTTTGATTCTTATCAGCTTACAGACCCGAACAATTAAACGCATTTATTTAAAAATGTTGGCAAATATTTCGTTCTTTATTAAGAACTTCATCAGTGCTATATAATAACAAACATTAATTTAAAGATAAAATACTAACATCCAAATATATATACCTTATTTTTTATAAAATGCAATAATTTTCCTGTTCCACAATAGTCATTAGTAATTAAAATTGTATTAACAAATAAAAATAAAAAATTAAAACAATTAAAATTCACACATTAAAAATTAATAAACAATTTTTGGACATAAATAACGAGCATAACAAAACTAAAAAATTTTTTTAATATTAATATTCCGCCAAAAATATTGATAATAATAAACGTTCTCTTTTTTATATCTCTTATTACTCAATAAGAAGAAACTTAACAGCTGACTTTTATTTTCATTTATAAGATCGGACAATAATAAAGTTATTACAAACTGGTATATGAAACCTACATCATCGGGAAGGTTACTTAATTTTCTATCAGACCACCCAATTCACCAAAAAATTAATACGGTTAGAAACTTGATTAGCAGAGTTACAAGTCTCAGTGATGACAAGTTTATGGATGATAACAAGAAACAAATTAGACAGATACTTATGAATAATAATTATCCTAAGTATTTTATAAATAAAATCTTTCTGTCCTATAAATGCACAAAAACATCAAAAAATACAGTTGACAATGTCAATAACAATAAACTTAGATGTAAGTTCCCTAATATACCGGGACTCTCTCAGAAAATTTCAAAATTATTTAAACAAGAGGAAATAATTGATATTGTACTTTACAACTTGAAAACAACAGAAAATTTATTCTCAAAGATTAAAGACAAAGAAAAGAAAGAAAATTTGTCAAATCTTATTTATAAGATCAATTGTAATGATTGCAATAGAGCTTATATAGGAACAACCAAACAAAGATTGGCAAAAAGAGTTGGTGAACATAAAAGTACGTGTAAACGTAAAGATGATGGGAAAAAAGCAGCTCTTTCTGAACATTCCATTTCTAAAGGACATAGCTTTAACTTTGATGAAGTAATAATTCTGGAAATTGAAAATAATTATCATAAAAGATTAATGAATGAAGTTATTCACATCATATTAAATAATGAACAGGTGGTAAACTACAAGAGAGACACGGATAATTTTAGCACACTTTACTCTAATTTATTGGATAAATACAAGCTAATCAAAAATAAGAGATAAATGAAAATAAAAGTCAGCTGTTAAGTTTCTTCTTATTGAGTAATAAGAGATATAAAAAAGAGAACGTTTATTATTATCAATATTTTTGGCGGAATATTAATATTAAAAAAATTTTTTAGTTTTGTTATGCTCGTTATTTATGTCCAAAAATTGTTTATTAATTTTTAATGTGTGAATTTTAATTGTTTTAATTTTTTATTTTTATTTGTTAATACAATTTTAATTATTAATGACTATTGTGGAACAGGAAAATTATTGCATTTTCTAAAAAATAAGGTATATATATTTGGATGTTAGTATTTTATCTTGAAATTAATGTTTGTTATTATATAGCACTGATGAAGTTCTTAATAAAGAACGAAATATTTGCCAACATTTTTAAATAAATGCGTTTAATTGTTCGGGTCTGTAAGCTGATAAGAATCAAAATACAAAAATAATTGGCTAATAGCTTCAATTTTCTCCAACTTTTCTGCATACGTGATGTGGAATACTCAATTTCCTTAACAATACAATCTACAAATAATGCACTGCAAATACAGTGCCAAATTAAAATATTTCTAATATATCTAGAGAAGAGACATACAAAGAACAAATTTCATGCAGGTCCATTTCTAATTTAAACAAGCCCGAAGTGTATTCGAAATATATTACTCCTCAAAAACAAAAAAAAAAACATTTTAATTTTTTAAAATTTATTTCTATGTATATAATTTCTTCTCCATATATCATACTCAAATTTCTTTAACCTATCTATCTATATTATGAATTGCGTCCATATCTTCAAAATATCAATCGATAGTAGATATAATCTCTCTATTAACAAGAATTTTGACCGTTTCATCTCAACATTTTACTTTATAAGTGGAAAAGATCGAATGAGTAGAGAGGATCGTCAACAAGTTTGAAATGCTATTTATTAATTTTATCTGCAGCAGTTGCCGAAAAGTGAACTAATGCATTTTTTTAATGAATCTCTTTATTCTTTGCCCTTGTCATAAGTGCAATTGTTAGTAATTACATCATTAAATTTATCCTGAGTACAGTTTAATAATTTCACGACTATCTTAGAGGTTGTTTACCGGCAGTCATTACAGTGCACTACCTATGACTCTTCCATAGGAGCAAAACTTACATCTCTCTCTGAGCCCTTTTAACTGTATTAATTCATAATTTTGGGGCAACACAAAGAACTGAGTTCTTAAGCCAACAAAATAAAGCTATAAGAATGTTTAGCTGATAACGTTTTCGGTCTAATGTCAGCTATCGTGATACTCAATAGCTTGTAATCAAACAATACAGTTCAGACAGCTTTTTATCAACTAACATCCAATATAATTTAATGTAATTATTTTTTTACGCCTTTAACGGACTCTCTTCCTACAATCCTACAAATAATTGCTTAAGCTGATTGGAATGGAATGCAATCAGATCGCGTTACAATCTAACGAATTCTATGGTTGCGGAAAGATATGAACTGAGTTTTGGGTGAAATGGTTTAAAAGAGCTTATACAATATTTCAAATATAGCGAAACGGTTTTCATTACCTTAGCTGGTACGATCATATTGAAAGTTAGTCAAAGTCTTCTTAAGTGTCATCATTATTTCCAGTGAGAAGTTAAAGAAATAATCTATATAGACATTACACGAACTCATCCAGCATAAAAAAACTGTCTTCAACAAAATCTTGCATCTATAAATGTACTAAATAACGTCATCAATCTATTTAAGTAATCATATATTCTAAAAAACGCATTTATGTTCTTTCGTGGAGTCCTGTGAAAGTTAATTAAGTATGATCCAATTTCTTCCCACTGCCTATAAAAGCTAACTCATGTTAATATTTTTAAATTAATAATGAAAATTTTAGATCTCAACATGCAAATAAAATCACTTCATTGCTTCCACCATAGACACAAAATACTAGAAATTCAAATTTTCTTTCTCATAAAATGCAGCCTCAAAGCAAGACAAATAACCACATTTAGACCATAAAGTATGCCAAACGCAAAACACCAACTTTTAAATACCAAATGACAATAATTTAGGTGCAAGTTGACAATGGCACAAGTAGAACCGACAAAAAAGAAAGGAGATTACAAAGTAATATCCAACAAAATTAAAGTCGAAAGAAATTATATCAGAAAGACAACGTAGCAATAAAAATGTCTTCTGAGCCATTCATAACAAGAGATTGTCATTCGCACATTGGTTTTTATGGCCACATCAGCATGCTAGGCACACGTATCTTACCAGGCACACATATCTTCCCAAACACATGCAATAACGTGTAGTGAAATCCAATAATTATTGACTCCTGCGGCTTAATCTCATATTGATACATGAATATGGGAAGCATTTATATATACTTCAATGGTTCAATGCTCCTACCACTGCAACTACTACTACAAGTGGTAGTAGTAATTCTACTTCTAGTCAATTTCAGTTATCACTATGCCTGCTACTACCACTACTACTTCAGTCACTACTCTTCTTCCTCTCATCACCTCACTGGTTTAGCCGATGCCATAACTATGTAAAGCTGGCATAAATATTAACAGTATCTATGAGTGCCAGGTTTTGCACATATACCAGTACAATATTGAACGCTTAAGGATCATCTCTATGTCAGTATGACATTTCACTTTCATTATAGCAACCGTTTGCGGTGACGATAATAGGTTCACTACTATTAGTGAAGCCTTGAATAAAAACCATTCTGCTGCCGTTATTGCTACAGTTGTGCCTCTTTGTTTTCTATTTATTTTTATTGTTGTTTATTAACTTCTACTTGGAATGTCGGTGCAACACTTACAGTGTTACAAATTGTTCCTTTGCAAAGTTCCCAATAGGAAATAATCCTAAATTTTAGCTTAAATGTACTTCACTTCTAATATTTATGAAAAACACTGACTGTTGTCGAAGTTCTTCTTAGAAACAATCAATTAATACAGGGTAATTTGTTTAGTTATACTGGGAAGAGATTGCAATGATCTATGCTCAAAATTTATTGATATAACTTATTTTTTAATGAATAATAAGTGCTCTTGAAATTAAATATTTAGCAAAGATCCGGCAGAAGGAAGATTCTACCTATCGTCATTAGAAAATTAGATAAAACTTTATTGTAGTTATTGATTTTAATACAGGTTCAGTGTGTATAGGTTCAATTAACAAAAATTTAAAAAGAATACTATTACCACTAAGAATTAAGCATTCTAAGCCCAACATTCAAATTTCATATATGCAAACAGCAGATAACTTTGGCATGATGGGTTTAATTGTAATATTTATATTTGCAGAATAACAATTATATTTTACTTTTTTGCATGGTATATGCCGCTTTAATCTTAACTATGAATCACTTTAATGATTTAACAAAACATGAATATTTTGATTCCCTTTAAAGATACATAACTTCGAATGTTCATATAGGTATTCCGAAATGAGCAGTTCAGTTTCAATTTTGAATAAGAACGAAAAACGACAACGTAGTCTCCTTTAAGAATAATACAATCATTCCAAAGCTTCTTAATGTTTGAGTCAATTGATGATACGAACAAAATTCGTGAAATAAAAGAAATCCTTAACTCAGTAGTATCTACCATATAGAAGTAATAAAACCTTCAAAACTTATCCCGCAGTGCATTAAATGTCAATCCTTCAACCATACCAAAAACTACTGTCAAAATCAGCCTAGGTGTGTAAAATGTGCAGATAAGCATGAAACTATAAACTGTGAAAAACCTGATGATAGTCACCAAAAATGTTGCAACTCTGCCGAGCATCACCCAGCGTCATATCGCGGTTGTATAGTAGCAAGGGAGCTTCAAAAACTGAGAGACCAAAAACCAAATAAAGTAACAGTCCCAGTTCAAATAAATAATATCAAAAGACTAATAGTATACACAAGCCGAAGAATCGCTAATGTATCATATGTAGACGCTATTAAGTCAACAGCCTCTGTAGTCCAAAATATAATTATTCCTGACGAATCACAAAATGTCTAAAAACATTACTGTACATCTGAATGATTGCTCTCAAAAGAATGGAATGGAGCGCAAATGGTTTGCTTCAACACAAAAACGAATTAGAATTACTTTTGCAGACAGAAAATATAGACATATGCCGAATAAGCGAAACTCATTTTACAACAGAATCGTACATCAAATTTAAAAACTATAATACTTATCATACTACTCATCCAAGCAATAATGCCAGACGCAGAAGTGCCATAATAATTAAATCCAGCATTAAGCATTATCAAGAAAATAAACTCTCTAATGAAGAGTTCTAGGCGATAACCGTTGCACTTGAGGAGAGTTATTCCAAAACCCTAATAACGTCCATTTATAGTCCACCGAGACATAATACAAAATATGAACAATACATAAATCCACTAAAATTACACAAATATAAAGCTATAATTGGTGGTGATTTCAACGCAAAAAATGTTCTATGGGGGTCTAGACTAAATTCCACAAAGGTAAAGCAATTACTTAAGGCATGTAAGGCCACAGGTTTTAAAATTCTCTCTACTTGCTCTCCAACATACTGGCCAACTAATATAAATAAATTACCAGATGTCATTAATTTCTTTATCGTAAATAAAATTCAAGAAAGGCACATTGAAGTTAAAGCGAGACTCGACTTAAAATCTTACCATTCACCAATATTACTTATATATGGATGTAACATACTAACATACCAAACCGATATTAAAAAACCGTCTAATAGACTAGATTATTCTAAGGCTCAGATAAATGAAAATATCGATCTATCGTGCAAAATACGAAGCATTGATGACCTAGAGAGCGAAACGCATTGCTTTAAGAGATTAATGCGTAAGATGTATCCGCTCGAAATCTAGTCTATAATAAAAGAAAACTTCGTAAAAAATGGCAGCAATCACGTTTAATAGAAGATAAAAGAAACCTTAATAATGCCATTCAGAAATTAAGACGAGAAATCAGAAACCTTAAAAATGAAAATGTTAGGAAATATCTTTCAAGCTTGACATATGACAGTAAAACTAACTATTCTCTCTGGAATGCTATGATAGCTATGATAGCCATGATAGCAAATGTAGTATGACAAGGCTCATTATCTTGGTGATATTCACGATGTCCTCCTTCAAGTGCACCAGTGGGCCATGTTACACTCGCTATCAGTGATCTGACCAATTAACTTCTTTAAAAAAGTTGATATACAAACCTAAAAGCGCATGTCAAAATCCGTACGCCATAAACTTGTGATATGTCTCTTACGCTTTTAGTATCTTTTGGTCCTTTTGGTGAAGTCTAGCTAGCATTTATTAAGCCAAGCTTTTGCTGTTAGATATATTGATAAGTAAATACCAATAAGTAATGATTGATTGAGACATGAAATTGCTTTATAACCGTTATCTATGTTTACTGAAATGAAGTTTCCACAGTGATGTGGAAATCTTCTCCATTATTTACTAAGAGCTGATTTCAGCTTTAACTCAGTAACGACATCCGAGATTCGAAGGACGAAAAAGGACCCAAGTCGTTTTGTGGTCTACTTCGGCTAATCCTTCACTTCAGTGGGGCCACTTGTTAGACAGTGCGCTGTCCCAACGTCTCACAATATATAAAAAAAGTCTTAACGAATAGAGGAGTAAAAAAAATAGTATTAAGTCTTCACAATATTTTTTATTAGTTAGAAAATATACCTATAGTATACAGTGGAATTCAATTGTGTCATATATATTTTGAAGTTTTATATTTACCTTAAGTTGAGATTATTTTGCCAGTAGTTTCAGTGTTTAATGTTCAACATAAAATATCATAAAAAGTACTTGACTGTTTCGAAATGTAACTTCAGTGAAATTCAATTGGGTATCATAAATACTTTAAAGCTTTTTAATTTACTTGAGTTCTTCTAGGACACCCCGTAAATCACAAATTTCGCTAACATTACTAATCGAAGAGTCGTTGAAAGATAGAGTACACTACGAAGAGTCGTCATACATTCCTTTAACCAAAAACTCGTTTCGGGAAACTCTATCTTACAAAATGCCAGCACTTCTCCGCAGGTATTTATGAAGCTTTTGTGGTATTTGAGCACTTGGCTGTTGTCTTTTTGTCTTCATTGAAATCAAATATTGTCTTGAGTGTTGATGGTATAGCCAAAAGTCAAAGCAAAGCAAAACACTTAAAGGACGTCTATCTTGTTTGCACGGAATGATAAATAAACCAACAAATTGTATTCGGAAACACTGACAAATGTACGCAAACACTACCATATTGAGTGAGTTCTATTGGCCCTAAGTACAAAAAAACTACCAAAACGCAAACACTCGCTCGGTATATTTGTGTTTATCCCTTTCCCTTGGAGGCGTAAACACTTCTGTTTAATGCGTTTCCACCTACAATTTGACTTAAGGATTATGTCAGTGTTTGAATTTGTGTAATTGTATTAGTTTCAATTTGTGTGCAGTATGTGAATATTAGCCTGTGTATGTCGTTTGTGTGTAGCTATTTGTTTTGTCCTTTTGCATAAACTAGCTTTGTGCTTACATTTGGCCATGCTATGTGTACACCGTACGACGAATGCGTCCCTGTGGTAGCATAATATCATCATTTATTGATTCGATTTATGTGACAAGCGAAACTATCTTATTGAATCGTTAGTGGTTTATCTGCACGGTATGTGAATTTTATTTGCAAACAAAACAAAAGGAGCCCTGCAGGGGTTACCAAGCATGTCTGGCATATATAGTTTAAACATTCTAAGCTAATATTGTATAAAAGGATGGTTACCTAAGCAGTTAGATTGCTCCGAAACTAGGAAAATGCACAATAACAAGACATATGCGTCGAGTATTCAAGTAAGGACGACTGGTAATAAAATTAATTTATGTTCTTTTTTTTGGTATTATTAGATTTTCATTAAAGTTAAGTTACTTTAATATAAATTAATTATTTTTCTACAAATAAGGAAATATATCTAAGGATGTGCAAGTAGTAAACCATTCAAGTAAATATTTACTGAATGCAATGTTTTAATTTATTATAATGGTTAAGTTAAGAGAACATACTTTGAACAATCCTAAACCACTATATAGATATATATTTAGTGAAGTCTTGCACTCTATGTAGAGTAGTAAAGTTTGTTTATAAAAGGCAATGATGTTATAGTTGTTATTATTGCTATTATGGACTTGCAATCTTGATTATTTCTATTAAAAACAATTGCTTACTGTTCACTATTTAATTAACTAAATTCACTAAAATGAGAAAGATTAGTAGAATTCATCAAATACAAATTTTCTATTGAAATTAAATACAATTAAATTTTATATATTCAAATTAATATAATATGAATATTGACTCTCAAGCCGAAAGATATTGTAACAAATTGGATTTATATGAATGACCACTTAACCACATTTCAACTACGTACTCGGATGATTATCTACTATATAGATAAGATTTCATCAAAATGTTGTAGTTACAAATGTAGTAGCTATACATATTTGATAACATTTAAATAAAAATTTGCACTTTTCATAATTGCAAATTACAACAGTTTGCATCTCTATTAAATTTGCTTAATATAATCTAAAGTTTAAAATCAATATTCAACGTTATTTGAAGTTTACTTATTGAGGACCGATTTATCCTACAATAGGTAGATATTTGTTACAACATGTAACTAGGTAGGCTTATAGTCTGAGACCACAGAAAGACTTTATAGATTTGTAATTATACAAAATTAGAGTCCATGAAGATAGTTAATAACAGTACATATTGCTTAAGAAGTATATATGATTAGCAAATTTTAAAAGATAGTTCACTTTAACATCTAAAATGAAGATCCCCCTCTCAAGTACTGAACTCTTTCGAAGTACTAGCACTAGCATTTCATTCATGTTTTCAAAAGAGCCGGATAGATTTTCCAGGATATTCTTGATGCCCACTTCCTTTCATTTCGTACAATCGTCACTGGTAATGATACAAGCGTACATGATTTCGTTAAAATCACACATTGCACTCTTGATATATCTACCACCATTCTGCAGTTCTTTAGATCGAACGTGAACACAGATTAAGTGTAGCTTATATCGAATATTTGTTTCCATAGAAAAAACGAAGAATTTTAAAGGCCCATATATTAAGCCAGCAATTTCTCGTCTTTTTTATTTATTTGCTTTTTTGAAAGCTTAACGTCAATTTCATCAATTTTGTCAACTACTTTATTTTTCTCAGCAACCCAATATGTGCACCACTCAAAGCTATCGATTTAACTGCCTGTTTCCTCCTCGCGTTGCTGAACATTTTTAAAAATTATTAAGTAAATTATTAAGTAATTTATTTTGCAGTTAGTCATTTGCTTTAGACATTCACGTTTCATCGACTTTCTACAGCAAATATATCTGCCTGGAACCGACTACCACATATGTGGACTCATTGTAAGACTCATTTAAGCTTAGTTCAGCACAATAGATTACGGTTTTAGCTCGTCCGTGTGTTTTAAATGCGTAGATTTAGATGATGAAGGTTCCAAGCCTTTGTGGCATTCTTCGTTTTCGATGATTATTTTGATTAAAACAAACAATGCAGTCTAACCCGACTGCAGTATTTAGGAAAGCAGCGCTATGACCAAAGATTATTTCAGCTAGCTGTTCACTGTTTTGCAATCCTTAAGCTGACTTTACTAACTTCAAAAGCAGCCGCAGGAATTGCTGCTAGTGCCACTAGCTACTAATGCTGTTGTAACTCGCCAAGAACTTTATTTCTCGCAATCACGCAGTCAAACTTATCCCATAAACATACATTTATTTTATTAATTCCAAAACTAAAACAAATTTTACATGAATAATATACATAAGCGCTGAAAATAAAATAAATAAAAGTCAAAGTGCCAGTTAACAACATCAAAAAAGCGTTAAAGAGAAGTAGTATAAAAAAACACCAATTAATAGCATTAAAAAATAAAAACAAAATGCAAATGTATACAATTTTCTGCTAAAATTCTCTTTCAGCATAAAAAAACTGATGTTTTTTGTCCTTGTGTTTTTACATCTGCACTTTTCAGGACTCAATTTAATCATTTGGGAACCGTATTATCCTTTTACATGATTTTCAATTTAATTAACTTCAACACAAAAATATCAATTTCCTTACTATCATTTACAACTTTGTTGCCAATTGCTTCAAAACAAAAACAACAGCAACAACAACAACAAACCCCCACTCATGTCCTTAATATAATTGGAAAAAAGTAATGGCAATAATCATTATTTCCTACTTTCATTAAAATCCACTCAGTATCGCACGTCTGCCTGCACATTTACGCAAGTCCTGCGCTTATCTAAATATAAACTATTTGGCAATTAAGCACAAATATTTGCGGAACGTTCGTATAGAAAATGAGTTTTGTGCTCGCTGACAGCTTAGCAGCATATGACGCCTTGAATCCTTTCATATTAATCAGTAACACAAGGACACAACGGCATATTTAGTTTTTACTTCGCTTTTGAATGCTACTACAATAACAACAACAACACGTCCAACAACAACCCTGGCTTCATCATAAAGTGGATACATTTTGCTTGAAGCATTCTGCCGCTTATTTGGCTGCGTATTTGTCTAATTTGCGTGAATTGCGTTGGTAACACTGGCAGCCCGGGTAGCCCTGGCGTTGGTGTTGTTTACACAAACCAGGCGCAAATATGTTGTGGGCGTGTTAGGTTCCAATGAAGCCGAAATCTGGGTTCTTTGCATTTTATTTTATATTCACAGTGACGTTTTTTCCATTCTCATTTACTTTGTTTTACAGATAATCACTTAAATTGCGAAAGGAATTAAATTATTTGTGAGCTAACACCAATGCTTCGATTGGACGCGTTTACGTCAAGCAGCTGTTGAATCTAGTCGAGCGCATTACAGCGCAAATACGCCAAATACGCCAAATACGGCAAATACGTTTATCGAATGAATTAAAATGCTTTGATGTTTGGATTGATCGAAAACATCTCCTTGTGCGCTCTACTTTACAATAATTTTATTCAAATGGAATCATTACATTTAAATACAATTTTTGTGTATTTGACTTTGGTTAGCAGAGGACACTAGGTGCGTGAAAGTGATTTAATTTTGATCAAATCAGAAATATAATAAAAAAATTTCGATCTAATTTAAAAGTATAGAATACGAAAAATGTTACATTGTTATTGATAGAACACTTGAAAACCAAATACCTTAGAACACACTACGAAAGCTAACATTGCGCTGCTTCTATATCAAAAAGTCATCAGTAAAAAGCGAGGCTACCTACTTAGCATTATCTAATCTCAGAGCAATCACAAACCGCATGGGGCGGTACAGAGATCTTAGATCAGTTATTGTATAATCATTAATCCTATGAGGAATACACAAATAGTTAGTGAGATGGGTGGACCCCCCAGCTATCAAAGAGTAAAAGTGCCCAGATGCACTAACTCGGCAAAGGCTCAACAACAATGGCTATCATTAGACTTTTACTGTTTAATGGCATCACTGTATGGTGAATAGCTCTAGACAAATCTTCGTACTGTGTGGTACTCAACAGTGTTCAACATAGGACTGAATACCACACCATCTATTGCGTTAGACTTAATGTTGAACTTTATGCCACTTGATGTTATTAATGCACAATTGGCAGTAAAGCTACCTCGCAATAGGTGGCTAGTGACTCTTGCTCGATTCTAAATTTTTTCAGTCCTACTCCAAAATTTCGACAGGCAATACCATACTCAATTTCGACAGGCAATTTATTGTTTCCATCTAAACACATACAGCAGTCGGAAAATTCCTCTTTAGACGAGGGTCCAATCATTTTTACCAACAACTCTGAAACATGTAGTGATGTAGATATTGAAGTTTTTTCAGAAAGACTGAATAAATATTCGTACTATAGACTTCCAGATCAATACAGAGTTTTTAAGGCGAAGGTGATCAGCATTAGGGAGGCCAAAGCTTGTCTGCAAGTGGATGATATATTTAATCGGTTTATTATATGTTCTCTCGTTTGTTCCACAGTACGAAGAATGTAGAAGAATGTGTTATTCCATAGAAGAATGTGTTATTTGTTTTTTATATCTTTCAACTATACCGACAAGTTGTGTTCTCGCTATTTCGTGCTCTTCTTTGTTTTCTAATGTGTTTGTGCAGTCTTCTCCATCTGTTAAATGCATAAGCAGCGGAAAGTTTTTTCTAGAAGAATATCTAATCCTTCTTTTTTAATTGATGAGTCCCAAATTTTACAATTTAAAAATAAATTTGTATTTATTTGTGTACATTTCACACAATTTGTGAAACTTTAATATGGACATAAGAGAGGATATACTCCATGTCACTATCAATCAGTTTATTAATATTCGACTACCTACATACCTTTTGCTCAAAAAGTACTCGGATTTTGTAAATAAAACACACAAATTTAAATTTTATTCCACATTTATTTTATCTCCTTCAAAATATGTTCCTTCTGAAGCGATACACATATGCCAACGCTAAACCCAATCTTCCATACACTTTTCGTAGAATCGTAAAGGTATGGGTTTTAGTTTCTTAAGCGAATTCTCTTTTACCGATTCGATCGACTCAAAACGGTTGCTACGGAGTGACAATTGGAGTTTCAGGAACAGGAAAAGTCGCACGGATCCAGATCTGACGAATATGGTGCCTGAGCGATGACAGTGCTGCCGTGTTTGGACAAAAAAACGCGTACAAGAATTTTCCATAGAAAAAATTGCTAAATGCACTTGAGGTAGTTTAACATTAACAGCTGCTGTAAACAAACTAATTGATAGATGGCGCTCAAATTTGGACCATATGTCAAGAAAGGGTGTAATAACAAAAAAAAAATCCGGATACTTTTTGAGCAGAAGGTAAATGTCAATATTTTACTATTTAATTTACAAACCGAATTCAATAAATTTGTATGCGGACACCTTCTTAATCTATACACATAATACATGAACATAAATAAAAAAAAGTGGAGCCTAATATGTAGAGAAGAGAGTGACGCAGCTATAAGTGTATGAACAAAGTTATAAGTGTGATCACGAAAAATTTAATATGCGTTTACTATACGCATATATATATGATTTTTAGCAATATTATTCTTAACCGATATTGAGGTTAAAGTCAACGCCAAATTTTCTTATTGGTTTTGCCCACTTTTGGTAAAAGACTTAAAAATCTTTAAATGAAAAACCAAACTTTACCCTCCCGTTAGAATTTCATTTATCATTTTAAATCCCGAATATTTACAGGTTTCCTTTTTTCGGAAATGCAAATACCATTAGTATATCACCTTTGCCATTTGCCTCAAAAGCAAAAATATTGCCTTTGACTTTAGTGTGAATCACTTTACCACGGCTGGTAAGTCTTTGATGCGCTGGCAACATTCACAAAATAAACACTCCGTAATTTTGGTCCCAGTACATGGAAAAAATCCGACAGTTTTTACGAAAAAAGTGTTTGTATCAAATTGTGGCATACGCGGTGAAACCTTGACTCTTCCATCAAAACGAATGAAAACATTGGTTTAACATTTTATTAATTATTATTTAAGTTTTAAGATGCGAATACGGAGCCCTGGAACGTGTAGAGTGAAGAAGACACTTAAAAGCTCATTAAAATTGTTTCAGTTAAAGCAACATCCATATACCATAACCAAAAATTGTAATTAAAAATGAAAGCTTAAACTTTTTTAACTTCCATTTATTCATACATTACATTCCTTATGTATACGTAACCTAAAAATTTCATCAATATATAAAGTACCTTCAATACGGTATATGCGCAGCATATGGCCAACACGTCCATCCTGCAGTATATTTTGTATTGACGATTTAAGTTTACTTTTCTTTTAATGCTAAAGATACAAAAATCGAAAACATAGTACCATGAATAAAATTTATGTGCCGTCTACGGTCAAAGTCATAAATCACTGCTCCAGTAAAAATTGCTGAAATAAGTATTTCATACAGAAAAAAAAAACAAAATTGAACCGAAATAAAGGAAATTCCTTGATGACTGCTGCTTGGTATTAAGCAAGGACCAGACACTTTCATATATCAAAATGTACTTGGCTATATTGCTGGTCCAAATTTAAGAGCAAAGAAATTAATGTAATGTTTTGTTAAAGTAAAAGTTTTTTTATGACTAAAATATTTTTGGAAGTGTGAAAAAAATTAAATTTTAAGAATTCTTGTTGACTCATTAAGTCTTATCATTGATTGTGAACAGTAAAATAATATTATTAATATTTAAAATATGAATTAAAAATATTCAAATACCAGGGTATCACGGGGCGATTCAGTTCAAAGTACTCTAACTGCATGCGTTTAGCTTTTCATCCGTTTTCATTTTCGCTTTTAATTATATTTGAAATAATTTTTTTATTATAAAAATAATACAAGAAATAAACGTTAATATATCACGAAGCATCTCAAACACCTTTGAAATCTGCAAGTCTTGTCATATACCTTGCTCTAACTTCTAAATAAAATAAATGAAGGAATGAGAATATTATGTGACCTTTCAACGTCTAAGTTTGTTACACCAATGGATCAAAACTCGGTAATAAAAAAAAAACGCTTCAACCCTTCTATATACAAGTTAGCTTTAAGCTGCAACATTTCATATCTTAGTTGAGTAGTAGTCTAAAAATTGCACTCCTAGAATAACTGGGTATATACAATTGAAAATGAGGCTCCACTTGTGGATGATAAAGCAATCACCCTGTATCTTAATTAGCAAGTTGTAACACTATCTCAATTTTCTTGATAACTAGGTTCAAGTTATTCTAATCCATTCAAGCTTGGACCACTACATAAAAGTAGGACTAAGGCTGTAAGTACCCTACATATCAATTGGCCAGTAGGAGTGAAATCCTCATCAGAAATTCTTCGAGAGTTGATAAACTTGCGAAGACTGTTGCTCTATCACATTTTATAGAACTTCAACCCATTTGCAGGATATCCACTTGACACATTGCATTTGTAATAAAGTATATTGCATACATTAAGGGCCTTGAGTTGGCACTTCTCTGAGGTAGTACACACAACTCATTCGACTCAACAACAACAATGTTAAGTTTCTCCGTATCAAAACATCTAAGCTAGGGTCTAAACTATACATGCTCCTGACAATTATCATAGAGTGAAACTTCAACCAATCCTAACTGCTTACTAATTAGCTGCTTAATTAATCCGGCATTAGTATGTTTATCACTAGCCTTCATTTGCCCAGGTTAGCTTAGCTTAGGTTTGTCTCAAATGCACAGTAGATCCAATATGTACCATTAATCTTCAGTGGACCGTTAACCGAATAGTTAACAAAATGAGGTATAAAGATAGATGCACAGAAAACAATAAGGTTTACCTGCATAAATAATCATCAAACAAAATGTCCAATAAAAATTGGAGAAAAATTAATTTTTACTAAAAGGAAAGCTAAATATATTGGATTGACAATAGACCATCTTAAAAAAAAAATAAATAAAGGCTAAAAAGTTTGGGAAATTATATTGGGTGCTGGTTTTCAACTGAAATAATTTGTTTATCACAAAAAAATTATTAAAATGCAAGGTAGTTAATCTGAAGATATTACAATCATACAAAGCTATCGTTTAAAATATTGAAAGCTATAGTCAACATAGTATGGTATATTTCGAAGGATGAAATACATATAGATTTAGAGATGGACGAAAATTTCCCATGCCAACAGAGTTAATGAATGCAGAGTTATACCTATAACACTTATCTTTTTTGTTCTCTGGCCAATATTTTGATTTTATTGTTACTATTTCATGATGTAAGTATATATACAATAATTGAATACCGTTTTGTTAATTATATTATCTTATAAATTAAAGGAATGGCAAAGTGCCAAAAAGTCAGATTTTATAATAAAAGGAAAATCAAAACAAAAAGATTAGATCAAAGGCACGAGTGGTCAAATATTTAAAGATAAAAGGTTCGCCACCACTGAGCTCTAACACCTCAGCACTTGACACTTCACTAATGCGAAACTTTATTCTCAACTAGAAGACGTAAGTCTAGTAGTAATTCTGTCATTTATGTTATATACAATTTCCATAATAATTTGATAAATAAGAATAAAAATAAAAAATTTTATAAACTCACACCACATCCATTTTAAAATATATTCAACCATAACAAAACCATGTGAGCGAATTCGCGAGAAATAGGCGCTATGCAAATACTGTCGAAGGACCTTTCACAACGATTTCCTATGCCCATATGTACCCAACAATGTGTGAAATAGTGCAATTACACGCTTGACTAAATATTTGCAGCTAACAAATGTGCGCTTATGTGCTCAGCTAATGTTATCACTTCCTAAAGATAGTCATCAATACTTCAGTCCTACTCGCATCATAAAAATAAAATACCACATAAAGAGCCACTTCACTTCCATATGAATATCAATATGGCATATCATAAATACAATTCTGAAGTGGGATGAATCCTTAAGAGTAACTTAAGGCAATCTGGGAACATAAATACAACAGAATACTGCAGGGCGCAGGATGCCTTTTTAACAACTTCAACATCATTACAATACAAGAAGCAACAGCAACAACAGCAACAGCATCGGCAACAACAAAATGTTACAAATACCAATTTAATGATTGCAAGTGGTTGGTAAAAAAGTGAACCGCATCTATACGACGGAATACATTTGGCAAATAAATAACAATTCCAACGGTACGCCAGCAATCTACTTCCTACTTTCACAAATGGCCACTGAGCGTGGCATGTTGTGGCTGACCAGTAACGAAAGGATATGCCATGAAGCGGTACATAAAAACCTCAAGCAATAAGGCAAATCTGATTATTTATTGATGAGTGTTTGGAGTAAAAGGAAAAAGGCTAAACCGAATGCTCCAGAGGAAAAATGAGCAACGCTAAAGGGTGGTCACAAAGCATATTAAGGATACTCCACTAAACATAAAAAAGTGTGAAATCTTTATTTCTTTTTTTATTTTCTGTAAATTTTTTCCTTCCTCGGCTTTTTGCATAAAATTTCCCTCGGTGTTTCGACCGAAAATTGTTTCATGTTTAAGTCAAACCCGAAAGCAAATAAAGTAGTAAATTTACGTTTACACATTGTTTGCCCCTCTGCTGCGCTTTTCGCAGGTCCTTGTGTATATATGTGGTTCTTTTGTGTCGGAGCACGGCTCCTTTTTATTGAATCCCTTATCATTTGTCCGATTATGTTTGCACAAAGTATTCACAAGAGTATTAGAGATTGTAGAAAATGATTGTGAACTTGAAGAAATTATTCATAAAAGAAAAAA
>NC_051847.1:130186405-130194359 GCF_002237135.1 Teleopsis dalmanni
GGGTCTACAAAAAGTGTATGGAAGAATGGGTTAAGCGTTGGCATATGTGTATCGCTTCAGAAGGAGCATATTTTGAAGGAGATAAAATAAATTTGGAATCAAATTTAAATTTGTGTGTTTTATTTACAAAACCCGAGTACTTTTTGAGCAAAAGGTATGTAGGTAGTCGAATATTAATAAATTGATTGATAGTGACATGGAGTATATCCTCTCTTATGTCTATATTAAAGTTTTATAAATTGTGTAAAATTTATACAAATAAATACAAATTTATTTTTAAAGTGTAAAACTTTGGACTTGTCAATTAAAAAAGAAGGATTAGATATTCTTCTAGAAAAAACTTTCCGGTGCTTAGGCATTTAACAGATGGAGAAGACTGTACAAACACATTAGAAAACAAAGAAGAGCACGAAATAGCGAGAACACAACTTACCGGTATAGTTGAAAGATATAAAAGACAAATAACACATTCTCCTATGTAGAAATTCATATTACGTACTGTGGAACAAACGAGAGAACATATAATAAACCGATTAAATATATCATCCACTTGCAGACAAGCTTTGGCCTTCCTAATGGTGATCACCTTCGCCTTAAAAACTCTGTACTGATCTGGAAGTCTATAGTATGAATATTTATTCAGTCTTTCTGAGAAAACTTCAATATCTACATCACTACTTGTTTCAGAGTAGTTGGTAAAAATGATTGGACCCTCGTCTAAAGAGGAATTTTCCGACTGCTGTATGTGTTTAGATGGAAACAATAAATTGCCTGTCGAAATTGAGTATGGTAGGGATGTAATCAATGTTATTTGGAGTAGGACTGAAAAAACTTAGAATCGAGCAAGAGTCACTAGCCACCTATTGCGAGGTAGCTTTACTGCCAATTGTGCACTAATAACATCAAGTGGCATAAAGTTCAACATTAAGTCTAACGCAATAGATGGTGTGATATTCAGTCCTATGTTGAACACTGTTGAGTACCACACAGTACGAAGATTTGTATAGAGCTATCCACCATACAGTGATGCCATTAAACAGTAAAAGTCTAATGATAGCCATTGTTGTTGAGCCTTTGCCGAGTTAGTGCATCTGGGCATTTTTACTCTTTGATAGCTGGGGGGGGTCCACCCATGTCACTAACTATTTGTGTATTCCTCATAAGCTTCATGATTATTCAATGACTGATCTAAGATCTGTGTAGCGCCCCGTGCGGTTAGTGATTGCTCTGAGATTGGATAGTGCTAAGTAGGTAGCCTCGCTTTTTACTGATGACTTTTTGATATAGAAGCAGCGCAATGTTAGTTTTCGTAGTGTGTTCTAAGGTATTTAGTTTTCAAGTGTTCTCTCAAAAACAATAACTAAAAATGTAGCATTCTTCATATTCTATACTTTTGAATTAGATCGAAATTTTTTTAACATATTTCTGATTTGATCAAAATTAAATTACTTTCACGCACCTAGTGTCCTCTGCTAACCAAAGTCAAATCCACAAAAATTGTATTTAAATGTAATGATTCCATTTGAATAAAATTATTGTAAAGTAGAGCGCACAAGGAGATGTTTTCGATCAATCCAAACATCAAAGCATTTTAATTCATTCGATAAACGTATTTGCCGTATTTGGCGTATTTGCGCTGAAATGCGCTCGACTGGATTCAACAGCTGCTTGACGTAAACGCGTCCAATCGAAGCATTGGTGTTAGCTCACAAATAATTTAATTCCTTTCGCAATTTAAGTGATTATCTGTAAAACAAAGTAAATGAGAATGGAAAAAACGTCACTGTGAATATAAAATAAAATGCAAAGAACCCAGATTTCGGCTTCATTGGAACCTAACACGCCCACAACATATTTGCGCCTGGTTTGTGTAAACAACACCAACGCCAGGGCTACCCGGGCTGCCAGTGTTACCAACGCAATTCACGCAAATTAGACAAATACGCAGCCAAATAAGCGGCAGAATGCTTCAAGCAAAATGTATCCACTTTATGATGAAGCCAGGGTTGTTGTTGGACGTGTTGTTGTTGTTATTGTAGTAGCTTTCAAAAGCAAAGTAAAAACTAAATATGGCGTTGTGTCCTTGTGTTACTGATTAATATGAAAGGATTCAAGGCGTCATATGCTGCTAAGCTGTCAGCGAGCACAAAACTCATTTTCTATACGAACGTTCCGCAAATATTTGTGCTTAATTGCCAAATAGTTTATATTTAGATAAGCGCAGGACTTGCGTAAATGTGCAGGCAGACGTGCGATACTGAGTGGATTTTAATGAAAGTAGGAAATAATGATTATTGCCATTACTTTTTTCCAATTATATTAAGGACATGAGTGGGGGTTTGTTGTTGTTGTTGCTGTTGTTTTTGTTTTGAAGCAATTGGCAACAAAGTTGTAAATGATAGTAAGGAAATTGATATTTTTGTGTTGAAGTTAATTAAATTGAAAATCATGTAAAAGGATAATACGGTTCCCAAATGATTAAATTGAGTCCTGAAAAGTGCAGATGTAAAAACACAAGGACAAAAAACATTATTTTTTTTTATGCTGCAAAAGAATTTTAGTAGATTGTACACATTCTCATTGTGTCTTTATTTTTTAAAGCTATTAATTGGTGTTTTTTTATACTGCTTCTCTTTAATGCTTTTTTGATGTTGTTAACTGGCACTTTGACTTTTACTAATTCTATTTTCAGCGCTAACGTATATTATTCATTTAAAATTTGCTTTAGTTTTGGAATTAATAAAATAAATGTATGTTTATGAGATAAGTTAGACTGCATGTAGCAATTACAAACTGTTACAACAGTTTGGCACTAGTAGCAATTCCTGCAGCTGCTTTTGAAGATAGTAAAGTCAGCTGAAGGATTGCAAAACAGTGAACAGCTAGCTGAAATAATCTTTGGTCATAGCGCTGCTTTCCTAAATACTGCAGTCGAGTTGTTTTAATCAAAATAATCATCGAAAACGAAGAATGGCACAAAGGCTTGGAACCTTCATCATCTAAATCTACGCATTTAAAACACACGGACGAGCTAAAACCGTAATCTATTGTGCTGAACTAAGCTTAAATGAGTCTTACAATGAGTCCACATATGTGGTAGTCGGTTCCAGGCAGATATATTTGCTCTAGAAAGTCGATGAAACGTGAATGTCTAAAGCAAATGACTAACTGCAAAATAAATTACTTAATAATTTACTTAATAATTTTTAAAAATGTTCAGCAACGCGAGGAGGAAACAGGCAGTTAAATCGATAGCTTTGAGTGGTGGACATATTGGGTTGCTGAGAAAAATAAAGTAGTTGACAAAATTGATGAAATTGACGTTAAGCTTTCAAAAAAGCAAATAAATAAAAAAGACGAGAAATTGCTGGCTTAATATATGGGCCTTTAAAATTCTTCGTTTTTTCTATGGAAACAAATATTCGATATAAGCTACACTTAATCTGTGTTCACGTTCGATCTAAAGAACTGCAGAATGGTGGTAGATATATCAAGAGTGCAATGTGTGATTTTAACGAAATCATGTACGCTTGTATCATTACCAGTGACGATTGTACGAAATGAAAGGAAGTGGGCATCAAGAATATCCTGGAAAATCTATCCGGCTCTTTTGAAAACATGAATGAAATGCTAGTGCTAGTACTTCGAAAGAGTTCAGTACTTGAGAGGGGGATCTTCATTTTAGATGTTAAAGTGAACTATCTTTTAAAATTTGCTAATCATATATACTTCTTAAGCAATATGTACTGTTATTAACTATCTTCATGGACTCTAATTTTGTATAATTACAAATCTATAAAGTCTTTCTGTGGTCTCAGACTATAAGCCTACCTAGTTACATGTTGTAACAAATATCTACCTATTGTAGGATAAATCGGTCCTCAATAAGTAAACTTCAAATAACGTTGAATATTGATTTTAAACTTTAGATTATATTAAGCAAATTTAATAGAGATGCAAACTGTTGTAATTTGCAATTATAAAAAGTGCAAATTTTTATTAAAGTGTTACCAAATATACATAGCTACAACATTTATAACTCCAACATTTTGATGAAATCTTATCTATATAGTAGATAATCATCCGAGTACGTAGTTGAAATGTGGTTAAGTGGTCATTCATATAAATCCAATTTGGTACAATAATTTTCGGCTAGAGAGTCAATATTCATATTGTATTAATTTGAATATATAAAATTTAATTGTATTTAATTTCAATAGAAAATTTGTATTTGATGAATTCTACTAATCTTTCTCATTTTAGTGAATTTAGTTAATTAAATAGTGAACAGTAAGCAATTGTTTTTAATAGAAATAATCAAGATTGCAAGTCCATAATAGCAATAATAACAACTATAACATCATTGCCTTTTATAAACAAACTTTACTACTCTACATAGAGTGCAAGACTTCACTAAATATATATCTATATAGTGGTTTAGGATTGTTCAAAGTATGTTCTCTTAAGTTAACCATTATAATAAATTAAAACTTTGCATTCAGTAAATATTTACTTGAATGGTTTACTACTTGCACATCCTTAGATATATTTCCTTATTTGTAGGAAAATAATTAATTTATATTAAAGTAACTTAACTTTAATGAAAATCTAATAATACCAAAAAAAGAACATAAATTAATTTTATTACCAGTCGTCCTTACTTGAATACTCGACGCATATGTCTTGTTATTGTGAATTTTCTTACTTTCGGAGCAGTCTAACTGCTTAGGTAACTATCCTTTTATACAATATTAGCTTAGAATGTTTAAACTATATATGCCAGACATGCTTGGTAACCCCTGCAGGGCTCCTTTTGTTTTGTTTGCAAATAAAATTCACATACCGTGCAGATAAACCACTAACGATTCAATAAGATAGTTTCGCTTGTCACATAAATCGAATCAATAAATGATGATATTATGCTACCACAGGGACGCATTCGTCGTACGGTGTACACATAGCATGGCCAAATGTAAGCACAAAGCTAGTTTATGCAAAAGGACAAAACAAATACCTACACACAAACGACATACACAGGCTAATATTCACATACTGCACACAAATTGAAACTAATACAATTACACAAATTCAAACACTGACATAATCCTTAAGTCAAATTGTAGGTGGAAACGCATTAAACAGAAGTGTTTACGCCTCCAAGGGAAAGGGATAAACACAAATATACCGAGCGAGTGTTTGCGTTTTGGTAGTTTTTTTGTACTTAGGGCCAATAGAACTCACTCAATATGGTAGTGTTTGCGTACATTTGTCAGTGTTTCCGAATACAATTTGTTGGTTTATTTATCATTCCGTGCAAACAAGATAGACATCCTTTAAGTGTTTTGCTTTGCTTTGACTTTTAGCTATACCATCAACACTCAAGACAATATTTGATTTCAATGAAGACAAAAAGACAACAGCCAAGTGCTCAAATACCACAAAAGCTTCATAAATACCTGCGAAGAAGTGCTGGCATTTTGTAAGTGCAGCATGGCATAGAGTTTCCCGATACGAGTTTTTGGTTAAAGGAATGTATGACGACTATTCGTAGTGTACTCTATCTTTCAACGACTCTTCGACTCTTCGATTAGTAATGTTAGCGAAATTTGTGATTTACGGGGTGTCCTAGAAGAACTCAAGTAAATTAAAAAGCTTTAAAGTATTTATGATACCCATTTGAATTTCACTGAAGTCACATTTCGAAACAGTCAAGTACTTTTTATGATATTTTTATATTGAACATTAAACACTGAAACTATGGCAAAATAGTCTCAACTTAAGTTAAATATAAATCTTCAAAATATTTATGACACAATTGAATTCCACTGTATACTCTTTACACTCTTTAAATACTCTTTATGATCTTTTTACATTGAACATAAACAATGGAACTATAGATATATTTTCTAACTAATAAAAAATATTATGAAGACTTAATACTATTTTTTTTAGTCCTCTATTCGTTAAGACTTTTTTTATATATTGTGAGACGTTGGGACAGCGCACTGTCTAACAAGTGGCCCCACTGAAGTGAAGGATTAGCCGAAGTAGACCACAAAACGACTTGGGTCCTTTTTCGTCCTTCGATTCTCGGATGTCGTTACTGAGTTAAAGCTAATGTCGCTTCCGTTCGCATAACTACATTAGAATCTACTAAAATTAGCTCTTAGTAATTAATGGAGAAGATTTCTACATCACTGTGGAAACTTCATTTCAGTAAACATGGATAACGGTAATTTCATGTCCCAATTAATATTTACTTATTGATATTTACGTATCATTATATCTATCAGCAAAAGCTTGGCTTAATAAATGCTACCCGGACTTTACCAAAAGGACCAAAAGATACTAAAAGCGTAAGAGACATCTCACAAGCTTATGGCGTACGGATTTTGACATGCGCTTTTAGGTTTGTTCATCAACTTTCTTAAAGAAGTTAAATGGTCAGATCATTGATAGCGAGTGTAACATGGCCCAACTGGTGCGCTTGAAGGAGGACATCGCGAATATCACCAAGATAATGAGCCTTGTCATACTACATTGGCTATCATGGCTGTCATAGCTATCATAGCATTCCAGAGAGAATAGTTAGTTTTACTGTCATATGTCAAGCTTGATATTTCTTAACTTTTTCATTTTTAAGGTTTCTGATTTCTCGTCTTAATTTCTGAGTGGCATTATTAAGGTTTCTTTTATCTTCTATTAAACGTGGTTGCTGCCATTTTTTGCGAAGTTTTCTTTTATTATAGACTAGATTTCGAGCGGATACATCTTATCAAATTGCTTACTATTCTGCAGAGGTGAACTGCGCCATGCCGAATTTTGAATTAATCTCTTAAAGCAATGCGTTTCGCTCTCTAGGTCATCAATGCTTCGTATTTTGCACGATAGATCGATATTTTCATTTAACTGAGCCTTAGAATAATCTAGTCTATTAGACGGTTTTTTAATATCGGTTTGGTATGTTAGTATGTTACATCCATATATAAGTAATATTGGTGAATGGTCAGATTTTAAGTCGAGTCTCGCTTTAACTTCAATGTGCCTTTCTTGAATTTTATTTACGATGAAGAAATTAATGACATCTGGTAATTTATTTGTATTAGTTGGCCAGTATGTTGGAGAGCAAGTAGAGAGAATTTTAAAACCTGTGGCCTGACGTGCTTCAAGTAATTGCTTTACCTTTGTGGAATTTAGTCTTGACCCGCATTGAACATTTTTTGCATTCAAATCACCACCTATTAAAGCTTTATAATTGTATAATTTTTGTAGATCTATGTATTGTTCATATTTTATATTATGTCTCGATGGACTTTAAATGGACGTTATTAGGGTTTTGGAATAACTCTCCTCAAGTGCAACGGTTATCGCCTAGAACTCTTCATTAGAGAGTTTATTTTCTTGATAATGCTTAATGCTGGATTTAATTATTATGGCACTTCCGCCTCTGGCATTATTGCTCGGATGAGTAGTATGATAAGTATTATAGTTTTTAAATTTGATGTACGATTCTGTTGTAAAATGAGATTCGCTTATTAGGCATATGCCTATATTTTCTGTCTTCAAAAGTAATTCTATTTCGTTTTTGTGTTGAAGAAAACCATTTGCGCTCCATTCCATTAATTTGAGAGCAATCATTCAGATGTACAGTAATGTTTTTAGACATTTTGTGATTCGTCAGGAATAATTATATTTTGGGCTACAGAGGCTGTTGACTTAATAGCGTCTGCATATGATACATTAGCGATTCTTCGGCTTGTGTATATTATTAGTCTTTTGATATTATTTATTTAAACGGGGACTGTAACTTTATTTGGTTTTCGGTCTCTCAGTTTTTGAAGCTCCCTTGCTACTATACAACCGCGATATGACGCTGGGTGATGCTCGGCAGAGTTGCAACATTTTGGGTGACTATCATCAGGTTTTTCACAATTTATAGTTTCATGCTTACCTG
>NC_051847.1:130194459-130225284 GCF_002237135.1 Teleopsis dalmanni
CTTGACTGTCTTTAAGAAGTCCAAATATAAACATGACAATATTAGTTACTAAGTTGGGTTATTTTTATTAAGTAATGAATAAAAATTCATAATATTTTGTTACTAATTATTAAAGAGGTTTTTCGAACAGTAGTGAACTACAACAACAAAAATTTTTATTTTTTATATTATTTTAATTAATTGAATTTTTGGTTAACCATATAGAGGTCATTATGGTCGTTCATTACTAATTATTTGAGGAAAACAACGTGTTGACTGTGAGGTCATCATTCAGTTAATTAGTAACATAATGCTCTTTTTATTAAGTAATTCACAATAAATTTTTAAATTTATTAATAAATCTCCACAACAATTTAACAAAACTTGAAGTTTGAATACACAAGTCAAGTATGACTTTGGGTGACTTGGCTAAAGAACACTGGCTCTGAACTTCAAATTTGGCACAGTACGAGGTCGCGAAGTATCAAAAAATTATTTTCGAATAATTAAATATAAAAAATAAATCCCAGATCACTGATGATTTGTATTTGGCAATATTCGAAACAGCTGAATGGTTGGCTAAATACTCAATTAGTTAAAAATAATAAAATTTTTTATTGTTCCAATTCACTACTGTTCGATAAAAACCTCTTCTCCGAAAACAATAGTTTATATTCGGAATTTGGTTTCTTTCGTTAATGGACAATTAAAATCAATTTAATAAATATATGATGTTTCATTAATGACTATTTTACCAACTAAAACATGACAATATTATCCAATACTGTGAAAGCATTTATCACTTGAATTAAAAATACGAAACTATACTTTCTTAAGAATCTCTACTAAAGTAGAGATTTTGATGACAATCAGACATAATCTTTGTAGCCAATGAATATTTTGAACACATCGAAGAATATTATTATTTAAAAGTTGTAAAATGTAAAGTAATACCCCTGCAGCTTTAAAATTAAGGAAGAATTTAATTCCAGTTTTTATTTATAATTCAATTTTCAAACAGCACTCATGTACTAAAGTTATATGAATTGCAACATTTGCACTTAGTCAAATATTTATTTCCATTACCCATATTGTCATCCATTTCTAATTAAGTTAAAATTATTCACCGAATTTTAAAACTTTTGACCCGTACCAATGTACTCATTTATCTCGTTGCCTCTGTTAGTTTAAATATTATTGCCAGTGCATTATATGACACGTGTTCCATCCAACGTGAATCGTGTCTCTGAAAACGTGCCAGTCTTTCCCTAAAATCAATTCAATTTTCAACTGCATTACAGCCGCGCGTAAAGTAGTTCATAATTAAAGTAATTAAAAATTAAACTTGACCCAAATTAAGACCACTAAAGGCGAATACGTATCTTCAAATGAATATGACGCAAACGATCTTAAACGTTATGATGCTTTTTGAAGAAGAAATGCCGACTTTATATAATATATAAAACAGATTTAATTATTTCATAAATGTGCATATATAATCACACTCTGAGCTCATTTACATTTCATAAAGAGAAAAGTTTTTTACTTCTGCACTTAAGGCAAAAATAACAGCTGACAGCCCTCGAACCAGCGTCAACGTATCCCTGCAGACGAATGCGAGTTCTTGAGTTGCTCATATCCTCCATTTCTGTGCAAATGGCCCTTGCTGTTGCCATAGTTGCTGCTCTTGCCGGCACTTCTACTTACGTTATTTGCATATTTTCCTTATATTTGTTTTATTTAAGCCATTAAAAGCACTTGTGGTTTTCCACAAGAAACTACTTTAGGCCTGTTGATATGCCTTTCAGCCAGGTTAATGTCATATATTTTCATATTTTTCAAGCGCTTACCATTCATATTAAAAATCATTTAAAAAAACTGCAAAGATACGTATTCCTTATAATTGCATATGAGTTGTGTAATATTTCTTTTAGTGGGAGTAAGGATAACACGTTTCTATAGTGGTGAGCCTCGTTAAAAATAAGTGAAGTGAATTTTATCATTAAATAATATTTATACCTTGCAGCTTCATAATTATTTGATTTAAAGTAAAAGATCGACTGCAATGTGTTTGGCAGTAAGGATACTTATATTAATTCGATATATATATGACAATGGTTAGTACTGATTTTTCACAAAATGAAGTCATACCAACAAAAATCCTCAAACGTTAAAATGTAAGAGTGGTAAGATATATTAGATAGAAGCGATGAAAATTTGATTTCCGTTCTTGCATTTTCGTGTAATATATATATATAGCCCTTAATTGTCTTCCATATGTTGCAAGTATTCTATACTATATATAGAATAGAATAGAAGCTACAGACCTTAACCGAACAGAAAATATTCCGCCCTACGAATGAAAGCCAAAATGTCAGCCGATGACGACCTTCTAATGTCAGATGAAAGTAAATCTCAACCTAGTGACCTCTTCCTGGCCCAGATCAAGATTAGACAGTCACAAAGAATGTTACTGGAAGTCTCGTCTGCTTCTAAGCAGAGTCGATAATCTATCTCTTCGGACAGACCCATTTTGTATTATCAATACTTACATTTTAGAGAAATTGTGCATTTTTATTGAAAAAATCTACGTTTTAAATGAACTACGTTTTAAATGACAATTGAGTGAAAATGGTGCATAATAGACGGAAAATTGTTTCACAAAAAAAAGTATAATGAAGAGATTATAATATATAGATTATAGATTATATATATAGGTTAAAAATTAATGAGAATATTAATTTTTAAAGAATATTTGTTTTCAACCAATGGTGGTAAAATACAGAAATGCAGAATAAAATGCAGAAATGTGTTTGGAATTAAATTAAATTATATTTCGTTATATAGTATACTGTATACTAATATACCAGATGTAATTAAAAGAAATTCATTATTTTTGCATGAAATTGAAGGGATATTCACCATAATAACAATGATCCGATTTACGACAAATATGTATCATTCTTTTGATAACTTATTGCCACTTTGAAGCTAATTTCATAATTCCTCTCTTATAGAAATTGGCAAAAAATTTAGATACTCGATTTCCACAAGCCTCTCTTGAAGCGATTTTTTCACTAAAAAAATCGTCCTTCATTCGTCATGAACAAGAACTGTTGGTAATTACTTGGTGCCAGGTCTGGACTAAAAAGGTGATTGCATAAAATCGTCCCAACCAACCAAGCGTTTGGAGAGTCAATGATATCGATATCGATTTGTGTGACCTGGCCTTGTTGTTGATGGAACACAAATCCTCTCCTCTCACACGACGGTAGGCAGATTGTACACAGTACAGTTTCGAGTTAAAAGTTTTGCCGTAAAGAAGTAGCTCATAGCAAATGATCCTCTACCATTTTCAATCCTCGCTTCCACTGTTTCAGCTAGCTCGGCCACAACCGTGTTCACTTGACGTTATCGTAAGTGATTCGCGTTCTACTTTTTATTATCAGTCATCAACCGCTACAGAAATGAGTTGATTTTATTGCAATTCAGCAGCGATTTGCAGATTGATTCACATTTTCGACAATTGACCTTTTAGTGTGTGGTGCATCTTTGACCATGGGTATAGGGCATCATATGACACGTTGGGGTCTGCTACTGTGAGAACTATTTGATTCAATTATGATCGACTTTTAATATATCTTAATCCTTTGGTATCTTCATATATACCACATAGGTATTTTCAAATATTTTGGCACTGTGATTTGGTCAAAGAGTGCTTCATAATCCTCTCTGCTACTACTCAGCTGTTTGTGAGGTTGCATGAATATGTCTACTTTGAACTATTTATTTAAAGTTAAGTTATGTTAAGCCTTTTCCGAGTTAGTGCATCGGGGCACTCTTACTCTATGATAGCTGGGGTGATTCTGCATAATTCCACCCATCTCACTGACTAGTTTGAGTATTCCTGATAATCTTCATGATTATTCAATGAATATCTGCGTACCGCCCCGTGCGGTTAGTGATTACTCTGAGTTTAGATAGTGCTAAGTAGGGCAGCCTGTCGGTTTTCACATTTAGCTTCAGAGCTCTGTCCCTTATGTATTTTTTGACCGGATCTATTCTAAGGTCTCTTAGCGTGTCATTCGTGCGAATATACCATGGTACTTTGAAGAGCCTTCGAGAGTATGACTTTGTAGCAACTTTTAACTTTTGAATAGTAGAGTCGGCAGTTTTGCTATACGCGACACACCCAAAAAGTAGTGCTGGTCTAATTATTTGAATATAGATCAGCTTTCTGTTCTTCAGGCTAAGGTTGTTGTGTTTGAAACGTGAAATTGCGGAAAGTATAAGTATAGCAAAAATTTGCGAAGATTATAAGTGACTTAGTATTGAGTAAATGCGTCAGGAGGGTAAGTGAATCACTCACAATAATATTAGAGAAAATTATAAATTGAAATTTCAGTCCTCATTCTATTAAATTTTGTATGTAAATGGAAAATGTATACCTGTTTGGGTCTCTCTGCGAAATAAATGCAGAAAAAATACTTATGAATTTTTTTATGTTCTTACACTTACATATATGTATATATACATTTATTTATATCTTAGTTTAAGTATTTTTAAAGCCTGTATAAGATTTTAATCTGTAACTTCCTGTTTATCTGAAACATAAATTCATTCGTTAGATTTAAAATTTAATCATTATTTTTAAAATTTTTATTTAATATGTAAGTGATTATTTATCGAATATATGGCACATTTGAGAAAGTATCTAGCAGATTTAGTTAAAAATGTAAGATTTTATCGACGAAACCAAAACAGAAAAATGTTTAATTCATGCATTATTCTTATTTTATGTGCATTTATTTTAGTTTTGTGTAATTCAAAATAAATATTTTGTGCAAATAAGACACTTTATTGCCTTATATATGGACACAAGTATGACTGCGCACTGGGGTAAGCAGAAAAAAGTACAGAAAATATTTCATGAATGTGGATTTCGGTCAATTTTGGATGAATTCCAATAACGTTCAACTTAAATAATTTTTAAATATTTTTGCCTTCCATTCTGGTAGATATGATCTAAATAACTTTATATATCTTTTCAAGATATATCTAAGGGACATGTGAATTTTATTGTGCCAATTTTGTAAATAAATTTCTACTATTGTACACATGTGAGAGAGTATTTGCATATATGATGAAATAAATACTAGAAATGTCCTTTTTGGAAATGTGTTTTTTTGTATTTATTCTTTTCCTTAAGAGATTTTTATTTTTTTGCGGTTGCTGAGTTATGTTAAACATGCAAAGGTATGAGCCAGAAAATATGTTTCATAAAGAGTAAAAATATTGACCAATAAATATTGTAGATTATTCATACAAATATGTCCGTAATATCAGTTTGAATGCTAAATTTTTATTAAATAATTATTTTTTTTTATTACATGCTTTGTTTTGTGAAGAAATAAATTCAAAGTTTACTATATTCAAATATTAAACATATAAATAAAATTATGCATTTTTTATTAATTATTATTGTTATCACAAAAATCGATAAAATATCTAAGCTAATTTTGTGCCTTAGATGTGTACTAATAATGTAAGAAAAAGCAGAAGAAAAACATTTCAAAAAAATTTTTTTGTATAGAACTCAACTCATCCCATTCAAAAACTTTAAAATACTTATAAAGTTCATTGTTTTTCCATTTCCTCAAGATAAACATCTTCTGTCTAGTTATTTCCTTATCTAATATTGCCGAAGCAAGTGTTCTACATTGTCGATATTATCACAGTTTCCTGGGCGCGATAGAATATCCACTGAATATCCACGTTAACCCCAGCGTCAGTGCAGAGGTCCTTCTGTCACTAATTGAATCTAACTTCAATCATTAGGGGAAAATGAGAACATGTCAGCAGACCTTAAAGAGGGGATCATCGTTAAAATTCCCAAAAAAGGTGATATCACCGACCAAAATAATTGATCACGTCAATACAAGTCTAGGAATAATAGTAGAATAGTCAGTAGAGTGGCGTATGCCGTTATATTTATGCTTCGTTAATTTTGAAAAAGCCTTCGACTGCGTGCACTGAGGTGTAAAGGGATTTCTGAGAAACTTAAAAATTTAGTATTCTGTTTGTATTTTAACGCGAGCTATAGAGTGTTGCATGAAAGAAATCTCAGCAGAAGAGTCCATATTGGAATTCGAATAAGGCAAGGTTGCGTGCCTTTCCCGCTGTTCTTCAATCTCGTCTTTGATGAAATAATAAAGAAAGGCAATAAGTGATGGTAGAGGCATAATGTGAAAACTACAAATCCGGCTAGGTGAGCTTTATTATGGTAATAATATTTGTCTTCTGGCACGCTCTTATCAAGATATGTTAGAAAAACTCCACAAGCTTTTGGACACAATTAAGATTGTAAGGTTTATCAACTTTGTGAAAATAACAACATCAATAACCAATCAACACCCTTTTACTACCGATAATAATAGGTTAGAGGACGTCAACAATGTCTGCTATTTTAGTAGTTTTATTATCAGCAGTGGAAAAAACCGTAAGGACATTGATAAAAGCAATACAAGTTTATGGGCGATTGATGCAAGTATAGAAGTCTCGCAACCGTTCTACCAGAACAAAATTAAACATTTATAACTGCAATATCAAATCGACGTATGGTTGTATAGGTGAGTCGTGGCACGCAGCACCATGGCGGGTGAACGCATCCGTTCACATGGCAATGAAAACCATGGCAAAATTAAATGAATTATTGCTTCCTCATCCACTGTATTCTCTAGATTTGGCTCATATTGTCTATTATGTTTACCTGTTTCCAAACTTGAAAAGATGGCTCAGGGAAAAAGATTTGCATTAAATGATGAAGTAGAATAGGAAACTGATATATATTTTTGAGGACTTGATTAATCGTTTTATTTAAAAGATAACCAAATGTGAAAAGATTGTAGGACTCGAGGAGTCGAGCTAAAAGAAGAATACATTGAAGCATAAAGAATAATTTCCAAAAAAAAAAAAATGCGTTTTTATTAGTTAGGCTGACTATTTATCAATCAACCTAGTAGTAACTTAATAGAGTTTACATTTTTTATTATTTATTCATTATTAATAGGTGATTGTTAATAATTATGTGTTATTAGTATTAAGTAACTTTAATTAATTTGATTGCGCACACTATCTCTCGAATTAATGATTTTAAATAATATGCTGCAAATATGATTCTTTTAGACTTACTTACATTTTTATTTTCAACAATTAAAAACTAATTAAAACTTTAAGGAAATTTCAGTACGCCACTGAAACGAGAATATTTAATCGTACTCACCAATGGAAAAAGAAATTAAATTATTGTAGAATTTTAGAAAAGAACTATTTAATATTAATTTTATAAACTATTTACTATGTATTTGTGTGCTTAATTTAACTGTGATACGTAATAAAATATTTCAACATCTTGCATATCCCTTTTCCATTAGGTTATTATTGTGACTCAATTGTCTCTTCATATGCCGAACACTTCATTAAACATTTTCAAAATATTATACATTTCCTTGATGAAATTGCTTTTATTATTCCATTGGATTTCTTGGTTTATTTAAATAAAATAAAAATTAAACAGAGAGATGACCATTTTCCAATATTAATCAATATACTGTGAACACCAATGGATCACAATAGGAAGCATTCTGTGTAGCCAGAAGCAGTTTTATTTTTATTACTTGTTTAAGTTGGTAAAAATACAAAGATTTCTTATTCAATTTTATTATATTTATTTTAAAGTGCATATTTTCAAATAATGTGTCTCTTATCGGACAACACTGCTCAGGGCCTAGAATGCAGTATGTACTAAAAATACATATAGAAAGAAAATGTGTTCCTTACAAGCTTATTTCATTTAAAATATTTCTTTTTCAGCATTACTCTATATATATATGTATAACTTTTACACATATGTATAATCCTCAATTTCTGTACTCATACATATTTATTTTTCTTTTTTTTACATATGTGCATATAAAAAAATGTATATATAGAGTAACTGTTTATAATAATTTCACGTGCCACTTAATGTTATTACGTGAACTGTGCCATCACTGCTCAAAAAGTCTTCAGTTAACAATTAAAATCCATATTCATGAGTTTGTTCTGTATATCTGACGAGTCAAAGGACATTGCAAACCACTGATGCAAAAGTTCAATAAATATATTTACGCTCCAATAAAAGCGTACATGAAAAAAATATGGGAAAATTTTGCACTGTAACCGCAGTGCAAACTTTTGCCATGGTTTGTGAAGACGTGCATGACAATTTCCGTTCCCATTTTTCCTATTTGTATTTTTAAATTTGGAATATGCAAATGACGCATATTTGGAGAGCACAACACACCAGGGGGTTATTTATAAGATGTCCAGCACTTCATGTACAAGTACAACAAGCACAATTCTTTGTACTCGTATTAGCAGTGTGACATCGCTTTATTGTCAAATTTCAAATCGAAATAGAACATATCAGGGTCTTTGTAGTAGATTGTCATTAAGAAATGACCATGCACATGTCAATCAAAAAATGCATAAATCCTTACGTACGATAGCAGTATGTGTGAATGTCGGTTTATTAAAATATATCGCCAAAGAGGGTTTGAGAATAAAGAAATGATGGTAGTGAAGATAATATATTACTATTAAAAAATTAATGCAAATAATAAAAAATTTGAATATGCGGATGAGAAACTTAATAATATTATATATAAATTTAAAGAATGTTAATACAATAATGTTTCAATAGGCCTAGAAGTTTACTGCGGTCTAGGCAAAGGAACTATATCCATTTTTATCAAAGGCTTGGAGAAAAAGGAAATATAACTGTATTGGGAAGGGTTACCAAGACTGTCATAATTTAAGGGACTTACAACCTAAGTTCTTCTTCTTTTAAGAAGTTGTAAGTATTCAAAGTATTCTAACTTAAGAATTATTACGGGAATACTAAACGGTCACTGTAGATTGAATAATCACCTAACAAAGTTGGGAATCCAATCCAACTCAGACTGCACGGAAGAGAGAACAACCGCATGTCATTTGCTAGGAGAATGCTTGGCACTAATACACAAGCGGAAGAAACATCTAGGAGGGTATTTCATAGGAACATAGGAGTATAAGACTATAGAAAGATAGGCCCTTTACTCTCTTTTATTAAAGCAATCGAACTTGGAGAAACACTTCAATATGACTAAGAGTCGCAATAGTTCTTTTAGGTTGCAGTGCACTATTCCTTATCTAAATAATAATATTAATGAAATAACACAATTATTATGATTTTTTATTATTTATAAAAATATTTGGCTGTTTTTTATGAGCTGACTGGAGCATTTCAAGCAATTTAATAGATTTGTTGTGTCACTTAAATAGGTTTTGAAAGAATTAAGAACTATTCCTTACTTGATCTGGTTTTCTTTACCAAAGTTTGGTAATTCTTTCTCCTTCTTTTGGCAAGGCTAAAAAATATAGTCAGATATTTAAATCTTACGATTCTTCTTCAGATAATAGTTGCTAAGTTTTTATCGGGATTGTAGATGGCTAACTTTGTTAGATAACTTAATTTGCAAACAACTTTGAACTGGTTTTAGGAAAGAATCGCTTGTTACTAATTCATAGGTACTGATTTTTAAATGAATACGTAGAGCATAACTAATCTTGTGTTGTTGCTGGTCAGCTTGCAATGTCCTTACGTCCAGTCGTTGAATATATTGTTTTGTCTATGTATCTCTATCAGAGATTGTATATATGTTTAGATGGAGCACAACAGAACCTGTTGTGTAACATGTAGCATTGTCTTGTAGAATCCCCATACGTTTTGAATCCATATCTTTAGTATTATAAATTGGTATATCTTTGACATATTTGAAGCAGTACACACCTATCACAATATCTACACTCTCACACTGGGTATTGATTATTTATGGATGCAATAGTCTTTCGACAGTAACTTGTGAGTTTTTGTTGCTCTGAATGCATCAGTTTTGTCATACCCACTGAAGAAGATGTGAGCTTTATCGCTAAAGAACTCGATTTTAAAATCATAATCCAAATGCTGGTGTTCAAGCACCTAAACAGTATATATTCTACGCATTGCATATCAAGCTGGTTTCAGTTTTTCTGTTCCGTATGCGGTATAATGCATCGCAAGATAGGCTGAAACGCAATGTGTACACGGAATATTTAAATATTCATAGATGAATAGTTGAATTTTAGTAGAATAGATGAAATGGGATCTTTGTCAACACTAACAGCAACATTAATTTTAGTTTAACGTGTACCTTAAGGATATGTACCGTTGCCACAAGTATACAGATCCGATTTCTTAAAATTTCTTTATTTGATCCACTTAGGTATAGTGCACACTATTGAACGATTATGTATACTCTAATTTTCTCATAATGCACAAAATGCTCCAACTATTGAATTAGCATTGTTGTAGTCGGTTTTTAGAATTGCAGTAACGATCACTAACGATTATTTAGTGATCAATATTGTAAAATGAAAAACTTTAAATAAACATGTAATGCTCAGGATGACAGTTTTGCTTCATATTAACCATAATAACAATGCCAGTTGTTTATTAACAAAAATGAAATAGAATTTAATATTATTTTGATGAAAAAAGTACTTTTACTGATAGTTTACTCTATAACTAATATCCTTTTCCTCAACTAAGCGCAGTTCATATTAAAGAAATTTGAAAAGTGCAAGTTGTGCCGAATTTTGCATTTTGAAGTTAGTTTGATATGCTGTATTGCGTGCATATGTGAAGGAAAAAACATGAATAAATAAATAAAAAAAGTTTAATAGAAAGAAATTTTCTTTTACAGATCCTTAAACGCGCGAACTTAAATTGAACTTGCAACATTTTTCAAATATTTGCCTCAAAAACTTTGGATTCGTATATTCCGTGTTTATGTGTTGCAACAAACTTGCAACTAAAATAAAAATATTGCGGTTGCAGTATTATTTCGGGTCCCGGAAAGGCCGCCCTACTTGCGCCACAAATAAAATTGAATAACATTTGCTTTATGCATTTTCCGCTTTTGTTTTGATATGTGAAAAGTTTTCCCTTTCAAAGCACCCAAAAAAGGAAAAAGGGAATAAATAATTTCAAAATTGATCCGTGCTTTGTTTATTGAATTTCAAGTTGACTTCACTGCAACTTTTGTTCAAATTGCAACAACGTTTGCTACTTGCAACCACTGCGTTTAGTAAAAAAAAAAATTTAACTTTTAATTTAAAACTATTTTTCCAATTTTTCAAACAAAACTATCTGATAGGTGCTGAGAGTTTGAGAAATGTTTTCACGAGTTTATTGAGAACCGGAACTTAAAACGGCTTGTAATACAGTTAAAGAGTATTCTTTAATAACATATACATTAATTGTTGAATAGTTAAATCTGGATGCAAATGAGGACAAAAAAGTAGTTCATCATTAATTTCAAAAAAATTTTCAAAAATTATTTTTTTTTCACTTTCAAAAGTTTAATTGAACTAATTCCAAAACATGACCTCCAACTTCTCTGATTGAATTACAAATATCTTTTCAAACTTAGATTATCGGTTGTTTGTCAAACAAATATTTAACTTGCAAGATTATATATTTCATGGGAAAATATTAAATTACTATTTGGTTATTTGAACGGATTGTCCTATTTTCAAGTTCTCTTCTTTTTCTGAGGAAACATTCAGAAATAAATTTTAAAAACTGTGCAGTTCGCAGAGTTTGTCATTTGGTTAGTTATTATATATTGGCTATTTAGCAGAAATTTATTTTTTTTTTTCATTTTACCACACTGCAAAATTAAGCAGAATGGCTGAAGTTCTATTAAATTTGCTCGTAGTGCAATATAAAATTATGATAAAATATTCTATTAAAATATATTCTTTCTAGATCCATATTTTAATTCCATAATTAAAGCAAAAGCTGTTTGCATTCTTTCGGAGTCTTTAATTTGTGTAATAAGGACATTTGCATTAATTAACTTACAATAGTTTTTCAATTCAATAAGAAGAGTTAGTAAATAAAATCTATTGAAAACGTTTTTAACGAAAATATTCTATTGGGTCTGTAACGAAAAAGGGAACACTAGAGCTGGAGAAAGTAAAGGAGTTTCTTCTTCAAGAACAATCTTTTTCCACGAATCGATTGATTTCAGTTAAAAAAATGATTTTTAAAGAAATTTAATTAAAGAAAACTTATTCTTCAAAATCGAAATGAAGATTTTTCCTCTAGTGAATAATATTATTATTCTTATTTACGATACTGCTTTAAGTGACTAAGTTTACATATAAAAAGTCGTAATTTAAAAACAAAGAGTAGTTAGTTAGTTAGTTGTGGTGGAGGGAGGACGAGTCCTCCTTAATCAGCTAAAAAACCGTTTTGAATCCACAAAAACCTCGTAATAGTTGGTAGTAGGGAGAAGGTCAAACTAGAACCAGTCAGCTGAATTTACAAACACAAGAATCTGGCCAATGCTGATGCTGGAGATATCGGCGAGTGAATTGAAGAATGTGTCCCCTAGAAACTTAAGGCTGGTTCTGGCCAGACCCGAACAAAGACACATCAAGTGTTCTGGAGGTACCACTGGGTAGGCCGAGTCTAGCTCCATGCCGTCCTATGGATCAGTGTCCTGTAAAGACAGATATTAACTTAGATACCTCTGATTTGCTTCTGTAAATTAAGTCAGAGGTTCTATATTTGGAATAGATTGGCCAAGTAGCCATGGACCTTGCTGCTGAGGCGAACAAAGAGTAATAAAGAAAACAATTATATATTATAAAAATAACAAATTTATGTAGAACCAAAATTTATTAATAACATATAATCGCACTTGATATTAGTGTTTTAATACATATTTTATGCAGTCTTCATATAATTTCTTTCTAATGTATAGAATTTTTTATTTTTTACCAGGAAACTTTGATTTTCCATAAAGTTTTTATTATTAGAGTCAACAAAAGTCATATAAATACCTTGGCATATATTTTAGTCCTCAGTTGTTGCATATTTTTTTGGCTATATTTGAGCGTATTCCCTATATTCGCTATATTCCCAGCGTACTATAAATCGATACATATTTTCAAGATATTAAGATTTGAAATTGTTCATTTTTCATATTGATTACATTAACAAAAACTGTATATCGTATATAACACTAATAGGTATATGCAAACAATTGATAACAATGAATACATGCATAAGATTTTCAATTTTAAAGTCTGACATCTCTAAAACTAAGCTGTGTTGCCATATAACATACCGGAAAAGTGTTTTCAGAGCTGCTGACTGTACTAAAATCTGTTGACAATCCGGTGTGGCCGAGAAAATGGAATTATGCGCTTACCTAGTGTGATAAAATTAATAATTGAATTTACCCATATTATAATTTCTTCCGTCTTTATTCATAGGCTATACCATTACTTTAGAAATGGAAAGTGTAGTCAGCAAACAAAACCCTCTTATAAGATAAAATTTATATCGACTTATCTCTAAATAATTGCGATCCATTGATTTCTAGGATCAAAATTTTGGATTACATTTTTTTTTGAAAAACAAAGCGACATACATATTTTGAACATTCACTAGGACGCTTGTTTTTAAAAATGTTAATTATTTTATGCTAAGTTCACTCACAAGTAATTTAAAATGCGATTTTGCTAATTTTTGTTATTTTGTTTTTGCATTTGAAAAACATATTTATATAATAATCCATAGTACACATAAAAAATAATATATTCACACTTTTTCTTTTACTTTAGTAATTTATTTTAATAATTATTTAACACTAATTCAAATATTTACACTTTTCATTCAACATTAATATATTTTTTAATAATTATTTATCACTAATAAAAACAATAACTATTTAACAAATTTTTTTTATTACAACTTTTGCAATTTTTAAACTCACAATCCATATCGCAACTGCTTCCACTGCAAATTCGCAGACTACTGGAGACATCAAGAAACGCTCATTGCAGTTGAAAAAGAAATCAAATATCATTTTCTATGAATTATAATTGATTGATTTTACAGAGGAAACATAATGTTGCGATGTTATGCTAAAGGAATACCTGCTTACACCTTTTCATTTTATGTTTATGTTATGTGATGGATTACAAATGTTAACATTTTTAATAATTATATTTACCAATATTTGTAATCAGTGATCAACATTTAAATAGACTTCGAACAATATTATCACGTCACCATAATAACTTTTTTGTGGTGAATGTTTATGAATAAATGTTAATATAGTTTTTTTGTGTATAAACTTTTAAAATTATTTATAATTTTTAATATATAAATATTTGTAAAATATAACTCTGTCGTTATGTCTTTCTTAGTAAAATAATTAAAGTCACATCATGAAGCTAAGCAACTTTCAATTGAATTGAGAGTACATATAATTATACAAAATATGCATAGTTACGAGGGCGGTTTGATAAGTCAGTGACCTTTTGAATTTCCCGCTCAGTTACTCCAAATGCAAAACTGCTGCCATCAGCTGTAATCTACTTGTGGACAACTTTCTGATTTTGAACAAGCTTCGTCGTTCAGTTGGCGTTTGATAGCCGCTCAAAGCAGACAACCTCGTGAATTTTTACGAAAATGGAAAAAAGTGAATTTCGTGTGCTGATTAAGCATTACGATCTCAAATTCGCAAATTGGGATACAAACTGCTACCCCATCCAGCATATTCTCCAGATTTAGGCCCCTGCGACTATTTTCTGTTTCCTAAAGAAACCTAAAGAAATGGCTGGGCGGTAAGAGATTTGAGTCGAATGAAGACGTCATTACCAAAACAAACGTTTATTTTGAGAGCTTTGAGAAAACCTGTTATTTGGAGGGAATAAGAAAATTAGAAAAACGCTAGACTAAATGTATCGAGCTAAAAGGTGATTATGTAGAAAAATGAAATGTTTATTTGCCAAAAAAAATTTGTTTTATTCAAAAAGTCACTGACTTATCAAACCACCCTAGTATCATAACTATTCAAATTTCTTTATAAATAATAAAAAAATATGTATATTGATATAAGTTAAAATAACTATTATAATTTTTTTAAGTAGAATGTTGAAAACAAACTTTTATATGTAAAACAATACTTTGCATGCTTTATCGTAATTCATCACAAATTGTATTATATTAAAATACAATAAACACAATTAAAATATTTTAATTGTTATTCATTTATTCATTTATATTAGAGCTATTATTTACTTGCAAAAAGACACATAATCAAATTTTTCTTTATCTTTATTAAAATAAAAATCTTTAAATTGAAAGTTTTTCTTTTGACGGGATACAAATGTAATTTTTATTTAGTAAGTTTTATAATTATTTAACTTACAGGTATGTCAAATAAGCCTAATTGCTGTTCGAATTATCTAGGGAAAAAATAACTGATACGATATACCGTAACTCTAAAGAAGGTCAGTATTTTCTAATAAAATTCTAATAAAGATTTTGTTTTCTAACGGGCTGGTTTATAGTTAAATAATAGACTTTTAACAAAATTGTTTGTTATTTTAAAAGATGTTATTTGAACCGATATTTCGACTATATGCTAAAGTTATCACTAAGGTATTATAGAATATAGTAGAAATATAGTTTCAAATACAATTTTTTAAAAAAACCAAAAAAATTTTAAAATTGTATTATTTAAATATTTATCAATTAACCAGTTTGAAAAAAAAATTATTATTAAAAATTTTTCATTATTAAAACAATAAATTATTAATAAAGTTTAAGAAGAAAATTAAGAAATAAATATGTTAATAATATTTAGACCTCTTACAAAAAGAGTCTTAAAAAAAAGACGAAATATAATGTTTTATTTCACTTCTGATATGCATGCAGTATAATGACTTCAGAAAAAATAGGAAATACCATATACAAAGCAAATATTTCACAGTTGATTTCTATGACTTTTTCAAATATTAAACTATTCTTATAACTAACTAAACTTGAATAATTATTTAGGATTTGTAAAGTTCAAACTTCACCCCTAAGCCTTAGTGCATGAAACTAAGTAAGAAATTTTTATGAACATAATTACTAATAATTATTACCACTGTTATTAACATTTGTACGCTTAACATGTGCTTAAAAATAATACAGTGAAGTTATTCTTGCAGCATAACATCGCAATATTATGTTATTATATTTTGTCTTTAAAATCGATCAATTACAATTCATAGAAAATGATATTTAATTTCTTCTTCTTATTAAATCAATTTCAACGAGCATTTCTTAATGCCTCCAGTTCTTTGCGAATTCGCAGTGGAAGCAATTGCGACGCGGATCATTCGTTTAAAAAGTGCGAAAGTTGTAATAAAAAAATTGGTTAAGTTGTTGTTGCTTTTATTAGTGTTAAATATGTATTATTAAAAAATATCAATATTAAATGTAAAGTGTAAATATTTGTATTAGTATTAAATAATTATTTAGAAAAAATTCCAGTGTAAAAAGCAAAGTGTATATATATTATTTTTAATAAAAAAAAAAGTTTTCGATGTGTAAAAACAAAATAAAAAAATTAGCAAAAACGAATCGGGAGCTGCGTAAATCTGGTAAGTGATAGCGTTTAAGATTTTGCTGTTATGTTACTGTAAATTTTAACAGTTAAAAATTTTTGATATTAAAAACAAAATATAAACATAATTAAAAATATATGAAATTATTTCACTAATAAAAAGTTAAAATAAAACAAAAAATCAAATAAATATAAAATAAGAAATTATTTCACTAAATTAAAGCTATGGAATTCATTGTTTTTAAAGCGACTATAAATAAATTTAAATTTTTCTGCAATAAATGTTTTATATAAATTGTGATATTAATTGGATAAGCTTTTTAGATATATATTTAAGCGCTTCTCAATTATATTCTTATACAATCATTATATAATTTTAGCAATCATTTGTATTTCACACCTAGATATAACAAACAAATGAAAAATAATTACAGTTCTATATTCCAAAACAAAATACAACATAGTCTTAAGAACCGTCTATCGTCGTAGAAAACGAAATATAGGTATGTAGCTTTTCTGATACAAAAAGTTTTTCTGGAATTATCCTATGTGGTGGATCTTAGAAACCTTCACTATATTATATTAGCATTCTTTGATTTTAGTATGCTCTGCATACTGATGATTATTCAACAGTGGATGTTCATGATTCAGTACAGAGTAGAAGCTTCCATTCATTGATACTGGGGTTTTTTATTTCTTTTAAAAGCTCATAGTTTTTTTTTTTGGAATCAACAAGTTTTGTATTCATCATGTTTTAAATAATGTGGTCAAGCCATTTTTTCTATTGTTTTTGAATATAACGGATATTGTCCCCTTATTAATTAGATGATTCAGTTTTGAGTTTGTGCGAACTTTAAAATATCCCTCTACGAGGTTCAGGGATTGCATCATATGACGTGCTCAAATGGGTTTGTCGGCTTTTGGCACTAACGCCAATTAACATCATATAAAGTTATTCTTTGTAATTAAGTTTGTTTATGTATATTCTGGGGATTATTAAGGAAAATAATTCTAAAACAAAGTAAAAATGCTGAAAGAAAGCATAATATATAATTTCTATAATTTCTCTATTTTACCGTTGTAAGTGAATTTCATCGTTATTCGCTGTAAAGTGAATCAGCAAGTAATTTCTAACTAATAAGCTTATTTTTTAAATATTATATAAAATTATTTAAATTAAATTAATAAATTTTTTTTAATCACATTATATAATATGTATATATATATGTATATGTAAGATCTAAAATTTTAAAGTGTGCAAAAACGAAATATTAAGTAGCTGCATATATTATGGGTTTTCTTTAAAGACAAGACCAATGAAACTAACAATAGTTGTCAAAAGTCAACATTAAACAAAAGTCTAATATGATCCTTTTGAACTTCTATTTAGTTTAGCTGCTTTATTTATTAAATTACTCCCTGTTACTCTCCTGTTATTTTCACTTATTTTTTCAAAATTAGTAATCATCTTAGAATAACAGTTATATTACTATTTGCTGCACTAAGCACTATCTTTGCACTAAGGAACCATAAAGTGAATGTTTACACATATAAATATTTAAATTTTATACTTAAATTCGATATTGGTATATTCATTTTATATAGATAAAATACAATTAATTTTTGTTCATATTTGAGGTTTACCAAACGAAATTTTGAAGAAGTCATAGTCATTGGATTTTTAGAATCTAGTTTATATCTTAAAAGATAGATAGCTTCATATTCTTTTATATAGATAAACATTTTTCGTATAATTTACATATATCTGATAATCAAGAATATGATATATTATTCACAAGATTTTTTTCCAGTCTTACAATATCGTTGTGATTAACTTGTACTATTATGTCATCTATTATTTTAATAGCCTGGAAATAGCATAAAGCTGAGTTGAAATATATATTAATGTCATATATTTTAAAAAATATAAAAGTTCACTCGCAATTAAATTCAAATAAAGACAAAATAATTTAATTATGTTAAATTCATTAAATATAAATACATACAAATGTATATTATACATTCATTCATACATTGACAAGCTAAATAATAAATCCCATAAAATGGACAAATAAATTAATTAACATGAAATTGTTGATATATAATATATAATAAAATGTATTTAAAAATATCTGCATCAGTAATTAATTAAATAATTGAATACTGGTTTATATTAATTATAATGAAATGAAGATTTTATAAAAAATACTTCCCTTCCGGGAGAAATCGTAATCAACATAATTTTCCTTTTAACCAAAGAAACGTGCTTGCGCTGATAAAAACTATCACCGCAGCATGTATCTTCCGGCAGCAGCTCACACTGACCCACTGACTTACTGACTGAATTTGTTGTTAACCCAACACTTGAAACATGCAGAAGCCATAGCCTGCACAACAGTAAAAGTTGCCAACCATGCGTACGCAACATTTACTTGAATTCAAAGAAAGTGTCATGGGCGGTTAAGGCAAAGAAATGCTTAACAAAAAATTTGTCAACACAAAAATGTTGAGCGTGGAAATGAGAGTAAATTTGTACAAAAAATGAGAATTCAAAAAAGGAGAGTCAAATGAGACCAGAATAAAAGCTTTTAAAACACTCCGAAAATGAGTACAGGCAACATTACGAATTTACTGAAACATATGATAAGCAACAAAACCAAATAATTAACAACATGTTGATGAAGTCTTGTTGAAGTGTTGCTATTATGATGAATGTTTAAAACATGTTGATAAGGGCGTGCAGTATGAGGATATGATATCAATAAAAAAGTGGCTATAAATAGTTGAGTAAAAAAAATATTATTTTCGTTTAAAATTTGTAGCGAAATTATTGCATATCAGGGTTTTGATAAATGAATATTAATAAATAAATTATTTACATTTATATTTATTTTATTGTAAAAAACAATAATCGTTTTGTTGTTAAAATAATATTTAAATAAATTATTACTTTACGTATTTAAATAAATTTTTATTTCATATATATTAATATACGATATAAACATTTTAAGTAAAACATAAATCAAATTTTTGGATGCAGCATGTTGACATGTGTTTGGCTATAGTTTAGAGTTGATGCAACACATTTCACTCAACATGGTTATTTTCAACATCAACACAACCTTTCATTATTAAGATTTTATTGGAGTAGTGGAGTGGTGGCTTCGTTTAGTATTAATTTAGTATTATTTTGTATTAATATTTTATTTAAACATGTTATTTATTATTAAATGATATAAATAGTATGAAATGATATTTTAGGATATCTCAGTTTTGTGCCTTAGATTTGTACATTTCTATTGAAGTTTCTCACTTTTATATTTTCTTGTTCGAAATTATTACTTTATATACAACTGAAGCTATATCGCGGTCTATTTATTAGATTAAATCGAAGTGCATTTGAACGATTTTTCTTCTTCATGGGTGAAAATTACAAGGATTATTGTAATATTTAAATTCATTTAGTTAACAAAAGTCTTTATTAGGTTGTATATCTTTAACTAACATGCTTTCTTTGGTGGAATTAAATAATTTTAATATTTTGCAAATAAATTAATGAAATCGTCAATTGTTAATGAAAAAATCGGAAGGAGATCATTTAACACTGTCGTATGTGTGACACAGTATGTCACACTGTGATTTTTCATAGTTATTTCATATATTTAGATGTCGACATACCTCATTTAATTGATAAAAATCCATGATTTTTCACTATCATGAACGTTTTAGAGCTCACGACCCCAGTCTATAGTACTAATAGCTTCACTTTTAGAATATTTTTTGGTTGTTAATTCTTAGAGTTTTATAAATAGTTTTATTTTTAACGTACCTTAGGACTTAACCACAATACTTTGAATTGTAGTTACATATATATTTAAGGTGATTTGGGGTGATTGATTATATATTTTTAATATATAATATCTCTTGCATATATAAAAAGTAACTTGCTGACCAAAATCTTGTGTGTAGTGAAAAATGTATGATTACTTATTACGAAGATCTCGTACTATACAAGTTTAGTTAAATATAACATGATATTATATAAAATTTTAACAGTTTATAAAAATACACTTATACCACATTAAAGTCATATCAATATTTTTGGGCACACATTATTAGAGATAAACATTTAAAAGCGTTCCACAGCTTTTAAATTATATTTAGTATGTGAAATATTATCAATAATGTTATATATTGTGTTTTCATATATTATGGTAGTAGTTAATATAAAAAAATCAAATAAAGATTGAATTCTTTCTATTCAAGCAACATTTTGTATTCCATATGCCAATGTATGCGAAACATGTTGATTTCACTTCACAGCAACTTTTGTAGGCAAAATGTATATGATACATGTATACTCTTTATTAATGCAACATGTTAGAGGAAACTTTAACACAAAGTAAAAATTAATTTTCTCATAATATACATTTAAATAAATATATAAATTCAATACATAAATACATTTTAAAAAATGAAATAATAATATTAGTAAACCACATTATTTATGTTAAGTTTTTAATGAAATTAATGAGATATTATTCTTTTGTGAATCCTTAAGATTTGTGTAAGTATTTTGTTTGCTACAAATTATAATAAAATTATTTCGAAATGCTATTTAATATTCTAAAATATATCAAAATATTTAGTTCGATGTAAATATCAAACTTATTAAAATTGATTAATATTAAAATAAGCAACATTTCAAGTAGTCATTTGAAACAACATGTTGATGCTATATTATGGACAGTAAAATATAAGTTTAACATGAAAATGTCAGTATATGCATCAAACTTTTTAATTAATATATATAGCAACTATTTCTTAAAAATCTTAAAAAAATTATAAGTTGATTAACTAATTATTAATAAAATCTCTTTGTATATTATTAAGAAGAAGTGCTATAATTAATACTTGTCATTTATCTTTTTTGCCAAAATTTTTAATATGAAACTCTTTTAAATCACTTTTTACGGAATATTTTTTAATACTTTATATAAAAATTTGTATTAATTTGTTTTAATTTGAATTAAAAATAATATATTTACATATATACCATACTATCCAAACCTTTCTACAACCCTCAATATATTGAATTGCTGTCACGGATAGGAGACATATCCATTACCACAATGATTTCAAATAAAATAACAAAATAATTTAATAAATAAATTGAATAAGTGAGTTATTGCTACATTAATTATTGATAGTAATTGAATAGATAGCATTTATTTTTCATTACTCAAACATGTAATTAAATTTTTTGAATAGTGATTATCTTTTAATTCAGCTATTTTAGTGTTGCTACAAATTATTTCGAATACATAGTACGCAGTAGTGCAAAAAATTTATACGACATCTGAAATATCTGGAAAAAAAAGGAACTAAATTTATTAATGGTTGGTATAATACTTAATTGACCCACGTCTGCCATTGTACCATTCGAAATATTGATGAAAACAGTAGCTTTGAGTAGAGCTGGCTTTTGAGCACGTTTTGCAATTAGCACCAGCATTTTCTTATATCGGACATCGGCGCTGTACCAATTTTGATTATAAACAGCACGAGCAACTCCCATACTCTATATGAAAAAATATATATATTTAAATTATTTTCTTCTGATATTTCATACCATTATAGGATAGAAATTATAAACAATCAAAAAGAAATTTTCTTGTGAAAGCTCGAGAAGCCTTTAAATAAGAGGGCTATATACCATTAGTTATCATGTCCCACATGATATAACTACAATTTTTATTTAACCTCAGTTTATAGTTTATACATTATTACTACTTACTGCATCCATTAGCTTCTGTCCATAGTAACAGATTAAATAGATTTGTGCTGTAGAGGAGAATAAAAACAGGAACAGCTTAAATAACATGTCGGGACTGACGCCAATTGTCATCTGAAATCCCACAAAGCACAGCACAAAAGTCGATGTCATAAAATTGAAGAGTAGTGGGACGCCAAATACATCGTTCATCATATCAGATAAACTAAAATTTTTATTAGTCATAAAAATTATTAATAACACTATAATTATTAATTATTATTAATAACATTATAATTATTATTGGAATAATTTGAGTTCTATCGTAATATTGAGTAAAAAGTTAGCTGCAGTACGAGCGAAACTGATACTTTTGATCATATACCTTTTCTTCATATTATTAAAATATATTGACCATAAACATTTATTGACTATAAATAATATAAAATATGTCCATCGGAAAAAATTTAATTTATAATAGTTTCAGTTGTGTTTACCATTACTTGTATAAGTAGGGTTTCACTAAGATGGGTCCAATGTCTAGAGACAATGTAATTTTAAAAAAAGTGTTCGCGAATAGGTAGGAAATTTAAACGGAGTAGAGTTTAGAATGGAAAATTGAGAAGAGCTTGCCAAGAAAGGTGAAGTAAAGAGGATTGTGAGATAGGCTGATTGTAAAGGGAATGACTCGTTTTTAATTGTATTCAGATATCCATTGAAAAGTTATTATACACTTCATGTGTTGTTGTGGAGATAAGAAACAAACCAATAATAAAATTTGATTTATATACTATTTTTCGAATGACTAATTGATTCAGTGGTATTAAATATTGTAACATATATTTTCATTTAATCATTTTTGGTTTAATACATTTGCGTATATATTCTCTTTCAATGCTTTACATTCTTAAAGGAGCAGAGCGTCTTTATTAAAACCCTTGAGTTGGAGTATTGATTCTTATGACAACTATAATTTGATGATAGATGACAATTGTAAATATATTTAACTGGTCAACAGTTTTCCAAATGTTTTTGGCACCAATAATTTTGAATAAATACATTTGCAAAATTTTAAAATAATTAATTTCACATTGTAAATTAATCACAACTTAACAAAATGACTTTGAAACTGTTACTTTATAAGCTAAGCCCTATTTGATAAAGTCTGACTTTCACAGCTATAATGATATATCTATACTTCAAAGTGATATAGTTTTTTTCAAGAAATCTTTTAGCTTATATTTTATAATTGCTTTTTCGATAGCAAACATGACTTTACTAAATATGAAAATTGTAATTAGCCATTTATCAGCCATAATATTGGTCGTCAAGGGCATCCACTTCCCGCATATTTGATATCGAGTTTCATCTTTGCGGTAAAATGGATTTGTCTATGAAGCCATCCGAAACGCTAGTTGCAACATACTTAAGGACATAATGTGTCTTTAATACGCCGTACTAAGTCATCAGAGCATAATTTTGAATAAAATGAATCGGTTGAGTCAAAACTATTTGTTATTTTTATGTAAAAATACCCTATATATATCTTACATTAATAAATATAATATATAAAAAATATAACATATGTAGTGTTTGAATAATTAAATATATTAAATAAAATTAAACTTGTCTCATAAATTATTATTGTTAATAATAATGTTTAAAAATTCAATTATCATCATTAAAATAATAAAAACTTAATAAGGAGTTATAATGAAGTACATACTTTAGCAATTTTTCATGATAAGCAATAATGTCCTTTAGAAAAAGCATATCCTTTCCACTATTTTTGGTATTTATTTTGTGTTGCTCAATGCAGTTCGAAATGAAATCATAGTGCATAAGCACTTGTGTGGCGGTAGCACATAACAACAAATCCGCTGCGATTTGTCCAGAAGCTGAAGTGTAACCAGCAAAATTGAGTGCTGCATAGAGCAGATAATAACTCCAATTATCTTCATAATTCCAAGGTATGTACAAATAATAGGGCAGCATGCGTCCAACAAAGCGTAACTGCAACCAACGCTCATACACCAGATACTGCACCATCGCAAATAGATTATATGTCCAGATGAGTATCATATAAAGCAGTGAAAATCCAACCGTGACAAAGGTACATTGGCGTAAATAACTATTCAACTTGTACTGTTCTTGCCGTTGTGCCGTGTTGGGAAATATTGCTAAAAGTTCCCGTACAAAGGCTGTGAGTACATCCTTCTTCCACCAAATTGATAGCATTTTGAATAGGCCAACCGAAACGAAGCCAATGTAAGACATTGTCATGGTTGCTTCAGCAAAGTTAGTGCCATTTTTGAATGCTATCAGAACGTAGAGGAATTCTCCCATTAAAGCGATTACCAAATTAAGAGTACCTGCGTAAAATACAAAATTCTGCAGGAAGGAACTCGTTTTTATGGTGTCCGGCTTCTCATAGGGTTTTATGCCAACTGTTTTATAGAAAAAATTTGATAATCGCACAAAATCGTCAAATTTCGCTAAATTCATTTTTTGTGCTCAAATATATTTGAAATTTGATATTTTGTTGAATTAAATAGTTGTTGTGTAAAAACGTTTTGATTTTGAATTTTTGACCTTAAACTTTTCACTTCCGATTTCGTACTCCATTTATTTCGAAAATAACACTGTAATGTCTAAAGGCACTGAGAGCTTTTATATGATTTTCTGTGTCTGATTTAAAATGCAAACGAAATTATTGCTTTCATTTAATGCTCCCTGATTTTCAATTTTAATAATTATTGTTTATAAAACATTCACAAGTCCTACTTTTAGCCCAAATAATATAACATTACGTCAACTTCACACACCGACTGTAATTATTGGTTGGAAGGATTATGCTGCCATTAACTTCATATTTAAAGTTCAACGAAATAAGGACACGCATATTGTTAAAGGCAAATACATATATGGCAATAAATATTAAAATTTACACAAGAGTATTTATTTAATGATATATTAATATCTGATGTTTCTTTTTATATTAAAATTAATTTAAGTTTATGTTTACAAACTACATAAGAAACATCATTAAATATATCTAAAGTATCTTTAAAGAATTTAATTTTTGTTTTTTTGAATCATATATTTAGTTTACTATATGATAATATGTATGGTCTTTAATAATATATTCAAATAACGTTTAGTAAAATAAAACTAGAAAGTAAAGAAAGTATTACCTTATATGAAATTATATTTAAGGCTACCATTATCATTATCATATTTGGCTGTATAGTACATTGTGTCTTCGCCTGTAATAGGATTTGTCACTGTTTCTTATATTTATTATTTTTGTATTATTTTTATACACAATCTATTTACTTTTACCGAGAGGTTCCTCTATTATGATTCAAATATATTATATCCAACAATATTTAATGTAATTTCCTTATCAGCATTCTTAAACAAACTTCTTAACTTATATGTGTATAGATCTTTCTGAATTTCGTTTTCATTTAAGGAGCCATACTTTCATTTTGGCACTTTTTTCACGTTTTACGTCACGTCGTCTTTTTGTAGTCCATGCTTCACCAATGTATGTTTGGTACAGCTTGCCTTTTGTTTGTATGTCTAGATTCGCACTCCTTCAGTCAGTAACTATGACTTAATATACTTCAATGCGAATTTAATTGTACGTTAGTTCTTATAAAGTTTATATAAAGTTCAATATGTTTAGTTTTAGTTTTTTTTTTTATTTATGCTATATTTTTAATTTATATTGTTTAAAAAATATCAACAGTAAATATTTCTTTAAAAAAATTTAGTAATATTTACCATATCACCGACGGGTTTTCGATCCAAACATTGCTTATATCCTTTGGACCATAGGCTCATTGTACTACCGTATTATTAAGAATCCTAGAGCTAAAACCATCTAGAATTTTTGACAAAGCTTATGATACTATTTAAAGGGAAGTCTTGAAGTTTGCCAAGATCCTCAAAAAAGAAAGCACCTGAAATGATAAGGAGGCGCCGCGGATGTGCCGGACAGAAACAAAACAGGTGGGAGGCATTTTCATCATCCTCACCACAACTGCGGATGATATGGTTTAAAAAGAGATTAGTCTCCTAGCATGATTACGTAGCAGTGTTATATCTCTGCGGGGCATCTCAATGAGAGAGTTCGATTTTCTTTTATTGGTATGTGGCCATATTGCATGCAGATACCTGCATATCGCAGACTCTTCCCATCTTTTGTTAAAAAGTTCGGCACAAGAAGAACCCAGTACCAATTTGTATGATGTCAACGATGTACCCAGATTGTTTAGGTGTTCTGTTAAGGTGTTTAGTTGTTAAATACTAAATCGTTTATTCATTTTTATAAAAAATTATTTGTATTACAGATATTTCGGTCTACTTTGTAGACCACCTTCAGTGTACAATGAGTTATACAATGATGCAATAATTATTTAAAGTTAACTAAAAAATTTAACATTAAAATTTTAAAAAGTTAACTTTCCATGTTAACGGTTTTCTTCGATTATCGGCTATTGAAGAGTTTGACGATCGACTTTAGGAATGTTTTTCAGAGCCAAAAGGAAAATATTGGCATAAGTTCATTACATCGGGTGGAGTACTGTTAAGGTGATAAAATAGATTTAAAAAACTTGAAAAAAGATTTTAGAAACTACAAACAATTTCGTCTCATTTTGTTTTGCATATTTATATTTATATATTTCTATATATATTTATGGGTATACCATATTTAACATATTGCTGCGTACGTTCCTATGTTGACGTGGTCGTTCGCGATCGCTGGATCCTGATAAGTAATGAAATAGTTAACTGAAGTTTAATGTAACACACTTCTTTCTAATAATAACAATATATCCCAACTTATTTTCCAAACTATCTGACATTCTTAGAAACTAATTCACTGATAACTTAAACTCAATATTCAGAACAATATGTTGTATATAGATTATGTTTTATATGTTAAGTGCGACCAAAACAAAACAAAAAAAAATAATGTTAGTTAAATTAATAAATAACTAATTAAAATAAATAAATAAATAATAAAATTTTGCTGCATTTCTCACTTTTCTGTAAAACCCATATAAGAATCAATGCAGAAGACTTAATCCAAAATTTTAAATTTCTGGTAGTCAAAACTTTGGTAGGAAATACTTTATAATAAACTTAAGTAATAAGTAATTTTTGTCGTTAAATGCACAGATAAAGTTTAAAAAGTACTTTGTCTAGACTAGAAAAGTCTATTCACTAGAAAATCCTTTTTTTAAAAATTGTATCCTTTAATTTTATTCCCTGAAAATGATGATGCGTTTTCCTCAAAATATTTACATCCGTTTAGTTACTCAAGCAACTGAAAATCATTTCAGATTAAAGCGCAATTTCACATTTTTTAAAGATTCTATTGGGACTGGGAGTGCCTCAGCGTAAAAGAAACTGCAATATAATAAATTAGGGTAAACCATAAAATGCTTTAAAATTCCTGAAGCAAGCTCCTTTACCCAGGAGGAGCGAAAAATTTCTATTAAGGAGCAAAAAAGAGTCCCGCGTAAATTTATAATGTTTTGTTTTATACTTGCGAAGTGTAATAAAAAATCGTTGTAATTTCAGTCAGAAATACTTTTATGCGCTTACAATGATAGCAGCAACACAGCGCAATAAAATTCACGCATAAAAATTCACTCAAATCATGAGGACCGAGAAGAAAACAGCGTAAAAAATAATTTAAAAATAATGGAGGCGGATGGCGAGTACCGGGGAATCTGAGCAGCTACAGCAGGTTTCTACAAGTTTTTCTGCACACGTTCCCAAGGATCGGGAACGTGTGTGCAAAAAATCGGAAAACTCTGCACCGACAAAATCCATAAAAATTTTCATATATGCACATATTTTGGAGTCGTAAAGTCTTTAGTTTCAGCGAGAAAGCATTTGAAATTCAATGCGATTTCCTTTGAAGAACAGCTGCGGCGAGTGTTTTTGCCTTGCTTTCGTACGAGTAAAATTGCGTATGCATTGCAGAAAACATCTGCAAGGATAATGCAGTGATTTTCATATTTATTCCAAGAACTTGTGTGTGATCTAATAACGTTTTAAATAGCTTTAAAAAAGTTTTCAACCATTTAAAGTTATATCGTTATGTCTATTAAATCTTGCCTTAAGTAAATAATTACTTTTTGTATACATTCTACTTAGTGTCAAAATATACTGTACATTATAGCGCAGTATTAGTGGAAGATATAAAATAGTAGTTGAAAGGGAAGAATTTAGTATCTGGCTTAAATAAACATTTAAAAGTAATTAACAAATTGTCTAGAAACAGTTCTCAAAATCATTAAATAAAATTACTGACTTGGATAGTGAAAATATTCTCTTCACAAAGTGAAAATGTAAAAGCTTTTATGTCACATTCTAAAGACTTGCAATTTGAAAAATTAAATGTTAACTAACGGCACTAAAATTAATTGCACTTTAAAAAATGAAGTGGTAATTAACTGCATTAAAATAACTTACAACTTAATAAATTAAGTGTTAGTTAACTGCACTAAAATGAATTCCAATTTAATAAATTAAAAGTTAACTAACTGCACTAAAGGCGTGAAATAAAAGAATAAAAAACAAGGCTGGATAACTGCACTTAAACCACGGATTGCTTAGAAGAAAAACTTTTATATGCACTCCCTATATGTAATTTTTTAATATTAATAATGAAATTGATAAAAGAAATCATTGAAATTATGGAACACAAGGAGAAGGACACCAGAGAAGCGATTACTAAAGTTTTGATTGAGAAAAAAGAAACGTTTCAAACGATATGGAACTAAAAGGTGTAACGTGTTGGCGAAAAACCTGGAAGAAATGAAGGATATAAAAAAACACAATATCAAAGTCAGATACTGTTAGAAATAGTGAGAATGAATCTAAAACACACTTACCTACAAGTAATAAAACTTCATCTAACCATAATAAAGTTAGAGCTTTTAGTGATGATGATTTTAAAGCTCTTTAAATTTGAAGTGATACTGAATAGTAAATATGTACGACAAAGTATTTGTATAGTAAAGGTATTATATGTATAGTATAAAATTCACCAAAACCACGTTGGGTATATGTGACTACTGTTGCCCCATGTAGCCCTTCTCTAGGTCAAGACCTACGGAACTAAAGTAAATAGCACAAAACAATGATATGAAAGGAATCATATTATTCTATTCATATCATTCAAAAGCTAGTTTCAAAGCGAGTTAAATTTAAATTAACTGGTACATGAAAAGAGGCTGCAACAGTCTTACTGAAAGTTGTAACAGAAAGGAAGCTAGGATTCATGATTTATGCTTAGAGAATAAGTCAACGAATTTAAAAGTATGGTATTGCTTTAAAAATAAGCGAATTGAAAAGATAGAAGGAAATTTCATGATAACGAAGAAGTTAGTACAGTTATTGACTTTATGTAATATACTAAAACTAAAGTTATAGCTCGACAATTTTTTTAATTTTTTTTGGAATGTAAGCTGGAGTTGACTATAATGCTGTTTCAGCTACTGTAAAATATTTATATTGTTTGATTAGTAGTTTAATGAAAAATCGTTTGGTTTAATAATCATTACAAATTTTTTTTGACTGTAAGTTTGAGGAAGATTCTATAAAAAATAGTCTTGGACTCGCCTATTAATACACAAACTAACCAGTGGTGTTGACAGGATTGTGCCAGAGCGAGAATATTCTAGAAAATATTATTTCTGGCAGTGCTTTTGCTGTGTATTATCTGTAGATTATATTGTAAAGGGTTAAGTTGCGGTATGCAAATTAAGAATTTGGTCAATTTTCATGCTGTTTTTAAAACTAATGCATAAACCGTAGCTATATATAAGATACCATTGCTTTCACCTTTATTAACCTTCACGTTATTGTAAATAAATAATAAACAATAATTTTTCAAAGTTCTTATAAGAACACATAATATAATTGAGAGAATATAATATATACCACTTTGTGTTCGATGGGTATTATAAAATTCTATAAATTCGGGCAATTCTTCTATCTCACCATTTGCTTTTTTCCTGTCTTGTGTCTATTTATTTACACAACATAACTGAATTAATCAAACGAAATATAGAACAGGGATGTTACATATATTCTTAAGCTGTTTTAGATTGGTAAATCTGAGGTAAATTTCACAATCGAGATTCACTTTTAGTGAATCGTAAATCTCGAGTGATATGTGTAACATTTGAAATTAAATTAAAGCAGTTTCGACATGTGCATTTATGAAAAATATAAATTTCTACTAGCACTTTAACAAAAATGTTAGATTACTTTAAAACTGTTCGATTAGTCAACAAAATTTAACAGTTCGAGATTGAATGTAGATTGAGTCCAGATTTATCAATTAAAAATGTCATTAAATTTAAGAAACTATACCATATGAAAATGGTTTGCTCTGTGACTTACAGTTGAATCAATCGAAACATAGAGCAAGGATGCTATTTTTTAAATCTAAAAAATCATATTTATGATATACTTTATTAAACAGCTTCTTACAGATTAAATTGC
>NC_051847.1:130225384-130237210 GCF_002237135.1 Teleopsis dalmanni
AATCTTTCATTTACACTTATTGATTCTCTAAGTCTTGTATGCTTTCTTTCAATAAGTGGTGTTACTAATGTTAATAACACGTTGTAATTTTGTAGTGACATCCTGAAATAATTTATAAAATCCAAGGGCTCTGATTCGTGGATTTCTTTTAATATATTGACATGTGAACTCCGTCCTCTGCTTTTCAGCCAATCTTTCATCCACTTTTTTTTTTGTTTTTTTTCATTGAGGGCAACTATAAGTAAAGCGCAACCTATATGTTGATTATCCATTTTTTTAATTTTACGATTATAAATTTTATTTTAAACTTCACAAAAATTTTCTCCGCAAGTAAAAACCACCCTCACTCTTCAAAAATTTTGCGTGAATGCCGAGTCTTGTGTGTCATACCTGTTCAAATTCGGTCGCTAGAAGAAATTTGAGCAAGAGAGAGCGCAACTCGTATGACATACCAGTATGATAGTCTGCACCGCGCTTTAGTGAGGCAACTTTGTATATATTTAGAAAAAAGAATTAAAAACAATTAAGTGACTTAATTGCTCATTTGATGGGAAACAATACTTTAACAGCAAAAGCTTGGCTTGAGAAGGGCTACCCGGTTTATGCTGCATCGAGAGAAAAAAATTATTTTAACGAATTCGTAATATAATCATAAAAGGATCACAAGTTGTAAAAGAATTAGTGTGCTAAAATGATGTGACAATTCTAGTTACGATAGATAAATGAGTAAGATTACCAGTGTAGTGAAAGCGTCAAGTTTTACAAACGTCTTACAAAGCATTTGCAAAAGTATTTGTATCTGAAAAACTTTCAAAGAAGATGAATTGTACGTTTATTTACAGTGCCCACTGGGCCAAAAATTTAAATTCTGAAAGAAAAGCCTTGGATGGATATTTTTTCATTTAAAAATACAATCAAAATTCACAAAAAATATACAAATATATTAAAACAATTATACACTGTATTCATAAAACTGTGTAAAATCTTTATACAATATATTTTCAAAGGAGAACTACTTTTTTGTGATATTGTCACCTTTTAGTGCTGCAACAAAGCATATCTTAGATGTGAACATTTTTATGAAGATTATAATTTCTTTCGAATATTAATAAAATAAATATCAGGGTTTGGAAAAATAAAGTTTGACATTGAAAGTATAACTATTGGGCTATTATACACTCTGAGTTTGAGTCTTGTCCCAAAATTTGAGTTTTTGGCACAGTGTACCGTGGTTGAAAAATGTAACCATGCAACTACTTCAGAGCTTTGTCTGCAAATACTCATATTTACACATAATTCAAAATAGTTTTGAAGAAGTTTTTCAAGACATAAAAAATTTAAGTGCATTTGGAAATAAAAAAAAAAAAACTTAGTTGTGTACTTTTCCTGATTAATTGACTTAGACATAAATTAGGCGAAAACAGTTTCTTCAGCCAGAAAAGTTAAGGATTCTATTTTTGCTTGACTGTCTTTAAGAAGTCCAAATATAAACATGACAATATTAGTTACTAAGTTGGGTTATTTTTATTAAGTAATGAATAAAAATTCATAATATTTTGTTACTAATTATTAAAGAGGTTTTTCGAACAGTAGTGAACTACAACAACAAAAATTTTTATTTTTTATATTATTTTAATTAATTGAATTTTTGGTTAACCATATAGAGGTCATTATGGTCGTTCATTACTAATTATTTGAAGAAAACAACGTGTTGACTGTGAGGTCATCATTCAGTTAATTAGTAACATAATGCTCTTTTTATTAAGTAATTCACAATAAATTTTTAAATTTATTAATAAATCTCCACAACAATTTAACAAAACCTGAAGTTTGAATACACAAGTCAAGTATGACTTTGGGTGACTTGGCTAAAGAACACTGGCTCTGAACTTCAAATTTGGCAGAGTACGAGGTCGCGAAGTATAAAAAAATTATTTTCGAATAATTAAATATAAAAAATAAATCCCAGATCACTGATGATTTGTATTTGGCAATACTGGAAATAGTTGAATGGTTGGCTAAATACTCAATTAGTTAAAAATAATAAAATTTTTTGTTGTTCCAATTCACTACTGTTCGATTAAAAACCTCTTCTCTGAAAACAATAGTTCATATTCGGAATTTAGTTTCTTTTGTTAATGGACAATTAAAATCAATTTAATATATATGATGTTTCATTAATGACTATTTTACCAACTAAAACATGACAATATTATCCAATACTGTGAAAGCACTTATCACTTGAATTAAAAGTACGGAATTATAGTTTCTTAAGAATTGCAACAATTTACGTTGCGGGGTACTTTAAAATTAGAAGAAACGGCTTACTAAAGTAGAGATTTTGATGACAATCAGACATAATCTTTGTAGCCAATGAATATTTTGAACACATCGAAGAATATTATTATTTAAAAGTTGTAAAATGTAAAGCTTAAAATTAAGCAGCTTTAAAATTAGCTTTAAAATTAAGGAAGAATTTAATTCCAGTTTTTATTTCTAATTCAATTTTCAAATAGCACTAATGTACTAAAGTTATATGAATTGCAACATTTGCACTTAGTCAAATATTTATTTCCATTACCCATATTGCCATCCATTTCTAATTAAATTAAAATTATTCACCGAATTTTAAAACTTTTGACCCATACCAATGTACTTATTTATCTCGTTGCCTCTGTTAGTTTAAATATTATTGCCAGTGCATCATATGACACGTGTTCCATCCAACGTGAAACGTGTCTGTGAAAACGTGCTAGTGTTTCTCTAAAATCAATTCAATTTAAAGTAGTTCATAATTAAAGTAATTAAAAATTAAACTTGACCCAAATTAAGCCCACTAAAGGCGAATACGTATCTTCAAATGAATATGACGCAAACGATCTTAAGCGTTATGATGCTTTTTGAAGAAGAAATGCGACTTTATGTAATATATAAGCAGATTTAATTATTTCATAAATGTGCATATATAATCACACTCTGAGCTCATTTACATTTCATAAAGAGAAAAAGTTTTTTACTTCTGCACTTAAGGCAAAAATAACAGCTGACAGCCCTCGAATCAGCGTCAACGTATCCCTGCAGACGAATGCGAGTTCTTGAGTTGCTCATATCCTCCATTTCTGTGCAAATGGCCCTTGCTGTTGCCATAGGTGCTGCTCTTGCCGGCACTTCTACTTACGTTATTTGCATATTTTCCTTATATTTGTTTTATTTAAGCCATTAAAAGCACTTGTGGTTTTCCACAAGAAACTACTTTAGGCCTGTTGATATGCCTTTCAGCCAGGTTAATGTCATATATTTTCATATTTTTCATGCGCTTACCATTCATATTAAAAATCATTTAAAAAAAACTGCAAAGATACGTATTCCTTATAATTGCATACGAGTTGTGTAATATTTCCTTTAGTGAGAGTAAGGATAACACGTTTCTATAGTGGTGAGCCTCGTTAAAAATAAGTAAAGTGAATTTTATCATTAAATAATATTTATAACTTGTAACTTCATAATTATTTGATTTAAAGTAAAAGATCGACTGCAATGTGTTTGGCAGTAAGAATACTTATATTAATTCTATATATATATGACAATGGTTAGTACTGATTTTTCACAAAATGAAGTCATACCAACAAAAATCCTCAAACGTTAAAATGTAAGAGTGGTAAGATATATTAGATAGAAGCGATGAAAATTTGATTTCCGTTCTTGCATTTTCTTGTAATATATATATATATAGCCCTTAATTGTCTTCGATATGTTGCAAGTATTCTATACTATATATAGAATAGAATAGAAACAAACAGGGTAGCGGCTCCAAACGGAGACCATAGTTGATCTTTTGTGCTGCTACAGACCTTAACCGAACAGAATACCTACATTCCGCCCTACAAATGAAAGCTAAAATGCCAGCCGTTGATGACCTCCTAATGTCTAAAGTCAAAGTAAATCGCAACCTAGTGACCTCTTCCTGGCCCAGATCAAGATTAGACAGTCACAGAGAACGTTACTGGAAGTCTCGTCTGCTTCTAAACAGAGTCGATAATGTATCTCTTCGAACAGACTCATTTTGTATTATCAATACTAACATTTTAGAGAAATTGTGCATTTTTAATGAAAAAATCTACGTCTTAAATGACAATTGAGTGAAAATGGTGCATAATAGAAGGAAAATTGTTTCACAAAAAAGTATAATGAAGAGATTATAATATACGAAGTGCAAAGAGATGAAAAATTAATGAGAATATTAATTTTTAAAGAATATTTGTTTTCAACCAATGGTGGTAAAATACAGAAATGCAGAATAAAATGCAGAAATGTGTTTGGAATTAAATTAAATTATATTTCGTTATATAGTATACTGTATACTAATATACCAGATGTAATTAAAAGAAATTCATTATTTTTGCATGAAATTGAAGGGATATTCACCATAATAACAATGATCCGATTTACGACAAATATGTATCATTCTTTTGATAACTTATTGCCACTTTGAAGCTAATTTCATAATTCCTCTCTTATAGAAATTGGCAAAAAATTTAGATACTCGATTTCCACAAGCCTCTCTTGAAGCGATTTTTTCACTAAAAAAATCGTCCTTCATTCGTCATGAACAAGAACTGTTGGTAATTACTTGGTGCCAGGTCTGGACTAAAAAGGTGATTGCATAAAATCGTCCCAACCAACCAAGCGTTTGGAGAGTCAATGATATCGATTTGTGTGACCTGGCCTTGTTGTTGATGGAACACAAATCCTCTCCTCTCACACGACGGTAGGCAGATTGTACACAGTACAGTTTCGAGTTAAAAGTTTTGCCGTAAAGAAGTAGCTCATAGCAAATGATCCTCTACCATTTTCAATCCTCGCTCGGCCACAACCGTGTTCACTTGACGTTATCGTAAGTGATCCACGTTCTACTTTTTATTATCAGTCATCAACCGCTACAGAAATGAGTTGATTTTATTGCAATTCAGCAGCGATTTGCAGATTGATTCATATTTGCGAGAATTGACTTTTCAGTGCGTGGTGCATCTTTGACCATGGGTATAGGGCATCTTATGACACGTAGGGATCTGCTACTGTGAAAACTATTTGATTCAATTATGATCAAATATTAATATATCTTAATCTTCTGGTATCTTCATGCATACAATATAGATATTTTCAAATATTTTGGCACTGTGATTTGGTAAAAGAGTGCTTCATAATCCTCTCTACTACTACTCAGCTGTTTGTGAGGTTGCATGAATATGTCTACTTTGAACTATTTATTCAAAGTTATGTTATGTTAAGCCTTTTCCGAATTAGTGCATCGGGATATGATATGATTTATTCTATGATAGCTGGGGGGATTCTGCATAGTAGTTCCACCCATCTCACTGATTAATTTAAGTATTCCTGAAAATCTTCATGATTATTTAATGATTGATATTCAATGAATATCTGCGTACCGCCTCGTGCGGTTAGTGTTTACTCTGAGATTAGATAGTGCTAAGTAGGGCAGCCTGTCGGTTTTCGATTTAGCTTCAGAGCTCTGTCCCTTATATATTTTTTGACCGGATCTATTCTAAGGTCTCTTAGCGTGTCATTCGTGCGAATATACACATGGTACTTTGAAGAGCCTTCGAGAGCATGACTTTGAGCAACTTTTAGCTTTTGAATAGTAGAGTCGGCAGCTTTGCTATACGCGACACACCCAAAAATTAGTGCTGGTCTAATTATTTGAATGTAGATCAGCTTTCTGTTCTTAGGCTAAGGTTGTTCCGTTTGAAAAGTGAAACTGCGGAAAGTATACAGATTGGCGAAAATTTGCGAAGATTATAAATGACTTTGACTATTGAGTAAATGCGTCAGGAGGGTAAGTGAATCACTCACATTAATATTATAGAAAATTATAAATTGAAATTTCAGTCCACATTCTATTAAATTGGAGTGAATTTTGTATGTAAATGAAAAATGTATACCTGCTTGGGTCTCTCTGCGAAATAAATGCAGAAAAAATACTTATGAATTTTTTTATGTCCTTACACTTACATATACTATGTATATATACATTTATTTATATATTAGTTTAAGTATTTTTAAAGCATGTATAAGATTTTAATCTGTAACTTCCTGTTTATCTGAAACATAAATTCATACGTTAGATTTAAAATTTAATCATTATTTTTAAAATTTTTATTTAATATGTAAGTGATTATTTATCGAATATATGGCACATTTGAGAAAGTATCTAGCAGATTTAGTTAAAAATGTAAGATTTTATCGACGAAACCAAAGCACAAAATTGTTTAATTCATGCATTATTCTTATTTTATGTGCATTTATTTTAGTTTTGTGTAATTCAAAATAAATATTTTGTGCAAATAAGACACTTTATTGCCTTATATATGGACACAAGTATGACTGCGCACTGGGGTAAGCAGAAAAAAGTACAGAAAATATTTCATGAATGTGGATTTCGGTCAATTTTGGATGAATTCCAATAACGTTCAACTTAAATAATTTTTAAATATTTTTGCCTTCCATTCTGGTAGATATGATCTAAATAACTTTATATATCTTTTCAAGATATATCTAAGGGACATGTGAATTTTATTGTGCCAATTTTGTAAATAAATTTCTACTATTGTACACATGTGAGAGAGTATTTGCATATATGATGAAATAAATACTAGAAATGTCCTTTTTGGAAATGTGTTTTTTTGTATTTATTCTTTTCCTTAAGAGATTTTTATTTTTTTGCGGTTGCTGAGTTATGTTAAATATGCAAAGGTATGAGCCAGAAAATATGTTTCATGAAGAGTAAAAATATTGACCAATAAATATTGTAGATTATTCATACAAATATGTCCGTAATATCAGTTTGAATGCTAAATTTTTATTAAATAATTATTTTTTTTTATTACATGCTTTGTTTTGTGAAGAAATAAATTCATAGATTACTAATTCTAATATTAAACATATAAATAAAATTATGCATTTTTTATTAATTATTATTGTTATCACAAAAATCGATAAAATATCTAAGATACGTTTGTGTCTTAGATGTGTACTAATAATGCAAGAAAAAGCAGAAGAAAAACTTTAAAATACTTATAAAGTTCATTGTTTTTTATATTTCCTCAAGATAAACATCTTCTGTCTAGTTATTTCCTTATCTAATATTGCCGAAGCAAGTGTTCTACATTGTCGATATTGTCACAGTTTCCTGGGCGCGATAGAATACCCACTGAGCTGTTGCAAGTTGACCCCAGCGTCAGTGCTGAGGTCCTTCTGTCACTAATTGAATCTATCTTCAATCATTAGGGGAAAATGAGAACATGTCAGCAGACCTTAAAGAGGGGGATCATCGTTAAAATTCCCAAAAAAGGTGATATCACCGACCAAAATAATTGATTACGTCAATACAAGTCTAGGAATAATAGTAGAATAGTCAGTAGAGTGGAGTATGTCGTTACTTTTTCATTACGCGATATGGCGTGCACTGAGGTGTAAACGGATTTCTGAGAAAATTAAAAACTTAGTATTCTGTTTGTATGTTAACGCGAGCTGTAGAGTGTTGCATGAAAGAAATCTCAGCAGAAGAGTCCATATTGGAGTTCGAAGAAGGCAAGGTCGCGTGCCTTTCCCGCTGTTCTTCAATCTCGTCTTTGATGAAATAATAATGAAAGGCAATAAGTGATGGTAGAGGCTAATGTGAAAACTACAAAGGCGGCTAGGTGAGCTTTATTATGGTAATAATATTTGTCTTCTGGCACGCTCTTATCAAGGTATGTTAGAAAAACTCCGTAAGCTTTTGGACACAATTAAGATTGTGAGGTTTAAATCAACTGTGCGAAAATAACAACATCAATAACCAATCAACACCCTTTTACTACCGATAATAATAGATTAGATAAATAGATTAGATTAGTCAACAATGTCTGCTATTTTAGTAGTTTTATTATCAGCAGTGGAAAAAACCGTAAGGACATTGATAAAAGCAATACAAGTTTATGGGCGATTGATGCTAGTATAGAAGTCTCGCAACCTTTCTACCAGAACAAAATTAAACATTTATAACTCCAATATCAAATCGACGAATGGTTGTATAGGTGTGAGTCGTGGCACGCAGCACCATGACGGGTGAACGCATCCGCTCACATGGCAATGAAAACCATGGCAAAATTAAATGAATTACGGTACGAATTGATTCCTCATCCACTATATTCTCTAGATTTGGCTCATATTGCCTATTATGTTTACCTGTTTCCAAACTTGAAAAGATGGCTCCAGGGAAAAAGATTTGCATTAAATGATGAAGTGGAATAGGAAACTGAGATATATTCTTGAGGACTTGATAAATCGTTTTATTTAAAAGATAACCAAATGTGAAAAGATTGTAGGACTCGAGCTGTCGAGTTAAAGGAAGAATACATTGAAGCATAAAGTATAATTTCCAAAAAAAAAAATGCGTTTTTATTAGTTAGGCTGACTATTTATCAATCTACCTAGTAGTAACTTTATAGAGTTTGCATTTTTTATTATTTATTCAGTATTTATAGGTGATTAACTTTAATTAATTTGATTGCGCACACTATCTCTCGATTTAATGATTTTAAATAATATGCTGCAAATATGATTCTTTTAGACTTACAGAATTCATACATTTTTATTTTCAACAAATAAAAACTGGTTAAAACTTTAAGGAAATTCAGTACGTCACTGAAACGAGAATATTTAATCGTACTCACCAATCGGAATAGAAATTAAATTACTGTACAATTTTAGAAAAGAACTATTTAATATTAATTTTATAAACTATTTACTATGTATTTGTGTGCTTAATTAAACTATGATAAGTAATAAAATATATCAACATCTTGCATATCCCTTTTCCATTAGGTTATTATTGTGTCCTAATTGTCTCTTCATATGCCAAACACTTCATTAAACATTTTCAAAATATTACACATTTTCTTGATGAAATTGCTTTTATTATTCCATTGGATTTCTTGGTGTATTTAAATAAAATAAAAATTAAACAGAGAGATGACCATTTTCCAATATTAATCAATATACTGTGAACACCAATGGATCACAATAGGAAGCATTCTGTGTAGCCAGAAGCAGTTTTATTTTTATTACTTGGTTAAGTTGGTAAAAATACAAAGAGAAAGAAATAAAGATTTCTTATTCAATTTTATTATATTTATTGTAAAGTGCATATTTTCAAATAATGTGTCTCTTATCGGACAACACTGCTCAGGGCCTTGAATGCAGTATGTACTAAAAATACATATAGAAAAAAATGTGTTCCTTACAAGCTTATTTCATTTAAAATATTTCTTTTTCAGCATTACTCTATATATATATGTATAATTTTTACACATATGTATAATCCTCAATTTCTGTACTCATACATATTTATTTTTCTTTTTTTACATATGTGCATATAAAAAAATGTATATATAGAGTAACTGTTTATAATAATTTCACGTGCCACTTAATGTTATTTCGTGAACTGTGCCATCACTGCTCAAAAAGTCTTCAGTTAACAATTAAAATCCATATTCATGAGTTTGTTCTGTATATCTGACGAGTCAAAGGACATTGCAAACCACTGATGCAAAAGTTCAATAAATATATTTACGCTCCAATAAAAGCGTACATGAAAAAAATATGGGAAAATTTTGCACTGTAACCGCAGTGCAAACTTTTGCCATGGTTTGTGAAGACGTGCATGACAATTTCCGTTCCCATTTTTCCTATTTGTATTTTTAAATTTGGAATATGCAAATGACGCATATTTGGAGAGCACAACACACCAGGGGGTTATTTACAAGATGTCCAGCACTTCATGTACAAGTACAACAAGCACAATTCTTTGTACTCGTATTAGCAGTGTGACATCGCTTTATTGTCAAATTTCAAATCGAAATAGAATATATCAGGGTCTTTGTAGTAGATTGTCATTAAGAAATGACCATGCACATGTCACTCAAAAAATGCATAAATCCTTACGTACGATAGCTGTATGTGTGAATGTCTGTTTATTAAAATATATCGCCAAAGAGGGTTTGAGAATAAAGAAATGATGGTAGTGAAGATAATATATTACTATTAAAAAATTAATGCAAACAATAAAAAATTTGAATATGTGGATGAGAAACTTAATAATATTATATATAAATTTAAATAATGTTAATACAATAATGCTTCAATGATAATAGGCTTAGAACTTTACTACGGTCTAGGCAAAGGAACTATATCCATTTATATCAACGGCTTAGAGAAAAAGGAAATATAACTATATTGGGAAGGGTTACCAAGACTGTCAAAATTTAAGGGACTTACAACCTAAGTTCTTCTTCTTTTAAGAAGTTGTAAGTATTCAATGTATTCTAACTTAAGAATTATTACGGGAATACTAAACGGTCATTGTAGATTGAATAATGACCTAACAAAGTTGGGAATCCAACCCAACTCAGACTGCAGGGAAGAGAGAAAAACCGCATGTCATTTGTTAGGAGAATGCTTGCACTAATGCACAAGCGGAAGAAACACCTAGGAAGGTATTTCATAGAAACAGAGGAATATAAGGTTATAGAAAGATAGCGCCTATCTTTTTCATGAAAGCAATCGAACTTGGAGAAACACTCCAATAAGACTAAGGGTTGCAATAATTCTTTTAGGTTGCAGTGCTGATTTTTTAGAATTGTTAATAAAAATATTTGGCTCCTTTTCTAAAGCTGACTGGATCACTTCAAGCAATTCAATAGATTTGTTGTGTCACTAAAATAGGTTTTGAAAGAATTAAGAACTATTTCTTACTTGATTTGGTTTTCTTTACCAAAGTTTGATAATTCTTTCTCCTTCTTTTGGCAAGGCTAAAAAATATAGTCAGATATTTAAATCTCTGTACATGCTTTCTTATAACCCAAAACCTGATAACAAGAAGAGTAACACAATTTTATTGATAACGATTCTACTTCCGAAAATAAGTTGTTAAGTTTTAATCGGGATTGAAGATGGCTAACTTTGTTAGATTACTTAATTTGCAAACAGCTTTGAGCTGGTTTTAGAAAAGAATCGCTTCTTACAAATTGATAGGTACTGATTTATAAATGAATACGTAGAGCATAACTAATATTGTTCAGGACTGTGTCAACTTGCAATGTCCTCACGTCCAGTCGTTGAATATATTGTTTTATTGTATATATCTCTATCAGAGATTGTACATATGTTTAGATGGGGTACAACAGAACCTGTTGTGTAACATGTAGCATTGTCTTGTAGAATCCCCATACGTTTCGAATACATATCTTTAGTATCATAAATTGGTATATCTTCGACATATTTGAAGCAGTACACACCTATAACAATATCTACACTCTCACACTGGGTATTGATTATTTATGGATGCAATAGTCTTTCGACAGTAACTTGTGAGTTTTTGTTGCTCTGTATGCGTCAGTTTGGTCATACCAACTGAAGAAGATGTAAGCTTCATCGCTAAAGAACTCGATTTTAAAATCATAATCCAAATGCTGTTGTTCAAGCACCTAAACAGTATATATTCTACAGTATACATTCTACGCTTGTTTAAGTTTTTCTGTTCCGTATGCGGTATAATGCGTCGCAAGATAGGCTGAAACGCTATGTGTACACGGAATAGATGAATATTCATAAATGAATAGTTAAATTTCAGTTGAATAGATGAAATGGGATCTTTGTCAACACTAACAGCGACATTAATTTTAGTTTAACGTGTACCTTAAGGATATGTACCGTTGCCACAAGTATAACAGATCCGATTTCTTAAAATTTCTTTATTTTATCCACTTA
>NC_051847.1:130237310-130239587 GCF_002237135.1 Teleopsis dalmanni
ATTTTCTAAAGCGATTCCAAACTTCTACAGAAATATATGGTATATATTCTATACACTCGATGATTTGAAAATAAATGCAGCCTTAAAAATTAAATATGTAACTGAAGATTATTTAGAAAACGTGCTCGTCAAATTTTCAGGAAGTTCATCTTAGAAAGTCATATCCATCATTTCTCATAATTATTTGGAGTATTGGCTATTTGTAAAATATCTACTCCTTTAAATTATAACTACTTTTAGGTTATTTTAGAATTTATATACAAAGCAAAGCATTAAACACTACTATTCGCCAGCTAGAAATTGCACAAAGTCAGGCTCTGAGAAGAGTTTTCAAAGTACCATGGTACATTAGGACGAATGACATCCTTAGGGACCTCAAAATTGATCCGATCAAAAAATACATAAAGGATAGAGCCCAAAAATTATTTGCGAAAACTGACAGGCTTACTAACAGCGCGTTATCGAATCTGAAAATGGTTACAAGCTTCTCTGGGAGGTATACAGATCTGAGGTCAATTATTGCTTAATCTGATGATGCGATAAACAATAATCCAATCAAGCCGTAGCATGGGGTCATGAAGAAACCTTGCAGTTAATAGAGAGTAAAATTCAACATAATAATAAATATATTTCCATTTAATATTAATGTAGAGGAACTTTAATGTCATGTATTAGTTATTTTTGAGTTACTCGTGAAAACTTTTCGATTACATATTCACACTTTCGTTTTTCTTGACCTAAAATGAATACATATTTGCCGTTAATACAATGAAATAATTTATCGTCCATTTATTACATGAAGTTCAAACTTTCATTCAAATTTAAAACGAAATTAGAGATTAATATAAAGTGTGTAAAACCACATGTAAAAAATACCACTCATACGCCCTGTTGCCCGTGAAATAAAAATCTTTTATTGAAAGAAAACAAAAATGCAATCTAAAGAAAATTTTATTTTAAAACTTAAGGCATTAAGAAAAATATGTTTTTTATTCAAATTTTCTGCTAAATTCATTTTAAGGAAATAGCGTGCACATTTGCAGGATCCTTGAACGAAGCAAAGACAAATGTTTATAAAGCATTTGTGTTTTTTAAATTACTGTATATAAGTGAGTAAATCTATTTATAAGCAAATTCATTTGATAACCACAAGAATGCAAGTCACTGGCCCCAAACTGCTTAAGATTCTAGTTTCAATCTAATTTCCAGCAGAGCAGGAATTCATTTGCTTAATGCTCAATGCAAATATGCATTGGCAACTCCGAGTTCGCATAATAAATAAATTTGCTTAAATGCATTCGAAATGAATGCCACCACTACAAATACTGTTCTGCATTCTTGAATTTATTTTTAAGGATTTCTGTGGTTTCACTTGCAATGAAAAATATGTAAATATTTCGAGTGCAATATATGAGAATTAACGAAAGTGCCCTTAATGTGTGAAAAATGCACATCAAAAGAATGTTAAGAGAATGGAATCTCAAATGTATAAATAAAACAATAAAAATAAAGAGTTCTTACATTAATATATGAAGAGTGTATTAAATATAAATCTTCAGTTTATTTTGATATGTGAAATTGAAACCATTAAACATAGAGATTTACTGGATATTCGAATAATTTTGATTGTTTTTATTTGTACAATGGAATATATTGAATATACATATATACACCAAATTTGCAATATTTGCTAAAAAGGACCAAAGGTAAATGTCAGAAAAATTGTTGAAAAATCAAAGTCTTAGAACTCAATACCTCGTAGGTTTTTACTTCATCCAATGTCCTTACACGATTTTTATTTTTGAAGCGCTCCGATTCGGCAACGAGTTTAAATGGTCTCTTTTTCTGACCAACTACTTCCAGTACACTATACGTTGATATAGTTTAGTTTTCCAAATATCAAGATTTAAAGTTTTAATTTAAACAACTTAAGCTGGAGTTGTTCACTTTGTACCAGTAGGTGTATTCTGTGTAGTTTTTTCTAATGTGATCAATATAAAAATTGAACAACTTTAAATCTCAATATTTCCAGTACATGTGTCTTCAGCGTAACATAAAAAGTTGCTCGAAATAGATATTTAAAATCGTTAACGTTATGGGCGTGTCAGAAATAGGTATCTTACCAATATTTGTAAAGGAAGTGACATTAAGATACAGTGTTGTTTGATTAATAAATGAACAAGGAGAGTTTTGATCTGTGCTCCTTCAATCAGCTCTTAAAAATGTATAATAAATACTTAAAACTTTTTGAAATAAATTTATTTCTTCAGTAAAAGA
>NC_051847.1:130240674-130245618 GCF_002237135.1 Teleopsis dalmanni
AAATATATGAATTACAAAATAAAATTCCCGAACCTCAAAAATGAATTGCGTGGACAACGATTTTTCTTGGCAGAATGCGAACGAAGACGTTGTTGTATTTAAAACCATGTTTTGGAGGTGTCTGAAGAAGATTGAAAAAAATACTCTACAAATGGTTCGAACAAGTTAGTATTTTTTCATTACAAGGCTCAAAATATAAATACAGACACTCGTATACTTTTGCTTTAAATTCAGCAAAAGCTTAATAATGTCAACGATACTCCTCAATCCCTATGGATGTTATCATTTTTTTTAAAAGACGGTGTCATAACTTGTCATGAGACTTATTAATGTTTTATTTTGGAAAATAACTTATTCGAGTGTTATTTCGGATGATGCATCCATGTTATTAGCAAATCCAATTAACTTAGTTTAGAATACATTTCTGATTTTTTTGCCTCTGTATGCTTGTTCCTTGTGCCGAGACATATCACTAAGTACTTTACATAATTGCTTCAAGTTACATTTCATATATAAATTTTAATGTCAGAACATTTAAAAGCTTTGGGAGTATAATTTAGTTTGTTGATTGTGATGCGTCAAGTTCGAGTCACAGCTCGAGTGGCAGCCCGAGTAGATGAATATGATTTTGAAAATGCAATGAGTTTTTAGAGTATTTTTGTGTGCACATAAAAGTGCTATGTCGTTTGCAAGTGCAGCAATTAATGTGTGTTTCGACATTACATTTGTGTAAAATAAATATAGCAGTGGACCTTACACACTCCGAAAGGGATTTCCGTTTTAATAAAACGAAATTCTGCAATCAAATTTCAATGCCTTAAGATAAAATACATATTGCATATGGAATATTTCGAAAAGATACGTACCACGAACCTCATTAATGAGGTTTATGAAATCGAGATGCAGTCTTCTCAAATTTATTGCTTGGCAATAATACTATTCAATGCATTTGTTCAGTTGTACTCTGTTTGGTTTCGAAGTCAAATTGATGTTCTAGGATCACTTCATTAACTGAGAACATAAGGGTCAGCTCTCTCATTAAAACCATTTCAAATATTTTTGAAAATATTCGTGGAAACCAAATTAGTTTCTGTGACTTCACATTGGTTTTGGCTTTTGAATGATTCAGAAAAATATAGAATATACGATGATGCACTGTGATTAATTAAGATGTATTACTGATATTGAAACAGCGGATTATGTTTGCAATGACAGTTTTCGTATTGATTCAATTTACTACATTCATATTCACTTTGAGTAATTTATTGGTCGATGCCATGATCTAATGTTATTATTTTTATTTATTATTAAGAGGGGATGTAGCACTGCTACCATCGGGTCTATTGTGCCTCCTCCTGAGTATAGAGTAAAACTCTGTTGCGTTGTAAGAAACTAGTATAGAACTTACTTTATCTACTTTACAGAGTTTTATTGCTTCTTCCGAAAGGATAAACATTCCTAGAAGTGTTCACTGGCGTAGGGTATTCTAACATCACATGTGAAACTTCATTCTTTTCGTCGAATCTATAGTTTGCGTTCGTATATATGCCTAGTCTCGTAAGTTGCCGTTTAGTTAACAGTGTCCTGTTAAAATTCCTGTGACGATTCTAAGCTTTTCTTTTGATAAGTCCATACAATTCTGGTATCTCCCATTGTCATAGGTACCATTCCCTGCGGAGAGGGGATAAGAATACTCCCGCGGCTAGGATTGCCAGTCGTAAGAGGCGACTAAAATCCCCTAGTGCTAGTCTGACACTTATGAAGGAAGTGTAAATAGTAGTGAGTTAAGTTGGCAACTTGCGACATCTGACCAGAGATGATCCGATCTGGTACTACGGGAATCAGTGGCCAGCAGCTTCGGCTGTACTGACCATTGGTGTTGGCCTCGTAGTGGTTATGGTTAAAACCCAAACGTACGCGGGAAGAATGATTTGAGGATTGTCATTCACAGAGTATCTATATGGTTATATAGGTATTTCTGTTTCTATATATTGATATACCATATTATTATTATATATTAATAGAAACAACGTATTTTCCACTAAATTTAAATTGTTTTTGGAATAAAATTCACTGAAGCTTAAAACATTTTTCCTAAAATTTCTGTACTAAGTAATTCATGTGCATTAACTTATTAAACGCCTTACAAGTTGCTTAAAGCCTCCACATCTTTTTAGTAGAATATTTTTCATTCCACTTTACTATTCGTCAGAATAATTTGCTTTGAAGAAAAATGAAAAATTACCCCAATTTTATTTAAACATTTCCTAGAACTTGTGCGGCTCGCAAAATAAATAGTTGGGCTCGTGTGCGGCGGATAATGAAATGCCTCCTCCGAAAGGACGAAAAGTTAAGGGCAAGGGCAACAACTTTCATATGTCAACATTTCTAAAAATGGCTGCATGGTTTCGCACATATGTAAATGTTTTGTGAAATGCTTTCATTTTAATAAACTTTTTTCCCTAAAATTTTAATATTTTTATTTTCTATTTCCCGTTCTATTTGCAATAGTTTTGTTAGGTCTCAGCCTCGCAGAATACAAACAAACACGGTCACATATGAGAAGGGAATTTATGTGTGCGAAAAAATATTTTACATTTTCAAATTATTCATGAAGCCTGTTATGCGGGATGATGAGACCCAAAAAGCGTACTTATGTAGATGTTTTGTATTATTTATGCAAGTTACTTAACGGAAACAAATGCTGTTGTGTGTATTTCTATTTTATGTCTAAATTTTTCTTCTGGACAGTTTTTAATTTTTTAAGTTTCTTCCTCTTCCATATAAAATTACTGAGGGTGAATTTTTCCCTACCATATTGGTTGAAATAATAGTTCCTTCTGAGAAATATAATGCGGTATTCCAATTTTGAGTTTTTAGTTTTAATTAATTTAATACTTTTTTAATATAAACCTATATAATATATTATGCATTATTTTTTTTTTTTGTATTGCTTTTATTTGCTTCTGTTTACAAATGAAATCAACTAGATTTCAAATAAAAAGTTGACTATTATAATGTATATATACTTAAATACTAATCTTCACTTCTTGCTTCTTTTTATTAATATTAAAATTATATAAATATAATATAAAATAACTAAGTTAGTGCATCTAGGCACTTTTGTTCTTTAATAGCTGGGGGGTTTCTGCAGAGTCCCACCCATCTCACTGACTAATTTTTGTGTTCCTCATAAGTTTCGTGCTTATTCAATGACTGATCTATGATCTGCGTACCGCCCCGTGTGGTTAGTGATTACTTTGAGATTAAATAGTGCTATGTAGGGCAGTCTGTCTGTTTTCGCATTTAGCTTCAAGGCTCTGACCCTTATATATTTTTTGACCGGATCTATTCTAAGGTCTCTTAGCATGTCATTCGTGCGGATGTACCATGGCACTTTGAAGAACCTTCGGAGAGCCTGACTTTGAGGAACTTGTAACTTTGTGCGCATGTACAATCGCACTTCGAAAAGTCTTTGAAGAGCCTAACTTTGAGCAACTTGTAGCATCTGGATAGTAGAACCGTCAGCAAATAACTAAGTATTAATGATCGAAATTGAGTTAAAATTTTAATCTTTCAGGTTGCAAGGCAAGTATGTGATATCTTTTTAGGATTATTTGTTTCGGTACTGTCATTTTGTTAAACAAATGCAAACACATTGCTGTGATTAATTAGATTCGATTGGGTTAGGTTATACCGGTAATCCTTAGGCTCATTATGCTTTTAAATAGCAACTTAGTTATTTTGAAACCACTTTACATCTTCGGCAAATCATAAAATGTTTCATAAAGTGAGGTTTTGCAGCTGGCCAAAATCATCGAAAAAGTAAACCTTTAGTTTAGTCGGTGGATGACATGCATGAACATTAACAAAGCAGATGTTAAGCACTCTCATCGTCCTCTCCACAAATGTAACAGAAATGATAACATAAAAGATTAAATATGCTAGCACGGTTCCTTAAATGTTTATTTCGTGCCTTTTAATCTACCACAAGAGCACAGTGCATCTCAAAATATTGGGAGATTTTTTTCTTAATAGTGCGAGTTTTCTTGCGTACAGATGTTTGGATATCTTTTAGTTTTTCCATATTGCATTATTATGCTTCTGTGATCATTTCATGTCATTTCATATAAGCGCATACAAATTCAGCGGTTTCGATATAGATGTTCTAATAATGGACGAAAGTGCTCCAGTTAGAAAGATGTTGATTCGGTACACGCTGGTAGAAAATGCCGAAGAGGTTGTCTGCGTCCAACTTCCATTTTCAAAAGAATGACCTGGGTGATGAAGGCTACTAGATGCGGCCAAAGACTACTGACTCAAGTCCCCAATTAAATGAGTATGTAAGTAAGTAAGTATAAGTAAGTAAGTATGTAAGTAATGATTACGAGATCTTCATGTCTATTTGGTAGAAAAAATATATAATAGATCAAAGCAGAAAGTTAAGAGAAAAATGGTTTTTCACAATTTTTTATATAGTGGCCATATAAAAGTAAACACGTTATCGCCTATATTGTAGTGATAACGTTTTATAAATATCATGTAGATCGATTCAGTGGTGAATGATTTCATTTAGAATGAACAAAAAAATTTTATATAAATATACATATATATATATTTATCATGTGATAACATCATTGAACCGCTTATCTGTCAAACAGACAAAACCGTGAAGGAGTGAGGAGAAAAAGAAGAGTGAGAAGCGATAAGAAGAAGGTTTGACGTGGACGGGAATACATTTATTGAATAATAATTTACTGATTTGTGCATTCAAATACAATTACTTTGTAAATAAAATTGAATTAATGTTGAAATATTAATTTAAAAACTTCACCCATTTATAAATATATTTATGTAAAATATGTGGTACTTTAAATTGAAAACTTCATTTATTTATTATTTATTTATTAATTATACTCAAGTTAATCATGTTTTAGATTAATC
>NC_051847.1:130245718-130338558 GCF_002237135.1 Teleopsis dalmanni
TAAAGGTTAATTTGATTTTTTTTAATGAAAACATTACTTTATTTAAATTTATTTAACTTTATTGTATATTTGAAACTTAACTTAATCACTAACATAATTTTTGTTTTTTTATTGTTTTATATACTTAATATTAATTTTATTAATATAATGAATAAGACATAAATAGTGTAAATAAATGTATTTTACATTGTACTATTTTTAATTTTATATAACTTAGTAAAAATCTTCGTTTGAAGAATAAGGTGAACATTCTGCATTTGTCAAAGTTATATTTTCTTGCATTTGTGCCGTCAGTGGCAGATGTTGCGTTGCGAATCTTGAATTGGATTCGTACAGAGCTAGTGATGATGTAGAAGGCTGTGTTGCTGGAGTATATCTGTCCATAGAAATTTCGAACTGTGTTGCTGGAATATACCTCTGTGTAGAATTTAACGATTGTGTTGCCAGAACATATCTTTCTGTGTGATTCGAAAATTCCGGTTGTTGCGAAGTAACTTGATATGGAAATCTAAATTGCGAACTGCTTGAAGGTAACGCAGGAGGTGAGATGGAGACTACAGATGGGGATCGTGTGTTATGTCTTCCTTCATACGGTGAAACAGGCAAAAATGGTGCATCCGGAGTCAGTTTCTGCATTTTTCCGTAATAAATAATTTCATTGATGGCCCTTTCTGCTATTATCCTTTGTGTAGGTTCCATTTCCCTAAGTCTATCACTCCAAACTTGTCCCAAATGACTATATGTGTCCGAAGATTTCTTCAAGAAGTCATATGCTGCAGATAATACTTCTTTTTGCAAGTTTGGCTTCTTCTTTGAAGGATTCCTTACTGATATCTAAAAAGAAGCAATTAATTAATTTAACTTAACATTAATTTAACTTTACATTATTATTAATAAATATATTTAAATTTACAGATGCCAAACAATGTCGAAGATTGGAAACATATTGCGGAAGATTTCGGTCAAAAATGGAACTTCTTTAACTGTATAGGCGCTATTGATGGGAAACATGTGGCTATAACCAAACCAGCACATTCAGGGTCCTTGTATTACAACTACAAGAAATTCTTCAGCATTGTTCTAATGGCTGCAGTTAATGCAAATTATGAATTAATGATGGTTGATGTAGGCTCTAACGGCCGTACTTCGGACAGTGGAGTAATGTTTTATACAAAATTTTGGCAAAAGTTTTTACACAATAAATTAAATTTGCCGCCAGCAGAAAGACTTCCAGGTTCACAGCTAACATTTCCTTATGTATTCGTTGCTGATGATGCGTTTCCATTGTCACAAAATTTTTAACTATCGCTCCAGGCGCGTTGTAGAAAATGCTTTTGGAATAGTATCAGCTAGATTTGGAGTACTTCAACATCCAATGCATTTAGAACCGGAAAAGGCTTCAATAGTTACTTTAACGTGTTGTTACTTACATAACTTTTTAATTAAGTACAACCAAAGAAATTATGCTCCACGATCTGTTTTAACAATCGAAGATTTCCAGACAGGAAATGTAGTCGTTGGTGCAGAAGTACAAAATCGATTGATTGGGTTGAGAGTAAGGCCAAATTCCGGTTCATTTGAAGAAGCTTCACAAATACGAAACTTATTTTGCACTTATTTCAATAACGAAGGAAGTGTTCCATGGCAATGGAAATTTGTATAATAATTACAATTGTATTATTATTATTTGATCATTTTTTTGCATATATTATTTAAGTTAGTTTTAATCAATTTTTTAATTAATTAAGTTTATGTTAATTTTTTTATTTCTTTAATTCTAAATTTACATAATAAATAAATCTAGTACATTGTTTGTTATTATTTGACCATTTTTTTGCATATATTATTTAAGTTAGTTTTAATCAATTTTTTAATTAATTAAGTTTATAGAATAAACCATAAGTTTTTTAAACATAAATCACATGTTAATTTTTTTATTTCTTTAATTTTAAATTTACATAATAAATAAATCCAGTACATTGTTTGTAAATTTCAGCTTTTTGTATTTTAATGGTTGTTAAACTTACTTCCTCTTCTTCATCGCTTGTTACTAAGGTGCTTATCCCCTCCTTCGGTCTCTCCAAATCCTTTAGAAAATCTAACTTGTTAAACCACCATATTGAAGGAGTGTACACGTTGTCACTGCTGCAGCCTGAAGTTTCAGATATTTTGATTTTTTCTAATTCGAGCCGGTAACTGCTGCGCAAAAAATTAATTTTTCTTTTAACATCTGCCATTGTTGCATTATTTTTGTATACTTTATATATACTGATTAATTCAGTATATGCAGCGTCTTTTCTTTGCCGATCTATATAGTCGCAGCTTTGAATATCCCACAAACTGCGATTGCTTTTGAAGCATTCGATGAAAGTATCCAAAAAAATTTTTTCAGCATCCATATTTACGTTTTTTCACTTGTTTTGCTAATCTTAACTAAATTAAAAATTCATACTTCTTTGCTTAAATAGTAAAAAATAAAAAGGTCACTAAGCACATTGACAAATTAACAAGGTCAGTAAAGACTTGTAGTTAATTTCACTACCTGAAAAATTCCTTAAGAAATTTTCCATAAATAGACCATACAAATAAAAAAGAATGTACATATCCTCATTGTTTTTTAAGAAATTTGCTAATTTCCATATTTTTGTTACTTCAAGGTTAATAACATTTAAAATTTTTTTATTTTAATAACAAGTTTTAACAAAGAAAAGCATATTTAGAATACAAAGTATTATATCTTAAATTTAGGTTATTAATTAATTGTTATTACGACCAATTTTCAATATGTGTTTTTATTACTGGGCTTAGATCATAAATTTAACGATGTTTATATATAGATGATTTTTTAAAAAAAATTTTACTTATAATCATCGTTTATAAATTAAAATAAACGAAAAAAAAATATTTAATAAATTAAATAAAATATTTAATATATTACATAAAATATTTAATTGTATTTTAATTTTTTATAAGAATTTTATGTAAAAATTTATATTTTTTTAACTAAAATGCAATTAAATATTTAACACAAATTTATAAGTGTAATTTAATAATAAAAAATATAATATAATAAATACATTAATAATAAAATAATAAAAAACATATTAAATTTATATTAAAATTCCACATATATCCACCTGCTTACAATAAATTTGCAAGGCAAAAATGCTCTTGTATGACGTATGAATCGTTAGGGGTGACAGACTATCATACACAACGCGTATGCGAGAGCTGTTCACCAAAATTTTGGTGAGCACGCCAACATGTTGGTAAAGGTGGCAGACTATCATACGTGTGTGTAATACGACGTTTTTCTCTCTCGTATGACATACCAGTATGATAGTCTGCACCGCGCTTTAGGGGTGACAGACTATCATACACAACGCGTATGCAAGAGCTGTTCACCAAAATTTTGGTGAGCACGCCAACACGTTGGTAAAGGTGGCAGACTATCATACATGTATGTCATACGACGTTTTTCTCTCTCGTATGACATACCAGTATGATAGTCTGCACCGCGCTTAAAACAGCTGTTATTGTTCAAATGTTATGAAATTTTGACAGGCGTCATTTAAAATTCCTTCTTTTTAAAATTGATATATATTTTTCATTAATAACGCCCGTACGTCATCTTATGACACTATCAGCGGATGTTTAAGTAAATATTATACGATAAAAAAATACATTAAAGACACTGACTTATGTTAACGCTGACTTATGAAACAACCCACGTATCTTTATTTGAATTTAAATAGTAAAAAAATAAGTTAAACGAATTACAGTAAAAACACACATATCTCAACCACTTTTGTATTCATTATGGAAAAGTACTGTAATTAATTTAATTCAAAGCTTAGTCTAAACTTTTTTCAAAACCACAATTGTTTGGTCATAATGAGTTTTTTAGAATAGTGACTTTATTTCTTACGTCCTTTCCTTCCTATTCACTATCTCTGTATCTCTTCTTCCTTTTTGCCATAACATAATATTCTCTAGTACTAAATTTTTTCGTTTACCTACAACATAATGTTGTCCTTTTAGCTGGTGCTATGGGTACTTCTTTAGCTAGCTTACAGGTTTATTGCTTTAGTTTAGGTTTACTCGTGCACTTATCATACTCAGAACTGCTGATATCCTTGCGGGTCACTACATTCACTGAATTTCATCAACCTTACAGCTGTGCCTTTGAGTAGATTAACAGACTTTGTGAAGTATCTCTACTCCGATGCTAAGTGCATTTAGTTGGCTGGCTGTTAGAATGCAAGGGCAAACAACTCTCCGCACTGAAATGAACACAAAGTGACGTACATGATAAATTATCTTTAAAATGGTTTTCCCCTTTTTCGTACATTGTGTCTAAAGTGAAAGGTACTGAGTTGATGTATGTCATGTTTGTTGTTTGCTTGGCTTAGTGTTGCAATTTAAGTTGAAAATCTCAGCATTGAATCATTTTTTTTCCTTCCATTCCTTTGTTATATTTGCTCAGATACATTAGAATTTCACTGCGTCTTTCACTTGAAAATATTTTCATATTCTCTCCCTTCTCTTCCTTCATGTTGTGCATATATCATTTTTCGTTCCAGCTACACGGAGAAGAACGTTAAATAAAATCATTTGTCAACTTGATGGTGATTGTGCTGCTCCTGTCAGTTGCAGCTAAAGCTTAGCACAACAGGTGAAAATGAAAGGAAATTGTTTCTGATATTATCATATTTACACTTAAGTTGTGATATATGAAGCTTTCCTTGCTGATACTCGTGCATGGACTTGCACATAAATAATCATAAAATTTTATATATGATATGTTCATGCAAAAAGTAAGCTTATTTTAATAAAATAAATATGAAGTAATCTAGGAAAAAATATTTTATTATTTTACTATTATTCACTTTGTTGAGAATTTGTTTGCAATTTGCATATAATATTTTTAATGTTGAATAAAGATAAATTATTTTCTGTTAACTACTATTATTTATATTATTTGTAACATACAAAACATGATATCACTTTAAGAATTTAGTAATACTCATAATTTATATTTCAATTTAAAACAGCGATTAAAACTATTTACTTACTAATGATAAGAAGTAGTAGTAACAATTTCATAAGAAAACAGGTTAAAAAAGTCTGTATTCTATTTGAAAATGATTATTTTGGGAAAAATTTGCTCATTTAACGGAAGATGAATTTTATTTGAAATCCATTTCACACTATTTCAACAAAATTAATGTTTTGTATATAGTAAACCTATAGCGTACCTATATGTTTTTTGCTCATATAACATAATGCAACCAATTTTGTATTCGTCAAGATCAAGAATACTTTAAGAAATATCCTCACTTCCCAACTGATTTTCTTGGTATGTTGTCTAAAGAAAATTAAATGTATTTTTTATATATTACACACTTAATTGAGGGTGATACCACTTACTTTCTTCTAAGTCCATCAGGATTTTTAGAAGGTTATCATTTTAAACTGTGAAGCATTTGCTTAGAGTTAAATGATTCTGAGTTTTGTGATTTTACAAAATAAATTTCAATATATTTGCCCCTCCTATTAGATGTTAAAACATCATGCAAATACGCTCCATGACTGGAATAATGGATTTCACTCCAGTTTCGTCCAGTCCTACCTATCAAAAATAAAATGAGTGTCACCACCGATCGATGTGAAATTCGATGTGAAAGAGAGTTAAAATGTTTGTACTAAGTTTTAAATTAAGTTAGCATACTTAGCAATTGTCAATATTAGTCGTAATTTTTTCTTTCAGAGTAGCAAAAAAATTCTCTCAACTAATTAAAAAAACATGTGAGGCAATAACAATGCTCTTAAATTCTTCAGAGTTAGGTTTTATTGTAAAAAGTTTGCGTTTTATCTTTCAGTACAACCAAATTCAAAAATCAATCTATTGTGAATGTTCACTGGAAATAAGTTGCAAAATTTCAGTCATCCGTTAAAATCATATGAGCAGAAATAACAACAAATTGCAATATATTAAAACAATAAGATAAAAAATGCTCACAATTGCTTTTCAATTCACTTTGTTTTCTTTTATTTATATGAGTTTATTTTTTGTGTTTACAATTTTTATATTTCATATTGTACACAAAATAACAAAAAACATATGTCAAAAAAAAGCATCTGACATATTTTAAAAGTGATGCCAATTGGTTTCAACTAGACTTAATGGTGTTTTTTTACAACTCTAAATGAAGAATCCAACCATAAACTCAAGACATGGAGCTCTGTTTAATCAAAATCAAAACCACCAAATAAATGATTTTATGATATCTATATATATCTGTATCTGACATCTTTTTCTAGTCAGTCAGTCAGAAAAATACAAATTTTTTTTAATAATTATATCAAAGTTGTATAAATTTTACAAATTTAATACAAGGCATATGCAATACATGTAATATTAAATTAAAGTGCAAATGTTATAGAAAACTCCATCAAGAAGTAAGATCAAATGCACCCCGACATGGTCAATGATTTGTAAAAAACTATTTAAGTAGTCCATGAAAGGTATTTAGTTGGGAGATTATACACCACAACCAAGAATTGCCACTACTCGTACAATAAAAAAATTAATCGCAAAGCAATCAGTAAAACTAATTTAGCAATAGTCAGGAGTTATAGATGATATATATTGAGGAGTCTTCAGCATCTTTATTATTTGACTCTATGGCTCACAGTGAGCCAAGCCCACTAAAATCCTTTGTGACATCTTTGTCATTTAACTCTATAGCTGGCAGAGCATCAAAGCCATATAAATCCTGCTTGACACAGCAATTTTCCACTGTTTGTTCCTCTCGATCCTGTCAAACCTAGTGTGTAATTTTCGTTAATAAAATTTGGTTACTTAATTGGCGGCAGTGGCAAGATCTAAGATCTGTTAAAGTAATCTGTTACTTTAATAGATCTTACTCAGACACAATAATATACCAACCCAGTCTTTCAAAATCAGCTTTCTGCTTCGTGCCTTTTCTTAATGAATCTTTAAATTGATTATGTTATATTGAAGTACCCACACCAAAGACCGCTCATTAGTTGCAATGGTGGTGATTATCATAGCATATCAATGCATGGTTAGCACTTTGTAAAGATGGAAATTTTGTAATAATTTCCAACCTACATAAATTTAGTAACACCACCACTTTGAACAAAATACGTGAAGTAATCTGTAACATTTTAATAATAAATACAAAAAGGTATATGAATAAAAATAACAATATAACATACCTTTATTATTTTTCCACATAAATTTATTTAAATTAATAAATAATAATTTATTTATATATTATTTATTATTTTATTTATAAATAATTCAACCATAAAAATAAAAACACGAGCACCGCCGCTTTTTATAAAAATGTAAACAAACATTAACAAACGTCAAAAACGTCAGAATGCAATTCGCTGCAAAAAGATGCACAAGGAAGCTTTTGTGCAAAAGTGTTAAAGTGCATTAAGTTCAACTAAGATCAACTCAAAGCTTTGTTGCTTTACACAAAAAGTTCAAGAGGATGCGTATAAAAGACGGCGCAATTTTCTAAGAATTTAGTGTGTCTAGTATGATCACTCGGTGGCATTGTATGTCAACATATAAAAATAAATAAATATAAAAAAAATTGTCTGACACGGTGGCGGTTTTAAGCCTAGTTGTATAAATTACTAAAATATATATATAATTGTGTATAAGTGCATGGGCGGTTTTAAGTCAAGACACTTGGACACTATTGTATAGATATTCCATAACCGAACAATGAAATATATGTTTTTTATATATATACACTAACCCTTCTGTCCCTAACAGGTACGCCGAGAGTGGACAATCATACGAAGGTGCCAACCACGAAAGCAAACTAGAGATCATCGCGAACGCCAAAGAAACAATTACCGGATCCAGCTTGTCACCTGCGAAAGAATCTAAAGTTCATATCTACTTATCTTTAACTAACTTTTGTTTTTTTAAATACGATTATAAAGAAATCTGAAAATTTTATTAAAATCCACTTTGAAGTACATAATCAATGCCAAGTTATATCTAATTGCGATTAATTAAATTCATTTTTTTTAATTATCATCTTAATGAAGTAATTTTATTTTAAATAAATCTACAATTAAAATTAAACACACAATCTTTTATTTGAGAAGTCCTGTCTCCGCGAATATAAATTTATTGTAGCGACCCCCTGGAAAAGACTGAGGATACCCCAGCATAAATTATAACGAAACGGGAAAATCCGTGTCGTTACAACTTTTTGTTAGAAGTAATTAGAATAGTTCGCACTGTAACTTCATACTTGGAGTTCTTCGGAATAAGGGAGTGAAAAGAAGGAGAATTACCAACGAATTTAAAAGAACTGCACATCAGCAGTAATAACAATTTATGATATAAGGATTCAATGCTCAAAAGGTGTGTGCAATGAATAAATGTAAAAGACGAAAAGAAGAAGAGAAAAGAAAGTAATTTAAATGTATAGACTGATGTAAATTCTAGGTTGATATGAAATATTAAAATCAAAAGAGACCTTTTAGAGTTATTGGTTTTAGACAAGTTTGGAGTTAGGTTCCTTAAAGCAATCCAATTTGGTCCTATTGGTATAAAGTTTTGGTCAAATTCTTACTATTTATTTTCTATAAATCCCTTATCATGTAAATCTCTTAGTAAAAATCACAAATGTTTTAGTGCTGAAGTTTTCCCATAACTCCACTTTTCAAAAATAATCTACACAACAAAAACCACAACGGAGAACACTTCATATCTTACTTTAACATGCAACTCTAGTGGATTTCGTGTGCTTTTGTTGAACTCCTGTATCTTTCCTCGTACTTTTCCGTGTTTTTGCTGCACACACTCATGTTTACACTCATACACGCACTTGTATTTATATATGGAAAAAACAAAATTGTTTGTGTTTTTTTTTTTTGCTCTGGACTCAAAACTCATTGCCCTCTTTGTGTCGGGCTTGTTAACCTATCCACATATTAACAACGTTTTAAGCGCTTTGTTATTGTTTTGGTTTTACACTTTTTGTTCACACAACCGTATAAACATATTTTTATTTAAAATAAATGTGATTGTGTGTGTGTGCGTTGTTTTTATATATAAACGCGCATAAATTTTAAATGTTTGTGCTTGTAAAACTATAAAAATTAATGTTTGCACTAAATGTTTTCAGTTGACATTGTGATTGTTCGTATTGCGTGGAGAGTGAGAGAGCTTCAATGCTTGAGTGTGTGAGTGTGTGAATGGATGTGTGTGGTTTTGTTGTTGTGCGTTTGGCTAGTTTGGCGATTGCCGTTGTTATTATTTTTGTACTGCCCTGACCGGGGCAGGATGCAAACAACTGAACCATGTGTGGTTGTAGTTTTAAATTGCCAATGCGGTTGTGTGAGTTTATGCTTCTGGTTGAGTCTGGAAATGTGTTAATTTGTGTGTTCGGGAACTGATATTACTAGCAAAATGGACAGTAAAGCACGACAATAATGGCGTTTAGTACCAGTTTGCCTCGTTAGAAAGCTATTATAACAATTTCAAATTTGTTAACAATTCTTTAAAACACAACAAAAAGGAAACTAAACCAAAGAGTAGTTCTAATAAAATATTTAAAATATTTCACTAAGGCAAAAAGAAACTCAATTGCTGTCCTCAACTTGTAAATAATTTAATTTTTAATTAAGTTTGGCGCCACAAAAGTAAGTAAGCTTAACCAGGACAAAAAAGTGTAGAAAAGTATAGAGTGGAAAGTGAATGACAATACTAAAATAATAAAAGTCCTTTATTTAAACATTTATAGAAAAAAGATATGAAAAATGTGTCAAAGGAAATTAAATTTATTTACATTTAAATGAAAATTTTGTTAAAATAGTTGTCACCAAGTATTTGACCCAAAAGGTTTGGTAATCTTGAAGACAAACCTTTTCTGTAATAAAGTAGTTTAGCATTTCATTTAAAGAAAGCGAAAGGAGTAATTATATAATGTCAACCACATTTAAATATATTTGTTTAAACTAAATAAACAGGGGGTTCCATATACCCTATTAAAATTTAATTTTAGGTCGTCATTTCTTGGTTCGTGAAACAAGAAAAATTGTGTCGAAGGAAGAATCCATTTTCAATATTTACAAACATACAAGTTACCGAAGTACATTTCATTCTAGTAAGAAATGGCTAATGGAATGAGGAGAATAGGACCAAGGGAAGATCTATTTTCAATATTTACAGGCATACAGGGTGACAAAAATACCCCATTCTAGTAAGGATTTTATTCATCGTAGGTAGGTGTTATCTGTGCAACCAAAGAAGACAAACTGACACAAATAAAAAATTTCCTATTATCCCCTTAATAATGTGACTTGGACCCCTTTATTTAATTTAACCCGTTGGAATCTTTAACCAACGGTTAATATTTACAGAAACATCTCCCGGCAATTGAAATCCCAAGTCTTCATCTACTCGACTAATGCATGCTTTTATATTTGGAATCAGTAAATTCATTCCACTTGATTTTAAGGAATGTCCACACCAGTGGTAGCTTTCTTATAGTTCTTTGGTAACATAACATCCACTTCTTTTATTTCAGCCAGTACTAACGCAACATCATCCGATACTGTACGGTATACTGGACATAAACACATCATCGACTGCATATGATCACTTTTCATTACGTGTCAATACGACTTTATAGATTTTGGTTGGAAATCACAGATTACACATACAACGTATCCATTTGGAAACTGGGTCGAAAAAATATATTTTTGACACCTTGTACGCATTCATCGTGATAAGGTATTGCAACCCCGATAATTCTAATTTATAGGTGAATGATAAGCTGTAACTTTCGGATTATGGATTCCATATGAACAAAAGCTGTCTCTTGATTTGATCGATTCATTCAACCATTTGTTCATATCCTTGATTTTCTTCTAATCACTATCTTGTAAATAGGGAGCATATAGTAGAATTTCCCATTAAAGTGCTTTCAAATTATTGTCCACGTGCTTTGCGATATGTGGTCAAGCATTTCCGTATAGTTAATTCACTTAACATTGTTAATTGGTTGTTGTTGATGCTTTGATCAGTTGTGACAATTCATACTACATATATTGAACACCACTCCTTTCTAATGCACTAAATACACAATTTAACTTTACTTTCATGAATGTTTCATTTTCCTGTTAATATGCAGGATTCGCCTGACTGAATACATAATATATTTCATTTAGGGTTTCTTAGTAAGTCCATTTACAAAATGCCCGTTATAATTTGATGCACAAAATGCCATCTTCAGTGCCTTGTACTCATAAGCAAAGAATAGCAAGCAATTCAATAATTTTCAACATTGGCTTCAATCACTTTTGGGTATTCATTTTTTTCTATTAGAATCATTTTTTTCATGGCATAGAAACAATCCCTTATGATTATTTGAGCGACACTTCAGTAAGCTGCAAGTTATTTTTCTGATTGGGCTGAGTTTTCTTTCAATAATACTTCCAATTCTTCATCCTCGATTTTGGTTATTTTTTTGATTTCTTATCACTGAGATCAAAATCAACACCTCCAATCATTTTTACTAGATTTAATGATTTAGCTTCAGATGATTTCAAACTTAAACTTAAATTAGTAAATATTGAAAATGTGATCCCATTCATTATTGGACATAATGAACGTATATTATTATATACACATTTAATACTACAGAAATGTTTGCATAAAGCATGAAGCTGTCACAGTAATTTTTTTTTAAATGAATTGAAAGAATTTTATTTTTTTATTACATTAAAGGAATGTTTTTGCAAAATTTCATGTTTAAATTTCAGTGACCAGTAAATTACCACCTTGTTGGTCACATGTTCTCCTCCAGTTTACATAAGCTAATTGGTATACAATGATTACAGACATGCTCAGCGTGTCCAGGAGGCATATGGCATGCTTGAATTTTCATAAAAAACGCGATTTAAATTAACATGGAAAAAATGTTACAAATTTCAACAAAAAAGGAGGTAAAAAAAAATTGTAAATGAAATGCATTGTTTTTCTTAATTGAAATGACAGAGATATACACAACCATTTTTTTGAAAAAAAAAAAAACAATAGCTTATGAAAAACAATGACCCATAATTGGTACCAAAGAAGATGAAGTTCTGCATTAGATATATTTGTTGTCTAAACATCAAGTGTTACTACCTCGATGACAAAGTTTACCGCTTACTTCACCCCCGCTCATCTGCTCTAACACCACCCCCTTCTCTATAACCCAATTTCCCTAATGAACGCCTTCTTCTTACCTTCTTCTTATCGCTTTTCACTCTTCTTTTTCTCCTCACTCCTTCACGGTTTAGTCTGTTTGACAGATAAGCGGTTCAATGATGTTATCACATGATAAATATATATGTATATTCATACAAAATTTTTTGTTCATTCTAAATGAAATCATTCACCGCTGAATCGAGCTACATGATATTTATAAAACGTTATTACTACTATATGGGCTATAACGTGTTTACTTTTATATATCCACTATATAAAAAATTGTGAAAAACCATTTTTCTCTTAACTTTCTGCTTTGATCTATTATATATTTTTTCTACTAAATAGACATGAAGATCTCGTAATCATTACTTACATAATTACTCATTTAATTGGGGACTTGAGTCAGTAGTCTTTGGCCGCATCTAGTAACCTTCATCACCCAAGTCATTCTTTTGAAAATGGAAGTTGAATGCAGACGACCTCTTCGGCATTTTCTACCAGCGTGTACCGAATCAACATCTTTCTAACCGGAGCACTTTCGTCCATTAGTAGAACATCTGCATCGAAACCGCTGAATTTTTATGCGCTTTCTACAAACGCGTTGCCAACGCGTGAGGTATCATTATTCTTCTGAAGTATTTTTCTCTCGGATACTCCTAACGCCTTCTTATGAGTATTGGATACTGAAGTGCTTAATTTTTGTGTATTTAGCCCGAAGTAACATCTGTTAGTAACACCTTCGTGGGTCTCAACACGCTTCAGATATAATTTTTTGTTGACATTAAGTACTCTTTTTATCTTCATTTACCACAAGATCCCTTTGCGTTACATGATTTTCTGAGTTTGAAAGATCCACATTGACATACACACGCAAGCAAAGTCACATTTTTATAAAATATTATACTAGTGCGATTTGAGTCCACTGAACGAGTTATCGTCTTCTATATAAGGTTAAAGAAAGCACACAACAAGAAGTTATCCTGCCTAAATACTCGTTTAGTATCAAACGGTTCAGAGAGATTTTTCTTTCTGCATTATAAACAGACCTTCTAGCCGTAGTGAAATCGACTAACAGACAAAATGTGAGAACTTGTTTTTCTTGGGTCTTCTCCAGAACCTAACCCACTGTGTATATCCGACTTTTGGTGGATTTGTCATATAATCTTTAGTTAAAAGTATAGTATATTGGTTCCAGAACTTTATTTGCAGATATGAAATGATCACAGAAGCAAAATAATACAATATGGAAAAACTAAAAGATATCCAAACATCTGTATGCAAGAAAGCATCGCACTATTAAGAAAAAAATCTCTCAATATTTTTGAGATGCACTGTGGTCTTGTGGTAGATTAAAAGGCACGGAATAAACATTTGAGGAACCGTGCTAGCATATTTAATCTTTTATGTTATCATTTCTGTCACATTTGTGGAGAGGACGATGAGAGTGCTTAACATCTGTTTTATAAATCTTCATGCATGTCATCCACTAACTAAACTAAAGGTTTACTTTTTCGATGTTTTTGGTCAGCTGCAAAACCCCACTTTATGAAACATTTTATGATTTGCCGAAGATGTAAAGTGGTTTCAAAATCACTAAGTTCCTATTTAAAAGCATAATGAGCCTAAGGATTACCGGTATAACCTAATCCAATCGAATCTAATTAATCACAGCAATGTGTTTGCATTTGTTTAACAAGATGACAGTACCGAAACAAATAGTCCTAAAAAGATATCACATACTTGCCTTGCAACCTGAAAGATTAAAATTTTAACTCAATTTCGATCATTAATACTTAGTTATTTGCTGACGGTTCTACTATCCAGATGCTACAAGTTGCTCAAAGTTAGGCTCTTCAAAGACTTTTCGAAGTGCGATTGTACATGCGCACAAATGACATCCTAAGAGACCTTAGAATAGATCCGATCAAAAAATATATAAGGGTCAGAGCCTTGAAGCTATATGCGAAAACAGACAGACTGCCCTACATAGCACTATTTAATCTCAAAGTAATCACTAACCACACGGGGCTAGTGATGGGTGGGACTCTGCAGAAACCCCCCAGCTATCAAAGAGCAAAAATGCCCAGATGCACTAATTTAGTTATTTTATGTATATTATATTTGTATAATTTTAATATTAATGAAAAGAAGCAAGAAGTGAAGATTAGTATTTAAGTATATATACATTATAATAGTCAACTTTTTATTTGAAATCTAATTGATTTCGTTTGTAAATAGAAGTTGCACATTAATAGAAAAAATAATGCATTTTATATTAAATAGGTTTATATTAAAAAGTATTAAATTAATTAAAACTAAAAACTCAAAATTGGAATACCGCATTATATTTCTCAGAAGGAACTATTATTTCATCCAATATGGTAGGGAAAAATTCACCCGCAGTCATTTTATATGAAAGAGGAAGAAACTTAAAAAATTAAAAACTGTCCAGAAGAAAAATTTAGACATAAAATAGAAATACACACAACAGCATTTGTTTCCGTTAAGTAACTTACATAAATAATACAAAACATCTACATAAGTACGCTTTTTGGGTCTCATCATCCCGCATAACAGGCTTCATGAATAATTTGAAAATGTAAAATATTTTTTCGCACACATAAATTCCCTTCTCATATGTGACCGTGTTTGTGTGTATTCTGCGAGGCTGAGACCTAACAAAACTATTGCAAATAGAACGGGAAATAAAAAATAAAAATATTAAAATTTTAGGGAAAAAAGTTTATTAAAATGAAAGCATTTCACAAAACATTTACATATGTGCGAAACCATGCAGCCATTTTTAGAAATGTTGACATATGAAAGTTGTTGCCCTTGCCCTTAACTTTTCGTCCTTTCGGAGGAGGCATGGAGGCATTTCATTATCCGCCGCACACGAGCCCAACTATTTATTTTGTGAGCCGCACAAGTTCTAGGAAATGTTTAAATAAAATTGGGGTAATTTTTCATTTTTCTTCAAAGCAAATTATTCTGACGAATAGAAAAGTGGAATGAAAAATATTCTACTAAAAAGATGTGGAGGCTTTAAGCAACTTGTAAGGCGTTTAATAAGTTAATGCACATGAATTACTTAGTACTGAAATTTCAGTAAAAATGTTTTAAGCTTCAGTGAATTTTATTCCAAAAACAATTTAAATTTAGTGGAAAATAACTTGTTTCTATTAATATATAATAATAATTTATCAATATATAGAAACAGAAATACCTATATAACCATATAAATACTCTGTGAACTTCAATACTTATATTGAAACAGACTATTTGTATTAGCTTATGAATGTGCAACTCTGCTCCAGCTTAAAGGATTATATGCTGTGGATACTGGAATAAATTGATATCCAACAAAGCTAAAAATAGAAGAATGAAAAAAGGAAAACTAACTTACAGCTAGCTTGATCACAAGAGGTTTCAAAATGTTATTAAACACTACGGAAAAGACACCTAACGAGCCACAAGTAACTTCAAGACTGGTGCAAGAATGCCTTCAAAAGATAAATCTGCTCCGGACACAGTACCCTCCTCTGTCTCATAAAAATGAAGGAGAAGAAGAACAAAAAGGAATATAGGAATGATCTACTAGAATGAGCACAATTCAAATCACTTATTGGTACCTATGACAGGAAGAAGTCTCAAATTGTTTACGTGATTTCCTGCCTTGATGGCTCAACATCACGGTGCTCTTAACACAAGTATTAATATAAGCGCCAATCAACTCCCCATTGGAATAGCCTTCCTTATTCCGCCGGTACCAATGAAGAAATTCATGTAAATCATAACCTTATTGAGATGCGAGGCCTACCTTAAACCTCTGCTACAATTTGGGCTGTAGCACCCGGTATGAAACGCACTCCACGGTGAATGCATGACAATCCTCAAATCATTCTTCCCACGTACGTTTGGGTTTTAACCATAACCACTACGAGGCCAACACCAATGGTCACTACAGCCGAAGCTGCGGGCCACTGACTCTCGTAGTACCAGATTGAATCATCTCTGGTCAGATGTCGCAAGTTACCGACTTAACTCATTACCATTTACACTTCCTACATAAGTGTCAGTGTCAATCCTAGCCGCGGGAGTATTCTTATCCCCTCTCCGCAGGGAATGGTACCTATGACAATAGGAGATACCAGGATTGAATGGACTTATCAAAAGAAAAGCTTAGAATTGTCACAGGAATTTTAACAGGACACTGTTAACTAAACGGCAACTTACGAGACTTGGCATATATACGGACGCAAACTATACATTCGACGAAAAGAATGAAATTTCGCATGTGATGTTAGAATACCCTACGCCAGTGCACACTTCTAGGAATGTTTATCCTTTCGGAAGAAGCAATAAAACTCTGTAAAGTAGGTAAAGTAAATTCTATACTAGTTTCTTACAACGCAGCAGAGTTTTACTCTAAATTCAGAAGAAGGCACAATAGACCCGATGGTCGCAGTGCCATATCCGCAGTTAATAATAAATAATAATAACTATATTAGATCATGGCATCGACCAATAAATTACTCAAAATGTGAATATGCATGTATTGAATTTAATAAATACGAAAACTGTCATTGAAAACATAATCCGTTGTTTCAATTTCAGTAATACATCTTAATTAATTACAGTGCATCATCGTATATTCTATATTTTTCTGTGTCATTCAAAAGCCAAAACCAATGTAAAGTCATAGAAACTAATATGGTTTCCGCGAATATTTTCAAAAATATTTGAAATGGTTTTAATGAGAAATCCATAAGGGTCATGTTCTCAGTTAATGAAGTGATCCTAGAACATCAATTTGACTTCAAAACCAAACAGAGTACAACTGAACAAATGCATTGAATAGTATTATTGCCAAGCAATAAATTTGAGAAGACTGCATCTCCATTTCATAAACCTCTTTAATTAGGTTCGTGGTACGTATCTTTTCGAAATATTCCATATGCAACATGTATTTTATCTTAAGGCACTGAAATTTGATTGCAGAATTTCGTTTTATTAAAACTGAAATCCCTTTCGGAGTGTGTAAGGTCCACTGCTATATTTATTTTACACAAATGTAATATCGAAACACACATTAATTGCTGCACTTGCAAACGACATAGCACTTTTATGTGCACACAAAAATACTCTAAAAACTCATCGCATTTTACAAAATCATATTCATCTACTCGGGCTGCAACTCGAGCTGTGACTCCAACTTGGCGCATCACAATCAACAAACTAAATTATACTCCCAAAGCTTTTAACTGTTCTGCCATTAAAATTTATATATGAAATGTAACTTGAAGCAATTATGTAAAGTACTTAGTGATATGTCTCGGCACAAGGAATAACAAGAGGCAAAAAAATCAGAAATGAATTCTAAACTAAGTTAATTGGATTTGATAATAACATGGATGCATCATCCGAACTAACACTCGAATAAGTTATTTTGCAAACTAAAACATTAATAAGTCTCATGAGAAGATATGACACCGTCTTTTAAAAAAAATGATAACATCCATAGGGATTGAGGAGTATCGTTGACATAAGAAGCCAGCAGGTGCCTGTTAAAAACAGAAAAACAGTTTAATGAATCAGTACTTATTAAGCTTTTGCTGAATTTAAAGCAAAAGTATACGAGTGTCTGTATTTATATTTTGAGCCTTATAATGAAAAATACTAACTTGTTTGAACCATTTGTAGAGCATTTTTTTCAATCCTCTTCAGACACCTCCAAAACATGGTTTTAAATACAACAACGTCTTCGTTCGCATTCTGCCAAGAAAAATCGTTGTCCACGCAATTCATTTTGGAGGTTCGGGAACAAGCAGAAGCCATTGGGTGCCAAATTAGGACTGTATGGCAGATGACTTGATGGGTCAGCGGATGAATGTCAACGGGGGAATTCAATTCGAATTCCCGACAATTATGACAAATATTTATGAATTTAAGGATATTTTTTTTTTTGTAATTCATATATTTCACATAGAATATAAGGCGTCTATCTTATCATTTAATTGCACCCTATTGTACGCTATACCTTCTGATCAAAAAAGCACGAGAAGCCTATTTTTGAATTCCCGCGCTTATCCAATCGGTAAATTTTCACGCTGGCAACACTATTATATACATTCTGTCACAGTGTAACGCATATCGTACAATTAGTTTTTGTTTGGCGTCTATACAAAGAAGTCGAACAATTTTTGTGTGTCGATTTTTATAATGGATCAAAAATTAGAACAACGAACGTGCTGGCGGGAATCACAGTTTCCGTGAATAAGTTCTTTTTTGATCACAAGGTATGACTGATACCGTTTCACGTGTAACTATCTCCCAAAATTTAGATAATGCTACTGCAAACGGCGATTACCCTGCAAATTCCATCTGAAGGCTTGTCTGGCTAAGAATTATTATGATTTCTGTAACGTATGATATTGCACTACCATATTCGTTTCGTTGGGTCAAAGTCTGCTCCTTGTCTGTTTGGCCTTCTGCATAGAACTTTTCTGGATATCTTCCCTGGATATACGCAACTGATTTGAAGCATTACTGATATAGCAATAGCACTTATTTTGCAATGCTGAAGAAGATGTACAGTTTCGTTTTAGTACTCATTTGGTTGGATCTACAGATGCTGCGCAACTGACCAAAGATAAAGTGTTCCAAATTTATCTTTTACTGAAGAAATAAATTTATTTCAAAAAGTTTTAAGTATTTATTATACATTTTTAAGAGCTGATTGAAGGAGCACAGATCAAAACTCTCCTTGTTCATTTATTAATCAAACGACACTGTATCCTAATGTCACTTCCTTTACAAATATTAGTAAGATACCTATTTCTGACACGCCCATATTTGTTAACGATTTTAAGTGTCTATTCTGAGCATCTTTTAATATTACGCTGAAAACACATGTACTGGAAATATTGAGATTTAAAGTTGTTCACTTTTTATATTGATCACATTAGAAAAAACTACACAGAATACACCTACTAGTACAGAGTGAACAACTCCAGCTGAAGTTGTTCAAATTAACAACTTAGAATCTTGATATCTGAGAAACTGAACTATATCAACATATAGTGTACTGGAAGTAGTTAGTCAGAAAAAGAGACCATTTAAACTCGTTGCCATATCGGATCGCTTCAAAAATAAAAATCGTGTAAGGACATTGGATGAAGTAAAAACCTGCGAGGTATTGAGTTCTAAGACGTTGATTTTCCAACAATTTTCCTGACATTTACATTTGGTCCTTTTTAGCAAATATAGCAAATTTGCTGTATATAGGTATGTATATTCAATATATTTGATTGCACAAATAAAAACAATCTAAATTATTGGAATATCCAGTAAATCTCTATATTTAATGGTTTCAATTTCACATATCAAAATAAACTGAAGATTTATATTTAATACACTCTTCATATATTAATGTAAGAACTCTTTATTTTTATTGTTTTATTTATACATTTAAGATTCCATTCCCTTAACATTCTTTTGATGTGCATTTTTCACACATTAAGGGCACTTTCGTTAATTCTCATATATTGCACTCGAAATATTTACATATTTTTCATTGCAAGTGAAACCACAGAAATCCTTAAAAATATATTCAAGAATGCAGAACAGTATTTGTAGTGGTGGCATTCATTTCGAATGCATTTAAGCAAATTTATTTATTATGCGAACTCAGAGTTGCCAATGCATATTTGCATTGAGCATTAAGCAAATGAATTCCTGCTCTGCTGGAAATTAGATTGAAACTAGAATCTTAAGCAGTTTGGGGCCAGTGACTTGCATTCTTGTGGTTATCAAATGAATTTGCTTATAAATAGATTTACTCACTTATATACAGTAATTTAAAAAACACAAATGCTTTATAAACATTTGTCTTTGCTTCGTTCAAGGATCCTGCAAATGTGCACGCTATTTCCTTAAAATGAATTTATCAGAAAATTTAAATAAAAAACATATTTTTCTTAATGCCTTAAGTTTTAAAATAAAATTTTCTTTAAATTGCATTTATGTTTTCTTTCAATAAAAGTTTTTTATTTCCCGGACAACAGGGCGTATGAGTGGTATTTTTTACATGTGGTTTTACACACTGATTATAACATCAAAATATTTTATATTAATCTTTAATTTTTTTTTAATTAAAATGCAAGTTTTTAATTCTTATGATAAATGGACGATAAAGTATTTCATTTTATTAACGGCAAATATGAATTAATTTAAGGTCAAGAAAAACGAAAGTGTGAATATATAACCGAAAAGCTTTCACGAGTAACTAAAAAATAACTGACACATAACATTGGGGTATTAAAGTTTCTCTACATTAATATTGAATGGAAATATATTTATTATTATGTTGAAGCTAGTTGAGTCAATGCACTTAAACACTTTTACTCTCTATTAACTGCGAGGTTTTTTTATAACCCCATGCTACGCCTTAATTGGATTATTGTTTATCGCATCATCAGATTAAGCAATAATTGACCTCACATACCTCCCAGAGGAGCTAATAACCATTTTGAGATTCGACAACGCGGTGTTGGTAAACCTCTCAGCTTTCTTAAACAATTTCAGGGCTCTATCCTTTATGTATTTTTTGATCGCATCAATCTTGAGGTCCCTAAGGATGTCATTCGTCCTAATGTACCATGGTACTTTGAAAACTCTTCTCAGAGCCTGACTTTGTGCAATTTCTAGCTGGCGAATAGTAGTGTTTAATGCTTTGTTTTGTATACAAATTCTAAAATAACCTAAAACTAGTTATAATATAAAGGAGTAGATATTTTACAAATAGCCAATACTCCAAATAATTATAATGAGAAATGATGGATATGACTTTCTAAGATGAACTTCCTGAAAATTTGACGAGCACGTTTTCTAAATAATCTTTAGTTACATATTTAGTTTTTAAGGCTGCATTTATTTTCAAATCATCGAGAGTATAGAATATATACCATATATTTCTGTAGAAGTTTGGAATCGCTTTAGAAAATGTATATAAAAAAATGTAACCACTATAACAGACATTTTTAATACAAAGTTTTAAAGATATAAGACGTATATTCATCAATTAGCTTTATGTTGTTTTTGTTTATTGAACCGAAATTATAATTATCATTATTAAATTATTATTAAAACTGAATATAATAAATTTCCAAAATACCATTGATGATGGGTATTTGGCATGACTCCAAACTGCTGTTTGCTCAGCCAAAAATTTAATTAATTAAAATAATATAAACTTAATTTTTGTTGTTGTAGTTCACTACTGTTTGAAACCTCTCTGTTGAATACAAATGTTTCTATTAAGCAAAATAATCATTGCTATCATAACTGACGTTAAAATCAAATTTAGTATGGAGTTATAATGGAAATATATATTAAACAATAATATTATTCAATTTTCAGGTGCATCGTTTCTAGATTACATTTTATACACAAGAAAGGAAAAAATAAAATTATATGATGAGTAATATCTCTACAAAAGAATAGTATTGAAATTTAACAATTAAAAATTACAATGTAATTAATTAATTTAGGTGGTTTATGAGTGGACTCTAATATAAAACGCAAATTAAATTGTTAATGAACTTTCAGAAAACAATTTTTATCTTCAGTTTAGTTAGTTTATTTAAGGCTTAGTTTATTTAATATAAAATAATATAAATAATATAAAACATAAAATAATATGAAAAATAATATTAAATAAAATAAAATAATAATAACTTAATTAACATGTAAGAATTAAATTTGTTCTACTTGCTTCGTCGAAGTCTTTCTTTCAAGTGATTCTTTTCTACTGCATTTTTTCTACTGCGTTTTTTTCTATAGCTTTTTTCTACTACATTTTTTCTACTGCTACTTTTCTTTTTAGTTGCAGCTTCTTAGTTTAAATATATAGTATAGAGAGTTAGTATAAATATAGTACCGCAAAAGTGCCTTTCTTAGGTAAGTGCCTGTACAGATATATATCTCTGTGATAAGCCACGTTATGCATAGTAATGTGCAATATCATTTTTATTTATAATACTATCTTTTATAAAAAGAAAACATACTACATATGTATCAACTTATTTGTTGTAGTTCATAAGTACGCAACTTAATTTCCTTCATTACCATTTGCAACTTATTTAAGATAATTTAGTGTGCAAAAAATCCATAAAACTGTATTTTTTATTCATTTTAATATTGTTGTCCTTTGTTCTCTTACCAAAGATATTGTGCCATTAAGGATCATTAGACAGCAAAAATAATAATAATATAAATTTTGACCATTTAGTTCAATGTCTCTGGATAATGTAAAAAAAATTCTGTGGCACTTAATATTAAATGGCAGTAATAACAAATTCTCGTACGTGGGTTAATCGCATTAAATTTTTATGTAAGAAGAAATTCAATATAGAAAAAACTTCATTCTGTACAGTGAGGCCATTAAAAGTAGATGAGGCACATAAAATCTGCTCCTCCAGCGGAGGTCAGCACTTGGCATGTGACCGCTTAAAAGTAGCGTACATAAATTATTGACAATTTAATAGGGCCAAGCACAAAGACATTGCCCACAACAAGCACACGGCAATTATGGCAATAAAGCAAAGCACGAGCGACACAAGCGACACAAGCGACACAAGCTTACAACAATTACCGAGACAATTCAAGGACATAGACAACAGGCGCAGCACTGCTGCCAACTTGCTGATGCTAGAGAAGGCTGTGCGGTATTGTTTGTTATGCTATAAGCAGCTTTGTGCATAACCAAGCTTACAATGAAGGCTTTGCACGTTTGTAATCAAACTTAACACAGCCAAACAGAGATTATTCAACACAGGCAGGAGCCATTTTGCAAGGATGTACAGTCAGCACAAAAAGCAAGGCAATTTCAATTTCCTGTGTACCGCTTAAGCAGTAACACTACTTGCTACTTGCCGGTGCTGCGTGCGTATGAGTGACGGGGATGGAAGGGCATTAATTGTTGGTAATTAGTTTGAAATCATTAAATTGTTAAAATAACTACGAATACAAAACAATACTTGTAATTCAAACTGTTTTCGCATTTTCGCATTGTAAAATAGAAATTGAAAATACGACCGGGAATTGCCTAATTTCGTATTTTACAGCTTGCGAGTTAGTAGCGCATATTTATTTCGCTAATTAAAATATGTACTTACATTAATTGCTACCGTAATTGCTGGCGTTTCACTCCACTTCACCGCATATGAAAACAAAGCTACTCTTAATTGTTCTTTTTTTATTGCTTTTTAATTTTTTCTTTTTTTTGTTTTTGCACTTGAGCTGCTGTCTTTGCAGTGGTAATTATACCGCCTTTGACCTATTGTATTTGTAGTTTGTGAAACCCTTGTTAAAGGCCCCCACTAAACGGTGCATAGAGTTATAGAGTTTAGCATGAAAGTCAGTTTGCCATCATTAATTTTGTTCTTCCGGCTTATTCTTTTTTCCGGCACTACACTTAATGTATTTTGTTACGTTAAATTCCGATTAGAAAAAAGAGTTTTGTAATTTTATAGAATTTAATGTCGACTTTATTGCTTGAGACGGTAAAGTAATTAAAAGCTGTTCACAGCTCGTATTTCACAAATAAATTAAAGCAGTCCCACTAAGCTTACTGAACTAAACCTTGAAATATATCTTCAATACATAAATTTTGATAAAGATTTTTAAATCGAAGCATTGTCTCTGCGCACAGAGTTACTATATTCAATGATTTTAAGTTCTATATATATGACGAAATGTGAAGTATATTTGAAGCTACTACAACCTAACATAATTTAGCTTCAACTCATAAGTTAGAGCTTTTTAAAAATTAGAGTCAATACATGGTACATCCGCACGAATGACATACTAAGGAACCTTAAAATAAATCCGGTCAAAAAATACATAAAGGACAAAGCTCTGAAGCTATATGCGAAAAAAGTGAGATGGATGCCCAGATGCGGTAACTCGGAAAAGGCTCAACATTACATTACTTATTTCTCAATAATAACATAATTTATCCAATTAGATGGAACGAAGAGTTGTATAAGCTGTGCCGCGACACTGGCATGGTTAAGCGCATAAAAATTCACCGGCTTCGCTAGCTTAGTCATGTCGTGCGAATGGAAGAAAGCTCTGCAGCTACAAAGATGCCTTATTCTAGAAAGAGACTAGAAAGACGAAATCCGCATCTTCGGTGAAAGGACCAGGTATTCAACGATCTGGGGGCGCTCGATATTACAAACTGGCGACAGCAAGCAACTAATCGGGCTATATGACGGAGACTATTCGACGCGACGAAGGACGACTCACATCTGTAATAGCCAACTAAGTAAGTAAGTAACATAGTTTAGAAAGTTGACATTAGTGTAGACCTCAATACTTATGTTTCTTAAAATTATGCCGGACTTTAAATCGTACTTTTTAAGTAATTTATATTTTTATAGAGTTTCACAGTTATTATGTATATATTTTTATTTAGCAGATATTTCAGTCTACTTCGTAAACCATCTTCAGTTTTATACTGAAACTCATACTTTAAATGTTTGTTTGGTTCCATAATTTTCAAAGTTTTTTCTATTATATTTAAGCAAAAAGTAATTAAAATTTCGCTATTTAAAAGATTTGATAGTAATTAAAATAAATTGAAAATAGTTGAATTTAAGTTAAGCTATAACTCTCGTAAACAAAATAAGTTTTGACCCGTTTAGAAAAATTCATTAAAAATAACAATTCGCAATTGTTTTGAAATTGCACGCCAAGTTTGATGGAATTCGTAATGACAGGTTGAACTGTTTAAAAATAAATTTAATTATTTTTTGTGATTCATTTTTGTTTTTGATTCAATTTGCATATATTGAAATACAATCAATTACAAATTCATTTAAAATCAAAAATCCGTTTAGATATAAATTACTTCGATGTTTCAGTCGAAACGACTAACAACACCCACCTGGGGCATGCAGCACTAAATGAATTTTAAAATTTTATATTTTCCATTCATTGATTTGAAAATAAATTGAATTTTAAAATTGACTCGTTGCTTAAATTTAGAAAATAATTACTATGTTGATTTGAAAATTGGAAACGAGCGAGAAAATTAAAAATTAACAATATTTTAAAGCGGCTTACTGCAATGACATATAGAAGAAATTCATGGTTATTTGAAATAAAATGAAAGTCCTTAAATAAGGCGGATATACGGTAAATTATTTTTTTTTGTTTTTTTTATTACTTTAAAAAAAAATTTAAATACATGTTTCATTTGACTACGACTAGTTCAAGTGCAACGAACTATCAAGCAGTTTTGTTATATATTACAACAGATTATACAAATGTCGAGTTTCGAAATGCTTAGTGCTGATTTAGTAATAATCTAAAAGAAATTCATTATTGGACTATTAATTTGGGAATAGATCTGAAGGTTTGATTCCTTTAAGCCTCCTTAGCAGACCAGATGTATTGAATACATGGTGGCCAGTCTGGTTTTGCAAACATTTGAGTAACTGTATCTACAGTTTCGATATTTAAGTCTCGATGGAAGTCACTATTCCTAACGAACCATGGAGCATGGACCAGATTTCTTAAAACATTCTCTTTGAAGTTTTGGATGATTTGAATGAACGATTTTGGCGCACATACTCATAACTGAATTTCATACATCCATACTGGCGCGAAGACTTGCTTGTATATCATTAATTTATTGCTAAAAGGGACAGGTAATTTTTTTCCAAGAACCCATTATAATTTATTGTATGTATTTAAATTTTAACAGAAGTCATTTCTTCTTTATACCTATGCTTTTTCCGTTTCAACTTTTCACCAAAGTTCATGCCGATATATTAAGCTGTATTTGAACATGGTATTCGAATACTAGATACCAGTGTGGTAAAATTTACATAGCCTACTTTTACTTGGTTCAGCTTAATTGTTCATATATTAGTCCAACTTAACAGTATTTTTAGTTGGTTCTTCTGATTCCATTATAATATACAGCAAGTCGGCTGTATAACTTAAATACAAAATTAGGCCAAGTATACTTCTTCGCGGTACTCCAGCTTCAAATAGTATAAGTGTTAAATACGCACTAATATTTTTCACTCTGAAGAATCGAGAGGATGCAAAGGATGAAATAATTTCGTGTAACTGTCTCGAAACCACTATTGAATCTTATGCTCCTTTGTCCTTTGTGGCAGGCTTTCGATAGCTCTTAGTATACTGAAGTGCTAATTTTTTGTTCTTCAAGTGCTTTCTCGATTTTGTCACATATTCTGTGTATTTGCTCTACGGTAGAACGCTTATTTCGTAACCCAAACTGATGGTTTGTAACTATTTGTTTTTCTGTTAGAACAGACAATTTTCTATTGAGAAGAATTCGCTTAAAAATTTTTGATAATAATCAATAAAGAAATAAATAAGCAATAAAGAAATAGAAGAATAATTGTTAAATTATTTAATATTTTATATTCACACTATTTATTTAATTTGTAATAGTAATATCTCAGTGAAAATAAAAGGATCTTAGACTATTTCTGTAATGATTAATTACGCTACATACTAAATTATTTTTAAAATAAACTGAAATCAATTTAACTGTAGAAACCCATGGGAGATAAGATTAGCTACGATCAGATAAAACAAATATTTTAATGTACTTTTCAACAGTTTGTTAAATCTTATTATCTGTGATGTACTACCTAATAGGCCGAGCAGCGCAAATCTGTTTCGCATAACAATTTACATATCACCACTTCGGGCTTAAGTTTCACAATTCATTAAAGTGCTAGTAAATAATATAAAAATTACGGCATAATTCCTCAAATATTTGCCTTAGTTTAAGGCTGACTATACATATAATCTGTATTCACAGATATGTAAAAAAAATACTATCACAACACTGAAAAGGCGAATAGTACTAGGTCGGTCAGAATTTAGAACAGTATTGTTTGACAATCAATGTGACAAACCCTTTAAAGGTCTCCAGTTCAAGTATGCCACCTCTGATTTTTAGAAAATCAATTCAATATGTGTGATTAAGTGTGAAGTATTAGGCAAGAATAGTAGAGATTTTTCGTTAAACCTATGTGGACAGGAAAACATCATTGTCAAAAACAATTTAAGATATTACTATACCACGCCTTTGCTTTCTTCCCTCTATTTTATAATGAAAGTAAAAGCGAGGTAGTTATATCACATAACGATTATTAAGCTTTATAATTCAATATACTTTTTTCAATTATGTCCTTATATATAAATCCATACCATATTATAAACAAATAATATGAAAATGAAAATTGTAATTTTAAAATATAATCTATTACATCACATCTTCCCTACCTCGATTTTGAAATGATTTTTAGTTACATTTTCATGTATTTTCCATTGAGTCAAAATGTTAAACCCAAAAAATATATAACTACAATTTCACTAATTTAATTTAAATAATTTGCTAACTATACTTCATCATCACCAACTCGAGCGGCATCAGAGTTAAAAATATCATTAACATCGACACACCAAAACATATCAAGTGCTATGACTGAATGTGATTAAATGATAAAATCGAAATGATTTATATTTTGATTTTAGCTTTGCTTCATCATGTTCATTTGCATAATTAATAAATTAATAAAATAAAATTTGAAACAAAGTCATTTCAACCATAAAATTAGTTTTAATTATTAAGTCATTAAACATAAAAGTCAGTAACAAATAATTGAAATATTTGCTTGTGGCGTATGAGTAACAAAAATAACGATAATGCAATTGCTTTATATAAACATAGTGGGTGGAAGTGTCAATAAACTTCTTTAAACTTTTATATATTAAGTCCAGTGGTATTGTAAATGTTGTTTAAATATACTCTATATATTAAAACCTGTATTTATTAATTATTGATATCTACAAAAGTAAGTTTGAACTACAAGTGTACTTCATGAAAATAAAGAAAAATTTTTCCATGAAAGGAACACATTTCATATTATTTCCATACCAAATATATATCTAAGAGTAACATATTTTCCATTAGTTTAGTTACTATTTTTGGTTGTTGCATATTATATTCAGATTCAATAGTCAAGCTCATTAATACAGAGTATGTATTTTTATACACTTACCGTATTAAAATATTAAAATGTTAATTTTGGCCACATAATAATTTATTAACTATGTTTTAAACTCCTATGGTTGTCATGCAACCAAATCATTTACCGCTCTGATAATTGAATAATAATAGGTCAGTCTCACGTACGCTTTTTAACAGAGAATACTAATACATATTTAAATACTGGCTCATATTCTAGAGCCAGTACAACAATTTTGGTCATACATATTAAGCAATAGTGCAAGGTATTATCTTAAACTTTTTACTTTTCATCAGTTATTTCAAGACATTAGACATTATTTATGACGACAGAAACTGTGGCTACATTTTTTTACTTTAATAAGTGGCTCTCACTAAGAGAAGAGATAATAGCCCAGATTGGACCAGAAAATCCCAAAAATATAATTTAAAAGATGATACCGAACCTAGAGAACTAGCAAACGATAGAGTCATATGTGATTCAAGGCCTCCAAGCAAAGAAATAGACGTAGAAATGAGATTCAGAAACTAGGCTAACAAATAATGGAGACATCAAGAAAATGCGGTGAAGGTATTAACGTAAGAACACAAATCGAAAATCACAAGAGCATGGCTTGAAATGTGAACATAAAAGAGACCCTGCTCGAAGTTATGCGAAAGGCGTACCGAGAAAAATTAAGTTTCATCAAAGAGGGGATGTTTTAGTTCGTATACTACATATTAATAATAGAGATTCGGGGTCAATATACCAACGATGCTTATACTCCACCTCCGTACCACAAAGAAAAACCAATAACATATAAAAAAACCTCTTTATTGAAAATAATAGTTTATATTCAGAACGTAGTTTTTTACGCCAGAATGGAAAGCAAAGATTGTCAGGCACGTTGGAGAGCTGTTATGCACTAATGCTTAAATAATAGAAGCTTTATGATCTAATGATGAACTGATACTTTGCTTATTTTATTATTATTTTGCAATAAACAAAGTATGGTATATATTCCATCTATATAAAAACAATAATATCTGAATTAAATTCTAATTTAAATATATTATTTGGACCTTGCCATTAAGTCTGAAATACCGTATCATCTACCTGTCCTCCATGATATATCTTAGAGTGCTTGGCCACAACTTGACGGATGTTTGCTCAAAGCATCTTTAGTTTTAGAATTATCCATGTAAATTTGATCCTTTGTGATCCTTGCATGACGGTTCTGAAATGATGTTGTAAGCAAAGCTTTTAAATAAAAAAATATTTTAATACAATTTGAAGGAATGAAAATCTCAATGCTAAGAACAGGAAGCTGATATATAACCAAATAATTCGTCCGTCACTTCTACATGTTTCTGTAGCGTTTAGCAAAGCTTTAAACACTACTATTCGCCAGCTAGAAATTGCACAAAGTCAGGCTCTGAGAAGAGTTTTCAAAGTACCGTGGTACATTAGGACGAATGACATCCTCAGGGACTACAAGATTGATCCCATCAAAAAATGCATAACGGATTGAGCCCTAAAACTATTTGCGAAAACTGAGAGACTTACCAACACCGCGTTATCAAATCTCAAAATGGTTACAGGCTCCTCGGGGAGGTATGCAGATCTGAGGTCAATTATTGCTTAGTCTGATGAAGTGTTAAACAATAATCTAATCAATGTGTAAAAAGGGGTTTTAAAAATACCTCGAGTTAAGAAAACGTAAAAGTGCTTAAGTGCACCAGCTCAAAAAAAAAGCTTCCACATAATGATGAAGGAATGAAATAAATAGATTTTATTTTTATTTTTATGTTTTAAGAATATTGTTCATACCAAAGTCGTAGTGCATGTTAAAAGAACATGATATGTGATTAATTTTAATACCATTTAAAATCTATAAAAATGGTTCTACTGCGTAAATAAATAATAATTATAAAACTCTGAGCAATTTCATATATTTCGTTTTTATTTTACTTTCGATAATTAAAATTATTTATTAATGATGAAAAAAAAATACCTATTAAAAATAATTTTCTTTTGATTTTCACGATTCACTGAAATTATTACTTCTGCACTACAAATTAAATATTGTAATTAAAGTTGTTTACTTCACTTACGATTTCATTCGAATTCAATTGATTTAAAGTACCAAATAACTGGCTTCAGTTACTGGGTCATAAAAACTTTATTATCATTGTGAGCAGCGGACATGCAGGACATACAGGACATTAAAGAATTTAATTGTGCTTACAGAGTAAAGCAAATCAAGTCAATAAATTCAATTTACACACTTACTTACGAACAAAAGAATCTCAAACAATAAAAATACTATACGAATTGGCATTCACAACGGCGATACATGAAACAAAGAAAATAATTTATTACAGAACATTGATGACAAAATCGTAAAATCGATATAAACAATCTATTTGTATCTCTTGTTTACCAACACGCGCAGGCACAGATGCGTGTTTTAATTCATATATGCCAGTTGAAATTACTTATGCACATGGAAGCCAGGCTTTAATAGTCGTTTGGTAGTCGCATTTCACTTCCAGCTTACATGCTCTCACAACGTGAGACACAAAGTTACCGGGAACGCACAAGTGGAAATTGATAAACTGACAATTTGTGTCAATAATGCCATGCAATCCAAACCAAACAGCCAACAATCGCATGAATACAAATATATAAAACACACTTCGCCAAAGATAGTGGCCATATGAAAGTACAGTGTCCAAGCAGATTTCGTCGATTCTCGCATCGACGGTGAAATATTACACAAAATGCCGCCGGCTGCCATTTTTAGAAAACAGCAAAAGTTTATCGAAAATTTTCGTCAAATGTCAGCAACAGTTACAAGTTTTTTGCGACCGACGGAAAGTTTTGTTGGTTCCACTACAGATGCTGCACAAAAACCAACTAAAACTCAAAGCCTGTCATGCAATACATTATATATCAAAGGAACAGACAGCATTGCCGATTTTATTAATTTTTTTTTTGGTTAAATTATGTATGAGCCTTTTTATAAGAGTTCGAATTTAATGAGTCTTTTACCAAAATCCCCTTCCAATCGATAAAACGTTCTCTTTACGGACTGTTTTGTTTTTTCATTTAAGATCCTACATGTCTTCAAAAATCTCTATAGATTAGACATAACAATTAGTCTGAGAAAATGAACACGGACTTAAGTTTATACAATTTCTTGAATTTCATATATATTATTTTAGTCACACGTAAGGAACTGATATATACATCCTACATTTATGTGATAGTCGTCTTCATACTCTCAGCAAACTGAACTCTTACAATGATAATAAAATAACTTTTTTTTTTAAAGCATCAGTGAATAACTCTAACACTCTATAAATCCTCGCTCGTTTGAAATAATAAATATCAATAAAATAATAAATAACCTATGAAGATATTGCGCCAAAATACACCCCATTGGATTTCCAAGAATTCCGCCTGTACCACTTAAACTTTCCCCTTGGTACGGAGTGTGGCCCATCCAACCTCTGCTGATCTTTGTGTCGAACGACAGTAAATAAATATCATTATACTTCCCGCTTTAATTTTGGTGTTAACCACAACCACCACGACACTGCAAACATCAATTGATTTGAATAGACGAAGCTGCGGGCACTGATCCCAGTGGTACCAGATATACACCTCCAGTCGGGTGTGCCGGTAATAAAAAAAAAATGTGTTAAAAAATAACTTAATTCGCATTACGATTAAGATTAGTTTAAGTTGTTTGTAAATTTAAATGGGTGAATATGTGGATACTGCGTACATTTTTTTATTTTCACGCTGGCAACACTATTATACACATTCTGTCAAAGTTTAACGCATATCGTACGATAAGTTTTTGTTTGACGTCTATACAAAGAAGTCGAAAAATTTTCGTGTTGCGATTTTTGTAATGGATCAAAAATTAAAGTATCGTGCGTGCATCAAGTGTGCCGAAACTGTTAAAAAATTTTAAAAAAGGCTTTTGGTGATTTGTGTGTGTCACAACCACGAGTATTCGAGGTTTAAAAGGTTCAACGACGGTGGTACAAGCTTGGACCATGATGAGATCCCTGACCGCCCAACAACTTCTGTTACTGAAGAAAACATTATATCAGCGAAGGAGATCGTGTTTGAAAATCGTTGTGAACCGATTATAAAATTTGCAGTCTTGTTGGGCATCTCATATGGATCGGCTGAACACATTTTAACTGATGTTTTGGGTTTGAAACGCGTCGCTTCTCGACTGGTGGCAAAAAAGCTGAATTTCATTTAAAAAAAGCCGCAGTTTTTGGCCAAAAACTCCACCATATCATCAACCAAGCACCGTACACTCTTGATATGGCCCCGTGTGACTTTTTCGTCTTCTCCCGACTCAAATTGTCATTGCGAAGAACGCGTTTTCAGACCATAGAGGCCATAAGGTAAAAATCGGCACACGAAAATTTTTCGACTTCTTTGTGTAGACGCCAAACAAAAACTAATCGTACGATATGCGTTAAACTTTGACAGAATGTGTATAATAGTGTTCCCAGCGTAAAAATAAAAAAAATTGACCGATTAGATATGCGCGGGAATCACAGTTCCCGTGAATAAGTTCTTTTTTGATCACAAGTTACATGATAAATTGCCTTTACTTTGACTGTATGACTACACTTCTATATGGTGTCTACCCGAATAGATGCTATATGGTATATAATGGTAGTTTTTAGTTTTACCACAAGCTTCTACATGCTTGAATATGGTATAGTTTTATTTACATAGTTAACAATGAATCCCTCCCTTTCATAACCCTCGTATTAACCCTAAAATCTTATTCAGAATTGGGATATAATTTGATAGTCACCAGCTCTCAAAGTTATGACTTTAAGTACCCTTCCCGTACTTGTACTTAATACTATAATTATTATTATTAAATAGTAATGGACCGCAACCTAAAAGATCTATTGTGTGCCTAAATGTCCAGCTAAAACAATTCAAGACTATTTATAAATCTCGTAATTGCTTGGGCTTAACTTTACCTAGACGACACACATTTAAAATGCTCAATTCAGAAAGTAAATAGAACCTTAAATATATTTTCTACTTCGCATGAAATTTTATTGATTTACTAAGTAAAAATTCTGTTAATTATTCTTAATTGCATTAAATAATGTGGTTTATTTTTGCGAGATTTGTAAGATTTGCATTAGACCGAACATATTCGGATTATGTATACTTCAACGCAGTTTTGTGTGGTTTTGCCGATGGGACGAAGTACTTGTAATTACATTAAGTAGCAAGAGCTGATATAACAGACACTTTTCTTAATTCATTTAAATTTAATTAACTTAACCACTTTACCGCAGTTTGTCAAGCAATCAAGGTGCGCTGCACTTCAAATCCTTGCGCTAAATAAACACAGCTAATTATCGCGTATTTCTCAAAGCATCGTTGCTATCTTTGAATTGCTTTTTTACGGTCTGCTAAGTTGCATGTAACATCGACGTTATTTGCAAAAAAATATGCACTACATTAACGAAATAAAGTAATTTTATAAAATTGCAACACAAAAAAGGAAGATGAAAGCCAGAAGGGTTTACATTTCACTCATTGAATGCGTTGATACACTGTGATGCGCGCAAAGCATGTCCTTGCGTTTAATTAATTAATAAAAATTAAACGCAATATGTTTTACTACACAGGTACGGGTATTGTACAATGCAGTTTTTTAATATTTTTGCAGTGTACTCGTGTTGAGTACAAAACCAACAACCGACAGCACTGCTTTGTAGGCATGAAAATGTACTTCAATTTAATTTGTTACGCTTAATTTTACTTAACCACATTTGCCACATATCGCGATTTGTGGCGCCTGCAAAGTTGTTGACACATTTCTCACAAACTCTACAGTCTTTAATATTTATGTTTAAATGTAGGAGTAATAATTTTACTAAATTGTTATTATGGCAGCATTTGTTTTGTTTTCCTTTCAAATGTTTGTAGATAACTGAGTAAATGCACTTGGAGCCTTCTGCTCCGTCGACTACCGCAATTACTGCTCCACTTACTTATTGCTGTTATTGCAGTTGCAAGTAAGTCATTGCAACTGCAATTGTATCTTTCAGCAAATGCCACCTGCAAGAATACAAAAACTCAAGCCACCAACTTGTGATGACATTTCAAGTAAGTGACTGATAATGAGTTGCGAAAACACCTGCAGCATAAACGACTTAACTTTCTCAACTCCCAACTTTCTTTGGAAATTTTCTACTTTTTTGTTTAAAAAATTTTTGTTTTTGCACTTAATTATAGCCAGGAAAAGTAGCTGCAGCACATGACATCCTTTTGTTCTTTCAGTGAAAAGAGAAGAAAAACTGTCGTTTGAAAATTGCTAGAAGCAAAGTCATTTTTGTGCTTGTTGTTTTTCTGCATAATTGCTGATGTGAATATATTTATGTCAACCATTTTAAGTCCATATTAGAATTAACATCTTCAACATCTTTCACTTGTTATTATACATGCGATATTTTCATCTCGTGTCTTTGTAGATTTCTTAATCAAAATTTCACACACATGCCAAGTGTTGACGTGCCTACAACATAAAATAGACAGCAAATCCAATACAATCCGGAACATTTATTACGTGTTTACGTAGCAAAATCCAATCCGGCAAGTATGTGAAAATTAACATGTTTCTATTTATAAGGCAAATAACCAAGAACAAATTATGGAAAATTATTTCGAAAACATCTCTCCAACACAGGCAGTCCGCTCAGGCTAGCCGTGGTCGTTGCACGCCTACATACCCACTCAACATTTTATTGATCACGTACTCTGTTAAATATTGTATTCGAATAGTTTCTGTAGCATATTTCTAGTTAATAATTCTGTTGATACGAAAACAGAAACATATGTGGGAAAATTGATTTAATATGCAATCGGTGCGAGTTTGCAAACAATTTTTAGGGTTAAGTTATTTGCTATACATTTCCATAGACAAATAAGCGCAATAGCAAATATTTTTGACATTGAAAATTAATATGTTAAACTTATTTCTAAATTATTTGGTAGTACCTAACCTTGCAGTGGAGACCCTATGCTTCACTAAGAGAGAATAACAGCAGTAAGTAACTAACTTTGTAAATGCCTTATTTTGTAGATGATTTGCAGCAGCTCCGGTATTATTATATGAGTGAGTACAGCATGTGACAGTCCAAAATTAAAAAAATTAAAAGAAGGTAAGCGAGAATCGCAAAAACTGTTCTCTAATAAATCTTCTGTCTTTAAACTCTTGGATAATTTCGAATTAAAACTAAATTAGACACGAAATAGCAATTTACAATGCGTTGAAATCAGTTTACTGATATGAAGTCTGAAAACATTTTTGCCTGATACCACTGATATTATACCTGTCTACATACTAGTGATCATATTTCACTAACGATCGTAACTTAAGGCCATGTTATGTAGAGTGTTGTTGTTTTCAATGAGAATTGTAAAATTCAGAGTGAGAGAAAAATTTTAAGCAAAGTAGTGTTACTCAGTAGTAAATGTTAACATTTGTGCTTTTAGAAGCAAATTATTACAATTTCTGTGATACTCTGCAAAACACACATATTCCGTCATCAAAGTCCAAAAGAGCCAATTATGATGACCCCATGACCAGAGGCGAGGCGTCGAATGGTTCAGAGTGTTCACTGAACACCTTAACAAAGCTTCCTTTTTAGATTTTTTTTTATTAGGTAAATAATCTCGCTATATTGCTACTTAACATTTTTTATAATAGCTTTTCCAAACAGATTAACATAAACACAAAACTTAGAATACAAACAAAATCACACATACAAATGTTAGTTACACCCAACATTACTTACAATTAATAAAAGAGAAAACACATTCCTCTTAAAATATACTAAAGTTCAAAATTAAAACTGCACCGCGTTGCTTACAAAGCATGCAAATGAAATAACATTCACATTGGGACTATGTTCAGTATTGAATAAACACAAAACATACAAACAAATATAAAAATAAAAGAGAAAACAAGCCCCGCAAAATATGTACGTAAAATAATCATATGTTAACTCTTAAATTAATGTGTGCAAGCAGTTCAATAAAAAAAGTAAACCTCCAATGTTATGCAAAGTAAATACAAAAGAGAAAAGAAATGACTGACCGAAAATCGCTTTACATTTGACGAGAGGATCATTCCACTAAACTGAACCAAAAGTTTATACAAAGCGTGCAAATACAATCAAAGTCACGGTTACTGTTTTATATGGGGAAATGGTTCAGTATAAAAACTGAACCGGGTATTGTAAATACAAAGTAAAAGAGTAAATTAATGCATGAGAGTTTCTTACTCTTATATAGAGGTTGGAAATAAATCAATAACAAAGTCATTATTGCAATTTAATACTAGCAAATGGTAAAAGTAAAGAAAAAAATTAAAGAAATTTGAAGTGAAAAATAATATTTAGAAATGAATTAATGTGTGATTAAAGATTTGATTCAAATATCTTTTTTTTAACGATCTTCTGAAAAAAAGATTTTAATTCATAAAATGAATAAACCAACTCCAGATATGAAGAATTTGATACCTGTTGTAAAAATGTCGAAATCTATGGTAAGTCGTCGTTTTCCTACAGCTATAGCTTTATGGTAAATAAAAACCAGTGGATCACAGGCTGCGAACATTTAAATAAATTGTTTTATTGGTCTTGTACGCTATTTGCTTGTGGAAAGGACAAAACTTAGAAGTAGGGGGAATACGTTATAGTTGGAATTCTGTTTTGATTAAATTGTGAACACCTTGCCAAAAAGCTGACGCCTCGCTACTGCCCATGACACTACATAACATAGCTCTTACAAAAAAATATTTAAATGTATGGGTAGCACTGAAAAAGTTGCTAGTAGGCAATGCTATTACTACTAATGTCCATTTCCCCCCGTGGGGCATAAAGCCTCAATAAATCTTTTAAATCTGACTCTATTTGGTGCTCTCTATAAATGATATTCCATGTATACCACGCCTGAGCTAGCCCTTTTTCGACAATTCCTCTTCACGTCTTCGCTGCCGAATGAAGTCTTCTGCTACCTTGAGGATTATGTTCAAACGCTTGCCGTATGTAATTACTCGGTTGTCTAAACATTTATCCACTTCCACTTTCTCATAATTTCATCTCATTTTGTATTGGTGTTTGAGTCGTTTGGTTTAGCAGGCGTTCATTTTGAACTGGCCACTATATTTTCAGAATTCTGCGAAGACATTTGTTAACAAACACTTCTTATTCTCTATATATCTGGAGTGCTTTCATGTTACAAAATCGATTTCACATTTGTGTTGAAGATTCACAGTTTGATTTACCTTCTAAGTTGCTAGTATAGAATAAATCAGCTTAAACTTAGTAATCCTCTCGCTAGTAAGGAATAGAGGATTTTAAAGTTTAAGCTGATAAAAATCTGTCTGCGATAGATACTATCTCAGTTTAGATTGACAAACTTGACAACTTTATTAATCAGAAATAAATTTTATGATAACATTAACTTTCATGTATTAATAAAAGAGTTTTGCAATAAAAAAGCGGGTAAACTAATAATTTGTTTCATTTTTATAAATAAATGTTTGAAATTATTAATAGAGTATATCAAAGCATATATATATGCACATTTACTTATATTATTACATACATAGCAAAATGCACAATATGCTTTTCTTTATGCACTACGTGTTTCAAATAGAAACCAACAGTGTGCAACAGTGAATCTTATACCTTCTACTCGGATTTTGTAAATGAAACACACAAATTTAAATTTTATTCCAAATTTATTTTATCTCCTTCAAAATATGCTGCTTCTGAAGCGATACACATATGCCAACGCTTAACCCAACCTTCCATACACTTTTCATAGGCCTTTGCAGGTATGGCTTTTTGTTTCTTCGGCGAATTCTCTTTTACCGATTCGATCGACTCAAAACGTTTACCACGAAGGGGCAATTTGAGTTTCGGGAATAGGAAAATGTCGCACAGCGCCAGATCTGGCGAATATGGTGCCTGAGCGATGACAGTGGTGTTGACAGCCGTGTTTCGTCAAAAAATCGCGAACAACAAGAATTTTCCATAGTAAAAATCGCTAAATGCACTTGAGGTAGTCTGACATTAACAGCTGCTGTAAACAAACTTATTGACAGATGGCGCTCAAATTTGTACCATATGTCAAGAAAGGGTGTACCAACATAATAAAAAAAATTTTGAAAAGTGTCTATTACTTAAGGAGTAGTTAACAAACAACAAAATCCGGATACTTTCTGAGCAGAAGGTATATTGAGAATTGGATGTATTTAGTTGGAAAATTATTAAAGCGCATACTTGTGATATATTTAAAACTTATTTTCCTTGTAGTTTGCTTTACATACGGCTCAAAACAATTAAACAAATTTATTGAAACCAACTTCTTCATTTCATCATTTTAAATAAACTTTATAACTTTATTTTAATCGCTTAATCATTTTTCATACTAAAAATAGGTTTAATCGAGTAAATTTATTTTACATAACTTTGTGTATATCGCAGACTCAACTTAATAAAGTTTTAAGTATAATAAATAATTTATTATTTCATAAGAATTCTAAACTTGTTTCTCTAACTACTACTGTTCGTTAATATGTATTTTCTTAGTTCAACTTAATTTCTCATCAGTAGTCCATGTTTGCATACAAATACCACATGCTGTGCACCAGGCACCGCACATATTTCAACAACTTCACATGACTGCGTTATGGAACCAAATATAAATCAGACTAAAACCAGTAAAATATTTCCAAAAAATTTGTTTATAATTTTTGCTTTGCGGTTTTTAATTATGAAGCAATATCTCATATCCATTTAAAATACAACAGACGTCGAACAAGGATTAAAAGCATTGAATAACCCTAAAAGTATACTTTACATTCATTACACAAAGCAGAAATTCATGTGTGAGTTATTTGAAAGGATGTCCTGTGGAAACGAGATTGACTTTTAGACACACTATACACATCATACTGTATATGTTTACATTGAAAAATTAATAAAATTTATTTAAACCTTTTTGCCGCTACGTTCTCAACTTATGAATGGTGCAAAATAATTTTCAGAAATTATACGAATTCTAACAAAAATACTCTTAAATACTTAAATGCTATTTTCAATTTCTAATTTAGTTAGTTTTATAATATTTCATTTCAATTAGTGTTTGACGTACATACAATTTAATTTCAAAATTGAAAATAACAATAATATGAAAATAACAAACATTATCACACAGTACTACAAACCGAAATGACGTACATATATGTCTAAATATTTGGGATATAAATGAGCGGTTGAGTTAAAATTATATATTATTTCGGTTTGTTTAATACGTTCGTATTGCATTTCTATTTCTATCAGAAGAGTTATAGTTTTCATTAATACGCTTTCCATTAAGTTTATTGTTTGTATGCGGTTTACCATATCTAATGAAATTGTGGTTATTATGTGACTTATTTACGAGTGTCGTAAATATTTTCATACATTTATTATAGCATAATAGGGAACTTATACAAAAAATAGCTTTGATTTAATTTCATATATCTATCAATTAATACATGTTATTCCTTGTTGTCCTCCTTGTTTTAATTGCAAAGGACGTTTTTGTTTTAAACGAACAAATTTAAATTATAAATAAAAAGGTCACATAAAGTGTTGTTAAAATTACTCAAAAAATATTTTTGTATTTATTATATTATATTAAGTTTCAGCCCAGACAATTTCTGCGATCTATGCAAAGGAACTCTATCACTTCTTATGAACGGCGCAGAAAAAAGGCCAAAAACCTAAAATGCTTTAATGATTAAATAGCCTAATAAAGAATACTTCAGAATTATTACGGGAATACTGACCTGCCATTGCAGATTGAATAATCAGCTAACAAAGTTATGAATCCAATTAAACCCGGACTGCAGATACCGCGATTAAGAGAGAGAAACCGCATGCCATCTGCTAGTAGAATGCCTGGCGCTATGAAGATATTTCATGGGACACAGGGAATTAAAGCTAGGAAATATAAGCTAATGTCTTTCATTAAAGCAATCGAACTTAAAGTAACACTCTAGTCCAACTAAGCGGCATAATAGATCATTTAGATCACAGTGTACTATCCCTTTTCCAAATATTAATGTTATACTATATTAATGATTGTTTATTGTGGAAAATAGTATTGAACATGCGTTATACAGTTTTTTTTCGCCATCAGATAGAGAAACGCATCTCGATACTTTATTAGTTTATAAATGTCTGCCGGGAAAACTCCTATCACTAATTTTGAAGTCTTCTACCACAAACTTGAGGTGTTAATATACTACGGCTAGACAATTTGTTGATTAGAGAACACCAACAAAAAATTGATTGATAAAAATTTGATTTTAAAAATAGAAGTCAGCGTTAGTTAGGCTTCTTAAAACATAATTCTATATCTTGATTTTGGCCAGATACAAGCTCAATATTTTGATACTTGCATTCTTAAGTTTGCTTGCATGCAAACAATTAAATAAAAAATTACTTCCAGAACCAGTAAGGATGAGTATTTGACAATACCTCAAGTATTTGTATAGTCAGCACAAAATACACTTAAATGAAACTTAAATTGCTATGATCAATTTTTTCAAAGTATAGACAGTCAAAAATGAAACTAACCATAAATAAAATATTGGTGTAATTTATTAACATTTACTACTTTATTATTTAAGACTTGTTATTAGTCATGTTTATCCTTAAATTAGTTTGTGGGAAATATTCATATTTTAATACTAAAGATCTTCATTTATATTACTTACTAAGGCACTTTTATAATTGTAATTACGCAATCCAATATCTTATAGAATTATAAGGAATTAATTATAAATACTTTTTTTAAAATTTATTAAAAATATTCTTCCGAATTAATTATCAAAGAATAAACTGTAGAAAACTGCAAAACTGTGAAATATGTTGAAGGCGTCAGAGTAGAATATTACAATTTATGAATTCATTGAAGATTACTCAAGTTTAGCAGAAGCATTCCGTAGTACAGAACAGAAGATAACACAGAGCAAAGAAAGTTATGAATGCATAAGCGTCAGGATAAGCGCAACAGCATAACAAGAAGTCAAGTTCCTGTTCACAGTTCATCTATGCATAATGCAAAATAGAAAATAAATGTTAATACTTTCTTTTAAAGCCAAAGATTATTAATGAGTGCAAGAAAAAATGCAAAATAAGCAAAGTAATGAAAGCTGATAATATCGAAAGTACAAGAAGGTTTAAGAGCATTTATGCAATACTACAAGTCCGGCACAGGACCAACAGACAGGATTTCAGTCGGATATACAAAAACAGACACTTGCAGTTGGATACCACTCACAAAATGATAGACAAACATTGCTGTAAATGATTACAGAGTATTTACTCGTATACAAAAATAGATGAACAAGCATGCCAGACTATCAGAGTCAGACGGATAGTGCGATAAATCGGTTGAAGGCAGTAGCTTAGCTGATAAACATAAATAAATAATAAATAAGTGCTTATGTAGTAGTAAGCAGAAAGCATAAAATGAGAAATGTTGCTGAAAACAAATACTGACACAATTTTTCAATGCCACACAAACCGCAAGCAAATGTGCAGGCTTTGTTGATACAATGTTGCGGCAAATGTTGCACGAGATAAAACGCTTTTATATATAGCAGGCACTTTATATGCTCATGTGAATTGCTGAAGCTACTTCCACTGATAAATTATTTATATTTTCATATAAAAATTTTAGTTATCTCCTCTGTAATGGCAAAAGGCGCACAATATGCAATGATCGATGCCATTCAATTACTCACTTGTATCAGCACAAATAGCATCAATCAAGCAGTCACTCAAAACGTCAAGTAATACGATAAATTCTTAGCACTACTCTCAGATACTTTCCAAAGCAACAACGCATAAACTAGCCAGGAATTTGTATTACTAACAAGAATGAAAAAAGCATATGAAAGAAAACAAATGCTTCTTAGTAATAAAATGTAGTTTTATAGTCTAGTTTCTCTGCTTCTTGGCATAGTTCGTGTCGCACTGCGGGTGTAAATTTACACGTAAATGAACGTTTTTATAGTACACCCAGTTTTCTGTTATTTTTTTTTGGCAACCAACAACTTTTGATTCTAGAACAATGTGTTATATATATGAGATATATGTAGCTACTTTTGTGAATAGTTCTGTGCTGATTAGCAAATTTGTACATTCTTGCCTTAGCTGCGTTCAATGAACTTATACTGTTATGGTTTATTTGCTTTATAAGATACTGAAAATATAAATGTTGTTTGCCAGCAAATTTATGTGTTCAAATTTTAGCACTCATACGCTGAGGTGTACCGAATTCCAACAAAATTAGAAAAAAGAAATTATTTTGTTTTTTAGTGCTTGAGTGATATGCACTGCAATAAATGTTATTTTTATTTTAAATATTGTAAATGCTTAAAGTTTCAAATATTTTTATATGAATTTCATGTTTTTCATTTTTGCCAGTACTATAAAAATTTCCAAACTAAACTTACTAAAGTGTGTTTTCTTTTAGTATTAGTTGGTTCTTTATGCCTTAAACTTTATAACATCTTTATTAGCCCTCATTCTAACACCTCGGTGGAACAGTGCTACTAACCGGTTTTCTGACGCGTCATAAATGCATTAACATCCCAACATGATGAAACTAACTGAGGAAACAGAATTCCTTATCTACACCCAATCATACTTTATTGTTCTCACTAAAACAGTACTAAAGCAGCTAACTGGTTATGATAAATAATAATTGGGTTCATCTGAAGAAATGGCATGTCATCTCTTTTTCTATATAGATGGCTTTTTAAGTCACATTCTCTGAAACTGTCTGACATTGACCTCGGCTAAAACTCAAAACTAGAAACTAGTGACTTACTATGCGTATGCAGATTATGTGACTATTCTAGTGTATGTACCCTAACATAATAACCGATATTATGCAAAGGGCCTTGATTAGGATAAGTATTTGGGTCAAAGTCTATAAACTAGGTATTAAGCCAGAAAAAGCTGAAATGATGCTGTTTACCACTAAAACCAAAATATTGGCTTTCAGGTTGCCTTCATTAAATGGGCGACAAATGGTTAAAACTATCTGAAAAAACCCAAATGTCTAGGAATTGTGTTAGATAGTAAGCTAAGCTGGAAATCAATGTCGATCTTCGAATCAAGAAAGTTCATGTTGCTCTCTACTCATAAAAACGGATGTTCGGCATAAAATGGAGAATTTGTTCGGATATTACACATTGGATGTACACGGCCATTGTATGTCCAGTTCTGAAGTATTGCTCTGTCGTTAGGTGGCCAGCTCTCAGTAAGAGCTTTAGTAAGAGCTATAGTAGGAATCTTCACGCCATCTGCAAGCATAGACAATTCACTTAGACTCTGTAATGAGACCACAGTTTTTCAGGCTCATCTTAGCGATTAGAGAAGCATGTAGGCAATAGAATAGATTTGGTTTATACTTAGCGGTTCTAGCGAGAAATGTGGTAGCAAAAGGGCGAAAAGTTGTAGGTGCATGAAAGTTATCTAATGCCCTGCCACTGCAATCAACTAACCAAAAGTTCTATGAGACACGTTCTGAATTTCATTCGAAAAGCTAAGTTTCTTTTATTTTGAGTAAATCTGGTTTTAAGTACAACCCAAACCCAACACAACATTAATTTCTTTTTTATTTTACTTTAACTACAGCAAAACTTCTTTCTCATACTAACTTCTCAAAACGGTTTATCCAAATGACGGGTAGTGAAGTTATTTCTTGCTCATTAAATGTATTTTGTATTAGTGTTAAAAATGCTTTTGTGCCACAAAAAATTTGAAAATTATAATATTTTAAAACTAATTTAAGCCTTAAATTTGCGTTTAATCTCACTGAAAACCAAATTTCGAATTAAAATAATGCAAAATTTCTTTCGCTCAAATTTCTTATATAAATAGACACATTATTTTGAAAATTTGAGTCAATTTTTTTTTAAATCCTTACATTAAATACTTACACTAAGAACTAAAAAAATAGATTTGATTGTGAATAAAACGGATAAAAGCACATTTTATTTTCTAGTAATGAAAATAATGAATAAAATGAATGAATAAAAAATAATAAAAATATATATGTTAAAACTCATATTAAAAAATATGAAAATCCTTAATAAAGAATTTGCTGATCAGTGAATTGTGAACATTGGTCTCAGTTTAAAATATTTTTATACAGTAATTTTTTCACGCCAAAACCCATAATACATATAAAAACTCTTACAAATATTTCAAAAAGTGATAATTGTTATGTACAAATTTATTAAAATAAAATGCTTTAAAATTGTTATGTTAAATTGAATTATAAAACAATATGATCAACTGAAAGCAAAATGCAGTTACTGCACGGTTGCACATTTTCTTTGACCAATTTATGCAAGCCATGTTACCATTTTTATAACAAAAAAATTAAACCAGAACACTTTTAAGCATCCACAGCAAATATAACGCAAGAATAACACAATAAAAGCCTTAAAAATGCAAAAATCATAAAATATTGAAATAAAAATATTGTAGTTTGTTTCAATATTTCAACAAAAACATGAAAACTGTGAAGAAAACACAGATACAAACAAATAACAAAGTATTTTTTAAACTTAAAATGAATTTTATGTTATGGTCGCAAAACAAAAACAATGCCCACAGAAAAATAAAGATGAAACTTAAACTGAATAAAAATTACTCATACGCCATGTATTCATAAATTTTTGCACACACACACACACACACACACACACACACCCATGAAGCGTCTAAATAGTTTAAATGCTGCTTTAACACAAGCAAAACTCAAAACAATTTTAGTTCTTTAAGTAAGCATAAACACAACTACGTGCCACTATGAAATGTCACATCAACAGTAAACCTAATGGCAGCAGTTAGAGGAGCAGTGCATGCAGTAAGAGCAGGAGGGGCAGGAGCGGCATGAGCAACAATAACAGTACAAGCAGCAATCGGCTTCACGTTGACATTGTTGTGGAGAGATGGAAACAAGCGAGCGACTATCCTTTTCCAGTTTATTATTGCAAACCACACAAAGTAACGTTTTCGTAGACAATTTAACAAACAATTGGCAACTCTGGCAATAAAAGCGTGACAATTGCTTTACGTACTGCTGCCGCACGTTGAGCATACAGTAAAGCGGAAATGGAAATGGTAGCGGATATATGTATATTGCCTTTGCGATATTAAAAGTGACGCATATCAACTGCAAACAATAATAACAAAATTCAACATCACAAACGACAACAACAATAGCAACAACAACAACAACAACTGTAGCAAAACGTTAGCAACAACAAAAGCAACAATGTAAACTCGTAGCTGTAAACGTTGGGAGGCAATAGGAGTAACAACAGCCGTTTCCTTTGCAGCAGGACATGCACGTTGCATGCCTGGTCTAATACAAAGGATCGTAATCTCTGCGTTTATTTGTTGTTTCCCGTGTTTGTGAAATATTAAAAAAAAAAAACTAAAAAAAATTTGTTTTGAAACGTGCTATGCTTAAAATGTGAAAAACATAGAAAGAAAAATTTCCATTGGTTTTCATTTTTTTTTTTTCAAAGCTATAGAAAAAATGAAGTTGCGTGCTGGTGTGCTGATGTACTGGTGTCCACATAACGATTTTAAAAATTAAATAACACATCAAACGTTATTGTGACTTCCAATACGTGTAATATTATTCATAAAGCACAATGCGAGAGAAGTTGGAAAAAAATTTTAAGAATAATTAATTGTGGATAAGGGAAGTAAATGAATCATGTTGGTATGAGATACAGGTTGAGAGCAGCAATTGCAAAGCAAATAATAAGCTGAGAGAAGAGAAGAAAAAAAGCTGATATTTTGATAGGAAAACACAAGATCAGGAATCAAAAACTAAAAAAAAATGTTCAAAAAGATCTAAACCAAGGTTATATATCTCGATACACTTTTCCCAACTCTCTGATGATGTCTTCCACCACTATAAATGAGGCACTGCGTCAAACCCTTCAATTATCAACGGACATATACTCCACGAAAGTATATATAACGATTCACAATTTTTTAGCAGTTCTGAATATGTACAGACCATCCTTTTTTTTAAGACATTAATAGAACCTTTGAAATGGTAAAATTATTACGTTTTAAGTCTAAAAACAACAAATGTACTCGATGCAAGCTGAACTTTTCATGCTTAGCTTTTCAAGGCAATTTGCTTACATGTTGAAGATCATCTAATAATATATTATAAACCTTTTTGATGTTATTATCACTTTTTATCACTAGCAAAAGTTCAATTGTGTTTAAGGGCTGCCATTCACCTCACTACTGAAGCATATAACGGTAGAGACACCAAGTAATTTTATTAAAATAAAATTCAATTTTAAATGACACATCATTTTTTAAAATATTAAAATTTAAATTCAACGCTGTGAGTTGAATATCGACAGATTAAAAAAATTATCAAATGCGCATACAATTTTTGTTTAAGTCCAAAATGCAAAACAAACTGTATAGGCTTTATTTTTAATTCTATGTCCTAAGACGCGTTTATAAATTGTACCACAGTCTGGGATTCAACCCCTCTAAGATCTCTGCCATAACCTTTCTTGGCCACCAGCGTGATCGTCCTAGAGGTTTTAGCACCTCTAATATTAAGCTTAAGCTTAACAACTCTCCAATTCAGCTTTTCCCCAAGCTGAAATATCTTGGTATTGTCTTCCCATCTCAACACAATTTTATATCACATGTTGACTATCTTGACTATGCCATTGTAACGCCCGGTTCAGGCACACTCAACTCAAAACTGCAACCAACTTAACTGCAAAGTTAAGTTACTCTGCTATAAGCAGCTTATTCGTCCTCTCCTCACTTATACCTTCCCTATTTGGTCTGCCATCGCTTCTGCTCAGATAGAAAGCTTTCCTGTTCCTGCTCAGATGGAAGTTTCCGCCGGTTTGAGCGGAAACTTCTCCGTGATTGCACCAACTATAAGCGCAAGCCTAATGGCAAGCACTTCTCTATCTCCACTCTGTATGACAATGCCAAGATCACTCGTATTGATGAGTACCTTTTGACACTCGCCCGTAGGTATCTCACCCGGCACCACGACCTTCCTCCTGATGTCTCTTGCCCAGATACCCTCCCAGTAGACCTTGTTCTAGCTTTACGTTTTAAACCTTCACAGTACCTTCTCCACTATTTTGATGAGCTGGATCAAAATCCTCTTGCTATTCCTCTTTTTAACCGCGGCCGTAAACCCACCACCTTCATTATTATCCTTTCTTCTTAAGTGGGTTCAAGTCTCACACTGTGGGTTTCGATGCTTTCCACCTACTGCAAAAAAAAAAAAAGGATTCATGGATCAATAGTTTGTATGATGACATATATATAAATTCTTATTAAAGCTCAAAATGTTCCACAGGTTTTAATTCTATATGCTTAAACGTCTTATAAATTTTAGCAAAGCTTAGGAATTGTTTTTTTGTTTTATTGAGTTTATATGGAGACTGATCATGGGGTTAAGGGATATAACCACCAACAGAACAAAAATTATAGAGACAGCGCTCTGACCATTCATTTCACAGAATCAACGAGCATCAGTACTCGTATTGAGAAACTATATATTTTAAATCATACTATATGTCGCAATAACCTGTAAAGTATAAATAAAATGAGAGAGTTTGCTCTGGACATCGAAAGAAGCTAGTTTAATGTACTTTTGATTGAAATAAGTAATTGCTCAACTCGAAGTTAATTGACTTCATAAAAACAAATAGTGGGCTGAAAATTTAATTGAAGCAGGGAATCGAACTGGAACCGATTCCCCAACACCCATTAATGGGTGTTCCTTTGAAATGTTGGAGTATTCAAGATTTAAACGAATAATGGACCCAATAGTGAGTACTATAGGTAGTAGTTATTCAATTAATGTCGAAAACATTCAATTGTTAATATCTGAGACGGCTTCCAAGATTATAACCAAAATACTAACAGTTTTAAATAAAAAAAATTATTTCTTTAAAAGTTGACATAGCTACTCGACTAAATAAATCAATTTTGGGAATCAATGCACACTTGGTACTAGACGGTAAAATAAATTTGTTTACGTTGGGAATGATGGAATTGAGAGATAAATATATGGGAACGTATATCAAAAACATGGTCGAAAAAGTCTTAGAAAAATACAAAATTGATGCCCAGCAAATCTATTCGATTACTACAGATATTGGAACGAGTATGATTTCCTTCGTAAATACATTAGGAATGGAAATAGAAGAATATTTTCTTACTCTGAAGTTGAATGTAAATCTAATGATCACATAGATGATAGCACGATTTTCGAAAATAACTTTGCTTTTAATATTGGCACGGAACGTAAAAAATTCCGGTTTGATGACCTGAATTAAAGTGATGTTTTCTAAATTCAGAACTGATTGAGAGCATAGTTTTTGCTACATAATTACCTCTTTCATTATTTCCTACTATTCCATCCTAAAAAATATAGAAATAGTTAGATAACGATAATTATCCTCCGATAAATATCACCCCCCATTGCATAACAGTTCCTGAAAGACCAAGGCTTACCATTTAATAACCCGTAATTCCCTTAATCTGTTCATTCTTCTCACGATCATCTTTTTCTCCTATTTCCCGGCAGGTTGTTTGTAAACGTTATAACCTGCCTTCAGATAGCTTTACATTAAGACTGAAAAGTTTTCGGAAATTCTCATTTAAAATTCGCGCGCTGTATATTTTTCGATATTTTAAGTTTATGTAGTTTGGCAGCACTGTCCTTAATTACTATGCCAAAAATGAGCGCGATCTGTCAGACAGTTCGTTTACGGCAGCTGTTGATTCCAGTTCACCTCAGTAGTGCGTTGCGAAATGTCTTCGACGGTCGTACGACCGTCCTGAAAGGCTTTGTACCACTCATAAACTTGAGTTTTCGATAAAACTGATTCCCCATAAGCCTTTTGTAGCATTCGCAACGATTCTGCACACGAAATTCGTTCGAAACACAAAATTTGATGCAAACTCTTTGTTCAATATTTTTTTCCATTGTTTTTTTCGCAACGCACTACTGAGGTGAACTGGTTTCAACAGCTGCCGAAAACGAACTGTCTGACAGATCGCGCTCATTTTTGGCATAGTAATTAAGGACAGTGCTGCCAAACTACATAAACTTTAAAATATCGAAAAATATACAGCGCGCGAATTTTAAATGAGAATTTCCGAAAACTTTTCGGTCTTAATGTATAATAGAGTAGTCTTTCTTAACTATGTAATTTTATTTTATTCAATGATAGCGTTGCCATTTATTAATTGCTATTGCTTAGCTTGTTCAAAATATAAATGATTTATAAATAACAAGCTAAATTCATTCAAAAAAGAGATAAATAATAAAGAAACATCATGATTGAGACAACGTAAGAGAAAAGGCAATAAAATACTAGGCAAAAGCACAGAAAAACGAAAAAAGTAGTAAAAAGAAATAATAAGATTTGAGACGTAAAAAGCACGATCTTTCTAGTTTTCTGCACTGTAATGTAGACTTACCATATATAGCTATATACCGAATTGGCACTCGGTATTATTAGTGTATTACAAAATACTCTCATGCAACAAAAATATCTCTTATAAAATTTTATTTGAACAAATTGAAGACAATTAGTGTCATTTATTATAAATATTTTAAAAAGAGGTTTCGAATAGTAGTTAATCACAACAACATCATTTTATTATTGTTAATTAATCAAGTTTTTGGGTTACCATACAATTGTATCGAGTATTGCCAACTACCCATTATCAGTGGTCTTTTAGAAGAATATCTTATATGGTATTTATTTATTTGTAAATAATTTATGAGACTGCAACACCAAAGATTGAACTACGAAACCGTGACCGTGACCAGGGTCGACATAACTGAAATCAAATTTAATATTATTATTTTATATAAATCTATTGCTACAACAGTTACAGCAGGTCCTATAATTTGACTTCTAAGGCGTAGTGTAATTTTAATTTTACAGAATTCGATAAAAAATAAAAATGTTTTTTTTATGTAATAAATTTAGATAGATTGTGTTTACGAACAAATGACCAATGTTTATTCTAACTAGATATTTATCCGAAATAATACTCGAAACTAGTTCTGAAAAATTAGTTAACTATAATATCTTATAATAAATTATAATAATGATATATAATAATGTAATATATATAATAATGTATAATATATGTATTATAATATATAATTAATATATAATTATAATAAATTATAATAATGATATGCATGTATAATAAGATATATACAATAATATATAATAATACATAATTATAAATATAATTATATATATAATAATGATAAATTATAAATTATAAGTATGATGTAATTGTACTAACTGCACAAATTATTTACACAATGCTTCTAGTGGAATAAAAAAATTAAAGACATAATCAGAGGCGAGGCGTCGAATGGTTCAGAGTGTTCACTGAACACCTTAACAAAGCTTCCTTTTTAGATTTTTTTTTATTAGGTAAATAATCTCCCTATATTGCTACTTAACATTTTTTATAATAGCTTTTCCAAACAGATTAACATAAACACAAAACGTAGAATACAAACAAAAACACACATGTGTTAGTTACACCCAACATTACTTATAATTAATAAAAGAGAAAACACATTCCTCTTAAAATATACTAAGGTTCAAAATTAAAACTGCACCGCGTTGCTTACAAAGCATGCAAATGAAATAACATTCACATTGGGACTATGTTCAATATTGAATACACAACACAAAACATACAAACAAATATAAAAATAAAAGAGAAAACAAGCCCCGCAAATATGTACGTAAAATAATCATAACTCTTAAATTAATGCGTGCAAGCAGTTCAATAAAAAAAGTGCACTTCCAATGTTATGCAAAGTAAATACAAAAGAGAAAAGAAATAACTGAGCGAAAATCGCTTTACATTTGACGAGAGGATCATTCCACTAAACTGAACCAAAAGTTTATACAAAGCGTGCAAATACAATCAAAGTCACGGTTGCTGTTTTATATGGGGAAATGGTTCAGTATAAAAACTGAACCGGGCATTGTAAATACAAAGTCAAAGAGTAAATGAATGAATGAGAGTTTCTTACTCTTATATAGAGGTTGGAAATAAATCAATAATAAAGTCATTATTGCAATTTAATACTAGCAAATGGTAAAAGTAAAGAAAAAAATTAAAGAAATTTGAAGTGAAAAATAATATTTAGAAATGAATTAATGTGTGATTAAAGATTTGATTCAAATATCTTTTTTTAAACGATCTTCTGAAAAAAAGATTTTAATTCATAAAATGAATAAACCAACTCCAGATATGAAGAATTTGATACCTGTTGTAAAAATGTCGAAATCTATGGTAAGTCGTCGTTTTCCTACAGCTATAGCTTTATGGTAAATAAAAACCAGTGGATCACAGGCTGCGAACATTTAAATAAATTATTTTATTGGTCTTGTACACTATTTGCTTGTGGAAAGGACAAAACTTAGAAGTAGGGGAAATACGTTATAGTTGGAATTCTGTTTTGATTAAATTGTGAACACCTTGCCAAAAAGCTGACGCCTCGCTACTGAACATAATGTAATATACATAAAGATAATAAATAAATATTAAATTTATAAATAAATGCAATTTAACCATTTATTTACACAGAAGCACAATTTTCCAATAATCACGCTGTGTTATTATTACTTGCCCCATTAGGGTCAGACACTTACAAGTTGGCTCACTTGTACTTGTAATATATAATGGATGTAAGAACTCTTGAACACTGTATAGTTAGTATATAGTATATATAGATATATGTAAACTTACCATTAATATTTATACCAACTCTAAGGAAGTACACTTACCCTACGATGCTACAACTGTTGAGTTGGCGTACCGTAAATGCGACTAACGTGATCTTATATTAAGCATGTACAAAAATTAATAATAAAATAGTTTAATATAAGTTTAAAATAGCAATAATTCCAATTAAAATTCTTGCAGGATAGCCCATTATTTACTTTATGCATTAATATTTAATTTTTACCGCTTAAAGTCTTATAAAATCTCCACTTAACCATTAAGCAAAATAATTTGGCAGTAAATTTAAAACCCCGGAAAGTAAAAAAAATATATATATAAACAGAAATGAAACAGAAGGGAAAAACAGTTTCCTTACAGAATTTCACTTCAACATTTTCAATTTTCACCGCAGGAGGTTCGCCTGCAAGCAACTGCAACGAGCCCAGCCTGAGCCAGTTCAAAATTAATTGCTTTCTGCTCGAGTGTTGTTAAAATGACATGAAATAAAATAAGGTGAAACGCTTTCAATGAATTTTGTTAGTATTAATTTGCAAAGGAAAACACTATTGCCGATTATTGACCACATAAAAAACTCTGCAAAGCTTTGCAAAAATAACACGAAAAGAAATGGCAGTGCTAAATGTACAGTACGGCACAGAAGCACCGGGGCTTTAGGTGCATAAATAAATTTTGGCTTCTGTGTGTGCAACTTCCGGTGAAAGTGTTAGTGGTACTGTTGGTTTTTTCGACACTGAAGCCCACCGATAAAGTAAACATAATTCACAGCAGACGAACTTTTGCCTGCAAAAAAAAAAAAATGAGAAAAAAATACACTTTCCTACACTAACAAAATTACACTGTACACATTTGTTGTGTACAAAATGACATTAGTGTGCTTGTATGTATGATTTTGCTGTTATTTGTTGTTGTTTTACTGCATTTTATTGCACTTTTGGTATAAAATAGAAAATCGGAAATGCCCGCACCATTGTCGACTTTAGAGCATTACGACGCTCCATGCATAAATTCACTTGAATCTGATGGTTACCCATTGGCCATTGCACATTGTCCATTACACGGTACACATTGCACATTGAAAAGTGCACCTTAGTTGTAACTAACCAAATTGTTTGGAGCGCATATATTGAGGTAATAATTTTTGTTGTCGAAATGCAGCTAGAAATGCAGGACACTATCTACTGGACGGATGAATGGTTAGTGTTGGTCGAGCAGTTTATATCCTGTTACCAAAGCTTTCTTTACGAAAATATATGAAAGGTTATATATCCGCATACTTTGGCATATCTGTCGGCACGTACTCTGCAGCATACATACTTACATATATATATGTATATACTATGGATTGCAGAATATCGTGAAGTACTGTAGAAGCTTTAATGGTATATTGCATACTCATTTCTATCCATTTAAGCTCCTCTTCATTTTCCATTTACTGCACGGAAATGCCTGCTTTTCTGATTTTTTCAATGTGCGCATTCTAGGGTAATTGCGGCTTCGAATGTGTTTAAATGTATAATTGTCTGTGCAATTATGTGAAGAAAGGTAAATGTGCCTATATCCTGTATCTGTAATCAACTTATGTGATGTTTTTTTCATATTCCAATGCTAAAAGCTTAAACTTAATTTAGTGTTATCTTTTGTAAAATGCGCATAAAGATTAAATGCTTTTTATTCAGAAACCTATTTGAGTTGTTGCCATTGATCGAATTATGGCGTAATGAGAAAAGCCATTAATTCTTCTCTGGCTTCTCTGGCTATTTCGTGTAAAATAGCTATTAAGCAAATCACCGAAGAGATGTATTAAAACAATTCGGATTAGAAAAGTTTATGGACCCATAATAAATAAAATTCCAAATACCGATCTAATAGTTTTGCATCGAATTATAAGATATTTTCAGAATTTTAATGATGGGTTGATCTTGCAAGATACCTACTTTCGCAAAATTCGAATTAGAACACTTTAGCGATTATTTTATATATAACAAAGTTTGTTGACGGAAAAAATATATTAGTTAGCCATCTAGAACACGCATGTGCTAGATGCAACATGTTTTTAATCTACCACAATTAGGCAAATTTTCCATTGTTATATTTCAGTCACAACATTATTTTGTTTTCATGGTATCCCAAATAAATAAATTAAAATATATAAATTAATTTATTACAATACACGGATACACGTTAATTTATTTAATTGACAGAGACCTCGTATCCAATGCCGTAAGTCCTAACATTAAAAACAAAATATTTTTCTTTTGGCAACAACTAACATTCATAATGCTAATATTGATAGAATTGTAAAAGATAAATAAATAAACAATTAATAAAACTAAATTTAACATTATTTTTATTATTCTCCAAAAAATTTATGAATGTAATACCATAATACCATAACAATTTTTCCTTGATCATAAAAGCCTCTCCTTATAATTCTTCATTTAATCTCAACCAAACCATTTTCAAGGAATATTGATGTGCTCATATCAAATTTTATGTCATAAGTACCTTTTACTGATAATAATTTTTTAAAAATTCTTCTTTTTGTATTAATTTCTTAATTTTCTAATCCAATGTTATTAGTTAGGATTCACTAAGAATCATATGTATTCTATGAAGAATTCTGAAAACTGTACTACACTTTTTATTTTACCTTATAAAAGCTAGGATATTCTGAACAGGAATGTTACAGTTCGCTACAATTATTTTTCTTAATTAATTTGTTTTCGTTGTTGGTTAAGAGGATATAGGATTTCTGTAATAAATAGGTTGTTTTGTACAAATACATCAATAACTTATTAAAGCGAAAAATAAACTTGTAGTAAAATTGTCTTATATATTTTCTTTGAATAAAACAAGCAAGAGCGCACTTTTCACAAAAATGCTACAGACTTGATATCATCTATTCAGTACCTACACAGTTAAATTTAATAAAAAGTAACACTAAATATCACCTTAACAAAATGGGTCTGTCCGAAGAAACAGATTGTCGACTCTGCTTAAAAGCAAACGAGACTTCTAGTCTCATTATCTGTGAATGTCCAGCTTTGATATGGGTCAGGAGGATGTCACTAGGTCGGGAACTCCTCTGCCCTTCAATAGCCGACATTCTGGCTTTTATTCGGAAGGCGGAATGTCTTCTGTTCTTCTGTTAGGGCCTATTGCAGCTTAAAAGATCGATCATGGTTGTAGTGCTTCGTTCCGTTGGGAACTAGTACCCTGTTTATTCCTATTCCTAACACTAAATTTTAGATTTGTATAATTTTCTTTATTTAATAATATTAACGGAATCTAAATTCCACATAATCAAAATACATTGAACATTTACCAATTCGCTATCTTTAAAAACAACATTTCTTGAACTAATTTTTATATAATAAATACATAAATTACTATTATTTAATTTAATAACAATATCAATTAATAATATTAAATAATTTAATTTATTTAATTTCTAAAAGCCTGTAATTTACATGTAGAATACAAGGTTTGTCTTAAAACTGGATAGTTGAAAAATTAAATTATTAGTCTTTTTAATGGCTGTGATTTTAAATAAAAACTAAGGCGTCAGTTTCATCAGTTTCTTAGAAAGCACTCCTTTTTAATATAGAATATTTCATCTTAATAGGCATACAATCAATTAAAGTGCAAAGTATTGTTAATTTTGCTCAAATGATTGTTATGACTTTGTAGTACATACATTGTGACCGAAAAGTTTCCGGTCATAAATAAATAAAACGCAAAATTCTTAATCTTCATCAATATTTATTTTATCTCCTTCAAAATATGCTCCATTAGAAGCGATACACAAATGCCAACGTTTCTTCCAATCATCAAAACATTTTTTATAGGCGCTTTCCGGTATGGCTTTGAGTTCCCTCTGCGAATTCTGTTTTACGTCTTCTATGGATTCAAAACGCGTTCCTCTGAGTGGTAATTTGAGGTTGGGAAACAGGAAAAAGTCACACGGTGCAAGATCAGGTGAATACGGTGGCTGTTCGATGGTATTTATTGAATGTTTGGCCTTAAAATCGTTGATAATGTTGAACAAATTGAGGTGAATCGGAACAAGCCGGGCGTTGACACGTCGCATACACAAATTGTCCACCAAAATCAAACGAGCCATCTCACGACCGATGCCTAGCTCTCGTGCTATCTCTCTAACACTCACATGAGGATTTTTGAACACGATTTCCTTTGCCTTTTCAATGTTTTCGTCGGTGGTAGAGGTCGAAGGTCGTCCAGAACGCGGCATGTCTTCGACGGTCGTACGACAGTCCTGAAAGGCTTTGTACCACTCATAAACTTGAGTTTTCGATAAAACTGATTCCCCATAAGCCTTTTGTAGCATTCGCAACGATTCTGCACACGAAATTTCGTTCGAAAAACAAAATTTGATGCAAACTCTTTGTTCAATATTTTTTTCCATTGTTTTTTTCGCAACGCACTACTGAGGTGAACTGGTTTCAACAGCTGCCGTAAACGAACTGTCCGACAGATCGCGCTCATTTTTGGCATAGTAATTAAGGACAGTGCTGCCAAACTACATAAACTTAAAATATCGAAAAATATACAGCGCGCGAATTTTAAATGAGAACCTCCGAAAACCTTTCGGTCACAATGTATTTTCATCATTATGTTAATAATATATATAAATGATATAAAAATTGTATTTTCTAAGTATGCAGCTAATATGCTGTCTTTTTAACTACAAATATATGTACGCCTTCCGTTATCCATTTCGTCATTTTCTACGTTAACATTGATCACCCATCTTATTGTACAGAGAATTCTAAACAAAATCTATTAAATCAAATTTATTTTTAATAGAAAAAAATGGTTTTAATTTTACACTGCTAAAATCAATTATATTCACTATATAATTTCAGTATAATTCTCATTAGGTTTGAAGTATTTCTCCTATAAGAGTAATATTGAAATAAACACTATCGAATTAATTTTAATAAAAAATTGCTTAAATCCCAAGATAATTAGGAGGAGAAGGAATCTTACGCTGAATTTTTGATTATAACATAATTATTGATGTTTTAAGATCTAATTACTACAATATAGAAGATAAAAGATAAATTTGTAATATAATAAATATGTAACACATATGATAACATTGCTTAAAATCAGATGTGAAATAACTGTTAAATGTGATATCTGTAAAATAATATAATAGTATATAAAATATAACTATAATAGTTTTAGACCGACTTTAAATGATGTTCGTTTGAGATATTCTTAACTTAATGTCTTTTCACTATCCTTTCTAAAATAAGTTTTAAGAATAGGAACTGCTGTAGTTTAGTGTCCGCCATATAGCTCATTCCTGGAGCAATATTCATGTTGTTAACTTAAATTTAGTTTTATTTGGTTTTGATTAGTTAATCATTTATTTTTATTTTCAATAATCACTATAAATTAACAAGAAATGAAGTTACATGTGGATTGTGAGAGAAACTGTGACATAGTCACAGTCGTAGAAATAAGCACGGTTGCCACTTGAAAATTTTTTTCTGTACCAAAATTGGTTTAAAAAGGTACCATTTCTGTAAAAAAAGGTCCAAAATTTTTCTATTGTCTTTTTGTAAGAAAATACAATTTATATAAAATGTACAAAAAGTATAAAACAATACAATATCCACAATAAAGTTGGGTCGCCGAAAATGTACCATTTTTTGAACATGAGTACCAGAGTACCAAACGGAAAAAAAAGTACCAATTTTGGTACTAAAGCACCATAAGTGGCAACCGTGGAAATAAGTATACTAAAAAAAAATATTTTTGCAGTGTTCTATCTGTGAATTATATTGTCAATGGTGATGTATTCCCTAATAACACTCGCCCTTGAATACACCAATGAAGAGAAGACAACACAGTAATTATTAACCTTTTTTTACATGTGATAGATTATAAATTAAGTTGAATATTACATTTTTATGTGAAAAATAAATTGTATTTACTTAAAACTTAGGAGTTTATAAAAATTAGTGTAATAAATTTTTGCTTCCTGATGTCAAGCTATTCCAATTGCATGTTTCATCTCAGTTTAAGCACAACTTCCACATTTTATGTGCCGGCAAAGTGTTGGATGTTCTCACGTCTTAAGCTCTGGAAACTTTATTTAGTGCAATTTCACATGCGAAGAATAAAAATAGAATCAGCTAAACGTCCTTATTTTCTACAGGAAGCAGGAGTAAATAGAAATAAAAGCATACAAAAAATTATAAAAAAAACTCAAGTATTTTTTAGTTAAATACAAGTTATTAAATAATACTAACCTACTTCTTAACTGATTTATCTACTACAAAATTAGTCAATAACTAATTTTTAAAAACAAATTTTAAAAAAAAACAGATAAATGACAAAAACATACCAAAAACTTTACTTATTTTACTTAATTAATTAACTTTACTTATTTCATTTAATTAGAGTGTGAGCTATAATAGTACCTTATAATATCGTTTCGTCTATGTAGTATGAAATAGAGTAGGTTTTTTAAAATATAAGAAACAAAAATACACTCTTATCATACCTATTTAATATGCAATGTCTTCCTTATACCTATTAAGAATATGTTTCTTTCTTCACATTTAAAAAAGGAGGCCAGGTACTTAAATAGTTTATTAAAGAGATTTTCAATTCTAACGCCATCTCTGTTCTTCCTTTTTGAAGTTTTTTTTTATATCATTTTATTTCTTTACATTTTACAACTACTGGAATTTTATCACTACTGCCTACAATAACTGTCTTTTATACTATGGTAATGTGTACATTTAAACTAAGTTGAGCACTGAATCCCGGCTGTACGCATAAATGAAGTGAAAGACTTTACTTAATTTGTATAGTGCAATTACTATAACCTTGAAACGTGTACCTTTTGAATTAAACAAAAACTATTACATATGGTAATGTTAGGTTACATTATGAATTTGAACAAAAAAGTCACAAGTATTGTGTTCGGGGACTTTTTTAACCAGATTTTTATTTTTATCGAACTATTCATGAAATTCAATATATTCTATATAATAAAGGTAAGAAGCAAAAGTGTTGATATATCAAGAATTATATATCTTTATATCAAATCATTAAGATCTGTATCTACCTTGTTGTACTCCTCTCTTAATTCTTTATTAGATATATAACGTTATTCTAGGGATCTAGTTTTTAAATATCCCCATCCTAGCATAAGCTTTTTCTAGAAGGATGCATATAATCCTGATTCAAGAGGAACATGGATCTAATTAACCAACTCTTTTTCTAATATACGATAATCCGATATCAGATTATAACAGCTGAAAACTACTTTTTCCATAATTGTAGTTCAGCTCGTTTCTTAATAGCTTAAAACAAGACATTTTACTGAGATCGCAAAGGTTTTTAGTTAGAGCTTAAAATCTTTATATAAGCATGCTTATAAAGCGATAAATTGTTGATAAATTAGTGGATAGCACAATCTATTACTTTTTAACATAAATTTTAATTAATTTCATAATGTTATATATTATAAGGTCCTTGAAGATCACTACCAAATATATTGGAAGTACATGAATTTTAATGAAGTAGTAAAAATTATAATCTACGTGTCAATTAATAAAACAGTTAGTGCGGTTATAAAATAATATATGAAATTGATTTTCAACGTCCGTTTTGACAAAAGAAACTAAGTTCTTGATATTAACTATTAATCAATTAAATTTTTGGCCGGTCATATAGCTGGTATATTAAATTTTTAATTTGTTATTCATAACAAAAAATTAAAATAAAAAAGTTTTAAAAAATGTATAAAACAATGTTAATTGAAGAGTTGTGTATTTCGTTCAATCCAAGAAGCAAGGAAAGAACACTCTAAACACTACCTTTGAGAATGCCTTATATTGGGAAGATTACGACAGTATACTATTATAGAGTCAACGCAGTGAAGAACCTGGTGGACATCTAAATTACTTAAAAACAATTTAATTTTTCAACTACGCAAGTTTGGTTTAAAATTTAAGTCTTCTTTCTTGAATCGAACAGGAAATTGTGTTTGTACTAAAAAAAATATAAAAAAAATATGAACTTACACAGTAAAATAGGTTCTTTCTAATTTTTATTACAAATTTGTTGAATATTAAGTGGGTGCTTTGGTTTCTTTGAAGATTATTGTACGTTTACACTATCGCGTTTATCGTATTTCGCATTTATCTACATAAATGTGTAGCAATTATTTATTTGCTCCGTACAAAATCCATGCAAATTTTTCATAGAAATGCGCGATGTAACAGATTCAAGACAATATATTGATATAGTCTTAATAAAATCTAAAAACATATTAAAAAGTCATCATCAAATTATATTAGTTGACTAAACTACCAAAAGAAATACCGTCAATGTCAGGAATAAATACTTAAGTAAATGATACATCATATCAATTCTAAATAATGATTTGCATGTCACTATGAACTAATACGAGGGCACGTATGTTTGAAAAATACTCTAATTCACCGAAATATACAAAAGACATTAAGTGTAGCGGGATGTATATTAAAAAGCTTAAGAAAGAAATAGCTAATTTAATCGCTATTTAAGAAGACACAATTAAGATAGCTGCATAGAGCTTATTTGTACCATAATATCCTTATTTGATTTTAGTTCCAAGTGTCCTGCTTACTTGGTTTTCCCCCAAAAAAAATAATCTTCACGTAATTTCTTCGTATTTTTTTAAAAAAAGATGTTGCAGTTTTGTTCGGTGCATCACAAGCATTTTCGCTTCACTTCTGTCACATTTTCCCAACCGCAAAGTATTCACCGCAAAATTTTGTCTATCAACTTTTTTGGTTAATTTTCCATTTTCATTTCTTTCATAAATTAAATAAAAAAATTGCTTTTGTGTGCAGCGAATTTTCAATTTCCCTTAGTGAATCAAAAACTAAAATGCAGAGAAACTTAAATAATTTTTAAAAGGAACTCTCAAAAAATTTTAATGAAGTTCAATGATGGCAAGAATGACATTACATTTTTCAATATAAAATTAAGTTTAATTATAATATTGAAACATTCTTGAATAGTTTTTGCTAATTTTAATGAAATTTATTAAAAAAAACGTGTTGACGTTGGCAACACTGACCTCAATATTTTTCAGTGTTGCATAAAAATACCAAATTCTTGTCGCAGCTCTTGTCGTTGCTGCAGTGAATGAAAATAATTTGGTGCACTTGATGGCAAACAAATTACCTTTAAAAAAGGGAGGGGCAAGTAGTTACAAAGCTGTATTTGGCAGCTTTAGATTTCAGAACAAATATCTACATATTTTATTATCCTCATTATCGATTTCTCAAAGAAATACAATGTAAAAGATATATATATTTCTAAAAATATATAATGTAATATTTAAAACAACAAAAAATCGGCATGGACTCCGCTAAAGCTTAAATATCTCTAACAATGTCTGAACAAATCTGGATTTATATAAAAAGATTTTTGGTAGCGCACTAAAACAAGGATCTTTCAAAGTAAACATTAGTAAAAGAAGAAAAAAATTATGCCAAGAAAGTTGGTTTCATTCAGTATTAACCGCTTTGAATAAACATTTAGGAACAAGTGAAACCCTGGCTATTGAACTGTAAGAGACTTTCAACTGAAACAAATGTTTCAACATGACTATATGTCTTCGATAACTTGTCCTCTTATCAACCACTATCTGACGATTAAGCTCCAGAATTTAGCCGCCAATAAAGTCATCGCAATAATAAACTCTTATTTAAGGAGCCCTCAGAAATTAACTTTTTTCTTAAGAGATCTAGGTATTCATATAATAATAGACTCTTATCTAGAGTCTAGACATTGATATTTTCTTTCGTTTTAGTTTTTTAGAATCAAAAGAAAAACATTTCCTTAATGTTTTTTATAAGGATAACTCTTTTGCTCAAAGGGTTAATACATTTTTGTTGCACTTTTATGAGCATAACATTTATTTTTTAAGAATTTCTTTGAAAATAAATCAGAATTTAAGAAGCTCTATTATTTTTATTTATATTAAGAATTTATAAGACTCTTAAAGATATCGTAATATTACACATTTAAAACAATATCAGAATTATTTTTATTTCCGGTGTGAACCGAATTACAAAAAAAAATATTTAAAGATTGCACTTCCTTATAAGCTCCTTTTTGATGCTATAATAAAATATTTTTTATTTATTTTCTGCTACATAAACCTAATAGTATTGTTAACCTTAATTACACTCACCCCGCCACGCACTCTCAACATGAACTTAGACTTAGGAGTCGTGTCGTATAGCAAATCACATCTAAGTACTTTTACACTAATGCCGCCATTAAATTAAATCTTGAGCATCACACGTTATTACACATGTTATTTTTATTGCAATATGGTACTTCGTGGTGTGTTGTGGAGCGGTGGGGCCTTACATTTTGGGTTCACGTCTATGGCTCAGCTAGCATATGTTTCTGAAGTTTTCGCCTTTTGCGTTCAACTATTTTCAGTTGTTTTTGGTTTTTATCCTTTTCATATCCGTTTTAGCCATTGAGTTTTTTTCCCTTCCAGCCTTACAGAATAATGTTGCGCTAATTGCAACAGTTATGCCATGCCACATACACACGTGTGCTAAGCAGCTGTATTGTGCGGCATGTGACCTACGAACAATGCCAATACACCAGACATACATACACTCAGTGCACATTTACTTGACACACAGTGTAACAGCTAACGTACAAAAAGCACAAAGGATATTTCCGTTTTTTAATGATCGTTTTAATGGAGTTATAAAACTTTTTGCAAAAATAAAATTATATAATTCCTTTACAAACACAGTTCCATTAATTCATACCCACCCGCACAAACATAGAGTGACATATGTACATATACATGTATGTAAGTATGTTTGAAATGAAAAATTACTGAAGCCTTCGTACATAGATAGCGACATGTGATAACGCACCAATTGCAATCCATTACAGGAAACGGAAGATATGGCAGCTGGTATTTTCGCATATAATTATGTACGTACCCGTATTTATGTATACCCGGTACATATGTGCAGTTTTTGCCATATAATTATGTTCGCATTTTACTTTTCCGCAAATTGTGTTCAAATCGCGTATACAATAATGCGGTCATTGTGTCAGGAAAATAACCAGTGCTTAAAGTTGGTTGATTACCATTGTTTCTACGGTATCGGCACAAACATATGTTAATTTCCCTTCATTGTGGGTCTCTTGTGCTTCTATATGTCATGAATGCCACACAAAGTGATTTGGCTAACACCACGCCACCTGTAACCTAGCAGACGAACAAACGAGCCTTAATGGAATTGAAACCCTGAGTGCATAAAGAAGTTACTGTACTGCCACTTCATGGAGAAATGTAAGTTTATTCCACCGTAACACCTCGACATACCCTACACACTGTAACCACTTAAAATAATGCAGCGTGAAATGAGTTTTATTTAAACGTGCCACGTGACTTTTACACGTGTTTTATTATTGCTCATTACTGTGGCTGTGAGGTTTTTAATTAATATTTTTATTTCATTGTAATTTCCGTGCATTCGGAAATAATTGGTCTGCAGCATCACCTTGAAGGTATTAAGTCTTATTGCAGACTTACTCGCAGTCGAGAGCTATTTCACTTCATTTTATTTAATTGAATTTATATTTGCAATGCTTGAAATAATTAAAGTTAAATGATTAAAAATACTTTAAAGAAACCTCCAGGATGGGTAAATTAATATGTAAACTTTTGTATTAGGGCACGAATTCGGAAATATTCATCGACAAGTGTGAAATAAATTGAAAACTTTTAGAAAATAGCTCCCAAAATCCATACTGATTGATATATATAGATGTTCTTTTTCATTGCTATATTTTAAAGGTTTCCTCTATCTTTCTCAATTTCATCTGGAAAAGAGATAATAGAGAAAAAACTCAGAAAATTTCAACAATTAACTTACCAGTATCTGTTCTTTTTAATCAGGCCCAGGGCTTCCTCTGTTAAATATAGTTTTGTTTATAGTTTCTTTTTAATTAGTGAAGTCTTCCTTGATTGAAAGTACAATAATATATAACAACATAGAAAAAATAACAAAGTATTCAAAAAGATTTTTAATACAATATTTAAACTTCATGTAATAAATGCGCCGTATATATATCCCCTTACCTGAAATACAGACAAACTCCCATAACTCGAATTACCATTTACCATCGAGTTAGAGAATTTTTTTTTTTTTTGAAAGAAACTAGAATCACATTTTCAGATATTTATTTATTTGAAATCAAATACAGCACAAAAGCTATAGTGAAGGACAATATTCAGAAGTTAGGGTATGGGATAATTTTTGCCTTTATTTTCAGTAAAAAGAAATTCCAATTTATTTAAAGTCTTATAGTGATCCTTAGTTGTAGTATCATTCATTTGCAAATAAAAATTAAAAATTTTGAATAAGTCTTCCACTTCATTCTTGGAAGGCTAATGAACAATTTCATCCACCGAACCGAATCCGGTTGTGTTGAATTGTTCCTGTAGCATAAATCTTATTTTCTAAGAGAAAAGTCATCAATTTCATGGAGGTAAAATATCGATCTGTAAACATCTCACTGCCTTTGGAAACGTTTTTGGTCAGACTTTCTACAACTGTGCCTCCATTGCCCAATGATGGATTCGGTTTTCCACAGCGCCACGTTTTTGCTCCTTGATAAATGAAAAAATCATGGACAAGCCTATGCGGAGAAGCCAATAAAACAATTTTTTAGGCCTTTTGGTTTCGGCTTACATTCTACATACTGCTTTAATTGAGTAGTTCCAGTAAAGGGGAGCATTTGTTCATCGATACCCAATTTTTGACTCTTAGGAATTACATTGTATTTGTTTATAACTATATCTAAAATGGCTTGAATTTTCCAAAGTCTGTTTTTCTACTTCTCTTCGCAGTTTACTTCCAAATTATTTACAAAATTTATGTAATTTGTAAGCTTACAAACCGATCTCTTGGATTTTACGTTATTGCAGCTACTTTAATGGAGAGTCTATAATACATCCTACTTCTAAGGAGTTCCATACAATCTGCGATGATGTATACACTAACTAACTTTCTATATTCACTTGGGGTTGACTTTAAATCAACATTGCATTGCAATGCATGTATGTTACTTTACAAAAAGCCCAAAACTGTTTGTTCAATCACGAACATGAGTTTTGACCTCCGGCAGAATGTTCAATCATGAACATGAATTTATACCATATATTTAATTACTATAGTTTATATTATCACCTAAATTCTTAGAATAATGTACTAAGGAAAAATATAGATAAATAGTAACATTTTTTAGCAACCGTATTTAAATTATTAAAATAAAATATATTCATAAAAACAATAGGAGGAAAATCCCAAGTGTTGGGACTTCCGTCCTTTTTTAACCTTTTTTAACCTTTTTTGACAAATGTAATACAGTCCATTAAAATCATAATAATTTAACCTTGATGTAGAAATTAGTCTTAAAATATTTTTGTATAAAAACACAACATTATTTTAAATAAAATCAGTAGCTAAAATATACTCAAACTGTGTACTTCATTAAAATAAAAGTACACTGTTCGTTGATATAATCACATAAATAATTAAAAGGTGTTTACTTCAATTGATTACCAATATTCCATGAGTCCTCTTGGGAGATTTCCTGCGCATTGTGATCTAGCAATTCATTATCACTGTCATCAGAAGCGTCATCAATATGACTCTTTAACAATAGCTCCAAAATTTTATCTTCAGTGTATTCTTTCCTCATTGCCATTTTGTACCAAGTGGACATAATATGTTTTTCAGAAAATATCATAAAAATATAACTGCTAATTATTTACATTTTTATTGAATTTAAAGAAAACAAGATTTTAACCAAAACAAAAGTATCAAATATATCGAAAAGCAAGCAAATAGTACAAAAAAAACCGAATTTTTCTTGCACTCGACGATAAAAGCAAATTCTCAAGAGGTGGTCAAACACTTTTGGCATTATTTTAAAGTATTCCCAAAATTACAACAAAAAGTGCCCTAAATTAAGAACCAGAGAACTATTAGCGGGCTGTACAGATCGATATACAATAATAAAGCTTTCAGAAATGGTAGTGGAAAAGTGTCCAGCTAGCTGCACGCCAGGACCGAAGAGGTTAAGCTCTCAAACTTTAGTTCGAATACATTTCTTCGTTTCTCTTCTACTCTTCTTATTCCTTTTTCTTTACTTATAATTGTGTCTTTTTTATAATTGAATTGGTTTTTCTTTTTCTCACATTATATCTAGATCCGTAAACCCAGTTTAATTTTGTATATTCATTGTATATTTTATTACAATAAATCTTTTAGAACAGACAGATGGATTGGGGATTGTACTATTTTTTTTTCTTTAATTCTCCTCTTTCCTCTTTTTCCCCCTTCTCCTTTACTTTTTCATCTCTCTTTAACAATGTTACTTTTTTTAATTACTTTCTGTAAAAAATGTGTACACTTTGATTTCTATTTTCTTTTTATTCCTATTCCATATTTCTTATCTCCTCTAATGCTTATTTCTTTCAACAAGTCTCATTATGTTCCTCTTATTATAATTTTAGTCATTTCTTCCCAACTTTTACACTTTTTCTGTCTAACATTCCATAAGTCTATATACTTGCGTATCTTTCCTTTTCCTATTCGTTTCTGTCTGTACATTTATTTTTTCAAAGTATGCATTTTTAAAAAAAAAAACAGCATTTGACGTCTGAAATCATCGATCATCCGATACAAAATACTTCTTTGTGACATCATATTTTGATACTAATTACAAAATATTTTAAAAAGAAAAACACTAAGACAAATGAACCACAAAAATAAAGTGTATATAATATATCTCGCTTCATGAAAGTTGACATACAGATCAACCGGTCGCCAGTATTCAGTACTCTGCCTATAGACGATGTTAAAGATTTTAAGCAAAAATCTTGGCTTAAGTATTTACAAAATTCAATTTATACAAGAATTTCAATTCCAAGATCAACGGTTTTTGTTTTCAGAAAAATAAAGACATCGTTGAACTATTGCAAGACTTTGTGTATTTTCTCAATTTATTCAGATTTCAGTTAATTTGTTAAAAAGTATTCACCGACATACCTTGCCAACTGTTTATTAGTGTTGTTTATTGCTTTGATGTCCTTTATTCATTCATATGAAATGTTTTTTATAGTCTAATTATGATATTTGATTCAATAAACTAAATTGTGAATAATTGTAAGACATACTTTGCCTAGAACCATCGACAATATAAAATAAAATTTTGATGATAACATAATCTCGAGAAACGAATTAGTTACCAATCCGCAAAGAGCATGTGATCTAATGTTGCTATACAAGTTTCTGTGGTGGTACTTCTAATCGTTGGTTTGTGTGAATTACCTAACTTTGATTAGGAAACTGACTTCTGACACTACCTGGTGTACCGGTATAAAGTGAGCGTAAAGATACAAATGTTCCGACAGGGAACATTTGTTGTGAACGAGCCTTTATTTTTTTTTGTTTGTTTGCTATGACATGTGTGAAATATATTTAGTATACTTCAAGTCATTGAACAGACCACATCATATTTTTTCATCGTGTTAAAAATGTCGAATTTTGTACCAGAAAGTGATGATTTGCGGAAAGCATTTTTTGTTTTCATTTGAAGAAAAGTGGTGCAGAGTCGCATCGAATGCTTGTCGAGGCATATGGTGATCATGCTCTATTAGAAGCAACATGCAAAAGATGATTTCAACGGTTCAGAAATAATGATTTTGATGTGAGAAATGAAAAACGTGGAAGACAGCCAAAAAAGTTTGAAGACGCCGAATTGCAAACGATATTGGATGGAGATGACACTTTGGGTCAAAAGCAAATGACAGAAATGTTAAATGTTGCACAACAAACAATTTCTGACCGTTTAAAAGCTATGGGAAAGATCCCAAAACCTGGTGAAACCGTCAATGCTGGTCTCTATGAACAACAAATGATAAATTTGAACCATGCATTGATCGAGAAACGACCAGAATGGGCCAGAAGACACGGCAAGGTAATTCTGCACCATGACAATGCACCTGCACACAAAGCAAAACGGGTTCAGGATGCAATCAAAACACTTGGCTGGGAGCTGCTACCCCACCCGCCGTATTCACCAGACTTGGCTCCTTCCGACTACCATTTGTTTTCATCGATTGGACACGCATTGGCTGAGCAGCACTTTGATTCCTACAAGGAGGTCGAAAATTGGGTGTCTGGTTGGTTTGCTTTAAAAGACGAACAATTTTTTTGGCGTGGTATCTACAAATTGCCAGAAAGGTGGTCAAAATGTATAGAAAGCAATAGCCAATACTTTGAATAAAATCTTTTTTACTTTCCTCTTGATAATTAGTGTTTTATTTTCACCAAAAAACTCTCATTTCATACCGGTACGCCTAATATTACAGAATAGAATTGAGAAAAATTGACGCTCAAGTATCATAAAATCTTTACTGCTCCAATACCATAAAATCTTTACTGAATATAAAACTAAATTTGTGAATATTATTTTAATATAAAATTCAATACATTTTAAAAAACTATGTTTCTTAACAAAATGTCATAATTGCGAAAAGATCTTCCATAACTTGGATTCCTTTTCAGTATTTACACAAAAAGAAGATGTCAAAAAACTCAATTCATTAAAGTATGACTTAATTTTTTTAAGTTTTTTTAAATTAACCATTTTTAAGATATTGAACGTTATTTGAGTAAAAATTTTTCTTGGATAGACCATTCTTAACCATCCTATTCCCAACAAGGCATATTTACTTTTCTATTCTGTAATTATTAATTATTAATAGACCAAAACTGAAATTTATAATAGACCACAACTGAAAAACAGAAATATTTTAGATTGTTAAATTTTATTATAATTTCTTACATAAACATTATCAATATCTCTTCACATCAAAATAAGACATAACCAATTTTACAAACAAAAAAAAAATATAGCATGAAAAATATACATATTTCTTTAAAAAATTTAGCTCTCTTTAACAATTAGACTTTCTTGTCCATCCAATTCAATTTTGTTCTCCATAATATCTTAACTATCTAATACCCGCTTCCATTAAAAATTTAAATATTCAATCATTTTCGAAATTTAATTCCACGCAACCTTTTTGCGTCCAAATTTAGGACGCTGAGCACTTTGAATACTGACTACAGAGGGACTAGTTCTTTTAATTTGTTCATCGACGCTACCTGCAATGCTAAGGTTTTCAATTGATTTTGTTATTTGAGGTTCAGAAGCATTTCGTTCGAGCTCTAATAAACTTTTGACAGTATCAACGGATTTTGTTGAACGTGGTGTACTCACTGGGGATTCCGCTTCTGGTAATTTATTATTCGAAACAGTGGGTTTTAGTAAACGCGGTGAAGGAACGTTTTCTTCCCCTTGTATCAAACTCTTGACTCTTTCACTGCAATTAGTTGATCGTGGCGTATTCACTGCAGATTCTGTTTGTGGAATGACTGCGTTTGATACAACAGGTCTTGGTGTTAGTTTTCGTACATCTAAAATGGCATTCCCAGATTGTTCTTGCTCCTCTGTCAGCTGTTTCAATTTTTCATTTAATGTCTCGATAGAAGTAAGATGTGCAGTGCGTATGTCTAAAACATCGTTTTGCTTTTTTAAATTTTCATCTAGTTTCATTGATAAGTTAACTTGCTCCGTATTTAACAAATTTTTGATTGCTTCATAGCGTTCCATATGCTCATCCTGCCATTTCTTTTCACAACCTTGCATACAGATTTTTGCTTCAGATTCATACATTGCATCAATATGTGAAAGTATAAGCGCTTCATTCCCAAGTTCATCCTGATATTTCTTAATCAAATGATCAAAATCTTCACGCTTAGTGGCTACTGGCTGTACACGTTTTAGAATATCTATTGAAAGTTGCAATAGCTTACGGTAGATATCAGAACGTGCACGCATAACTACTTTTATCTTTTTGAGGTTGTAAGCGTTTAAACCTTCAATTGGTTTACACACAACCTTTGCGCTCTCATTTAACAATATGAATTCTTTCTCCAAGTCTTCCAGCTGATCACGCATTTCATTTTCTTTTTTTTTTAATTGTTCGGTTTCACCTTGTCGTTCCTTGAGTTCCTTCATATGACGCTCTTGTAGTGTACTAATTTCTTGGATTTCTTTTTCACGTATTTCTTGACACTCCTTTTGTGCTTGTTCAGCTTTGTTTATTTCTTCTTGCAAACGCAAATTCTGTTCTCGCGCTTCGGCTTCATCCTTATCACGTTGTATTTGATCATCTATCTTTTTATCTAGCCAATTTAGTTTGGCCAGTACCTGATTATCAGATTTAGACTTAAATAATGCATTTTCGTCATCATTGCCATAACGCATTCTGCCAAATAATTTGGCTTCCATTTCTAATTTACGTTTCATATTCTGCCGCAATTGTTCATTACCATAGACTCTTTCCAACATCTCAGTTTCTGCGGTAATTCTTCGATGCCTTGGCTTCTTTTTTTCAAGTATCTCCTTTTCATACATATCTGTTTCTTTCTTCAGCAATTCACGTAACTTTTCTCGTCTTTCCTTGAGAGATTTCTCTTTTTCAATATTTTCTCTCTTCTTTTTAAGTTTCGCTTCAGCTTTTTCGTAATACTCTGGTTTGGTCCAATTAGCATAACGACTTGTTACTTTATTCCAGTGATTGTAGTACTGATTAACAGCCTCAACTCGTTCTGCGTGCTGAACTTCCATATCACGGCGGTGTGCATAGGCCGCCTGCAACTGTTCTGTGTTCAAAGGCATGGTGCGGTATTAACTGAAAATATAGAAAATGAAAAAAATTTTAATAATTTCTATATTAAAAAAAGTGAATTTCTCTTTGTTATTAATTGCATTAGTATAATTTAATTAAAGAACTAAAATCAACAGTACATGTTTAAATATAATAAATTCAAATTTGAATATATTTTCTTTGTGCAATTGATCGTATGATAGAGAGTGGCTATATAGTTTATAATCTATCTGTTAAGATCATTTCAAAGTGTGTTTCAAATAAGAACATTTTACAAAAGCTTTAAAGCACAATTTAACTTTGAACAGTGAAGACTTTTGATACTAGTTATGTCGACATGATAAAAAGAAACCCAAGACAATAAACGTAAAAGTAGTATTATTTTCCCAGTCATATAACGTTTATTATTATTTGTATCGTCATCACAGTAAAGTTTACACGGATTAATTTAATTTGAGAAGTGAGTAACTAAATACCGTTCATCGCAACATTTATTGGGAAGTTCTCTTAGAAACTGAATCGCACCAAAACTCAATGATCTATCATATACAATATTTTTTCACGATAGTACACTATCATCTCTTCTGTCCTTGATCGCAAACTTTTTCTCAATTATTTGTTTAACTCAAGTATTTGTTGATATTCAATTATCTATGCCTATCAATCAAATCAATACTATCTTTTCTTAGATTAGATTTAAGAGTCGCGTGTTGATGCAAATATCAACATTTATGCTCCGAGACAAAAGTCCCAATTTCTCATTGTGATGCCCTTCCTTAAAGTTGTTAGCAGAAAGTAATTTACACTGATTATTGTTTTCAATGTGGCTCTACGTTTTATCTTTGTCAGATTATTTGGTTTTTAAGATGAAATTACTGAGATCCAATAAGCTTACTTTTGTTAACTCTGTTAGACGAGTGTGACAACAGTTTCCTAGACATTGATGACTTTGAGGCAAAGGTATAGAAAGTGAATGATAGTCACACTTCCTCTTCATTATGATAACTTCTGTATAATAGACTTGTTTCTATACATCAATGTGGAAGCAATGATGTCATAGCACAGTACCCCGTTAGTTCTCCGTTAGGTTCTTAACTTCAGATGTTATTAGATAGTTCAACCTAATTTCTATATGATAAATTTAAAATATGGTGTACTTTTTAGTCTTCTTATTTCATCAAATTAGTAAAACGTCTTATTTCATCAAATTAGTATTTAACGTAGTGCCACCTAATTTTCTCAAGCACAGTCGATACGTTATATAAAAATCTGTATACATGTGAAAATTCCTAATATCCTATTGCATGGTACGTTGAGTAATAATCTCAACGTTTGGGATTGATGCTTTTGCATAATATCAATCCTTAAACGACTGGATAAGCCGCGTTCTTTAGTTCACACAGGTTTTATTGTGGTTTTGTATATAAGAGATATTTAATCGGTTTCAATGTTAAAATATTTACGTTTTGTTTAAGTATATATTCTACAGTTGAGATTTATGTCAAGATATATGCCAAGTTATTTTATTTGCTACTTTTGGCTATAACAATTTCAATGGAAATTTCATAATTAATATAATTTAAAGAATTTAAAGAATAAAACTGCATGCTAGAACTTAGAATTTACTTCTAATGAATTAAATATTTTGAATGAAATATTAACCTTTCACCTATAAAAAATATATCTGAAATAACAAGTCAGAATAGTTAACGGGTCTTTACACTATAACAATATTTAACTTAGTGTTATATACTCGCAATTATTATTTTTTTATTATTTCCTTATCCCGTTTTCTCAGCCATTATGTTAATTGTTTAGATAAACTGTAATTATTTCCTTTTTTAATATCCGTTTCCTTTTATCGTACCACAAATGCTTTAAATTCTGCACCACAGCTACTGGTAAATTACTACATCCACGAACTTCAATCAAGATTGTAGTATTTTTTCCAGAATCAAGAGACAAGTAAATAAAATAAGCAGCAACACAAACACAAATGTCCTTTGTGCGACGACAACAAAATATTTTATTTCCAGCAGAAAAAAGAACAAGCAAATTAACGAAGCAAGGATATCACCTTTAGCAAAATTAACATTATGTCTGTAGCAGTAGCTGAAGCTGAAGCAGAAGCAGGAGCAGTTCTCGTACAAAGTAAGTGTGAAGGGCTTTTATCAACGTCCTTGTTTGGATTGCAAAAAGCGTGATTATTGCACCATTAACACTACTTTACGATATCCTGTGCAAATGATGCGATAATGTTAATTCCACTAAGTGATTTAAGCGGTTGAACCAAAATGTCAATCGATATGTTTTTCGTTGCAGTAATTAGTTTCACCGATTTGGTTTCGGTAATTGTAGCCAAAATATTTACTTAACACTATGGTTTTGCTTTGTGAATCCAGAGTCAGTAAAATTGTTTCAAACATTTTATAGATTTTAGTTTAAATGTGGTTCGACTAGAAAGACTGATGGAAATGTTGAAAGTGATATAATGATTCGGTTGTCACTTTTATGAAGTTTAAATCAGTAATGTATAAATCACATAATTAGATATTTTTTATTGTGTGTTGATGGGTTTATAGTAAATTCCTGACAAAAGAATTATAAGCAAATCGTAAAATGATATTAAAAAACTTAAATATTTAAATTAAATAATACAAGCAAAATGGATTGAAAGAAAGACAATCTTCAATTATCTCTGGAATGGAATGATCCTTTGTACTTACTGTCAAAATGGATTGAATGAAAGACAATCTTCACTTATCTCTCGAATGGAATGATCCTTTGTACTTACTGTCGAAAAAGCTTTCGAATTATTGAACATAATGCCATATAGAATTCGCAATGTAAGAAACGAATATCAGAAAAATTTATAGGCATATTTATAGCATATAGGTAATGTATGCTGACACAAGTAACAATATCATTGTAACAATATCAATAACCCAAAAACATCATGAGAAGAGTTAAACAAGGCTGCATTTTGTCGCAACTGCTCTTCATTACTACGATAGGTGACAATTTAAGCGAGGTTAGTCGTTCAGTGAAAGGCATAGTGTGGAAACTTTTCCTCAGACTAGAAGACCTTGATTATAATGACAATTTACACCTTTTAAGCAGTTCATTCAACGATATTGCATAACAAACTAAACGAGATTCATTCTTTTGCAGCAAATTAAACTTACGTAAAACTAAAAGCCTTCACATTAATACACGAGTTAATTCAATTTATAATAATTCCCGCCCATTTACTTTAGATAGCAGCGCAATCCAGGATTTTATGTCTTTCAATTACCTGGACTGCACCAGAATGTCAAGGATATAGATGTCAAAGTCAGCAAAACGAGAAAAACTTTGGGTTAATTAAGAACAGTATAGTCATCACATCAAATTTCAAGATCAACAAAAATGGAAATCTACTTATTGTGTTTGAAATCTATGACGCGCTATGAAGCAACACGTCTGAAATAAAAAAGCTTCAAAGTTTCAATAACAAACACCTACTGATAATCTGCAAAGTATGCTGCCATAATACAATAAGCAACGAAACGCTCTGGTAACTTTGTAATCAAAAAGAAATTAAATACTTTATAATGAGAAGACACTAGAGATGGATTAGGGCACGTTTCGAAAAAACCCATTTATACGAAAACCAGAGACACCATGTAATAAATGGTGAAGGTCGGTGATAGCAGAGCTTGAGTCTACAGAACGGAACTGGACACAATTAAAAACACAACAAAAAACATCTCAAAATAAAATAAGACATCGTAATTAGATTGAGACCATATGCTCTCAAGTAGAGTGAACAAAGGAGAAAAAATCACTGCAATAGAATTAAGAAGTCAACATAGCCTTTCATCCCTAAAATTTCTCTGGTTGATAATAAATAAATAAATCTAAATATGGTATTTGTTGGGATGATTATCTATTATGCTGAATTGTTAATACGCTCTTAACTTTATGTCGGCGTGGGTGTCAAATTACCTCAACACATAATTGAAATAAATATATATCTTTCTTATCAAGAGGTTTTTCGAAAAGTAGTGAACTACAACAACAAAAATTCATTTTAAATTATTTTAGTTAATTGACGTTTTGGCTGACCATACAGTTGTTTCAACATTAGCCGCGTATGGACCGCGGGCTGTGCTTTGGACAGCCCTGGACTAGATCATCAATATGTATCTGCAAAAAGGTAGAAAGTCTATTTGCAGTTACAATAGGATATAGGATGCAACATCGTCAGCATACGAGGATAACAAATTGGGTTATAGATAATGTTTAAATAGAATATTTTTCAAGAAATTATTTTATTGTCACCATATCTGCTAAGGGTCTCTCATTACTGAGATCATTATTATTATTCTCATCATTCATTCCTGATATTTCAATATTTTTCAGAAGTATACTTACAGTTGAATGAAATTGATTAGATGTTTTTAAGGAACACGAAAGATTAGTAAGAAATAATGCAAAAACAAAAGGTACATGTAAATTAAAAAAACAACAAATTTGCAACCGCAACGATGTTGTTTTCTGCATAAAAATTCATTTTATTTTCAAAGCGAGTAACTTCTTAATAAGTAAATTTTCCATGTCTGTTTTAATTAATATAACTAACAATGTGAAGGATTTTTTATAAATAACAGTGAAGCTTTAGAAGTGTTCCATGTTTAGTGTACTATATGGTGGGTTATACAAAACATACGAGTATACATATTGAATTATAAGTAATTGATTGAAATCTAATAATAACAAAAATTGTCGGATATAGTATGAGTCCTTGATTTCTTTTATGTTGTTTCTTAAAAACAAATTTTCTAAGTAAATCAAATATTTAGTGAACTTATTTCGAACAATTTACTAAATTAAAGCTTTTTCCACTTTGTTGCTACTAAACTGATATCAAATTAAATAAAAACTAAAAGGAACAATATAGCATGAAAGTAAAAACTCTGGAAAAGCGTGTATTTTTCGCTTTCCCTGCCACTTGATTATGTTAATGAAATTCATGAAAGTCGTCTGCCCAATTCTGCTGTGCAGCATAACAAAGACAATAAAATAATTCTCAAAGTAAATTGCCAACTCGAAGAATATATTTTTATAACAAACTGCGAATGTACGAGAAGAAAAAGAAATCAGGGCTAAAAAAAAATTAAGAGAAATGAAATAAAATAAAAATGTAAAAATGTAAAAATGTAAAAAAAGATGCTCGGAAAAAATAAATGAAAAACCAGAGACGCCAAATTTTACGAGCCATGTCGACCGGCAAATGGTAAGCGCGGAAACGGAAACAACAGAAATGCTTCCTTTCACTAAAATTTCGTTCGTTTTAAGAATGAAAGGAAGTGATTGCCAAAAGATGGCGATTGCGGATGACACTGTTTACCAATCTAATAGACGAAATGTGTCAAAAGCTTTGTTATAAAATTACCACAAAAAGTAACAAGAAAAAAGGTATTATGTAAAGTAAGAATCTATAATATCTATATGTATGTATGAATGTATATATAAACATACATACTTATACTAACACTTACTATGAAGACCATGAAAAAAAGCAAATATAAATGAAATACAAATATTGAGAACTAAGTGCGTAAATATTTTATTAAATCACACAATCTCAAGCGAAAAAAAAAAACTAAAAATTTAAAATAAACAAACGAGATAATTATTGTGAGTCATTGCTGAGATCTCAAGTGATAGGTCAAGAGTGGGTAGATTATACTTTTCATTATTTTTTTTTTAAATAAAAAAAATACTCGCAACTAAACTTTTATTTGCTCAAATGTGTAATACAGGGGAAGAACTAAAGATTATTTATTACACAAAAAATATTTGTTTTGTTTAATAAAAACATATAAAAAATATTATTTATTTCCGATTACAATGAAAAAAAAAATATGCAAAGTTGTTTATTTATTGAAAGTGAAAATAATATTACAAAAAAGTTTATTATTATTTAGTAATAAATTAATAAATAATAAATTTTTCTAAAAATGTTATAGTTTTGAAGAAAAATATATAGTATAAGTACATGGAATGCAATTGTTAAACGTATAAAGCCAGTATTTATCTTATATTATTCTATAATGCTAATATATTTTATTTTGTATTATTTTTAACATAATTTGAACATTTTAGTCAATTGACAAATCTAACAACATAGTAATAACAGAATTGTTATTATGTTGAGACTAGTTGAGTCAGTACACTTTACTCTCAGTTAAGCGCGAGGTTTCTTCATAACCCCTATCTACGCCTTGACTGTATTATTTTTTATTACTTCATCACACTAAGCGAAAATTGACCTCAGATAGGCATACCTCTCCGAGGAACCTGTAACCATACTGAGATTCGATAACGCGGTGTTAGTATATCTGCCAGATTCGTAAATAATTTCAAGACTGTATTCTTTATGTATTTTCGGATCGGATCAATTTTAAGGTCCTTGTGGATGTCATTCGTCTTAATGTACAGTGGTACCCTGAAAAGTCTTTTCAGAGCCTGGCGTTGTGTATGAAATACATTCTTAATTTGCTAAAAATTTTAATCAAAATGGCAACTGCTTGTGTTGTGTAAAATATCAACTATAAAATATCCCACACCTCTTTAATTTCAACGAAAGTCTCTTTTCTCTCAATTGCAGGACATACCTACACTAGATAAAAAAAGGGACGGACATTTCGCACTGCATTTCACAGATTACGTAGGTGTTAGCGTTATTTACATCAAATATTGGTGCATTATGTTACATCATATCATACTAACATTAGGTTTAAATATATTGAGAGAATACACACTGCGACTTTGAGATCTATAGAGTTCCATTCATGGCCTTAGAATATATCTCCAAATCTAACTTCTCCTATTAATTATAATTTTGAACCTAAATTTTCTTCTTTAAAGAATCACAGTATCAAAATTATTTTATTGCCAACAGCTGTTAAGCTTGACTAGAATATCACTACCAAAACTCAAAAATCCAGAACTTATTCCTTGTTACCTTTCAAATAGGACACTTAGTTAATTAGTTCACAATTGCTTTAGCGGATTGTAACTTCATGATAGAAAATCTGAAATATCGAAATATTTCCCTGTCTCACACTTTCCCTTGAGGAAGTATATCATTTTACTAATATCACTTCTACTACTTTACAAATATCTTAGAAAAATCATTACAGATTTATAGGAGGAAATCTTTTTCTTACTAAAATAGATCATGTAAAATATATCTGGTAAGTCATGCCGTCTCATTGAATTTGTAGGTGCCACCAATAACAGCGTTTAAGCGCAACTTAAACTTCTTAAGCTACTATTTTATATTATGGTTTCTTGAAAGATAATTTTCTGCAGTCTTTTATTTCTCATTTGTTCTCTACTTTACAATATACTGGAGTTGCCACTAGAACTTTTGAAAGATTATAAGAAATAAAAAAACAAGAACAACTCAAAAACAATATTTGATGTAAAAATTTAGATATATGAACTAAAAGCAGCGTCTTATATTACCAATGAGTTATTAATGCGCATACTATTTACCCGATACATAATGCCGATAAGGGGACTGAAACATACTAAGAAAATCTAAACAAAATTAAAGTATATGCAATTTATATATGTCATTTTGAATGCAGTTTCTAAACATTAATTTTTATATAATATCTCTGTGACCTTACATTCACTTTGGGTTCAAGAATATATTAACGTTTGCGGAACATTTTTTAACATCTTTAAATATATAATGGATATATAATATATAATCACAACTTCTTATAACTTGTTATATAAGTTTATAGCTTTATTGTCAAGTTTTTTGAAGGAATTAAAATTGGATCCGCTTATTAAGTAGTAGCTTTTTTTCTTCATTTCTCAAATTGACAATTTAGCTTACAAATATGGCAAGTACATATAGGCAAAGGCTAAGCAATAATAAATATAAGTTCCTATATTTTACTAACTTACAACTATTAAATTGTAAAAGCAAAAAGTAGAATAAAATATTAATTTCATTTTTTCTTACAAATAATAATTACTAACATTTTGCAGGGAGTGTAAAATGTAAAACTGACTATCGAGAAAGTTTTTACTTTGAATGATAAGAAAAATCTTCAGTTACAATTCTTTTTTTAAATTTGGTCATTTTCTGTTAAATATTTCTTACTTATTTTATTGCTTTTCACTGGAGTTGAGTTTTTATTCGTGCTTAAATTGTCGAAGTGGAAAATGTGATTTTTTTGTACTTTCCCTTTTTAAAAATATTGTTTTTGCTATAAAATCTCAAAAAAATACATTTTGCTAGATTTGTGCAGAGAGAAAAACCAATAACGACTGCAGCGGCTTAGTATAAATTCTGAGCTATTTTATTTGATAAAGGTCAGAAACGTAATTGTGGTCCTAAGTAATTGAAGGCAGCTCTACTAAAGTAGTGGGATTTAAAAAATAAGTAAAATATATAGGAGAAAAAATAAATTTATAAAAATTTTAATAATCATAAGAAAATATTGCAAAATTAAATAAAAAAAATTATATAAAAAATAAACAAAGCTTACATTAAAATTTACAAATAAAAAATTCGATAATTACATTAAAATAAATAATTAATCAAAAAGAAATAAGTAATTAAAAATAAATAATTAATTCAAAGTAAATAATTAATGACAAATAAGTAATTAATGTAAAATAAAAAACTAAGTATTTCAGCATAAATTAATAAATAAGTGGATTAAAAAAAATCATAAATTAAAATAAAACAACAAAATAAGAAATAAGAACTTAAAAAGTTTAACAAAACTTAAATTAAAATATAAAAAATTTAGAAAACAAATTTAAAGTGATTAAAATGTTTACTAAAATGTATTTCACACAAAATATACAAAAAGTTTTCATCATTTTAATATTAAGCATTGCAGGTAAGATAAAATATTTATTACTAAACATATATACACAGATATTAAAAATAAACCCTACACATATATAACCTTTTTAAATGCTATCACATTTTTTTAAAAGAAGAGACATAACCTATAAATGGGTGTATTGTACAAAAAAAAAACTAAGCATCCTTTACTATACTGTCTTTTTTACAACTTAGGAAAGAATTAAATATCTACATACAGTTAATAACATGATATTAGATATAGATCACATGGATACAAATTTCAAACTTGGCAGAAACTATTATTTTTCTGGTTTTATATTTATTTATTTTTTTTTTACTATAGACTTTTTTTGAATATGTAAAATGAACAGATTATCAACCAGACCATAACATATTTTCATCGCCAGCCAGTCAATTAGAAAACTTAGATTTAGACTTAGACTTAGATCTGTAAGAAAAGATTTTACGGCATAAAAAATCTTCTTACAGACGCCGCACTTGAACATTTTATTCCGATATTGTTTAGGCTACTCCAGATGATTTCTGAAGTGTCCCGATTTTGCAATGAATTTTAGCAAAATCGCCTGTTATAAGCAACTTCTTCTTTTATACTGAATACTTATATTATTGTATATAGTAGTTAAAAGTAGAGTTTTAGCATGAAAATCACTAATAAGAATTTGACATGTCATTTGGATCTCGACCTAAGCTATGTCGACATAAAGTTTAATGGAAAAACTTAAGCAAAAGAAGCGACTTTATTTAAATCCATTAACAAATCAGCTCGTTCTGATTTAATAACTACTTTTTAAAAGCAACGAACTATATTCTGAAGTAATCACTTAACACAAAATATTTGTTGTTGTTGTGATTTGAATTATGTTAGTGCTATTGCGCACTTTTACTCTATTGTGGCTGGGGGGCTTATCCCTGCCCCACACTAAACTTTAACTATACTAGAATCGTCATCATTTATTTATTTTCTAACTGATGACGGACCGTAGATCAGCATATCTTCCTGTGCGTCATGAGGTGGACTTAAGGTTTGTTAGAGCGGAGTTGAGCAACGTATCAACTTTGAATAATTTTAGAAATAAAAACTAATTTGTGTTACCTATTTACATAAAATGTGTTTTATATCTAGACAAATAAGTATTATTAACTTGTAAACAAGTAGTTAAGTGTTATATTTTTGTATAGAATAAAATAAAAATTGTGTAAATGATAATCTCACTTAACACATGATAGAATATTTTAATCTCTTGTTTAAAATTTAGTAAAACTGTTTATTATACAAGTGCATTATACTATGTATTCTTCCCCGTACCATTAACCCGATATCTTGTACTCAATCATAAAAATGTATCCTCCTCATCTATGTTTTCCTGTGGTAGCAATTCATATTTCATACCAATTTAATATTAAGAATTAAATCGATTTTCGATTTTAGTTGCATACTCTTTGGCGACAAAAAATTATTTTTTGTTTTTGTAAAATGTTTATCCGATAACGAAAAGCGCAGTGCAAAAAGTTACTCAAAATATCTGTTTTTACTAAAAATCCGAGGTCAAATGGCTGTATCCGGAAAGTCGATATCTTGCTTATCTATAGCTTTGATGAATAATAATTAATCTTTACAGGAGGTAGGGACAGTGTTTAAAAAAAGATGGATAAGTTTTTAAATTGAAGCATATGTAATTTACTATATTAATACTTGTAAAGCATCAAGTAATATAATATAAGTAACATAATATAAAACATCAATTGTTTATTTTATTAGAATATGCTATATAGAGGTACACTTTTTTCAATTGAAACTTTAATTTTGAGAATATTTCGTAAATAATATCAGATGGTCACAACTAGGCTTAAGTTTCTGGAAGCCCCACACACTCAGCAAAATCTTCAGCATTAGCATTTACCACACTTTCGCCTTTATAAATGCCTCTGGTTACTTCTAGTTTGACCTTTCCTTTTCTACCCATTATTACGAAGGATTCGTTTCTCCCTCCATCACAACTAACTAATATAATATAAGATGTCAATACTACATTTTATTGCCTTATTTATTCACTTAGTCTTAGATATAGACCTGCAAAAGAATTAAAAAATCAGCTGTATAAAGACAACATTTCAGTTTGAAAACCATCATACATCAGTGTTTTCAAACTTAAATAAAATTGGACTTATAGGTTCAGCTAACGAACCTGTTATATGAGACTTGTATTAACGCAGTCGAATTTGAACATTTAAGCGGATAATTCGAATTTTGCTTATTTATCTTAGCTCAACACTTGACAATGTAAACAGTTCCAGTCATTCAAGTAATTTAATCCGCATACAGTGAACTTTAACCATGAAATCTGATTTAAAATATATTTTGATTTTAAAATTCATATTTTTCATACCAATATTTAATGTATTAGTACAATAACCCACCCCATATGATAAAGTATTTAAGAATTTTAACTAAAAATTTCAATTTAAGAATGTAAGAATGTAAAAATGTAAAAATGAAGGTGCTTAAAAATGGACACATTCGAGTTTCAGATATACAAGCATTCTACTACATTCTACCGGTATTCATTAATTTTATCCAAAATATCTACCGCATCCATTTAACTGTCAAAAACTTCAACATGCTTATCAAGGGTCTATCAATTGCAAACCACAATACCAAACGCTTAAAAAGACCGCACGTAAATCAGCCTTAAAAGCGCAAAAACACTAAAAGCCAAGCACGTACTACACATTGGCAGATATAAACAACAAACAGACAGAGATGCGAGGAGCAATTTCCATAAAAATGAATATCGCGCACAATTTCATCAAATGTCAAACCAAATTCATCAATCTTACCAAAAAAAAGAAAAAAAATTTTTTTCCTTCCGGTTTAAGAGGAAATGCAAATATGTGTTTTAAAGAAAAAGCCAAGCTAAATTAAAACCCACACTTGCACGCATCCTGCCACATTCAAACTTCTGCCAACATAAATTGCAGCAAAGTGAATTTTTAATTCAAGTCCTGAGCAGTCAAACGCACTAAACTAAATGCATTTCAAATGCAAACATTTTACAATTTTTAGGAAAAATGAATCCAAAATAAAAAGAAAAACAAACAACAGAGAAAATCTTATCTTTCATTACTTTTTTCTACTTTTTCCTAATTTTTCTCTTCTTTTTTGTTGTATCTGCAGCACAACCGGCAATACATGCCGCACCAGCAACAAAAACCACAAAGACACACAACAAATTGTTATGGACACCACGTTCTGGTTGGCAGGCTGCACCGGCACGTTACATCACCCCAATTAATAGTGGTGCCAATGGTGGCAACGGCGTGCCCTTTGTGATCATTCATCATACCGCCACTCCGGAGTGCCACAGCAACGTAACCTGTGCTTCGATATTGCGTGCGATGCAACATACGCATCAGCAAGATCACGGCTGGGACGACATTGGTTACAATTTTCTAATCGGAGGTGGTGGGAGCAAGGATATAGGCGGTGGAAAGTACGCAAATGAGTTTGCTGAGATTTATGAGGGACGTGGTTTTAATGTCTCTGGTGCACATGCTGCACCATACAATCAACGCAGTGTGGGCATTGCATTAATTGGAAATTGGTCAGGTAAGTTGCTTAGCTTGTGCTGGCAGGCAAACTATGGTGAACTATGTGAACTACGTGAACTATGTGAACTGTGGTCGTGTATGTGGTAAATTTTGTTGTGATTTGTTCGTATGTTTGTATGTTTGGATGTAATAGGATAAGAAAACAACTTGGCCAAATAATTAATATCTTTCCGAAAGAACTGTTTGGTTTGGTTTGGTGCTGTGCTGCGGTTGATGGAGTTGAAAGAAAGATGTCCCATGTTTAGGCATATAAGATTAATTGTTCGGCCAACAGTTGTGTGGATGAGGAATTCCGTATTGAAATTTTAGTAGAAAAATAATACTGTGAGGAATTAAAAAAAAATGGTTAAAAATGAAAAATAAAATAGTAATACTTAGTAATACTTATTTTAGCTAATTTTTGGACTGTTTCGGATACCGACAAATATTCTTCATCAATGGTCGTGGAAGTCACTTAGTGGGTCATTTATGTGTATATAATTTTAAGACGGCTAGTATCAAAAATTGAACCCTATCAAATTTCAAATATGGACTGATGTGTTAGTAAAATAAAATACATTTATTTTACGGTACTTAAATTTTCAGTTAAGACATACATTTGTTGAGTACTCATAAGCAAGCCACGTTATTACGCGTACGTTATTAGTTGCAACAAACGCATAAACCACAGCTATATAAATTTACTTAATAATTGAAAATGTTTGTCTTGTCAAATTAATACACTATTGTCCTTGTATTTCCTTACGTTACTCTATTTTGAATACAAAGCAGATTCGTTGTCATAGCACAGAAATAATTTATAAAAATGCAATATATAAAATTTAAAGTTATTTTCTTCGTAGAAAGGCTAAAATTTCTCCGAAGAGGTGGTGTGTTAGTCCATATACTACATATTAATATGTTAAAATGTCGGGCTGACCGAACAACTTTTTCGAGTATACTCATTATTGTCTTTAGACATAACTCATTAGTTTATTAGTTCTTCTTTATGTTACTTTTACTACTATTGTCCATTTCCCTTAATAGGGGAAAATAAAAATTCTTAATAATTCTTCTTAATCTGTCTCTATCTGTCTCTCTATAAATGTCGTTCCAAGTATATCGTGCTTCAGCTAGTCCACTTTCGACCGTTCCCTTTCACGTTTTCGCTGGCGCACCTGGTCTTCTGCTACCTTATGGATTTCATGCCAAGGCTTGCCTCGCTATACATTAAGACTGAAAAGTTTTCGGAAATTCTCATTTAAAATTCGCGCGCTGTATATTTTTCGATATTTTAAGTTTATGTAGTTTGGCAGCACTGTCCTTAATTACTATGCCAAAAATGAGCTCGATCTGTCAGACAGTTCGTTTACGGCAGCTGTTGAAACCAGTTCACCTCAGTAGTGCGTTGCGAAATGTCTTCGACGGTCGTACGACCGTCCTGAAAGGCTTTGTACCACTCATAAACTTGAGTTTTCGATAAAACTGATTCCCCATAAGCCTTTTGTAGCATTCGCAACGATTCTGCACACGAAATTTCGTTCGAAACACAAAATTTGATGCAAACTCTTTGTTCAATTTTTTTTTCCATTGTTTTTTTCGCAACGCCCTACTGAGGTGAACTGGTTTCAACAGCTGCCGTAAACGAACTGTCTGACAGATCGCGCTCATTTTTGGCATAGTAATTGTCCTTAATTGCTGCCAAACTACATAAACTTAAAATATCGAAAAATATACAGCGCGCGAATTTTAAATGAGAATTTCCGAAAACTTTTCGGTCTTAATGTATAATTTATCGGTTGTCGAAGTGTATATGGCCTATCCACTTCCTTATTTTTATATTATTTTCTGTAGCTTTTTGAGTCGTTTGTTTTGCAGGCGCTCGTTTGATATACAATTTAGCCATCATATTCTCAGAATTCTACGCAACTATTTGACAAACACTTGAATCTTTTTCTCTACATGTTTAGAGTGCTTCCATGTTTCAAAACCGTAGTACAAAATAGATTACACATTTGTGTTGAAAATTCGTAGTTTGGTCTGCCTCCTAAGTTCACTAAATCGCCATATTTTGTTCAGTTTGCCAAATGCGGGATTCGCTTAATTAAGTTTAATTATTTATTAGTTATTAGACAAGATATTTTGCCGTAAACATTTAATTGAATTACAAATATGTATGATTAATCTATTTTTGAGTTTAATATATAATATATATATATATGAACCGATTGTAATATATTCGATGTAAAAATAATAAGTTTAATTTAATATTACGACTTTTTAATCTCTATTTTACTTAAGAGAACGAATACAAGAGATTAGTAGTAATAGATAGTAAAAAATTACTTGTCAACATTTTATATACTAAAAATAATATTTTTTACTTTTATATACTTTTTATCCTAAATACCCTTTAAAGTTATTAAAAACTTTTATTTTATTCATACTTAAAGAGAACATCTATTCCTTAAAGTACTTTAACATCTATTCCTTAATGGCTTTTAGAGAGTCCTAAGAGGAAACAGCTTCTATTGGCTGCTTACTCTATTTAAATGACTAACTGTTTTACTACATTTTATTAATAAACTAGGACTTACAGGTTACTCTGGGGATAAAGCCTTCATTTCTTACGTACATATTCAATTGAACTAAGTAACTGGCAAATTTAAAGAAAATAATAATATGGCCAAACTTCCATAACTCGAAGTCCAATTTTGCAAAGAAAAGGTTTGATTTATGGAGACTTCGAGTTAGAAAATTTTTTTATTTTTTTTTTTTATTTTTGAAAGAAAAGAATTACATTTTAAGATATTTATTTATTTATTTAAAATCAAATATAGCACAGAAGTTATATTGAAGTAAAATATTCAGATATTCAGGTTTGAGATTTTAATTTTTTTTCTAATTTTCAGTAAAAAAAAGATTCCAATTCATTTCAAGCCTTATAGTGATCATTAGTTGTAGTATCATTCGTTTATAAATAAAAATTCAGAATATTGAATGAGTCTTCTACTTCTTTCTTGGAAGGCTGATAAATAATTACATTAACGGAACCCTCATCATCACTTTCCGTTGCGCTTAGAATTGGATTCAGTAATTTAGAGCTATAGTGCTCAATAATATCGTCATCTGTAGGAAAACTGGATGTACAAATTTTATTGTCAAGCTCAATATAAGCGTTAAAAAAGAAACAATTAAACATTTAGTTCGGAAAAAGGGACTTCCCCTAACAGCAAAATGCGTTTATACTTAAAACAAAAATTCAACTTATTATATAGAATGCGCTTTTTCATATTCTCATCGGTACGGAACAAAATTTTTGTTCGAGTTATAGAGAAATTCGAGTTATAAAAGTTCGAGTTATGGAAGCAGAATTGTATATAATTTCCTTGGTGCACTGTTTTTGGTTCGAGTTATAGAAAATTCGAGTTATAGAAGTTCGCGTTATGGAAGTTTGATAGCTTAGTATTAATTTTCATAGTTTAATAATTGAAATCTTATTTTAAATCATTTATCTTGTTAATATAGTTGTTAATATACAATTTGTTTTGAAGAAGTTTATTCTTAATTTAATTTTAGCAGTGAAATTTTTAAGAACTTTTATACATATCTGGTTTCTAGCGGCCTGATATACTTCGCTATAATGGTGATTTCTTTAGCATACACGTCCATTAATTCGATTAATTTTATAGTTCTGGCAGTTTAATCTAAAAATTCTGGTAATACCAAATTTAACTATTACAGAAAAAAAAAATTAAATTTATTAACAAAGTACATATATTGTTTTATAAGATTTTTTACAAAATCTAAATTTCGCTTTATCATTTAACGCAGCAAAAACTTTCATTAAATTGCTTTTTAATTAAAAATCCCATACTGTACAGTGTGAGAGCATGAACATTATGAGCATTTTATGGTTTAAACGTAAAACAAAAAATATTAATTAAATTTCAATTAACAATTTACGCAATTTCTGCATAAAAAGTTAATAAAGCAGAAATTTTCAACTTAAATTGAAAGTCATCACTTTTCTTCAGTTTCTTGGTACCTCTCAGCTCAGCTCAGCTCATATATACATCCACAGCAGAAATTTTGCAACTTTTTATGTAATTTTTCCCTATAAGTTACCATTTTGCTGCACATTTACAACTTTTCCTTATGCAAATTCTTTTCTGAAAATTTCTTTTTCCTTTTTGCAGATGTACTTCCTACACGCAACATGCTGGATAAGTTGAAGCAACTCATATCCTTTGGCACAGAAATGGGCTACATACAAGGCAATTACACATTGCATGGTCATCGACAAGTGAAGGCAACGCTGTGTCCTGGTACGCATCTTTTCAACGAAATAAAACAATGGCCTCATTTTAAGGCCACCTTCAGGAACAGTTGAGTGGAGCGAAGCTATCGAGGAATGATTCCAGAGGAATAATACTCGTACAACCAAAATTACAAAATAAATTATATTTAAGGAAAAATTTCTTCCAAATTTAAAAAAATGAGTAATTTTTTGGTTCCCTTTTAAAATATGTGAGTGTGGTAGTGTGTGTATGTGTACTTATTTATAATTGTGCTGAGTGTGTGCGTTAATTGTGATTCTCTACAGCACTACAAAGAGATATTTATACCATTTGTGTACCAAACATTGCCAAAATCGTTTTCATTATATGATATGTAATTATCTTATAAATATATTCACATATTGTCAATAATTTAATAAAAATTTAAATAAAAAATCAAAACGAAAATTAAATTATGATTTTAAAAGAGATTTTTCAAACAGTAGTGAACTATAACAACAAATATTCATTTTATATTATTTTAATTAAATAAATTTTTGGATGACAATACAGTTGTTTCGAGTATTGCCAAATACCAATCAACAGTGTTCTTGGGTATTATTTCTTGTATTTAATAATTCTAAAACCATCTTCCTAAAATTGCAAGTAACAAGGGTTGAACTCGTGCCCTGCCAGATTTGAAGCCCAGAGTCAGCGCACCTTAACCACTGACCCAAAGCCAGTACATTTTTATGGAGTTTTGTCAATTGGCTGTGATAGTTTTATTAACAAATTCACTTGCTGTGTTTATATTAGAACGAAATGATAAATAATGATTTCATGTGTTGATTATATTATTTCAGCATGGCTTTTTGATAAATTCTTAATTTAAAAAATTTTAAAGCTTTATTTTAATTTAATTCAGTTTTAAATTTTCGCAAAGTTAAACAAATTTCAACCAAAAGTCAAGGTTTCAATTTTATTTATGACATGGCAGGAAATTGCCAAAGGATTCGGGTTATGTAAATATTAGAAATACAGTATACTGGAGTGTTTACGTACACATAAGCACAGAAAAAAATTTTTATGGCTGCAGATTTTCTACGTATATAACATAAACACGTCAAGCCAAATTGTGTGTATCGTCATAAAATGCGTTCCACTGCTTTATTTTTTATGAATTTCACTTTTATCTTGAGTGCTGCACATGATACACAGTAGCACTTTTATTGAATATTTTTGAATTTTGCTGTGATATGCCTATTCAAATTTGTTTTAGTCCCAGGCTGCTTCAAACCACTTCAAAACTTATTAACAAAATTTGACGTGAAATAAATTTTTCAAAATTCATGTTTAACTAGATTTCAAGTGTTTAAATATTTAATTTTTACAAAAATAACTTAATAAAAAAAACTCAGTTGTGCGCGTACACTTATTCTATGCATGATGAAAATTAGGAGTACAAAAATAATTGTAGTCATCAATATTGCACATATTAAATATGTATAACATAGTAGAGTAGAAAGGTAGATGAAGTGGGAACAGGGTGATCCATCTCATTAAGACAGAAAGTGTTTTTGAATTCACATCTCTTGGTTTTTTGAAAAAATAATTAAATGTTCTCAAAGACCGAGTTCATGGTAAAAGTATGTTTTGAATTAAAAAGATTCTAGAATTAATAAATACTGTAATAAATAAATATACAAATAATAATAACAAAAGGTGTATGCCTTTTTCATAGAAGTCTTTGCCCTTGTTGACAAAAAATTGAGACAGTCTATTTTCACAAACGAATTTTTAACTAGAAAAATCGCAAAAAATTGAGACAGTCTATTTTCACAAACCTCTCTTGAAGCGATTTTTTAACTAGAAAAATCATTTGCCATAGACAGAAACAGATGGTAATCACTTGATGCCAAGTCCGGACTATAAGATAGATGCATAAGAACTTCCCATCAGCTTTTAACGAATCATCGATGTCAATATCGATGTGCGTGGCTTAGTGTTAATCTAATGGAACACAATTCCTCTACTATTGGCCAAAGGTGACCGTTTCTGAGCGATTGTTTCCTTCAGGCGGCCCATTGTTGACAGTACAGTTCCGAGTTAAGAGATATGCCGAGAGGCAGCAGGAGCAGCTTATATTAGATGATTCCATACCAATCCCACCAAGCACACAGCAAAACCTTCAGTCGCTCACCGCCTTTCGACCATGACCGTTTTCGCTTGACGTTGACGTAAGTGATCAATACTCACTTTTCATCACCAGTCACCAACCGCTTCAGAAATGGGTCGATTTTGTTGCGATTCAGCAGCGAATCGCAGATCGAAATTTAGTTCATGAGATTTTTCTGTGTTAACTCATTTGACACCCATACCCGTTGTATCATTCAAATGGTTTCATATGGCCCCGATTTTTGTGCAATCTTTAGCTTTTGGGCAATGGAAACAATGCTTATATGATGGACTTGACAATTTTCATAACTTTATCAACATTTTCGACAATTGGTCTTCCAGTCCGTAATGTACTATAGTATTTCACATCGAAATTACCGAAACGGAATCGACAAAAACAAACAATACTCATATTTTCAACTGCTTGACGTGCGTTTTCAGCTTTATTAGGAAAACTGTAAATATGACACACACTCAAACAATACTGAGACAACCAATTACCAAACTGTCAAAAAATTTTCTAACGTAACCTAATCGAACTTATACAACACGGTATACAGGTAACTAAAGTTATATATTTGAAAAATAATGGGTTTCTTTTTACTACACCTAATATAAATGAATAAATAAATGAATAAGATGCATTTTTCTTGAAGAATAATTAGTATAATTAACAGAAGTAACGAAGGAAAGTCAATTTTATGTCATGTGATATATATCATGTGAATACCAATTATGGTACTCACAGTCCTGGATGTGACTATGATGGAAAGGTTGGACCAAGTCATGCTAGACTATTGCCAGAGGGTGAATGAAACTGAGGTCATCGACATTCTCACTGTTTTAGAACAGTGAACTCAAAACTGTGACAGCTCAAGTATGGCTTGATAAGTACTACCCGGAATCTTCCCCAACGCGTAAAAAAAGTGGTTTGCTGCTTTTATGCGGCCGATTATGCCAAACACGATGGTCGCCAAAAAGAGGTAGCGATAACGGAAAATAATTCTGATAAAGCATAAAATGAACGAACCTCTGATAGTTGACCAAAATCTTTTCTCATAATGGGTAACTTTATTTTGAAATACTGAATTTTTTTAGTATGTTATGAGAAGAGGGTACATACTTCCTATGTGCCCATACTTCTATCGAATTAGAAGAGCTAGAGAGAAAAAATCACTTACGATGCCATGAGTTCAATATCAGCAAGTGTTTTACTGATTTGTTACAAGTATAACAGAAAAAAATAATGGCAGGTCATTATGCGACTTCCATGTACCTCAACTAGCAATTTTTCGCCGTTTTGCTACCACATTCCTCGCAAGAACCCCTAATACAAAAGATTATGGACTAAATCTATCCCGTCGAATTTAAATAATTTAAAAGGTCTTTCGTCTTTACCGATAAACTGTATGATAAAATATCGAAAAAGTATTTTCCTAAAAACCTATTTCTTCTGGACGCAAAAGCCGAGCATTCACATAGAAAAACTTTATGATTTCTTCTTCCTGTCTGATAAAATATCAAAGAAGTATTTTCCTAAAAATCTATTTCTTCTTGACACAAAAGCCGAGCATTCATATAGAAATATTTTATGGTTTCTTCTTCCTGCTAGTTTCCACAACTTCTACAATGAGTATTATGAAAAATGAGCAGTTTCTGTGTTGGGTTTCTATACTCCAATGGTCAGAAACTACTTACTTGCAGTATTCACGCAGTCTCTTTTGATGAGTTGCCAGGATATAGTTTTATTATAGGTGAGCCATGTTAATCTAGAAGTGGCACATGACTTAAGTGCCTTCCATCTGGTTTTGGCAAGTTGAAGAAAGTGGAGGTAATACCAGGGACGCATCCAGGGAATCACCAAAGTAGGCTAAACTGTTAGCTTTCTCGTACCCTTCAATGTTCCTTTGTTCAGGAACTCAGATTAAGGTAATGTCAGCTAACCGGTTACGCTCGTCGATTGCTTCTCTTCATTTTTTAACTATCTTTGATTTTGTGATGAAAGTTTTAAAGACTTTAAATGATATCTGGCTCCTAATAAAAATGGCAACCCTACATCTGTTCTTGATATGAATTGCAATGATATGAATTGCAAACCGTTGCCTAATTAGATAGCCTAAGAGAATTGTTTCTGGTTACAGATCCATGCTTCTACCCCGCAATTCATGTTCGATCCATCCATATAGATTGAGGTGTCGAAATTTACTTCAAAGTTTTTTCTTTGTTTTTAATTCGTTACTTAAATATTTCCTGAAAATTTCTCTCAAAGTATACACACTGATTCACATAATCTGATGCCATCCTATACAGACAGTTTGGAACTGTACCTAGAATCCGACTATGCCTATTTGTTCATTCCGAACAGACGCCTGTTGCTTTCAGCAAAAATTAATAAAGTAATATTATAGGTTTTTCTTTTCAACTTTCCCTCTACAAGAAAATACATTCATATTTAGTTGTTAAATTGTATATATAATTATAAAATAAATAAATTGAGACAATAAATTGAGTATAACGTTGAGTGCCCATTGGCCATTTATTGAATAAATTTAGTAGAAAATATTTAATTTAAATTAAGTTTATTTCCCAAAAAATTTATTTTATATAGATTTGGTGGATAAAGATAAAAAACCGAAGTACATCAAGTGTTAGTTCTTTTATCTTTAAATTTTAAATGTAGTTTTTTGTTATTTTCTTTTCCCAAACCTCTTGAGATTTTGAGCAAATAAAATTTTCCTCATAAAAAATATCTGAATCATTTT
>NC_051847.1:130338658-130362204 GCF_002237135.1 Teleopsis dalmanni
AAATAAAAATAAAAAAAAAATAAAAATAAAAAATAAAAATGACCAAAAATAAAAAAAATAAAAAAAAAATTAAACTAATAAAAAATAAACATAAAAAAAAATAAAAATAAAAAAATAAAAATAGGATTTAATAAAAAAGAATAATAAAAATAGAATATAATAAAAAAGAATAATAAAAATAAAAAATAATAAAAATAAAAAATAATAAAAATAAAAAATATTAAAAACAAAATAAAAATAAAAACAAAATAAAAATAAAAAAAATAAAAATAAAAAAATAAAAAAGATTTAAGAAAAAAAATAATTATAATAAAAAAGTAAACTAAATAATAACTTTTATATTACATAAATAAAAAGGTAAACGATTAATAAACTTGTGACCTATAGTTATATTAAAAAAATTCAAATAGATAAAATGAATAAAAAAAAATATAAATAAAAATAAAAAAATTAAAGAAAATAAAAACAAAAAAAAAATTAAAGAAAATAAAAATAAAAAAAAAATTAAAGAAAATAAATAAAAAAAATTAAAGAAAATAAATAAAAAAAATTAAAAAAATTAAAGAATATAAAAATAAAAAAAAATAAATAAAATAAAAATAAAAAAAATAAATAAAATAAAAATAAAAAAAATAAATAAAATAAAAATAAAAAAAATTAAACAAAATAAATAAAAAAAATTAAAAAAATTAAAGAAAATCAAAGAAAATAAAAATAAAAAAAAATAAATAAAATAAAAATAAAAAAAATTAAAGAAAATAAAAATAAAAAAAATTAAAGAAAATAAAAATAAAAAAATTAAAGAAAATAAAAATAAAATGAAACAAAAATAAAAAGATGAAAATAAAAATAAAAAATAAAGAAAATAAAAATAAAAAAAATTTTAAAAAAATAATACAATTAAAGAATATTAAAATTAAAATAACAAAAATAAATGAAAACAATAAAAAAAAATAATAAAATAATGAACAGAAATAATTTATTCAATGTGGTATGAAGGAAAAGTACAATAAACGTAACAGTTAAAATTTAATATAAATAATGAATGTATTTATAAAAGTATATGAATATTTGAAACATTAACATATATTAATACATTTTAAATATGAAGTAAAAAAATAATATTACAAATATAAATAAATAGTACTTAGTAGTGCTGATAATGTCATATAAAAATTTTATTAAAAAAATATATTAATTTTATATTTATTTTGTATATATAAATTAAGTTAATTTTTAAATTAATGTGTGTTTAAAAGTTCAAGAACTAACTAATTTTTTAACTAATTATAATTTTTTAATTAATTATAATTTTTTTGTAAGGTGCCAATGGCATTTTTGGTATCACCATCATCAGTAAGTCTGAATGGGGTGGACGTGCTGCTACTTCAAAATCCTATCTTGCCACTGGTTTAAGCTATGTAGTCATCCACCACTCAGCTGGCGCTTACTGCAGCACCATGGATACCTGCAAACAACAAATGCGTAACATGCAATCATACCACATGGATTCCTTAGGTTGGGCCGATATTGGTTACAACTACGGTATTGGTGCTGATGGTAACATTTATGAGGGCCGCGGTGCTGGTGTTATGGGTGCACACGCTACCAACTGGAATAGCAAATCTTATGGCATTATGTTCATTGGTGACTATAATAACTATAAACCTACCGCCACTCAAATCGCCAAGGCTAAGGAATTGATTGCTTATTTGGTCAGCAAAGGCTATGTATCATCTAGCTACACTGTTTATGGACATCGTCAAGTTGGTTCCACCGAATGTCCCGGTAACAACTTGTACAATGAAATCAAGACCTGGGCTAACTGGAAGGCATAAGTTTTAAATAAAAATATTATAAAGAGCATAATTGAAATATATTAATAATTCCTTGTATCACAAAAAATCTATTTAAGAATTTAATTTTTATAATACTCGAAGTATAGAGTCAAATTTTGTTGGTTTTATTTTTTGGATCTTGTTCTATTTATGTTTAAATTTTATTTGGTAAATATTTTATTTTACCGCTTCTGCACATTCAATGAGAGAAATTTTCTTCAATTCACTTCTGTTAAGTTTTATATGAAGCTGTATTTATTCGATATTTTTGGTATAACACTTATGTAATTGTGGTAATACTTTTCCTGAGCTACCATAATCACACAACGTTTTAGTTTGATTCCTGCTGTTTATTCGGTTTTTACATTCAATTTGTGTTGCTGTACTCGTAAAACAGGCGGCATATTCATTTCTTCACATAGCAGGGAAGAAAAATTTTTTGTGGTTCTTACTAAAGACATGAAATAGAAAAGGAAATTATGTTTGACATTGAAAAACACAAAATATGGAATTTTGAATGTTTTGTTTTAAATATAAATAAATAAAATAAATAAATAAAATAAATAAATAAAATGAAAACAATATAAATAAAAATAAAAAGAGTATCCAAAACAAAACTCATAATATGATCTTTTGTTTTTTGTCGATTGTTTATTGCAGTTTGTAGCGTTACAATGATATCACATAAAGCACCATCAGCTAAACAAAACATTTATCTAGAATTCCATATTCTTCGTTTATATGTGTATATATTCTATATGTGATTAATTATTGTTCACGCTTCAGGTGGAAAAATATAAAATCTTATGTTTGCTTTTCCGAATTCCATTTATATCTCGTGCCACACTTATGTTACGTTATTTTCCTCACAATTTCGATGTCTCTTATCGCCTCAAGTTTTCTACGAAAACAAACTAAAATTCCCACAAGAAAAATAAAAATATTAAAAATAAAATAGAATCAATTTCAATATTTTGAAACTTTAACTTATCGCATTTACGTATTTGTGTTGATAGTCTTCATGGGTTAAGGTGCGTGCGACACGTGCGCCATATGACACATATGCCACTTACGTCAGCCATTATGATGGCGTTCCTGCAGAGCACTGCCAAAGGATATAAGTTTTGTGCTACGTTCGTGAGTGGCAATATGCGATGTCGTGTTCTGTGCATTCTTACAAGTCACTTGACATAAGTAGACTGCTACGTTTCCCTTTTTTTCCTCCAAATTTTCCATTTTCGTCATCAATGTCTTTATGTACTCAGAGCTTAGCACCTTTACATCGCGATGCTCTTGATGGTTTCGCAATGTTGCACTTCTTTGCGCTTCTGGGAAAAAGTTACCACTTGACTTATTTGCTACAATGTTGCATATAATTTGTGATTCGTGTACTTTGTTTGCATAAGGTGTGGCATATGCTAAGTTCCTCATGGTCGGTCGATAGTTGATGGTTGCATTTTATGTTATTGCAATTTGCTTTTATTTTCGCTGCATTCATGCATGCATCGCTTGCAACTTTGCATGCGTTAATGCATGTGCCACTGTTTTCTGCGGGAATATTGTTGCAAGTTTATTAAGTGGGGCATGCGGTGTAAAAATATTACAGTATTTGTGTTACGCATAATAAAATATAGTAGTTGTGTATACAGTAGTTATGCCATAATTTAATAGAAACACTTTCGAAAGGTATTCTGAGCTGTTACTTAGTTTTCAATTACTTTGCGTTTTTTTCTACTCTGCACTTAAATATGTTCGCTTGATGAAAGGTTTTCTCTTGAACGTTAAAATCCCATCAAGTTATTATACCGAAGTACCTGTGCATTGCTGTTGAACTTATAACATTGTAATATTTTGATGATTCCCTATTATATAGTTTTACTGGCATATCAATTAAAACTACAAATAAGTTTATAAAAATATATCTTCTTACTTATCATAACAAATGTTTGAAAAATTTTTTTTATACAAAAAGTTTAAGAATTGTGGAGTTTGTGACAATTTTATAGTATTTATAAATTTTTACTATTAACATGTAGTACACAGATATGTTTTACTTTATTTTATCTGTTTATCTTATTTTTAATTTTATCATTTATCTTATCTTTTATCTTATATTTTATCTTATATTTTATTTTATCTTTTATCTTATCTATTATCCTATCTTATATCTTAACTCTTATCTTATCTTTTATCCTGTCTTATATCTTAACTCTTATCTTATTTTTTATATTATCTTTTATCTTATGTTTTATCTTATCTTTTATCTTAGCTTTTATCTTATCTTTTATTTTTTATCTTATCTTATATTTTATCTTATCCTTTATCTTATTTTTTATTTTATGTTTTATCCCATATCTTATCATATCTTTTGTCTTATCTTTTATCTTATATTTTATCTTGTATCTTATATTTTGTCTTATCTTTGGTCCTATCTTTTATATTTTATCTTATATTTTATCTTATATCGTATCTTATCTTTTATTTTATATTTTATCTTATCTTTTAAAAATAAAAATAAATGCTATCTTTTAAATAAGATAGCACAACAGCGCCGTATGCACGTCGTTATCTGGATGATAGCACAGGATTATATTTTAAAAAACTCGTGAATAGTGCTGCCTTAACATGGTATGCATTTCTTAGTAAAAGTATAACTTTGACGTTCTTAAAGCAGTTAAATTTACTTGAGAAATACACCAGACAAACCTATGAAGGATGGAATAAAAACAATCTGCAAAATCGTCAAATTTATCTGGTTCAATTGGAATAAAATATGCTCAAATAATGAACAAGTCCATATCATGCAGGAATAGATGAGTCTTGCTGTCTTGCTCTTACAACTAGAAGAATCTATCCACCCTTGTTAACATCTTATTGAAAAAATTTAAGGAACCTATTTAAGAATCATGGTTACTTGTGAGAGAGAAAAAAATTTTTACCGTTAATCGTAACACAAAAAAATTATAGAACCTATCAAAGAGTCGGGATGACTTTCAAAATATAAGAAAGAAAGGTAATCTTACTGTAAGTATGTACGCGGCATAACGACTTAGTTATGATTTCATCTGTTAGTTTTACTTGATATTCTAAAACTTACAATATTAGTGGCTTTTGGAAATTTTGGAATATTGTGATACATTTTATTTCACGACCTCTTAATTTGATTAATAAATTTAAAATAACAATTTTAACAATTTTATTTTTGTACTTGATAAGTTAAGCTTATCATTTTGATATGCTTTGATTTTTCCAAGGAAAACTAGTATTCGTAGGTTCTATTCCATCTCATTGTATCATTTTATAATACCAAAGAAAAGCTTATAAATTCGTATTTATTCAATAAAATAATCCTTTTTCATTTTGTTTTCATTGTTAAGAAAAATTCAGATGTCCTTTGCACGTTTCAGTATTTTTTTCTCTCTATTTTGTAATTGATTGGTAATCGTTTTGCGGGGGACTTTCTACTGAAAATGCACATTCCTTCATTAAATTTTATAGCTCACAGCTAATCAAATCAAATCACTTCAAGTTGCTTTCGTGGAATTTATTATACACCTACATAGTTACTTGTATATATACTTTTTTATATACTTTTTTATATACCTTTTTATACAACATACTTTCATTCAATCAATTATTTTAACATATTCATTACATTTTGTTATTGACATATTGAACGCTTCCACTTCTACTCGAAAAGTATCTACGACTACGATTTTTTCTTTAAGGCTGATGTGCAACACGTGTTTCTTGGTGATTTTTATTTGATGATTTGTCGCTGGTGTTGGTGTTGATTTTCGATCAATTTTATTTGCACTTTTAACACAAATTCTGATAACAATCAACTTAAGTGCAATGCCAACAACAAACAAAAACATCATCTTTTCAGCAGATACGTTTTTTCTTACCTTAGCGCAGTCATTCACATCACTCAAATCACGTTGACGTCATTGTTGACTTAATTTTTATGAAAGATACATATTTTTCAGTTTAAAAATTAGTTAGCAAAAATTGATGTTGGAAATTCTATGGTATGAACTTTCAAGATTTTTGATGGATTTTTAACTGGGGGAAGCTCAGCAGCTTCCAGTAAGATAAATTGAATGATGACTTTCTTCTTCTGTGTTGATATCTTGAAATTGATAAAAAAATGGGGTTAAAATTAAAAATGATTCAGATATTTTTTATGAGGAAAATTTTATTTGCTCAAAATCTCAAGAGGTTTGGGAAAAGAAAATAACAAAAAACTACATTTAAAATTTAAAGATAAAAGAACTAACACTTGATGTACTTCATTTTTTTTCCTTATCCACCAAATCCATATAAAATAAATTTTTTGGGAAATAAACTTAATTTAAATTAAATATTTTCTACTAAATTTATTCAATAAATGGCCAATGGGCACTCAACGTTATACTCAATTTATTGCTTCAATTTATTTATTTTATAATTATATATACAATTTAACAACTAAATATTAATGTATTTTCTTGTAGAGGGAAAGTTGAAAAGAAAAACCTATAATATTACTTTATTAATTTTTGCTGAAAGCAACAGGCGTCTGTTCAGAATGAACAAATAGGCATAGTCGGATTCTAGGTACAGTTCCAGACTGTCTGTATAGGATGGCATCAGATTATATGAATTAGTGTGTATGCTTTCAGAGAAATTTTCAGGAAATATTTAAGTAACGAATTAAAAACAAAGAAAAAACTTTGAAGTAAATTTCGACACCTCAATCTATATGGATGGATCGAACATGAATTGCGGGGTAGAAGCATGGATCTGTACGCAGAAACAATTCTCTTAGGTTATCTAATTAGGCAACGGTTTGCAATTCATATCATTGCAATTCATATCAAGAACAGATGTAGGGTTGCCATTTTTATTAAGAGCCAGATATCATTTAAAGTCTTTAAAACTTTCATCACAAAATCAATGATAGTTAAGCAATCGACGAGCGTAACCGGTTAGCTGACATTACCTTCATCTGAGTTCCTGAACATAGGAACATTGAAGGGTACGAGAAAGCTAACAGTTTAGCCTACTTTGGTGCTTTCCTGGATGCGTCCCTCGCATTACCTCCACTTTCCAATTACAATTACTTGCCAATTACAGGTGGAAGACACTTAAGTCATGTGCAACTTCAAGGTTAACATGGCTCACCTATAATAAAACTATATCCTGGCAACTCATCAAAAGAAATCGCGTGACTACTGTAAGTAAGTCTTGCAGTAGTTTCTGGCCATTGGAGTATAGAAACCCAATACAGAAACTGCGCATTTTTCATAATACTCATTGTAGAAGTTGTGGAAACTAACAGGAAGAAGAAACCATAAAATATTTCTATGTGAATGCTCGGCTTTTGTGTCAAGAAGAAATAGATTTTTAGAAAAATACTTCTTTGATATTTTATCAGACAGGAAGAAGAAATCATAAAGTATTTCTATGTGAATGCTCGGCTTTTGCGTCCAGAAGAAATAGGTTTTTAGGAAAATACTTTTTCGATATTTTATCAGACAGTTTATCGGTAAAGACGAAAGACCTTTTAAATTATTTAAATTCGACGGGATGAATTTAGTCTATAATCTTTTGTATTAGGGGTTCTTGCGAGGAATGTGGTAGCAAAACGGCGAAAAATTGCTAGTTGAGGTACATAGAAGTCACATAATGGCCTGCCATTATTTTTTTCTGTTATACTTGTAACAAACCAGTAAAACACTTGCTGATATTGAACTCATGGCATCGTAAGTGATTTTTTCTCTCTAGCTCTTCTAATTCGATAGAAGTATGGGCACATAGGAAGTATGTACCCTCTTCTCATAACATACTAAAAATATTCGGTATTTCAAAATAAAGTTACGCATTATGAGAAAAGATTTTGGTCAACTATCAGAGGTTCATTCATTTTATGCTTAATCAGAATTATTTTCCGTTATCGCTACCTCTTTTTGGCGAGCATCGTGTTCGGCATAATCGGCATTTGTATGGCCGCATAAAAGCAGCAAACCACTTTTTTGACTCGTTGGGGCAGATTCCGGGTAGTACTTATCAAGCCATACTTGAGCTGTCACAGTTTTGAGTTCACTGTTCTAAAGCAGTGGGAATGTCGATGACCTCAGTTTCATTCATCCTCTGGCAATAGTCTAGCATGACTTGGTCCAACCTTTCCATCACAGTCGCATCCAGAACTGTGAGTACCAAAATTGGTACTCACATGATATATATCACATGACATAAAATTGACTTTCCTTCGTTACTTCTGTTAATTATACTAATTATTCTTCAAGAAAAATGCATCTTATTCATTTATTTATTCATTTATATTAGGTGTAGTAAAAAGAAACCCATTATTTTTCAAATATATAACTTTAGTTACCTGTATACCGTGTTGTATAAGTTCGATTAGGTTACGCTAGATAGTGTAAAAAAGATTTCGTACTAGAATTTCGTTCTAAAAATCTTTTGACAGTTTGGTAATTGGTTGTCTCAGTATTGTTTGAGTGTGTGTCATATTTACAGTTTTCCTAATAAAGCTAAAAACGCACGTCAAGCAGCTGAAAATATGAGTATTGTTTGTTTTCGTCGATTCTGTTTCGGTAATTTCGATGTGAAATACTATAGTGCATTACGGACTGGAAGACCAATTGTCGAAAATGTTGATAAAGTTATGAAAATTGTCAAGTCCATCATATAAGCATTGTTTCCATTGCCCAAAAGCTAAAGATTGCACAAAAATCGGGACCATATGAAACCATTTGAATGGTACAACGGGTATGGGTGTCAAATGAGTTAACACAGAAAAATCTGATGAACTAAATTTCGATCTGCGAATCGTTGCTGAATCGCAACAAAATCGACCCATTTCTGAAGCGGTTGGTGACTGGTGATGAAAAGTGAGTATTGATCACTTACGTCAACATCAAGCGAAAACGGTCGTGGTCGAAAGGCGGTGAAGCGACTGAAGGTTTTGCTGTGTGCTTGGTGGGATTGGTATGGAATCATCTAATATAAGCTGCTCCTGTTGCCTCACGGCATATCTCTTAACTCGGAATTGTGCTGTCAACAATTGGGCCGCCTGAAGGAAACAATCGCTCAGAAACGGTCACCTTTGGCCAATAGCAGAGGAATTGTGTGCCATAAGATTAACACTAAGCCACGCACATCGATATTGACATCGATGATTCGTTAAAAGCTGATGGGATGTTCTTATGCATCTGTCTTATAGTCCGGACTTGGCATCAAGTGATTACCATCTGTTTCTGTCCATGGCAAATGATTTTTCTAGTTAAAAAATCGCTTCAAGAGAGGTTTGTGAAAATAGACTGTCTCAATTTTTTGCGATTTTTCTAGTTAAAAATTCGTTTGTGAAAATAGACTGTCTCAATTTTTTGTCAACAAGGGCAAAGACTTCTATGAAAAAGGCATACACCTTTTGTTATTATTATTTGTACATTTATTTATATATTAACTATCTCTAATTACAGTATTTATTAATTCTAGAATCTTTTTAATTCAAAACATACTTTTACCATGAACTCGGTCTTTGAAAACATTTAATTATTTTTTCAAAAAACCAAGAGATGTGAATTCAAAAACACTTTCTGTCTTAATGAGATGGATCACTCTGTTCCCACTTTATCTACCTTTATACTCTACTATGTTATACATATTTAATATGTGCAATATTGATGACTACAATTATTTTTGTACGCCTAACTTTCATCATGCATAGAATAAGTGTACTACGCGCATAACTAAATTTTTTTATTAAGTTATTTTTGTAAAAATTAAATATTTAAACACTTGAAATCTAGTTAAACATGAATTTTGAAAAATTTATTTCACGTCAAATTTTGTTAATAAATTTTGAAGTGGTTTGAAGCAGCCTGGGACTAAAACAAATTTGAATAGGCATATCACAGCAAAATCCAAAAATATTCAATAAAAGTGCTACTGTGTATCATGTGCAGCACTCAAGATAAAAGTGAAATTCATAAAAAATAAAGCAGTGGAACGCATTTTATGACGATACACACAATTTGGCTTGACGTGTTTATGTTATATACGTAGAAAATCTGCAGCCATAAAAATTTTTTTCTGTGCTTATGTGTACGTAAACACTCCAGTGTACTGTATTTCTAATATTTACATAACCCGAATCCTTTGGCAATTTCCTGCCATGTCATAAATAAAATTGAAACCTTGACTTTTGGTTGAAATTTGTTTAACTTTGCGAAAATTTAAAACTGAATTAAATTAAAATAAAGCTTTAAAATTTTTTAAATTAAGAATTTATCAAAAAGCCATTCTGAAATAATATAATCAACACATTAATGAAATCATTATATATGATTCGTTCTAATATAAACACAGCAAGTGAATTTGTTAATAAAACTATCACAGCCAATTAACAAAACTCCATAAAAATGTACTGGCTTTGGGTCAGTGGTTAAGGTGCGCTGACTCTGGGCTTCAAATTTGGCAGGGCACGATTTCAACCCTTGTTACTTGCATTTTTACAAAGATTGTTTTAGAATAATTAAATACAAAAAATAATACCCAAGAACACTGTTGATTGATATTTGGCAATACTCGAAATAACTGTATTGTCATCCAAAAATTTATTTAATTAAAATAATATAAAATGAATATTTGTTGTTATAGTTCACTACTGTTTGAAAAATCTCTTTTAAAATCATAATTTAATTTTCGTTTTGATTTTTTATTTAAATTTTTATTAAATTATTGACAATATGTGAATATATTTATAAGATAATTACGAAAACGCTTCTGGCAATGTTTGGTACACAAATAGTTTAAATATCTCTTTGTAGTGCTGTAGGGAATCACAATTAACGCACACACTCAGCACAATTATAAATAAGCACACATACACATACTACCACACACACATATTTTAAAAGGGAACCAAAAAATTACTCATTTTTTTAAATTTGAAAGAAATTTTTCCTTAAATATAATTTATTTTGTAATTTTGGTTGTACGAGTATCATTCCTCTGGAATCATTCCTCGATAGCTTCGCTCCACTCAACTGTTCCTGAAGGTGGCCTTAAAATGAGGCCATTGTTTTATTTCGTCGAAAAGATGCGTACCAGGACACAGCGTTGCCTTCACTTGTCGATGACCATGCAATGTGTAATTGCCTTGTATGTAGCCCATTTCTGTGCCAAAGGATATGAGTTGCTTCAACTTATCCAGCATGTTGCGTGTAGGAAGTACATCTGCAAAAAGGAAAAAGAAATTTTCAGAAAAGAATTTGCATAAGGAAAAGTTGTAAATGTGCAGCAAAATGGTAACTTATAGGGAAAAATTACATAAAAAGTTGCAAAATTTCTGCTGTGGATGTATATATGAGCTGAGCTGAGCTGAGAGGTACCAAGAAACTGAAGAAAAGTGATGACTTTCAATTTAAGTTGAAAATTTCTGCTTTATTAACTTTTTATGCAGAAATTGCGTAAATTGTTAATTGAAATTTAATTAATATTTTTTGTTTTACGTTTAAACCATAAAATGCTCATAATGTTCATGCTCTCACACTGTACAGTATGGGATTTTTAATTAAAAAGCAATTTAATGAAAGTTTTTGCTGCGTTAAATGATGAAGCGAAATTTAGATTTTGTAAAAAATCTTATAAAACAATATATGTACTTTGTTAATAAATTTAATTTTTTTTCTGTAATAGTTAAATTTGGTATTACCAGAATTTTCAGATTAAACTGCCAGAACTATAAAATTAATCGAATTAATAGACGTGTATGCTAAAGAAATCACCATTATAGCAAAGTATATGAGGCCATTTAAAACCAGATATGTATAAAAGTTCTTAAAAATTTCACTGCGAAAATTAAATTAAGAATAAACTTCTTCAAAACAAATTGCATATTAACAAGATAAATGATTTAAAATAAGATTTCAATTAGTAAACTGTGAAAATTAATACTAAGCTATCAAACTTCCATAACGCGAACTTCTATAACTCGAACTTCTATAACTCGAGTGCTTGGCTTGCTTATGAGTACTCAACAAATGTATGTCTTAACTGAAAATTTAAGTACCATAAAATAAATGTATATTATTTTACTAACACATCAGTCCATATTTGAAATTTCATACGGTTCAATTTTTGATACTAGCAGTCTTAAAATTATATACACATAATTGACCCACTAAGTGACTTCCACGACCACTGATGAAGAATATTTGTCGGTATCCAAAACAGTCCAAAAATTCGTTTGAATAAAAATTAAAAAGATTTTGGAACTGAAACTGTCCTAAGTATTACTATTTTATTTTTCATTTTTAACAATTTTTTTTTTTAATTCTTCACAGTATTATTTTTCTACTAAAATTTCAATATGGAATTCCTCATCCACACAACTGTTGGCCGAACAATTAATCTTATATGCCTAAACATGGGACATCTTTCTTTCAACTCCATCAACCGCAGCACAGCACCAAACCAAACCAAACAGTTCTTTCGGAAAGATATTAATTATTTGGCCAAGTTGTTTTCTTATCCTATTACATCCAAACATACAAACATACAAACAAATCACAACAAAATTTACCACATACACGACCACAGTTCACATAGTTCACGTAGTTCACATAGTTCACCATAGTTTGCGTGCCAGCACAAGCTAAGCAACTTACCTGACCAATTTCCAATTAATGCAATGCCCACACTGCGTTGATTGTATGGTGCAGCATGTGCACCAGAGACATTAAAACCACGTCCCTCATAAATCTCAGCAAACTCATTTGCGTACTTTCCACCGCCTATATCCTTGCTCCCACCACCTCCGATTAGAAAATTGTAACCAATGTCGTCCCAGCCGTGATCTTGCTGATGCGTACGTTGCATCGCACGCAATATCGAAGCACAGGTTACGTTGCTGTGGCACTCCGGAGTGGCGGTATGATGAATGATCACAAAGGGCACGCCGTTGCCACCATTGGCACCACTATTAATTGGGGTGATGTAACGTGCCGGTGCAGCCTGCCAACCAGAACGTGGTGTCCATAACAATTTGTTGTGTGTCTTTGTGGTTTTTGTTGCTGGTGCGGCATGTATTGCCGGTTGTGCTGCAGATACAACAAAAAAGAAGAGAAAAATTAGGAAAAAGTAGAAAAAAGTAATGAAAGATAAGATTTTCTCTGTTGTTTGTTTTTCTTTTTATTTTGGATTCATTTTTCCTAAAAATTGTAAAATGTTTGCATTTGAAATGCATTTAGTTTAGTGCGTTTGACTGCTCAGGACTTGAATTAAAAATTCACTTTGCTGCAATTTATGTTGGCAGAAGTTTGAATGTGGCAGGATGCGTGCAAGTGTGGGTTTTAATTTAGCTTGGCTTTTTCTTTAAAACACATATTTGCATTTCCTCTTAAACCGGAAGGAAAAAAATTTTTTTTCTTTTTTTTGGTAAGATTGATGAATTTGGTTTGACATTTGATGAAATTGTGCGCGATATTCATTTTTATGGAAATTGCTCCTCGCATCTCTGTCTGTTTGTTGTTTATATCTGCCAATGTATAGTACGTGCTTGGCTTTTAGTGTTTTTGCGCTTTTAAGGCTGATTTACGTGCGGTCTTTTTAAGCGTTTGGTATTGTGGTTTGCAATTGATAGACCCTTGATAAGCATGTTGAAGTTTTTGACAGTTAAATGGATGCGGTAGATATTTTGGATAAAATTAATGAATACCGGTAGAATGTAGTAGAATGCTTGTATATCTGAAACTCGAATGTGTCCATTTTTAAGCACCTTCATTTTTACATTTTTACATTCTTACATTCTTAAATTGAAATTTTTAGTTAAAATTCTTAAATACTTTATCATATGGGGTGGGTTATTGTACTAATACATTAAATATTGGTATGAAAAATATGAATTTTAAAATCAAAATATATTTTAAATCAGATTTCATGGTTAAAGTTCACTGTATGCAGAATAATTACTTGAATGACTGAAACTGTTTACATTGTCAAGTGTTGAGCTTAAATAAATAAGCAAAATTCGAATTATCCGCTAAAATGTTCAAATTCGACTGCGTTAATAGAAGTCTCAATTTAACAGGTTCAGTTAACTTATAAGTCCAATTTCATTTAAGTTTGAAAACACTGATACATATATGATGGTTTTCAAACTGATAGGTTGTCTTTACACAGATGATTTTTTAATTCTTTTGCAGGTCTATATCTAAGACTAAGTAAATAAAAAAGGCAATAAAATGTAGTATTGACATATTATATTATGTTAGTTAGTTGTGATGAAGGGAAGAACGAATCCTTCTCAATTAGCTAAGAAAGACGTTTTGAATCTACAAATCTTCGTAATAATGTATAGAAAAGGAAAAGTCAAACTAGAAGTAACCAGAGGCATTTATAAAGGCGAAAGTCTGGTAAATGCTAATGCTGAAGATTTTGCTGAGTGTGTTAAAGAATGGGGCATCCAGAAACTTAAGACTAGTTGTGACCATCTTATATTATAGTATTTACGAAATATTCTGAAAATTAAAGTTTCAATTAAAAAAAGTGTACCTCTATATAGCATTTTCTAATAAAATAAACAATTGATGTTTTATATTATGTTACTTATATTATATTACTTGATGCTTTTACTTGTAAAGATTAATTATTATTCAAAGCTATAGATAAGCAAGATATTGACTTTCTGGATACAGCCATTTGACCTCGGATTTTTAGTAAGAACAGATATTTTGAGTAACTTTTTGCACTGCGCTTTTCGTTATCGGATAAAACTTTTTCAAAAACAAAAAATAATTTTTTGTCGCCCAAAAGTATGCAACTAAAATCGAAAATCGATTTAATTCTTAATATTAAATTGGTATGAAATATAAATTGCTACCACAGGAAAACATAGATGAGGAGGATACATTTTTATGATGCAGTACAAGATATCGGGTTAATGGTACGGGGAAGAATACATAGTATAATGCATTTGTATAATAAACAGTTTTACTAAATTTTAAACAAGAGATTAAAATATTCTATCATGTGTTAAGTGAGATTATCATTTACACAATTTTTATTTTATTCTATACAAAAATATAACACTTAACTACTTGTTTACAAGTTAATAATACTTATTTGTCTAGATATAAAACACATTTTATGTAAATAGGTAACACAAATCAGTTTTTATTTCTAAAATTATTCACAAAAGTTGATAGTCCGTTCTAACAAACCTTAAGTCCACTTCATGACGCACAGGAAGATATGCTGATCTACGGTCCGTCATCAGTTAGAAAATAAATGAAAGATAATGATTCTAGTATAGTTAAAGTTTAGTGTGGGGCAGGGATAAGCCCCCCAGCGACAATAGAGTAAAAGTGCGCAATAGCACTAACATAACTCAAATCCTAACAACAACAACAACAACAACAAATATTTTGTGTTAAGTGATTACTTCAGAATATAGTTCGTTACTTTTAAAAAGTAGTTATTAAATCAGAACGAGCTGATTTGTTAATGGATTTAAATAAAGTCGCTTCTTTTACTTAAGTTTTTCCATTAAACTTTATGTCGATATAGCTTATAGAAGAAGTATAGAAGAAGAAGTTGCTTATAACAGGCGATTTTGCTTAAATTCATTGCAAAATCGGGACACTTCGGAAACAGAAATCATCTGGAGTAGCCTAAACAATATCGGAATAAAATGTTCATGTGCGGCGTCTGTAAGAAGATTTTTTAGGCTGTAAAATCTTTTCTTACAGATGCCGCACTTAGATGGATAACTTATTAAAAATCTAAGTCTCCATAACATATGAAAATATGTTATGGTCTGGTTGATAATCTGTTTATTTCACATATTCAAAAAACAAGTCTATAGTAAAAAAAAATAAATAAATATAAAACCAGAAAAATAATAGTTTCTGCCAAGTTTGAAATTTGTATCCATGTGATCTATATCTAATATCATGTTATTATCTGTATGTAGATATTTAGTTCTTTCCTAAGTTGTAAAAAATACAGTATAGTATGCTTAGTTTTTTTTGTAGAATACACCCCATTATAGGTTATGTCTCTTGTTTTAAAAAAATGTAATAGCATTTAAAAAGGTTATATATCTGTAGGGTTTATTTAAATATCTGTGTATATATGTTTAGTAATAAAACTTTTATCTTACTTGCAATGCTTAATATTAAAATGATGAAAACTTTTTGTATATTTTGTGTGAAATACATTTTAGTAAATATTTTAATCACTTTAAATTTGTTTTCTAAATTTTTTATATTTTAATTTAAGTTTTGTTAAGAACTTTTTAAGTTCTTATTTTGTTGTTTTTTTATTTCAATTTATGATTTTTTTAAGCCACTTAACTATTAATTTATGTTTAAATACTTAGTTTTTTATTTTACATTAATTATTTATTATTCATTAAGTACTTTTTTTTCATTAATTATTTACTTTGAATTAATTATTTATTTTTAATTACTTATTTCTTTTTGATTAATTATTTATTTTAATGTAATTATCAAATTTTTTAATTCAAAATTTTAATGTAAGCTTTGTTTATTTTTTTATATCATCTTTTTTATTTAATTTTGCAATATTTTCTTATGATTATTAAAATTTTTATAAATTTATTTTTTCTCTTATATATTTTACTTATTTTTTAAATCCCACTACTTTAGTAGAGCTGCCTTCAATTACTTAGGACCACAATTACGTTTCTGACCTTTATCAAATAAAATAGCTCAGAATTTATACTAAGCCGCTGCAGTCGTTATTGGTTTTTCTCTCTGCACAAATCTAGCAAAATGTATTTTTTTGAGATTTTATAGCAAAAACAATATTTTAAAAAGGGAAAGTACAAAAAAATCACATTTTCCACTTCGACAATTTAAGCACGAATAAAAACTCAACTCCAGTGAAAAGCAATAAAATAAGTAAAAAATATTTAACAGAAAATGACCAAATTTAAAAAAAGAATTGTAACTGAAGATTTTTCTTATCATTCAAAGTAAAAACTTTCTCGATAGTCAGTTTTACATTTTACACTCCCTGCAAAATGTTAGTAATTATTATTTGTAAGAAAAAATGAAATTAATATTTTATTTTACTTTTTGCTTTTACAATTTAATAGTTGTAAGTTAGTAAAATATAGGAATTTATATTTATTATTGCTTAGCCTTTGCCTATCTGTACTTGCCATATTTGTAAGCTAAATTGTCAATTTGGGAAGTGAAGAAAAAAAAACTACTACTTAATAAGCAGATCCAATTTTAATTCCTTAAAAAAAATTGACAATAAAGCTATAAACTTATATAACAAGTTATAAGAAGTTGTGATTATATATTATATATCCATTATATAATTAAAGATGTTAAAAAAATGTTCCACAAACGTATATATATTCTTGAACCTAAAATGAATATAAGGTCACAGAGATATTATATAAATTGATGTCTAGAAACTGCGTTCAAAATGACATATATAAATTGTATATGCTTTAGTTATGTTTAGATTTTCTTAGTATGTTTCAGTCCCCTTATCGGCATTATGTATCGGGTAAATAGTATGCTCATTAATAACTCATTGGTAACATAAGATGCTGCTTTTAGTTCATACATATATCTAAATTTTTACATCGAATATTCTGTTTTTGAGTTGTTTTTGTCTTTTTATTTCTTATAATCTTATAAAAGTTCTAGTCCAGTATATTGTAAAGTAGAGAACAAATGAGAAATAAAAGACTTCTGTAAATTATCTTTCAAGAAACCATAATATAAAATAGTAGCTTAAGAAGTTTAAGTTGCGCTTAAACGCTTTTATTGGGGGCACCTACTAATTCAATGAGTCGGCATGACTTACCAGATATATTTTACATGATCTATTTTAGTAAGAAAAAGATTTCCTCCTATAAATCTGTAATGATTTTTCTAAGATATTTGTAATGTAGTAGAAGTGATATTAGTAAAATGATATACTTCCTCAAGGGAAAGTGTGAGGGAAATATTTTGATATTTCAGACTTTCTATCACGAAGTTACAATCCGCTAAAGCGATTGTGAACTAATCAACTAAGTGTCCTATTTGAAAGGTAACAAGGAATAAGTTCTGGATTTTTGAGTTTTGGTAGTGATATTCTAGTCAACCTTAACAGCTGTTGGCAGTAAAATAATTTTGATACTGTGATTCTTTAAAGAAGAAAATTTAGGTTCAAAATTATAATTAATAGAAGAAGTTAGATTTGGAGATATATTCTAAGTCCATGAATGGAACACTATAGATCTCAAAGTCGCAGTGTGTATTCTCTCAATATATTTAAACCTAATGTTAGTATGATATGATGTAACATAATACACCAATATTTGATGTAAATAACGCTAACACCTACGTATTCTGTGAAATGCAGTGCGAAATGTCCGTCCCTTTTTTTATCTAGTGTAGGTATGTCCTGCAATATGGGATAATTTCAACTTTCGTTGAAATTAAAGAGGTGTGGGATATTTTATAGTTGATATTTTACACAACACAAGCAGTTGCCATTTTGATTAAAATTTATAGCAAATTAAGAATGTATTTCATACACAACGCCAGGCTCTGAAAAGACTTTTCATGGTACCACAGTACATTGACATCCACAAGGACCTTAAAATTGATCCGATCAAAAAATACATAAAAAATACAGTCCTGAAATTATTTACGAATCTGGCAGATATACTAACACCGCGTTATCGAATCTCAGTATGGTTACAGGTTCCTCGGAGAGGTATGCCTATCTGAGGTCAATTTTCGCTTAGTGTGATGAAGTAATAAAAAATAATACAGTCAAGGCGTAGATAGGGGTTATGAAGAAACCTCGCGCTTAACTGAGAGTAAAGTGTACTGACTCAACTAGTCTCAACATAATAACAATTCTGTTATTACTATGTTGTTAGATTTGTCAATTGACTAAAATGTTCAAATTATGTTAAAAATAATACAAAATAAAATATATTAGCATTATAGAATAATATAAGATAAATACTGGCTTTATACGTTTAACAATTGCATTCCATGTACTTATACTATATATTTTTCTTCAAAACTATAACATTTTTAGAAAAATTTATTATTTATTAATTTATTACTAAATAATAATAAACTTTTTTGTAATATTATTTTCACTTTCAATAAATAAACAACTTTGCATATTTTTTTTTTCATTGTAATCGGAAATAAATAATATTTTTTATATGTTTTTATTAAACAAAACAAATATTTTTTGTTTAATAAATAATCTTTAGTTCTTCCCCTGTATTACACATTTTAGTAAATAAAAGTTTAGTTGCGAGTATTTTTTTTATTTAAAAAACAAAAAATAGAAAATAATGAAAAGTATAATCTTCCCACTCTTGACCTATCACTTGAGATCTCAGCAATGACTCACAATAATTATCTCGTTTGTTTATTTTAAATTTTTAGTTTTTTTTTTTCGCTTGAGATTGTGTGATTTAATAAAATATTTACGCACTTAGTTCTCAATATTTGTATTTCATTTATATTTGCTTTTTTTCATGGTCTTCATAGTAAGTGTTAGTATAAGTATGTATGTTTATATATACATTCATACATACATATAGATATTATAGATTCTTACTTTACATAATACCTTTTTTCTTGTTACTTTTTGTGGTAATTTTATAACAAAGCTTTTGACACATTTCGTCTATTAGATTGGTAAACAGTGTCATCCGCAATCGCCATCTTTTGGCAATCACTTCCTTTCATTCTTAAAACGAACGAAATTTTAGTGAAAGGAAGCATTTCTGTTGTTTCCGTTTCCGCGCTTACCATTTGCCGGTCGACATGGCTCGTAAAATTTGGCGTCTCTGGTTTTTCATTTATTTTTTCCGAGCATCTTTTTTTACATTTTTACATTTTTACATTTTTATTTTATTTCATTTCTCTTAATTTTTTTTTAGCCCTGATTTCTTTTTCTTCTCGTACATTCGCAGTTTGTTATAAAAATATATTCTTCGAGTTGGCAATTTACTTTGAGAATTATTTTATTGTCTTTGTTATGCTGCACAGCAAAATTGGGCAGACGACTTTCATGAATTTCATTAACATAATCAAGTGGCAGGGAAAGCGAAAAATACACGCTTTTCCAGAGTTTTTACTTTCATGCTATATTGTTCCTTTTAGTTTTTATTTAATTTGATATCAGTTTAGTAGCAACAAAGTGGAAAAAGCTTTAATTTAGTAAATTGTTCGAAATAAGTTCACTAAATATTTGATTTACTTAGAAAATTTGTTTTTAAGAAACAACATAAAAGAAATCAAGGACTCATACTATATCCGACAATTTTTGTTATTATTAGATTTCAATCAATTACTTATAATTCGTTATGTATACTCGTATGTTTTGTATAACCCACCATATAGTAGACTAAACATGGGACACTTGTAAAGCTTCACTGTTATTTATAAAAAATCCTTCACATTGTTAATTATATTAATTAAAACAGACTTGGAAAATTTACTTATTAAGAAGTTACTCGCTTCGAAAATAAATTGAATTTTTATGCAGAAAACAACATCGTTGCGGTTGCAAATTTGTTGTTTTTTTTATTTATATACAGCTTTTGCATTTGCATTATTGCTCACTATTCTTTCGTGTTCTTTATAAACATATAATCAACTTCATTCAACTGTAAGTATTCTTCTAAAAAACATTAAAATATCAGGAATGAATGATGAGAATAAGAATAATGATCTCAGTAATGAGAGACCCTTAGCAGATATGGTGACAATAAAATAATTTCTTGAAAAATATTCTATTTAAACATTATCTATAACCCAATTTGTTATCCTCGTATGCTGACGATGTTGCATCCTATATCCTATTGTAACTGCAAATAGACTTTCTACCTTTTTGCAGATACATATTGATGATCTAGTCCAGGGCTGTCCAAAGCACAGCCCGCGGTCCATACGCGGCTAATGTTGAAACAACTGTATGGTCAGCCAAAACGTCAATTAACTAAAATAATTTAAAATGAATTTTTGTTGTTGTAGTTCACTACTTTTCGAAAAACCTCTTGATAAGAAAGATATATATTTATTTCAATTATGTGTTGAGGTAATTTGACACCCACGCCGACATAAAGTTAAGAGCGTATTAACAATTCAGCATAATAGATAATCATCCCAACAAATACCATATTTAGATTTATTTATTTATTATCAACCAGAGAAATTTTAGGAATGAAGGGCTATGTTGACTTCTTAATTCTATTCCAGTGATTTTTTCTCCTTTGTTCACTCTACTTGAGAGCATATGGTCTCAATCTAATTACGATGTCTTATTTTATTTAGAGATAATGTTTTTAATTGTGTCCAGTTCCGTTCTGTAGACTCAAGCTCTGCTATCACCGACCTTCACTATTTATTACGTGGTGTCTCTGGTTTTCGTTTAAATGGGTTTTTTTCGAAACGTGCCCTTATCCATCTCTAGTGTCTTCTCATTATAAAGTATTTAATTTCTTTTTGACTACAAAGTTACCAGAGCGTTTCGTTGCTTATTGTATTATGCCAGCATACTTTGCAGATTATCAGTAGGTGTTTGTTATTGAAACTTTGAAGCTTTTTTATTTCAGAAGTGTTGCTTCATAGCGCGTCATAGATTTCAAACACAATAAGTAGATTTCCATTTTTGTTGATCTTGAAATTTGATGTGATGACTATACTGTTCTTAATTAACCCAAAGTTTTGCTGACTTTGACATCTATATCCTTGACATTCTGGTGCAGTCCAGGTAATTGAAAGACATAAAATCCTGGATTGCGCTGCTATCTAAAGTAAATGGGCGGGAATTATTATAAATTTAATTAACTCGTGTATTAAAGAATGAATCGCATTTAGTTTGTTTTGCATATCGTTGAATGAACTGCTTAAAAGGTATAAATTGTCAGCATAATCAAGGTCTTCTAATCTGAGGAAAACTTTCCACACTATGCCTTTCACTGAACGACTAACCTCGCTTAAATTGTCACCTATCGTAGTAATGAAGAGCAGATGCAGCCTTGTCTAACTCTTCTCATGATGTTTTTGGGTTATTGATATTGTTACTATGATATTGTTACTTGTGTCAGCATACATTACCTATATGCTATAAATATGCCTATAATTTTTTCTGATATTTGTTTCTTACATTGCGAATTCTATGTGGCATTATGTTCAATAATTCGAAAGCTTTTTCGACAGTAGATACAAAGGATCATTCCATTCGAGAGATAATTGAAGATTGTCTCTCTTTCAATCCATTTTGCTTGTATTATTTAATTTAAATATTTAAGTTTTTTAATATAATTTTACGATTTGCTTATAATTCTCTTGTCAGGAATTTACTATAAACCCATCAACACACAATAAAAAATATCTAATTATGTGATTTATATATTACTGATTTAAACTTCATAAAAGTGACAACCGAATCATTATATCACTTTCAACATTTCCATTAGTCTCTCTAGTCGAACCACATTTAAACTAAAATTTATAGAATGTTTGAAACAATTTTACTGACTCTGGATTCACAAAGCAAAACCATAGTGTTAAGTAAATATTTTGGCTACAATTACCGAAACCAAATCGGTGAAACTAATTACTGCAACGAAAAACATATCGATTGACATTTTGGTTCAACCGCTTAAATCACTTAGTGGAATTAACATTATCGCATCATTTGCACAGGATATCGTAAAGTAGTGTTAATGGTGCAATAATCACGCTTTTTGCAATCCAAACAAGGACGTTGATAAAAGCCCTTCACACTTACTTTGTACGAGAACTGCTCCTGCTCCTGCTTCTGCTTCAGCTTCAGCTTCAGCTACTGCTACAGACATAATGTTAATTTTGCTAAAGGTGATATCCTTGCTTCGTTAACTGCTTTCTTCTGCAGAATAAATGTTGTCGTCCACAAAACATGTTTGTGTTGCTGCTTATTTTATTTACTTGTCTCTTGATTCTGGAAAAAATACTACAATCTTGATTGAAGTTCGTGGATGTAGTAATTTACCAGTAGCTGTGGTGCAGAATTTAAAGCATTTGTGGTACGATAAAAGGAAACGGATATTAAAAAAGGAAATAATTACAGTTTATCTAAACAATTAACATAATGGCTGAGAAAACGGGATAAGGAAATAATAAAAAAATAATAATTGCGAGTATATAACACTAAATTAAATATTGTTATAGTGTAAAGACTCGTTCTGACTTGTTATTTCAGATATATTTTTTATAGGTGAAAGGTTAATATTTCATTCAAAACATTTAATTCATTAGAAGTAAATTCTAAGTTCTAGCATGCAGTTTTATTCTTTAAATTCTTTAAATCAATTTAATTAATTATAAACATTTTTATTGAAATTGTTATAGCCAAAAGTAGCATAATAAAATAACTTGGCATATATCTTGACATAAACCTCAACTGTAGAATGCATACTTAAACAAAACGTAAATATTTTAACATTGAAACCGATTAAATATCTCTTATATACAAAACCACAATAAAACCTGTGTAAACTAAAGAACGCCGTTTAAGAATTGATATTATGCAAAAGCATCAATCCCAAACGTTGAGATTATTACTCAACGTACCATGCATTAGGATATTAGGAATTTTCACATGTATACAGATTTTTATATAACATATCGACTGTGCTTGAGAAAA
>NC_051847.1:130362304-130363765 GCF_002237135.1 Teleopsis dalmanni
ACACCATATTTTAAATCTATCATATAGAAATACGGTTGAACTAACTAATAACATCTGCAGTTAATAACCTAACGGAGTACTAACGGGGCCTTGTGCTATGACACCATTGCTTCCACATTGATGTATAGAAACAAGTCTATTATACAGAAGTTATCATAATGAAGTTATCATAATCACTTTCTATACCTTTGCCTCAAAGTCATCAATGTCTAGGAAATTGTTGTCTCACTTGTCTAACAGAGTTAACAAAAGTAAGCTTATTGGATCTCAGTAATTTCATCTTAAAAACCAAATAATCTGACTAAGATAAAACGTGGAGCCACATTGAAAACAATAATCAGTGTAAATTACTTTCTGCTAACAACTTTAAGGAAGGGCATAACAATGAGAAATTCGGACTTTTGTCTCGGAGCATGAATGTTGATATTTGCATCAACACGCGACTCTTAAATCTTACCTAACCTATCTGAATAACATATTTTAAGTTTGTAGGAGCATGTGGGTTTGAAAAGATAGTATTGATTTGATTGATAGGCATAGATAATTGAATATCAACAAATACTTGAGTTAAACAAATAATTGAGAAAAAGTTTGCTGCATTTGCGATCAAGGACAGAAGTGATGATAGTGTATTATCGTGAAAAAATATTGTATATGATAGATCATTGAGTTTTGGTGCGATTCAGTTTCTGAGAGAACTTCCCAATAAATGTTGCGATGAACGGTATTTAGTTACTTACTTCTCAAATTAAATTAATCCGTGTAAACTTTACTGTGATGACGATACAAATAATAATAAACGTTATATGACTGGGAAAATAATACTACTTTTACGTTTATTGTCTTGGGTTTCTTTTTATCATGTCGACATAACTAGTATCAAAAGTCTTCACTGTTCAAAGTTAAATTGTGCTTTAAAGCTTTTGTAAAATGTTCTTATTTGAAACACACTTTGAAATGATCTTAACAGATAGATTATAAACTATATAGCCACTCTCTATCATACGATCAATTGCACAAAGAAAATATATTCAAATTTGAATTTATTATATTTAAACATGTACTGTTGATTTTAGTTCTTTAATTAAATTATACTAATGCAATTAATAACAAAGAGAAATTCACTTTTTTTAATATAGAAATTATTAAAACTTTTTTCATTTTCTATATTTTCAGTTAATACTGCACCATGCCTTTGAACGCAGAACAGTTGCAGGCGGCCTATGCACACCGCCGTGATATGGAAGTTCAGCACGCAGAACGTGTTGAGGCTGTTAATCAGTACTACAATCACTGGAATAAAGTCACAAGTCGTTATGCTAATTGGACCAAACCAGAGTATTACGAAAAAGCTGAAGCGAAACTTAAAAAGAAAAGAGAAAATATTGAAAAAGAGAAATCTCTTAAGGAAAGACGAGAAAAGTTACGTGAATTGCTGAAGAAAGAAACAGATATGTATGA
>NC_051847.1:130363865-130377096 GCF_002237135.1 Teleopsis dalmanni
ACAGTTTCCTTACAGAATTTCACTTCAACATTTTCAATTTTCACCGCAGGAGGTTCGCCTGCAAGCAACTGCAACGAGCCCAGCCTGAGCCAGTTCAAAATTAATTGCTTTCTGCTCGAGTGTTGTTAAAATGACATGAAATAAAATAAGGTGAAACGCTTTCAATGAATTTTGTTAGTATTAATTTGCAAAGGAAAACACTATTGCCGATTATTGACCACATAAAAAACTCTGCAAAGCTTTGCAAAAATAACACGAAAAGAAATGGCAGTGCTAAATGTACAGTACGGCACAGAAGCACCGGGGCTTTAGGTGCATAAATAAATTTTGGCTTCTGTGTGTGCAACTTCCGGTGAAAGTGTTAGTGGTACTGTTGGTTTTTTCGACACTGAAGCCCACCGATAAAGTAAACATAATTCACAGCAGACGAACTTTTGCCTGCAAAAAAAAAAAATAAGAAAAAAATACACTTTCCTACACTAACAAAATTACACTGTACACATTTGTTGTGTACAAAAGGACATTAGTGTGCTTGTATGTATGATTTTGCTGTTATTTGTTGTTGTTTTACTGCATTTTATTGCACTTTTGGTATAAAATAGAAAATCGGAAATGCCCGCACCATTGTCGACTTTAGAGCATTACGACGCTCCATGCATAAATTCACTTGAATCTGATGGTTACCCATTGGCCATTGCACATTGTCCATTACACGGTACACATTGCACATTGAAAAGTGCACCTTAGTTGTAACTAACCAAATTGTTTGGAGCGCATATATTGAGGTAATAATTTTTGTTGTCGAAATGCAGCTAGAAATGCAGGACACTATCTACTGGACGGATGAATGGTTAGTGTTGGTCGAGCAGTTTATATCCTGTTACCAAAGCTTTCTTTACGAAAATATATGAAAGGTTATATATCCGCATACTTTGGCATATCTGTCGGCACGTACTCTGCAGCATACATACTTACATATATATATGTACATACTATGCATTGCAGAATATCGTGAAGTACTGTAGAAGCTTTAATGGTAAATTGCATACTCATTTCTATCCATTTAAGCTCCTCTTCGTTTTCCATTTACTGCACGGAAATGCCTGCTTTTCTGATTTTTTCAATGTGCGCATTCTAGGGTAATTGCGGCTTCGAATGTGTTTAAATGTATAATTGTCTGTGCAATTATGTGAAGAAAGGTAAATGTGCCTATATCCTGTATCTGTAATCAAGTTATGTGATGTTTTTTTCATATTTCAATGCTAAAAGCTTAAACTTAATTTAGTGTTACCTTTTGTAAAATGCGAATAAAGATTTAATGCTTTTTATTCAGAAACCATTTTGAGTTATTCCCATTGATCGAATTGTGGTGTGATGAGAAAAGCCATTAATTCTTCTCTGGCTTCTCTGGCTATTTCGTGTAAGATAGCTATTAAGCAAATCACCGAAGAGATGTATTAAAACAATTCGGATTAGAAAAGTTTATGGACCCATAATAAATAAAATTCTATATACCGATCTTATAGATTTGCATCGAATTATAAAATATTTTCAGAATTTTAATGATGGGTTGATCTTGCAAGATACCTACTTTCGCAAAATTCGAATTAGAACACTTTAGCGATTATTTTATATATAACAAAGTTTGTTGACGGAAAAAATATATTAGTTAGCCATCTAGAACACGCATGTGCTAGATGCGACATGTTTTTAATCTACCACAATTAGGCAAATTTTCCATTGTTATATTTTAGTCACAACATTATTTTGTTGTCATGGTATCCCAAATAAATGAATTAAAATATATAAATTAATTTATTACAATACACGGATACACGTTAATGTATTTAATTGAAAAAGACCTCGTATCCAATGCCGTAAGTCATAACATTAAAAATAAAATATTTTTCTTTTGTAAACAACTAACATTCATAATGCTAATATTGATAGAATTGTAAAAGATAAATAAATAAACAATTAATAAAACTAAATTTAACATTATTTTTATTATTCTCCAAAAAATTTATGAATGTAATACCATAACAATTTTTCCTTGATCATAAAAGCCTCTCCTTATAATTCTTTATTTAATCTCAACCAAGCTATTTCCAAGAAATATTGATGTGTTGATATAAAATTTTATGTCATAAGTACCTTTTACTGATAATAATTTTTTAAAAATTCTTCTTTTTGTATTAATTTCTTAATTTTCAAATCCAATTTTATTAGTTAGGATTCACTAAGAATCATATGTATTCTATGAAGAATTCTGAAAACTGTACTACACTTTTTATTTTACCTAATAAAGGCTAGGATATCCTCAACAGAAATGTTACAGTTCACTACAAGTTTATTTTTTAATTAATTTGTTTCCGTTGTTGGTTAAGAGGATATAGGATTTTTGTAATAAATAGATTGTTTTGTACAAGTACATCAATAACTTATTAAAGCGAAAACGAGACTTCTAGTCTCATTATCTGTGAATGTCCAGCTTTGATCTGGGTCAGGAGGATGTCACTAGGTCAGGAACTCCTCTGCCCTTCAATAACCGACATTCTGGCTTTTATTCAGAAGGCGGAATGTCTTCTGTTCTTCTGTTAGGGTCTATTGCAGCTTAAAAGATCGATCATGGTCGTAGTGCTTCGTTCCGTTGGGAGCTAGTACCCTATTTATTCCTGTTCCTAACACTAAATTTTAGATTTGTATAATTTTCTTAATTTAATAGTATTAACGGAATCTAAATTCCACATAATCAAAATACATTGAACATTTACCAATTCGCTATCTTTAAAAACAACATTTCTTAAACTAATATTTATATAATAAATACATAAATTACTATTATTTAATTTAATAACAATATCTATTAATAATATTAAATAATTTAATTTATTTAATTTCTAAAAGCCTGTAATTTACATGTAGAATACAAGGTTTGTCTTAAAACTGGATGGTTGAAAAATTAAATTGTTAGTCTTTCTAATGGCTGTGATTTTAAATAGAAACTAAGGCGTCAGTTTCATCAGTTTTTCAGAAAGCACCCCTTTTAAATATAGAATATTTCATCTTAATAGGCATACAATCAATTAAAGTGCAAAGTACTGTTAATTTTGCTCAAATGATTGTTATGACTTTGTAGTACATATTTTCATCATTATGTTAATAATATATATAACTGATATAAAAATTGTATTTTCTAAGTATACAGCTAATATGCTGTCTTTTTAACTACAAATATATGCACGCCTTCCGTTATCCATTTCGTCATTTTCTGCGTTAACATTGATCACCCATCTTTTTGTACAGAGAATTCTAATCAAAATCTATTAAATCAAATTTATTTTTAATAGAAAAAAATGGTTTTAATTTTACACTGCTAAAATCAATTATATTCACTATATAATTTCAGTATAGTCTTATAATTCTCATTAGGTTTGAAGTATTTCTCCTATAAGAGTAGTATTGAAATAAATACTATTGAATTAATTTTAATAAAAAATTGCTTAAATCCCAAGATAATTAGGAGGAGAAGGAATCTTACGCTGAATTTTTGATTATAACATAATTATTGATGTTTTAAGATTACTACAATATAGAAGATAAAAGATAAATTTGTAATATAATAAATAAAATATATAATACATATGATAACATTGCTTAAAATCAGTTGTCAAATAATTTTTAAATGCGATATCTGTAAAATAATATAATAGTACATAAAATATAACTGTAATAGTTTTAGACCGACTTTAAAGGATGTTGGTTTCAGATATTCTTAACTTAATGTGTTTTCACTATCCTTTCTAAAATAAGTTTTAAGATTAGGAACTGCTGTAGTTTAGTGTGCGCCATATAGCTCATTCCTGGAGCAATATTCATGTTGTTAACTTAAATTAAATTTTATTTGGTTTTGATTAGTTAATCATTTATTTTTATTTTCGATAATCACTTTATAAATTAACAAGAAATGAAGTTACATGTGGATTGTGAGAGAAACTGTGACATAGTCACAGACGTAGAAATAGGTGTACTAAAAAAAATTTTTTTGCAGTGTTCTATATGTGAATTATATTGTCAATGGTGATGTATTCCCTAATAACACTCGTCTTTGAATACACATATGAAGAGATTATGAATTAAGTTAAATATTACATTTTTATGTGATAAATAAATTTTATTTACTTAAAACTTAGGAGTTTATAAAAATTAGTGTAATAAATTTTTGCTTCCTGATGTCAAGCTATTCCGATTGCATGTTTCATCTCAGTTTAAGCACAACTTCCACATTTTATGTGCCGGCAAAGTGTTGGATGTTCTCACGTCTGTAGCTCTGGAAAATTTATTTAGTGCAATTTCACATGCGAAGAATAAAAATAGAATCAGCTAAACGTCCTTGTTTTCTACAGGAAGCAGGAGTAAATAGAAATAAAAGCATACAAAAAATTATAAAAAAAAACTCAAGTGTTTTTTAGTTTTTTAATACAAGTTATTAAATAATACTAACCTACTTCTTAACTGATTTATCTACTACAAAATTAGTCAATAACTAATTTTTAAAAATAAATTTTAAACAAAAAGCAGATGAATGTCAAAAACATACCAAAAACTTTACTTATTTTACTTAATTAATTAACTTTACTTTTTTAATTTAATTAGAATGTGAGCTATAATAGTACCTTATAATATCGTTTCGTCTATGTAGTATGAAATAGAGTAGGTTTTTTTAAAATTCAAGAAACAAAAATACACTCTTATCATACCTATTTAATATGCAATGTCTTCCTTATACCTATTAAAAATATTTTCTTTCCTTCACATTTAAAAAAGGAGACCAGGTACTTAAATAGTTTACTAAAGAGATTTTCAATTCTAACGCCATCTCTGTTCTTCCTCTTTGAAGTTTTTTTTTTAAATCATTTTATTCCTTTACGTTTCACAACTGCTGGAATTTTATCACTACTGCCTACAATAACTGTCTTTTATACTATGGTAAAGTGTACATTTAAGCTAAGTTGAGCACTGAATCCCAGCTGTACGCATAAATGAAGTGAAAGACTTTACTTAATTTGTATACTGCAATTACTATAACCTTGAAACGTGTACCTTTTGAATTAAACAAAAACTATTACATATGGTTATGTTAGGTTACATAAGGTTTTTTTAATTGACGAGTCTACGTCTATTGTCTATGAATTTGAACATAAAAGTCACAAGTATTATGTTCGGGGACTTTTTAACCAGATTTTTATTTTTATCGAACTATTAATGAAGTTCAGTATATTCTATATAATAAATGTGTTGTTGATATATCAAGAACTATATATCTTTATATCAAATCATTAAGATCTGTTTCAATCTGTTCTACTCCTCTCTTAATACTTTATTAGATCTATAACGTTAGTCTAGGGATCTAGTCTTTAAATGTCCCTATCATAGCATAAGCTTTTTCTAGAAGGATTCCGTGATGCATATATTCCTGATTCAAAAGGTACCTGGGTCTGTGTAATCAACTCTTTTTTATAATATACGTGTAAGTATTCCGATATCAGATTATAACAGCTGAAAACTACTTTTTCCATAATTGTAGTTCTGCTCGTTTCTTAATAGCTTAAAACAAGACACTTTACGGAGATCGCAAAGGTTTTTAGTTAGAGCTTAAAATCTTTATATAAGCATGCTTATAAAGCGATAAACTGTTGATAAATTAGTGGACAATCTATTACTATTACTTTTTAACATAAATTTTAATTAATTTCATAATGTTATGTATTATTAGGTCGTTCAAGATGACTACCAAAAATATTGGAAGTATTGAATTTTAATGAAGTAAAATTATATAATAAATTGATTTTCAACGTCCGTTTTGACAAAAGAAACTAAGTTCTTGATATTAACTATTGTTTTCAATCAATATTTCGAACAGTATTAAATTACAACAATATTTTATTATTCATTAATAAAGAGGTTTTTTCTAACAGTAGTGAACTACAACGACAAAAAATTTTTATTTTTTTATATTATTTTATTTAATTTAATTTTTGGCTGACCATACAGCTGTTTCGAGTATTGCCAAAGACCTACATCATCAATGGTCTTGGAAATAATTCTTATATTTAATTATCCGTAAATAATTATTTTTTGAGACTGCAAGTACCGGGAATCAAACTCGGGTCCTGCCAAATGTGAAGCTCAGAATCAGCGCACCTTAACCAACTGATCCAAAGCCGTACTTGACTTTTTATGTTCGCATATTTTTCTGGAGTTTTGTTACTATTACTATGCAAGTTTTTTTTTATTAACAATTCTACTTGCTGTGTTTATATTAGAACGAAATCATAAACCAGCTGTAGAATAATTGAATTAATTACTTACTTATGTGGCCATAACAACCCGTTACAAAGTTTCGGCCTGACGCAGCATGTTTCCCCAGGCGCCTCTGCTGAGTGCGCGTCTTCTCCAGTCTCGTATATCAAGTCCAGTTAGTGCTCCCTCAACTTGATCACTCTACCGGAGACACGGTCTACCTCTACGTCTTCTTCCGCCAACTACTGCTTCAAACACCTTTTTCGCCGGAGCGTCTTCATCCATTCTCACGACATGACCATGCCAGCGAAGCCGCTGGATGTTAATGCGCTGAATTATATCAATGTCGTGATAAAGCTCGTACAGCTCGTGGTTCATTCTTATGCGGTAGTCGTCGCCAACTCGTAGAGGACCAAAGATCTTACGAAGAACTTGTCTCTCGAACACTCCCAGTGCTGCTTCATCATTCTGTGATAACGTCCATGCTTCTGCGCCATACAGAACCACAGGGAGGATGAGCGACCTATAGAGCGTAAGTTTTGTTTGTCGAGAGAGAGCTCTACATCCCAATTGCCTACTGAGCCCATAGTAGCACATATTAGCAATGGTGATTCTTCGTCTGATCTCCAGACTGACATCATTTGTATTCGTTACGGCGGTGCCAAGGTAGATGAAATCCTTGACAGATTCGAAAGCATAGTCGCCAGCCACTAGCCCGGTTCTTTCTAATTTTTATTACAAATTTGTTGAATATTAAGTGGGTGCATTGGTTTCTTTGAAGATTATTATGCGTTTACACTATCGTGTTTATCGTATTTCGCATTTATCTATATAAATGTGTAGCAATTAGTTATAACATATGCACCGTACAAAATCCATGCAAATTTTTTATAGAAATGTGCGAGGTAACAGATTCAAGACGATATATCGATATAGTCTTAATGAAATCTAAAAACATATTAAAAAGTCATCAAATTATATTAATAAACTAAACTACCAAAAGAAATACCGTCAATGTCAGGAATAAATACTTAAATAAATGATACATTATATCAATTCTAAATAATGATTTGCATGTCACTATGAACTAATACGTGTATGTCTGAAAAATACTCTATTTCACCGAAATATACAGAAGACATTAAGTGTAGCGTGATGTATATTAAAAAGCTTAAGAAAGAAATAGCTAATTTAATCGCTATTTAAGAAGACACAATTAAGATAGCTGCATAGAGCTTATTTGTACTATAATATCGTTATTTGATTTTAGTTCCAAGTGTCCTGCTAACTTGGTTTTCCCCCAAAAAAATAATCTTCACGTAATTTCTTCGCATTTTTTAAAAAAAAAAGACGTTGCAGTTTTGTTCGGTGCATCACAAGCATTTTCGCTTCACTTCTGTCACATTTTCCCAACCGCAAAGTATTCACCGCAAAATTTTGTCTATCGACTTTTTTGGTTAATTTTCCATTTTCATTTCTTTCATAAATTAAATAAAAAAATTGCTTTTGTGTGCAGCGAATTTTCAATTTCCCTTAGTGAATCAAAAACTAAAATGCAGAGAAACTTAAATAATTTTTAAAAGGAACTCTCAAAAAATTTTAATGAAGTTCAATGATAGCAAGAATGACAGGAATGGCAGAAATTAAAAGGATATAGAATACGAAACTTGCATAAATTACATTTTTCAATATAAAATTAAGTTTAATTATAATATTGCAAAATTCTTGAAGAGTTTTTGCTAATTTTAATCAAATTTATTAAAAAAACGTGTTGACGTTGGCAACACTGACCTCAATATTTTCCAGTGTTGCATAAAAATACCAAATTCTTGTCGCAGCTCTTGTCATTGTTGCAGTGAATGCAGTGAATGAAAATAATTTGGTGCACTTGATGGCAAACAAATTACCTTTAAAAAAGGGAGGGGCAAGTAGTTACAAAGCTGTATTTGGCAGCTTTAGATTTCGGAACAAATTTTATTATCCTCATTATCGATTTCTCAAAGAAATATAATGTAAAAGATATATATATTTCTAAAAATATATAATGTAATATCACTCAAAAATTAATTTTAAAACAACAAAAAATCGGCATGGACTCTGCTGAAGCTTAAATATCTCTAACAATGTCTGAATAAATCTGAGTTTACATAAAAAGATTGTTGGTAGCGCACTAAAACAAGGATCTTTCAAAGTAAACATTAGTAAAAGAAGAAAAAAATTATGCCGAAAAAGTTGGTTTCATTCAGTATTAACCGCTTTGAATAAACATTTAGGAACAAGTGAAAACCTGGCTATTGAACTGTAAGAGACTTTCAACTAAAACAAATGTTTCAACATGACTATATGGCTTCGATAAATTGTCCTCCTATCCACAACTATCTGACGATTAAGCTCCAGAATTTAGCCGCCAATAAAGTCATCGCAATAATAAACTCTTATTTAAGGAGCCCTCAGAAATTAACTTTTTTCTTAAGAGATCTAGACATTCATATAATAATAGACTCTCATATTAGGAGTCTTCAGACATCCAACTGTTTTTAAGAGATCTATATGTACATTGATATTTTCTTTCGTTAAACTTAGTATTTTATAATAAAAAGAAAAACATTTCCTAAATGTTTTTTTATAGGGATAACTCTTTTGTTCAAAGGGTTAATACATTTTTGTTGCACTTTTATGAGCATAACATTTATTTTTTAAGAATTTCTTTGAAAATAAATCAGAATTTAAGAAGCTCTATTATTTTTATTTATATTAAGAATTTATAAGACTCTTAAAGATATCGTAATATTACACATTTAAAACAATATCAGAATTATTTTTATTTCCGGTGTGAACCGAATTACAAAAAAAAATATTTAAAGATTGCACTTCCTTATAAGCTCCTTTTTGATGCTATAATAAAATATTTTTTATTTATTTTCTGCTACATAAACCTAATAGTATTGTTAACCTTAATTACACTCACCCCGCCACGCACTCTCAACATGAACTTAGACTAAGGAGTCGTGTCGTATAGCAAATCACATCTAAGTACTTTTACACTAATGCCGCCATTAAATTAAATCTTGAGCATCACACGTTATTACACATGTTATTTTTATTGCAATATGGTACTTCGTGGTGTGTTGTGGAGCGGTGGGGCCTTACATTTTGGGTTCACGTCTATGGCTCAGCTAGCATATGTTTCTGAAGTTTTCGCCTTTTGCGTTCAACTATTTTCAGTTGTTTTTGGTTTTTATCCTTTTCATATCCGTTTTAGCCATTGAGTTTTTTTCCCTTCCAGCCTTACAGAATAATGTTGCGCTAATTGCAACAGTTATGCCATGCCACATACACACGTGTGCTAAGCAGCTGTATTGTGCGGCATGTGACGTACAAACAATGCCAATACACCAGACATACATACACTCAGTGCACATTTACTTGACACACAGTGTAACAGCTAACGTACAAAAGCACAAAGAATATTTCCGTTTTTTAATGATCGTTTTAATGGAGTTATAAAACTTTTTGCAAAAATAAAATTATATAATTCCTTTACAAACACAGTTCCATTAATTCATACCCACCCGCACAAACATAGAGTGACATATGTACATATACATGTATGTAAGTATGTTTGAAATGAAAAATTACTGAAGCCTTCGTACATAGATAGCGACATGTGATAACGCACCAATTGCAATCCATTACAGGAAACGGAAGATATGGCAGCTGGTATTTTCGCATATAATTATGTACGTACCCGTATTTATGTATACCCGGTACATATGTGCAGTTTTTTGCCATATAATTATGTTCGCATTTTACTTTTCCGCAAATTGTGTTCAAATCGCGTATACAATAATGCGGTCATTGTGTCAGGAAAATAACCAGTGCTTAAAGTTGGTTGATTACCATTGCTTCTACGGTATCGGCAGAAACATATGTTAATTTCCCTTCATTGTGGGTCTCTTGTGCTTCTATATGTCATGGATGCCACACAAAGTGATTTGGCTAACACCACGCCACCTGTAACCTAGCAGACGAACAAACGAGCATTAATGGAATCGAAACCCTGAGTGCATAAAGAAGTTACTATACTGCCACTTCATGGAGAAATGTGAGTTTATTCCACCGTAACACCTCGACATACCCTACACACTGTAACCACTTAAAATAATGCAGCGTGAAATGAGTTTTATTTAAACGTGCCACGTGACTTTTACACGTGTTTTATTATTGCTCATTACTGTGGCTGTGAGGTTTTTAATTAATATTTTTATTTCATTGTAATTTCCGTGCATTCGGAAATAATTGGTCTGCAGCATCACCTTGAAGGTATTAAGTCTTATTGCAGACTTACTCGCAGTCGAGAGCTATTTCACTTCATTTTATTTAATTGAATTTATATTTGCAATGCTTGAAATAATTAAAGTTAAATGATTAAAAATACTTTAAAGAAACCTCCAGGATGGGTAAATTAATATGTAAACTTTTGTATTAGGGCACGAATTCGGAAATATTCATCGACAAGTGTGAAATAAATTGAAAACTTTTAGAAAATAGCTCCCAAAATCCATACTGATTGATATATATAGATGTTCTTTTTCATTGCTATATTTTAAAGGTTTCCTCTATCTTTCTCAATTTCATCTGGAAAAGAGATAATAGAGAAAAAACTCAGAAAATTTCAACAATTAACTTACCAGTATCTGTTCTTTTTAATCAGGCCCAGGGCTTCCTCTGTTAAATATAGTTTTGTTTATAGTTTCTTTTTAATTAGTGAAGTCTTCCTTGATTGAAAGTACAATAATATATAACAACATAGAAAAAATAACAAAGTATTCAAAAAGATTTTTAATACAATATTTAAACTTCATGTAATAAATGCGCCGTATATATATCCCCTTACCTGAAATACAGACAAACTCCCATAACTCGAATTACCATTTTGTGTTCGACTTATGGAGACTTCGAGTTAGAGAATTTTTTTTTTTTTTGAAAGAAACTAGAATCACATTTTCAGATATTTATTTATTTGAAATCAAATACAGCACAAAAGCTATAGTGAAGGACAATATTCAGAAGTTAGGGTATGGAATAATTTTTGCCTTTATTTTCAGTAAAAAGAAATTCCAATTTATTCAAAGTCTTATAGTGATCCTTAGTTAGTCATTCATTTGCAAATAAAAATTAAAAATTTTGAATAAGTCTTCCATTTCATTCTTGGAAGGCTAATGAACAATTTCATCCACCGAACCGCATCCGGTTGTGTTGAATTGTTTCTGTAGCATAAATCTTATATCCTAAGAGAAAGTCAGCAATTTCGTGGAGGTAAAATATCGATCTATAAACATCTCACTGCCTTTGGGAACGTTTTTGGTCAGACTTTCTACAACTGTGCTTCCATTGCCCAATGATGGATTCGGTTTTCCACAGCGCCACGTTTTTGCTCCTTGATAAATGAAAAAATCAAGGACAAGCCTATGCGGAGAAGCCAATACAAAATATTTTAAACTTTTTGGTTTCGGCTTACATTTTACATACTGCTTTAATTGAGTAGTTCCAGTAAAGGGGAGCATTTGTTCATCGATACCCAATTTTTTACTCTTTGGAATTACATTGTATTTGTTTATAACTATATCTAAAATGGCTTGAATTTTCCAAAGTCTGTTTTTTTACTTCTCTTCACTGCTTAATTCCAAATTATTTACAAAATTTATGTAATTTGTAAGCTTAAAAACCGATCTCTTGGATTTTGCGTTATTGCAGCTACTTTAATGGAAAGTCTATAATACATCCTACTTCTAAGGAGTTTCATACAATCAGCGATGATGTATGCACTAACTAACTTTCTATATTCACTTGGGGTTGACTTTAAATCAACATTGCATTGCAATGCATGTATGTTACTTTACAAAAAGCCCAAAAGTGTTCGTTAAAATAATCACATAAATAATTAAAAGGTGTTTATATCTCTTGATTACCAATATTCCATCAGTCCTCTTGGGAGATTTCCTGCGCATTGTGATCTAGCAATTCATTATCACTGTCATCAGAAGCGTCATCAATATCTCTCTCTAACAATAGCTCCAAAATTTTATCTTCAGTGTATTCTTTCCTCATTGCCATTTTGTACCAAGTGTGCAGCGCGCTGGACATATGTTTTTCAGAAAATATCATAAAAATATAACTGCTAATTATTTACCTTTTTATTGAGTTTAAAGAAAATAAGATTTTAACTAAAACAAAAGTATCAAATATATCGAAAAGCAAGCAAATAGTACAAAAAAACCGAATTTTTCTTGCACTCGACGATAAAAGCACTCTCAAGAGGTGGTCAAACACTTATAGCATTATTTTAAGGTATTCCCAAAATTACAGCAAAAAGTGCCCTAAATTAAGAACCAGAGAACTATTAGCGAGCTGTATAGATCGATATACAATAATAAAGCTTTCAGAAATGGTAGTGGAAAAGAGGTTAAGCTCTCAAACTTTGGTTCGAATACATTTCTTCGTTTCTCTTCCACTCTTCTTATTCCTTTTTCTTTACTTATAATTGTATCTTTTTTATAATTGAATCGGTTTTTCTTTCTCATATTATTTCTAGATCCGTAAACCCAGTTTAATTTTGTATATTTATTCAATATATATATTATAATTTTTATTATAATAAATCTTTTAGAACAGACAGATGGATTGGGGATTGTACTATTTTTTTATTTTTCTTTAATTCCTCTTTTTCCCCCTTCTCCTTTACGTTTTCATTTCTCTTTAACAATGTTACTTTTTTTAATTACTTTCTGTAAAAAATGTGTTCACTTTGATTTCCATTTTCTTTTTATTCCTATTCAATATTTCTTATCTCCTCTAATGCTTATTTCTTCCAACAAGTCTCATTACGTTCATCTTATTATAATTTTAGTCATTTCTTCCCAACTTT
>NC_051847.1:130377196-130401182 GCF_002237135.1 Teleopsis dalmanni
TTATGAAATATTATTTAGGGTCTTCCAAACCTTTTATTCAATGTTTTATCTGTGTGAATATTTCTTTGTGACATTATTATCACTATTATTGTACATTTTTATTATATATTTTAACCAACTTATTTCTTGGATCTCGTGTATTGGTTTCGTGTATCATCAACATGTTTTATTTCTTCTTTATACCGTATTATACAAAACAATCTTCTAATCTTCTAAATAAGCTCAAATATTTTACGCATTATCTATAATGGTGTAATGATTTTCGGGCATCGTCAGGAGCTGTTTTCTTTCATTATGCCGTATTTTATTTGAAACATTCCTCTTCCGAATGCTTCCAAATATTCTACACATTATCTTTAGCAGAGTAGTAGTTTCGGTCATCGTCTGCTACTCTATTTTCTCATTCTAACTTATAATATTCTCAATAATATTCTCGTATTATTTTATACAAATAATTGCTTCTGCCCATAGAACCAAATATCCTCACCAGAAAGACTTATTTGGTTTATCTTGGCTATTTTTATAGAAGCCTAAATCTTGTTATAATTTGAAAACTTGCCATATATACTCATATATGTTAACTTTTAAACAAAGCTACGTAATTAAACACAATTTAGTTGCAACTCTATTACTTATAGGGCGGAAAGACGCGGGTTTACAATAAACGTTCAGTTCTATATATTATATTGAAATTAACTAACTGATTCCTAGCGTGAATTATTTTATATATAATTACTCTAACAGCGTTGCTTATAATACTCTTGATGATTACCAACCCTATCTGCTCAGCTCCTGAAAATACAAAGCTCTTAAAATAAATTTTTATTAACCCTTTAAAATCTAAATTTATGAACTTTAACCCGTTTTTTGCCAGAGACTCAGATATCTACGATAAAATTAAGTTACAATATGTGAACTTAGCAGACTCAATTTTACCTTAAACGTAGAATCATATACGTAGTATGTATATGATTTGACCGTATTAGGGTACATAAGGTTTCGTAATTCTTTAAACTATTTTTTTTTACTCTTTTTATTACTTTTCCTATTCAAATTTATTTAATATTATTTAATCAAATATTAAAGCTTTAAATAATGCAAAATTATTTCGTTATTATATATAATCAGATTATAATAAATCTGTGTTACACAAGTTCAATTCTATTTTAATATAAATCAACAATTGGCAATAAACATAAATAAAATAAAGCAGAAGGCAAATATAATGATATATTTTTGTAAATTTCGGGATTTCAAAAGTATCAATGCACAAATCCGGAAAATTTATACAATTCTAATATTTATTCAAACGATACACCCGTCATTTGTTAGTTGTGCACATAAATTGCTTAACTATTTCGAGCTAATAACGAAATAGTTTCCCAAATATAAATAAATTCAAAAAAATAAATTAAATATTTTGGTCTCACAGATTTTCAATTCAAACTAAAATAGAGAATAATTCAAAAATTGTTTAGTCAAAAATTTTTAAGTTAATTTGCATGTGTTAGATTTTAATAAATATTTCATTAAATTGGGCGCAAGCGAGGTTTTCAGAGAATTTATTTATTGTCATAAATTGTTTTGTAAATCACATCAACTCACAACACAAACCCACACACATCAGTTAAAATGCCAATGGAAATTACTGTGTTTAATTTACCCAGGGGGGAGCTTGCGAGGCCCCGTGGGTCATATGCATAATTAATACGTATTTGTTGCATATTTTTTCTGACAGATGTCAGTGGAAATGTAATTAAACCAACAAATTTGCATGTCCATGCATATTTCATTTGGCAGTTATAAGTGAGCGAAAATATTTTAAATATTTTATTAAAATTAAATCAAAATAATAATAATAATATTGATTCCTTATTATTGATTCCTTAAAATGCTAATAAGTACGTATTTTGTCTTTTTTTTTGTAGGTTTGGGTCAACAAATGCCAAATACGCAGCATTCACAAATTATCTCTCGTACGGACTGGGGTGCACGTCCCTCCAAATTGGTAGAGCATTTCAATGGACCAGCTCCGTTCGTTATCATACATCATTCATACATACCGAGTGCTTGTTACACCACAGCCGACTGTATACAAGCGATGCGTTCGATACAGGACTTTCATCAACTAGAGCGTGGCTGGAATGATATTGGTTATAGTTTTCTTATTGGAGGTGATGGCATGATTTACACCGGACGTGGGTTCAATGTTATCGGTGCACATGCACCCAAATATAATGACAAGAGTGTAGGCATTTGTCTGATAGGCGATTGGAGAAGTAAGTACATGATATTATAATAGTTCACTTATATGTAATTAAGTGTATTAATTATTTTCTGTTTTATTTTTGTAGCTGATTTACCGCCACCACAAATGCTTAGAGCTGCCCGCGAACTAATATCATTTGGTGTTGCAAAAGGTTATATACATCCTGAATTTAAATTACTTGGCCATAGACAAGTACGTGATACTGAATGTCCCGGCAATAGATTGTTTAGTGAGATTTCAACTTGGCCACACTTTTCTCCGAAACCAAATGCCACAGAAAATGAAATTCATAAATTGTAAATTAAGCAAAATCGCATAAATCATACTTAGTTGTTAAGGCGGAAGCCACAATAAAAGTTCACTATTATTTTTAAGTTCACTAGATGCTTCTATACTTAGATTTCTATACTTAGATAATGAAATTTAAGTAATAAATTTATTTTATAAATAAAAAAAATAAAACCAAAATTATTAAGGATGTGGAAATTATTTTTAAGACTTTTTAGTACTTCGAAGCAGAGAAGGAAATATTTTCAACTTTGATAATTAAAATATATTGAATATAAGTTCTCTACATATTCGAATCAAGTACTCACTGCACTTTTAAGGAGTCTGAAAAACTTTTGTTGATGAGAAAATGATTTGATTATTAATTAAAAAATTAATAATCAAATAAAAAAAAAAATATACCATAAAAATAAATTAAGAATAAATGAAAAGTAAAGAAATATAAAAAACAAAAAATAAAGGGCATACATAACTAAAACTTAGGAATGAAAAATAATTTAAACGAGATAAAATTAATAATAAAAAAAATTAAATTATTAAAAAATAAACTAAATTAGTTGAATTAATAAAAAAAATTAAATTAATAAAAAAAAAATAAAATTAATAAAATAAAATAAAATTGATAAAAATAAATAAAATTAATAGAAAGTATTGGGCTAAAGGCATTCTGCAAATGTTTGGTTACAAAGATAATAAAGATTACATATAGATATAAGGAAGGAGGGCAGATAAGAAATGACTTAGTGACTTAGTAAAATAGTTGTATGGAGAACAATAGAGAGAATGATAATGATAAATGGAGTTGATTAGAGTGACAAAGCATGAATTTTAATTCACTAAAAAAAAACAGAGAGAGAGAAGATGAAAGTGTTTAAAAGCACAAATCGCAATTCAGTATATAACATTCGATTCATATTACGGCACGAAGGAGTAACTAAAACAAATTACTTATATGAGTTTACATAATTATCACCACTTTTTTGTTGAATATTCGTTTTCAAAATGTTTTGAGTTGGGTTTATCATGAGTTCTCTTGCGTTTATCATTATTGTAGGGAACTCATTTCTAGCCCACCGTAATGATGGACTTCAGAAAGTAACCATTTTTTCACCTTTTGAGAAACAAATCACAAACATTATTGTGAAGAAACAAATTTCTTTCCGTAAGAACAAGAAGAACCCATATGTCGAACTTTGATATTATCCTAAGCGATTCGAATGATCATGAATGGTCAAATTCGATTAATAATATATCTCATCGATCTTACGACCTGTTATCCGCCTGTTATTGGCAATATTCGAAGCAGCTATATACTCTCAGATAAATAATTTGGTAGATTTAACCACATGTTGTTGGTTCAACCATACCACATGTTGATTTCCATATTTTCTTTACTAAATGAGATAAAATTTCGCTAAGAAAATGATCATATCAATTTAAATAGTATCAGATTAGAGCATATTTTTTTAAGTGTAGTCAGCCAAAACTTCAATGAATTAAAATAATACAAATAAAGTCATAAAGTCATTTGTTGTTGTAGTTCATTACTGTTCGAAGGCTCTCTATTGAAAATTTAGAGAAAAATGTTTGGTTTGATCTTAGATAGAAGTTTATTCAGAAGAAAATGCAATATTGACCTTAAGGAATTGGATTAAACGATTAATAAAATCAGCATGTCAACTGACAGCATGTGAAAACCATCCTTAAATTACAACAATACAAATCGTCATCAAAGGGTTAATTAAAAACTGATATCGGAAAGAAGTCTAAAACGACTCATAAAAACTGTAAAAGTAGAACAATGTATGGGCTATGTAGTTTTGAATAGAAATTGTAGAAGAAACTTGGACCCAACATAAAGCTATGAAACAATATTATGTCCATTTTTATATGGCAATAACTACATTTAAAGAAATTTTTTTCATCTACAATATAAAAATAAATACCGAAAATGTGTACAAAGAAACAAAAACAGCTTTTAGAAATTTATAAGAAAAAAATATTAATGAGGCAAATAAAGAAAAAGTTGAATAAACTCATAAAAAAAATTATTTTTCAAAAACTTTTTAGACTTTCTGTTTTTATTAGAAATTATTTTATCCTTAAGCCAGGATGGAATCAATAAACTTCCTGCATAATTTTTGTACAATAAATTTCTTTGAATGTCAGCTGTCGAATTTCGCCACAGTTTAGAATCATTGAGAAACTTTTCCGAAACAATAACGAAAACAACGTTTAAAAAGTCATTAAATTAGAATTTTTCAAATATGTCAAACTTATTTCTTTACACGATTTTAAACTGTTTGGAAAAGGGCAAAAAAAGGAAGTCTTTTAGTGTAGAAAGTAAAAATATTAAAAATGACTTTGCCGACTTCCGGTAAAAATACTAAACTCGCGCGTAAGAATTTATGCTTTTATATGACGAGTATAAGTTAAACTTTCTCAGAATTTATTATGAGATTAAAAAGTTATACATAAACTTATATGCACTTGTGAGGATACACGATTTGATATGTGTAATGTAGAAGACTGCACATGTGTAAATGTTACCAGTATTATGACACCAACTTTCAAAGAAATGACACTCCTAACTATTCTTTTGTGTAACCACACAAAAGTTTCAAAAATATTTTTCAACTGATTTATGCAGAACTGGTGATATGAGTTAAAGGATATTTGAGTTAAAGGATGACGACAGGTGAAAGTGTGTCATGGATTTTGTGCAATTTTTCGCGTCTTCCACAAGTAGTTTCTAGTAATTTTATACTACTTGAGAAATTTATGCAGAAACTTGTAATGCATAGTAAACGATCCTAATACAAATAGAAAATAAATACAGATAAACGTATTTATTAATAATGTATAGTCTAAATTTATTTCTCAATTTGGTATAACTATATTTCACAACTCTTCCATATAAAAGTTACTATATGTATATATTCAGAACAAAATTTTGACATTTCTTAGAATAATTTCATAGAGTTTATTTAATTGAATTGCTAAATTTTCATTAACATGCAGAAAACAATATTAGAGTTAGTATTTAAAACAAGTTAGTAATATATTTTCATAATGCTGAATGTATTGAATCTAGGTCAATCATCAATTGATTTTGTTGAAATACGAGTAGTATTGTTACTTATAACTAGGTATCTAGACTGTGGGCTTTGGTCAAAATTTCGTGATATTTAAGGTGCTATGTGCTAATAAAGTAAACTTTTAGTTAAATTTTGAATTTATTTATCGAATTGTTTTTTTAATAATAACTTTTATATATTTTTTATCCGGCTAATGTGTGGTCACTTTTTGTTAAATTTAAAATTCAACATTTGTTTGATATTTTTTAATATATTCTATATTTCGACTATATGTCCCGTATAGACAATAAGATAAAGGGGATGACGCTTCGATACAGATTTCATTAATATTAATTTATGTTAGATCCTTATCATGATGAAGACTCTCAAGAAGAGCAGAATTTTAATTTTATCAAAAAATGCCCTAAAGCCGGATAAAAACAAAATATATAATATATAAATTTCAGTGCATTTACCACCATGCAATCATTGATTATTATTTATTGTTGTTTAGGAAATATTACAAGTTAACAAGTTAAATTAACAAGTTACGTCAACAAGTTAAGTTAACAAGTTAAGTTAAATTAACAAGTTAGGTTAAGTTAACAAGTTAAGTTAAATTAACTAGTTAGGTTAAGTTAACAAGTTAGGTTAGCAAGTTAAGTTAATAAGTTAGGTTAAGTTAACAAGTAAGGTTAAGTTAACAAGTTAAGTTAAGTTAACAAGTTAAGTTAAGTTAACAAGTTAAGTTAAGTTAACAAGTTAAGTTAAGTTAACAAGTTAAATTAAGTTAACAAGTTAAGTTAAGTTAACAAGTTAAGTTAACAAGTTAAATTAACAAGTCAAGTCAGGACAAGTTAACTAAACTGAAACTTTTAAGTCTGCTGATTAAACTTTCCTGTATCATCAAAATGTGCTAATGCACGGTCGTAGCTTAAGTCATGCTTAAGTCATCAACTTTTCTAACTTAAATTATACTTTAGTCAGTTCTGAGACTACACTTGCGATTGTGAAATCAGCCTTGGATATCTCTATCTATACGATCACTGACATTTGAAGTTTTACGATAATTACTTTGTTTTATCCAATATTCAAACCTAAATATTTGTGTTACACTATAAAAATACGATACAGATATAAACGTATTTACTGCATACTTTTTGGCTAAATCGGAAAAATTAAAACATTCTAAAATTTTTAAAAAGAAAAAATTTTCTTAACTAAAATTCTGTTTAGTACTTGTTTACACCAATAGATTTTTTGAAAAATGACAATATTGCTGCATATATTTGTTAATACAATACAATACAATAATCTAAATATAGTCAAAATTTGAATAAAAAATAGGTATAAGTTAAACTATTAATTAAAATAAATTTTATTTATGTGTATGTTACATTCTTAAAATTCTACACATTTATGTTTTTTATCACTTAAAAAATAAAGTTTCTTTTTTTTAACGTTAAATTTTTCTTGCCGAGATTTAGACGGTTTCGAATAGCAAAGAAAAGACAAGGAAAAAAATTTATTTAATTTATTAAAAATTGGCTGACCATACAAGACTGAATCGGGTACTGCCAAGTACTCATCATCAGTGGTCTTAGGAAATATTCAAGTTTCTAAATTAGTTTATAATCCGTATATAATTTGTTTAGACAGAAAGTGGCAGGCTTAGAACTCGTGTGTGTTAAATTGCTATATATTGCTTACACACAAGATTGCTTCTAAATTCAAGATACTTTTTAAATTACTTATAAATAAAATTGAACTTTTTGACAAAATAAATTTATTTAATTAAAAATAAAAACCCACTGATTCAATACCGAGATATCCATTATGAAAAAGCGGAATGAGGAGCGAGATTTTCAGATTGTAAACCTAATATCGATACAAGCTTTTTTTAAGATTTTTTTTCATACATCGCTTTTTGACTATTAAAAGGCGTTGCTTCGAAATATCACACGGTATCAAATAAGATGATTATGAAAAGTGATATAGTGAAGTGAATGTTTGCTTTTAAAAATTTTATAATGCAAAATGCATATTGCATATTATAATTGCAATACATTTTACTCTCAGAAAGAAAAAAATACTTTTATACTTTAAAAAGCTTCCTTAGAGTTATTTTATATGCTTCATTTTAACAGAAACAAAAAATATATTGAGCTCAGTATTGCAAGACACTATTTCGAATCAAAATTCTTAAAAATATTAATAGAAAATACAAACACTAATTTAAACCATTGACTGGTATCAGTTTTGATGATCCAAGAAGTTATAAAGAGAAAAAGTGTTATACTATGTTTAGACACACCTCAGTTTTGCAAAAATTTTAATTTAATATTCGTTTCCGCAAAATTAAAATGTTTTTCCATACAAAAGTTTTAAGGTTAGAACGAAATTAAGGGTAATGGTCTTACTTTAGTTGAAACGAGAACTGAAATTAATGGACATTTCAAATACAACTGCGTGTAAAATTGAGTTGAGATAACTAAAAAGTTACAATGTTAATGTTAAATGTTAATGACAGTTAACTTCAATTAAACTGGGAAAATATTTTGAAAGAAGTGCAAATTTTTAAATTTAAATATAGAGAAAGAACTGTAACTGTTATTAATTTAAAATAGAAAGAAAAATAATAATTCACATACCTTAAATCCACTAAAGCTAATAAAACTACTGAATGCCATCCTTTATAGTTCTAATAATCAACTTTTAAAATTTCTCAGATACAAATGCTGTTTGGAGCATATAATTTTTAACATTCAATTTTTAAACAAAAAACATATGATTATCCTTAATTTGAGGCAGTATGAACACTTTCGCAATTAACTTCATTCATTTTTACAAAATTAAGAAAATTTGGCTGTCTGAACATAGTATTAGTATTATCTTTATTATCTATTATTTTTTTTCGTCATAAATTTTTGTCACACTTGTCATTGCTTATATCTTAGTTTTAATCTGTAGAAGCAATAATTTCACATTAAATTTATTAATAATCAAATTTTGTACTATTTACATAAAGAACTTTAGAATTAGTTATAGTAGATTGTAAATCCTTTTGATGAAGAAAATAATTGTTAATTTTTTTATTTAGGGATTGTAATTATAAATACTGTCAAAGCTGCTGTGAACTTTAAATATTTTAAAATTTCGTTGTATTTAAAAAAAATAATTTATACCAATATGATATAATTGCGATTTCATATATATTAAAATAAATTTTTATTTCAAAAATATTAAAATAAATTTTTATTCATCCTTAGGTGTATTATAAATGCTATATATTTTCAGGTATATTTTAAATGCTATATATTTTTAGTAATAAAAATATAATTTTTATTTCATAAATATTAAAATAAATTTTTATTTCAAAAACAATAAAATAAATTTTTGTTTATTCTCAGGTAATGTATATCAAAAAATGTTATTTAAATACTTTCTTAGTTATGACTAGCATCCCATTAAAACTTCTTACCAGTTAAACCAAAACTATGAAATCCACTTTCTACATGCAACATATTAAAAACCCATAAATAATTTTTTGCACAATTCAACTAAAAACACACTATAAGAGAAATACTAAACGTGAAGCTTTGCGCGTAACTATTTTACCGCAATAAACTTCACAAAAACACGAAAACCATAATAAAACCATCGCAAAGCAAATACTAAACAGTTCTCTAACCTAAGGACCATAACAATTTTTCAAAATCCATAAAACTAGCAAAAACAACTATTTTTACACCGAAATAAATTAAAATAAAATAGCAGAACAGTGCTGCATAACAGCAACCCACAATCGCACTGCATTAAAGTACAGGCGCACCAAATCAGGCACCGTAGTAGCGCCAAAAAGGCCGCATGTCGCTGCATAACCAGCTCACAACACTCACACCGTACGGTGCAACACGAGCAACTGCCAGTAACGTGGATAGACGACAATGGTGACGCTTAATAGAAAAACTTTGAGCATTTATAGAGAAAAAAAATAATATTCAAATGATATAAAAAATAACTATATTATGGCTGGAAACCATAAAAAAGAGCACAAGTTTTCCTTTTAAGGGGTTGAGAGGGGTAAGTATAACTGTGCTAATAGTTTTTCATGTAACACCATAAACATAAAACTTAAGGTTATGATGGCAATTATTTTTAAAGTATTGGAAACGTGAAAGTTTTGATAGGAAAAATAAAAAGATGCAAAGGTTTTGAAAAAGCAAATAAATAAAAGAGATATGAGGAGAGGTATGGAGAGAGATGATATGCAGAGAGGAACGAAGAGAAAAAAAACCAGGGGATTGAGTAAGTATTGGAAACAATTGTAAAACAAAAACTAGATTTTTTAAACTTAGATCACGCAATTCACGATACAAATTAAATTTTGTAGCCTTCGCAAAAAATTCGACCCTGCATTTTTATATCTTTTTTTATTATATGAATTAATATAAGTCTCCTTAACCGAAATACACCAATAAAAGGAAAACTATCAAATACCATAGCATGGAATCATTTAAGATAAAAAGACTTCCAATTTTTAAATGACACCTGACATATTAATTCATTTAAAAACTGGTGTATATACCACTATGATCAAAAAATATGTTGAAATTTTAAATTTGAGGGCTAAATCTAATAAATCTATTATTTTTATATTAGCAGTATTATCACTGATATCTGTGTCAAAATTATGTGACATTACCTGCATTTGGCCAATGGTTACGTACATACTTTATAAACAACATTTGAAAAAAGAAGTTACATTAAATGTTGTTTACGCAAAGAAATTTCTATTGAGAAAACGTTAAGAGTATTGCTAAAAGTCTTCGATAAGAACGCTGTCCGAAGAATATGTTTACAAAAAATAATATTTTCTAATTAAAAGCATAAGGTTTAGGATAAAATTCATGATACCATAAAATAATTGTTGTATCTATGGTTATGACCCCGATTAAAAACCGACCAACTAAGTAACTGCTGCACAAAACAGAACCAAAAACTAAAATATCATGCCAAAATTATCCAAAAATCAAGACCATGTTTACAGTTTTCTTTAATTATTGTTGGGCATTGCTTTATAAACTCCTTTCGTAGAGACAAACTCTTGATAAGAAGTATTAATTGAGCACTATCTCACATAACATTGATTTCTCGACACCATTTCGTTAAAACCTGAACTTTTAAATCGTTCTAAAAGTAACGTATTTGTCTGATTTAGCACTTCTAACTCCCTAAGTTAAGGAGACTATCTGAGCACTCCGTTTATCATGATTGAGAAGATAAAAAACCTAATCACTAGACGTTTTAAAGACAATTCCGAAGATAACTTAATGACTTCCAAATTGAAAAAAATTTTAGCATGGTGTATAGTATCAGGATATGGAGTGCTTTGAAGACGATACAATAATTTTAGAAGAATAAATAAAGATTTTAAAGATTATAAGCAATATCCTCCTTTTTTCACATCGATTTATGTTACGTCTTAATTTTTTTTTTTTTTGAATCCATTTATTTTATTACAATCTGTCAGGTATGAATGACAATAAGTTATATATATTATTATAAATCGTAATAATAATTATTACGATCTATAAAAAGAAAGACAGGTATGGACTATGCCCAGTGACATATCCATATATATTTAAAATAACAATGTGTGATCTATAAATACATATCTAAAATATCTCTCGATGTTTTCCTTCTCAGCCTTGTAAAAATGTTGGAAGGGGACATCAGGTGTGTAACCAGCGGGTTTGGGTGCATATATATGCGATAAGCGTAATTCTTTAAAATACTGGCTATTTCTTCCTTGATTGTCGGAACATGTAATTGTTTGTGCAGCTGTTCATTCGTTATATACCAAGGTGCATTTGTGATCATTCGCAATGTTTTAGATTGAAAACGCTGGATAATTGCCAGGTTTGAGTCTGCTGCAGTACCCCATAATTGGGCCCCATAACTCCATAATAAATACGTCATAATAAATTTTAATATATAAAAAATAAACTTCCAAATTATGTAATTAAGAGAAGTAAATTATTGTGCTATACTTACATATGTTGCATATAAGTTTATGATATTAATTAATTGAACAGAAATATATGTGATAAAAATACAAATAACAAATAAATTTATTTGAAAGACCAAACTGTTCTACAAAGATATTTTACTAATCTTTTTCTATAGAAAATGCGAAGAATTATTTAGGGACAACATGCCAAATGAGTTATTACAGAAGTTCAAGAACTTACTCTCAATAATTACCGTAGGTGATTTTGTTGCTCCCTCTTTCGGTACTTCGAGACCAGTTTTTGAAGCTATTAAGAGAGCATATGTAACATGTTTATATACTGTTCTCTTTTATATATGTATATAAGTATTATTCACATTAAACACATGACCGATGTGTATATTTCTGGCGTTAACGGTTTAGATCAATTGTCAATTGATGTAAGTATTTATAAAGTCTAATATCTAATAAGTGCTAATCGTTATGTTTGTTGTGAACATAATTGTAGTATGGCAGTAATATATCTCTGATGCGCAATATATTCGGTGAAACTTGAAGGATGCCTTGAAAGTAAGAGTCGCCTATGTAAAAAAGTATAACACTTTTTTAAAAACGTTTCTAACTGCCAAGAGGCGACATAATTGGCATGTTAAAAAGATCAGACATTTAAGTTGACCCATTTTCTACAACAACAACCAATCGATGTTCTTGTATGTTTTTGTTTTGCTATTCTTAACGATATTAGAACCCCATTAATTAAAATTAACTTACGCCTTTATTTTGGAGTAAATAAAACTTTGCATACACACAAGCAAGTTCAAAAATTTATGTCTCTATGACGAATTTGCGGAATTTAATTTTATGCAACTGTAGATTTTTTTATTATTATTTAATCATTTTTAATAATTTATTTAGTTTTTGTGTTTTTATAGTTTTTATAGTTTTTATGGTTTTTTAGGTTTTTCAGTTTTAATTTTAGTTTTTTCGCAAAATATTTTCTAAATAATTTCCGCCTGCAGAGTTGTGCTCATGTTGAATTGGAATTTAACGGAAACATTTCCACAATAACTTTGGAGCACATGCAACCAAACAACGAAACTAGCTCATAGTCGTAGAGTAAGCGTTGGAGAGGAGCGCCTTCTGGTATTGCATTTGTTTTACGATATTCTTACCAGAAAATGCCGGAAATATGATTTATTATTTTTGAAAAATTTTTTATGCTTTTCCATAAAATATAAATTTTTCTCCTAGATTCGTTTTAATGTACTTTTAAATATTTAAGTATGTACTCTCGAGCTCTCAGAACCTTACGCAATTAAACATTATTGGAAGATTTATTCCATTTAGTGAAGAGGAGAAGAACAACAGCAAGAAAATGGCAAAAAAATAATAAATTGAATTCTAATTGATTCAATATTATTAATAAACGGGAAGCACACTTCTCTGTTGGCCATAAAACGAAAAAAACGCAACACCTATTTTTCATTAAAGTGCTTATGGTTCGTTAATTTTAGGCAAGTCTTTAAGTTAATTAGAAAGCCTGAATTCCCTCGTGTATTAAACTTGTTTGCATAACAATAATTTTATCCAAGATTTTTACTAATGACAAAATAGCAATTTTCCCAGAAACCATAACAATTATGAAATGGAAATAAATTATCACTCACCTTTAAAATGAAACTCAAATAATAATAACTAATTTTGCCTTATATTATATTTTTCAAAAATAATTATCAATTACCTATTTCTTTTCCGAGCACAAATGACTTGTACAAATAAAACGCATTATGTGCAATTTATTTTTGAAAAGTAAATACAATCTTGCGTTTTATTTTTAAAAAAACAAAAAAATGCTTATGCTTTGTGTGTTTGGTGGTTTTTTGTTGAGATAAAATGTATTAGGGTTAGTGGAGGTAAAGAATTCATATTTTTTATTTAATACGGCCATGTATTTCTCCAACACTAGTTCTAAAATGTAATAATAATAAACTAATTAATGCAGAATTAAGTGGTTCTAATCTCAATATTGTAATGTCATAGATCTATTAAATATTTAAATTATATATTAAGCTTAGTAACTGCTTTAAGGAGCTTTTAAAAATATTATTCATATTACTGATTTTTTAGTCGATTTAGTTAAATGGGATTTGTCTTTAATATTGGGACTTTTGATACCGGGTGGACTATATAATTAATATAGTTTTAAAAAAAATTTTGTAGTTTTAAAATGAATGAACTTTAACTATGTTATAAGGGATCGTAATCATATTAGATGTAGTAACAAGAAATCTATTCTTTTCTCCATAAATAGCTTTGTATAATTCCAATCGGGTTAAGCTAGATAGCTTTAGAAAGATGAAATTTCGTACTGATTTTGACAGTTTTGTAATTAGTTAACTCAGTTTTGTTTAAGCGCGCGTCAAAGAAAAAATACACCATATTTTACAGTTTTTCTTTGATAAAGGCAAAAACGCAAGCCAGGAGGCTGAAAATGTAAATAGTGTTTATGATCGTGAAACTGTAACAGCTAATCATGCGCAATTTTTGTTTTGTCTATTCGGTTTTTCGTCCCGTAATTGTGATGTCCAAGTGTCGAAAATGTCGATGAAATCATTGGAGAGTCAGACCGTCATTAAATCTTTGTTTACTGCTCGAGTGCCTAAGAGTTAAAGTCATAATCATAAATTGTGTAGACATTTTATACAAAAATAGTTGTAATTAAAATGTATGTAAAATAAAAATATAGAATTAAATCTTTGTTTTTTATAAGTTAAATATTCGAAATTAAAATAATATTTCGGAAAGAAGTCTTTTTAATCCTTGATTAGTACATATAAATTAACTTATTAAATTTAATTTATATTAATTACAAATTAAACTTCCTTTGACCTGACGCAAGCATACAACCAATGCCAAGCTTAGCGCATATATAAGTCAAAGTACAAACTGAAAGCATCAAAATCGCGAATAAAAAAATATAATTTTCCAATAAAAAGTTTTAATGGATAAATTAAAATTACTCACTGGAGTAAACAAATCGAGCAATTGAAAACAAGCGATATTAATTACTTGACTAAAAATGAAAAATTAAAGAAGTGCTAGCTTACTGTACTAAAAACAAAAAATAAATTCATAAAATATTTGAAAAAAACTTCTGAAAAAAACATTCTGCAACATCATTTACTAGAATATTTAAGCCAAACCTTTAAAATTTTTTCATAACAATAAGAATTTATTTACTTGTAATGATTGTCGTTTTAATAAAATATAATTCAACAAATAAAAATATGAAGACAACAAAAATTTGTTAATTTATACCAAAAATAGCAAACGCCGGTTATAAATTGCCCTATCAAATTAATTTTATATCAGCAAAAAGACCATTTCACATCACTCATGCATGCACGTATACATATTTATATAGTAATAATTAACACCGAAAGTGTTGGGTAACATCAGTAAAAAAACGTAATAAAAAAAATAAAAAAAAATGTGCTTGTTAATAGCATTAATATATGAATGGAAAAATTATTTAAAAAAAGTACGAGCTAACAAAAAACGAGTTTCACAAAAAAAATGTCTCAGTATAAATATTTTCAGTATTAAATAGTGCTAGCCAACAGTACTAAAAAACAAAAGATTTATATTTAAAAAAAATTATTGTAGAAAGTTCTTCTACTTAATATTAAGAATCAAAATTAAATACATTTTGAGGTTTTCTAAATAGAATACGAATTCCTTTAGATAAATATTATAGTGAAAAGCATTTAGTATACTTTGTAATAAAATACATAGGTAGGTGAAAGCGAAGTTTCACTGAATTTTTTAGTAAATAACAACTTTAAATCTGTCTTCAAAAATTATCTGAAGCTTAACACCAGAGTAAGTAGGTATAGTATACGACTGAAGGGAAGAAGTACTTATCTTGCAAGTTTGCGCTGCACCTACTTCTGGAAGTGGTTTTGTTTACGAACTCGTTATAAATTTAAGTTAAAAATATTTCCACCGACAAATTTAAACTTAATTAAGTTGAAAAGAAGCAATCTGGAAAAAGAAATGCTTGAGTACAAATGTAATTAAAGTTGCAAACTTCGTTTCTTGTGGAACAAACCAAATTCACTAAATTTTTCCGTTTTTCTGCATTTTATTTGCATTCGTTCTTAACTAAAACAAACATAAAAACTTTTGCAATCGTTTCAAATTGTTTAAGCCGCATTTGTAATAAACCACATTTTCCACTACAAATTTTACACTGCAAAAAAACAAAACACAAGAGCTGGAAAAATACATTAAATATAAACTAAAAAGTGCCGGAAAAAAGCAGTTAACGTGGGTTGAATGGTCCTTTGTTTGGTTAAGTTGCGCCTAACCGTAGCCAGTTTTGCAGGAAGTGTGGTGTGTGCTGTGTGGTTAAGGCAGTTGCCTCAATTATACATGTTAGCATTCATTAACAAAAGAAAAAAATAATAATTTGATGACAAAAAAAAACAAAAAAGGATAACATTAAATTATTATTTCAGTCATTGAAAATGTTGACATTGTTAATATGCAAAAATAAAGTTCACAGCACTTTTTTCTGGTTCGAAATGATGTGTGCAAGGAGCCATAGGAGTGACGCTGGTTTTTTACTGGCACATTTTGAAAAATACGGGTATAAAGTTTTTTCTTGTATTTATAAAAAGTATGCGGAAAAAGTTTTAATGTAATTTGTAACACATTTCATTTCGTTATTGAATTATTTAGTATGGAAAATGAGTTTTAAAATATTTACCGAAAAACTTTCATATTTTAACATTTATTTATAATTTAAACGAATTAAATGTGTCCCCTGCCTGGATATGAACTATGGAAAAAGTTTTTTGGACTGTTTTAAACTTATTTGGATTCGGGTAACAAATATGCAAACAGCTAAAGCGTTTTAATTTGATTAATATGTAAATAATGTTTTTCCTTTTTTAATTTGAAAGGACCTCCTCAAACGGAATAATTTAAGTGATTTTTGGCATATAAAATGATTGAATGCTTTTAATAAATTTCTTGGCTTTTATATAATTTATATTAAATAACCAAAAAGAAACTAAATTATTATAAAATATTTATATATATTGCAATAGCACATATCAATATATTTTATTATTGTAATATCTATTGTTGTATGTATGCATGTATGTTGATCCTTATTTCGAGTCAGCGCAACTGGGCACTTTTACTCTTTGATAGCTGGGGGTACTACAGAGTCCAACCCATCTCATTGACTAACTTATGTATTCCCTATAAGCTTCATGATTATTCAGTGATTGATCTAAGATCTATATATTGTTGTAACCATAGAATCTATTAATATAGAATCCAGTAATTTTAAAAAAAGTTTTCTAAGTATGTCAGTTTAGTTTGGAATTAAATTGTATTGTATTATTGATTATTGGGAAAATTTTGTGTGTTTGCGTTTACTAAAACTAAGAGCAATAAAAACAGTTAATAAAAACTAAAAATAACTATTTAATTATATATCGAGATCCAGTGATCGCCAACGACCACATCGAAAACGTACGAAACAATATTATTGCAGAATTTATTTAGGTAACATATATCAACAAAGTGAATTTGTTAATGAACTTTCACAACAAATTAACAAAACTCCAAATTGGAGCACACAAGTCGAGCAGACTCTGAGCTTTAAATTTGGCAGGGCACGAATTCAACACTTGGTAATTATTAACGAATAATTATATATAAGGAAATAATTCCAAACCATTGATAATGTGTATTTGGCATTACTGACACCGAGAAAACATCAAAAAAGTCCAGAAATTGGTTATATCTAATCGTAAATTTAAATTGCATAAGATAGCTGAGACCGTAAAGATATCAAAAGACAGTGTATTTACAATTATACATGATCATTTGACCATGAGAAAGCTCTTTTCAAAGTGGGTGCCGCGTTTACTCACAGTCGATCAAAAACAACAACATGTTGATGATTCAGAGCAGTGTTTGGCCATGTTAACACATAATACATAAATCAGATTTTTTGCGTCGATATGTGACAATGGATAAAACATGGATCCATCGCTTCACTCCGGAATCAAAACGATCATCATCTGAGTGGACTGCAGCCGGTGAACCACGTCCGAAGCGTCCAAAGGCATAACAGTCACAGTCAGCTGGGAAGGTTATGGCTACAGTTTTTTGGGATGCACATGGTATAATCTTCATTGACTATCTCAAAAAGGGAAAAACAATCAATAGTAACTACTACACGGCATTACTGGATCGTTTGGAAGCAGAAATTGTGAAAAAACGACAGCATATGGCGAAGAAAAAATTTTGTTTCACCAAGAAAATACACCATGTCACAACACAAGTCAATAAAAACGATGGCAAAATTGCACGAATTACACTTCGAATTGCTTCCTCATCCATCGTATAGTCCAGATCTGGCCCATAGCGACTACTGACTATTCGCTGATCTCAAAAAAATGCTCGCCGGTAAGAAATTCATCTCAAATGAAGAAGTAATTGCTTAAACTGAAGCCTATTTTGAGGTAAAAAACAAATCCTTCTACAAGCACAGCATCGAAAAGTAAGAGAAGCGTTGGAATGATTATATAGTCCTTGAAGGAGATTATATTGATGAGTAAAATCGATTTTTGGCAGAAAAAATTTGGTTTTCTCAGTTAGTCACACGTCTTTTTAACTGATGTGTTATGTTCAATGCTATGTTTTTTGTTATTGTGAAAGATAAAAGGAGAGAACTTTAACGTTTTTCCTTTTTAATATTCGCTGAACACATTTTGTATGTTTTATTAAAGACACTTGTAAATAAAAAAAATATAATACCTACAAATGGAAGCCTTACTATTAGAAATAGACTTACCAATAATTAAGCATTTTTTTGATAAATACTTCGACAGATAAACTTGTTTATTATTGTAATCAGTAGCGTTAATCGAGTATAAATTACCTGAAAGAGAACAAGACAAATTAATAGTATTTTATTTACACCAATTTTAAATTTCTAAACAAATAATATATTGATTTTTAAATAATATGTACATAAAATATTAATATCAAATTTTTTAATATTTTTTTATTTATTTAATATTTAATATTTATGTTATTTGCTTAATTTTTAATAAAAAAATTATTTTTAATTTATGTATATAATTTTATTAAATTTTTAGTTTTTCTTTTTTTACTTTTTGCAAAACTGTTTTTATTAGGATTAGTTTAAAATCAGTACGGTATTATATTGACACAACTATCATTCTGTGCCATGGCAAAGCATTATCGTGAAAGATTTACGAATTATGGTTTTACTGATCCAACCACTTTCATACTCTATTTAAATATTTGTAACAGCCCATCTCATGGATAAAGATAACAGCATATCTCATGAAAAACGGAGGTGGGCTGTTCTCGTTAAAATCAGAGAAATCTTAAGTACTTCCTGCGGATGTCAATGTCCAACTTATATAGGTTCCTGAACTTAGAGATATTTTTGGCCATTGCAAGGTGGACGAGTTTGCCAACGCAGGCACTCTTTTCCTTGACAGTCTCTTCTCAGATATTGTCATCGCACTTGTAACAGCTAAACTGGCATATAAACAGAAATTACAAGAAAGCATGCTATGATAAAACTCAGTACCCTATAATACCCTTATTTAATATATATACCCTTTAATAACTTTTATCGCGGCTGTGGTTCTGAGGATGAGGAGGAAACTGTACTTCAACTCATTTGTCAGTGCCCATCTTTAGTTAGAAAAAGAGCTATAATATTTAGGATCTCTTGTGAAATTAGAGACTAAACCTAATTCATAGAATTGTTAGGTTGGTTCACCTATACGATCTATTTATTTAATGCTTTTAAGCGCAATTGTCATTAAGAAATGACACTACACATTCTTACATTCCTTCAAATCAACAAATTTCTTATTATCCTTTTTCGCGCTACAATCCTATTTAAAAGGATGTGTAGTACGTGTATGAACAATTTTTTAACTACCAACAAAGATGTTATGCAATTCCACTGCCTTTTTAAAAGTTAAATGGGTTTCGTTTTTAAATTTTTTCCTATTATCCTTTTACAAAAGCTACACTACAACTAATTGCTTCAATTGAAATAGCAATTTTCAAACAATTTGTAATTGTTGTAAATTTTTTTCGATAATCGAAAAAGGATGTCTTCAACAACGTGTTTAAACAATTGTCATAAAACGAATTGATTCTACTTGTCGAATTCGAGCTTTTATAGCAAATTAACAATTTGTGCTACAAATAGCACTAAAATTGAGTATGAAGATTGGATTTTGTTGTGTTATTGTTAAAGGACAGTTTACAAATGTTGATGTTGCCAGCGTTATTGCTTTTAGAAATGTCATTGCAATTGCTGCTACTGCGTATGTTGCTCTTGTTGCTCTGGTTGCCACCATTGTTACATTGACAAACTGCAATTGTCAACAAATTTGAAAATATTTGCGCTTTTCAGCTTTCAGACCAAATTGCTCTGAGTTAGCATTTCAAGCATAAAAAGACAATCCTAATGCGCTGACAACTTGAATGGCAGTCAACTCAATTGTTATCTTTGTTGATATTGTTATGAGTTAAATGTGTAACAACAAAAGAGGAATTAATAGAGAACATTTTCAATAGCTAGTGAGCCCTTTTAATAAAATAAAAATAATAAATATAAAGTGGCTTTTGAAAATGTATCTAAAGAATTCGTTCGTTTTTATTCTATTCCATTCTATTTCATTTATTTTTTTTATCATCTGAATAGAAAAGGACACAATTTATTTAATTTATTATTATTACACAACATTTCATAGGAAATGCATTAACCTACATTAATTTATAATATCATAAACTGAAAAATACTCATATTATATTGAAATATATTCTATATAATTATTTGCAAATATTATTTATGTTTTTCAGTACAAAATTATTCAATAAATTAACGGACCGCTATATTTTAGAAGTGGTAGTTCTGGAATATAAAGTTTATTGCGATCTGTCAATTCACTTTTTGTTTGCAAGCTATTCGATTTGACGCCCCAGTCATTATGTAGTGATTTAATTTTTTTTATTAATAATTTTAAACTTTAATCTAAATTATTAAAGGAGAATTTAAAGGATTGTGAGTAGTAAATGGGTTAGTTCACAAAAAAAAAAATAATCGACATGACAAACGTCGAAGAAAATCTACGCAAAGAACATCTAGAAACTTTTTCAATAGCAGAAACTGTTACTAAAATAAAATACAGAATGTGGTTAAGGATCATATTTAATATTTAGTAAAATTTTAGGAATTCCGTTGGGATTAATCCAAACCTTTTATCTAATGCAACCTTTTAATAATGCAAAAAAAAATTATTCGAGTCATACTCGTCATCAACAATAATTAGACTGTTTTAAAAAAGATAAAAAGTATTCTATTAACCTCAAAGGACGAAAATCATAATATGTTTAGAGATACACAGATTGTACTAAAAATGTAAAATTTTTAAACTATTGTCTGACAAAGATAACATCAATTCTAACTCCGGAAAAATGCACTCGGAGTCTCTAATCGAAAATAAAGGTGTTAAAAATTCACTGCCTAAATGAAATTGATCTAAATATCTAGTCAGTGGGCGCTCCACTATTTATATTTACATTTACTAGACATTTACACTGCGATAAATTATAAAAAAGATCACAAACATAACATTGACAACCACCATCTTTTTATCGATTATAAAGCAGCTTTCGATAACTTTAATAGAGATATGTTGCGATGCAATGCTAGAACTCTGCATCTCTGTGAAGGTAATTATTCTTTGCAGAATTACGTCAGCAGTATCAATAGTTTCATCCAGGTAGGATCGAGTTGATTCGAAACTTTTGATACTGTGCTTTAAGCAAGATGATCCTTTATCATATGATCTCATTAATTTTGTTAAAGAAGCAATCATATGCACGCCAGGAGTTCTTCGTAATAGCACAATATACTACAATTATGTATAGCTCCTTGCTTGCACCAACGACATTGATATAATTGGACTTAACTCTGCAAGAATAAGTTAGCGGTGAATAAAAGCAAAATGATTTTTACGTCGGCCACTGGCAAAAATGCACATCGCTCAGGCGCAGAGCTGGGAGCTGGCCACTGTACTTTTAAAGCTGTCAATTACCATTGCATATTGCAATGTAGACCTCTCTCTCTTTCTTTTAACGGACAAAACTCACACTCGCTTATCCTACTTCAGCTTCTGTATGACGCTTTTACAAGCCCTCAACACTTTTGTGGATTAAACTGGGCCATTACAAAACAAATAATCAAGGAGAGGAAAATTTTTTTGCGGCTGGTGTACTGGGAAGATTTCCCAGGACTTAGACAAAGCAAAGTACTGATCAAACCATAATCCTACAAAAATATTCTTAAATTCTCAAAAGCTAAATTAATGTTGCTAACGGTTTTATTCAGAGTTCTTTCCCAGATTAAGTTCTGGACTTTGTTCACAAACCTTCAAAGAGCTTTGTGTAATAAAAATTGAATTTGGTACAATATCACTCTTCTGGCCGCAGTACCGGCTTGTTGAGCGGATTCACGACAATAGTTGTAATAACAATAATGGCGCAAAATCATGCAATCACAGAATGAAGAAGTAACACTAGAATTGTTCTGTGTAGAATCGTTGGTTCCTTACGAGTTAATGATTAGTATCGCATCCGAAAGTACCATGAGCAGTACGAAATGAATTCGTTAGCTAATTTACATCTAACGGCTTCGTTTGCTTGATCGTGTCGTAAGAATGAATGACCATGTTCCAGTGATAAATCAAGTTGAGAATGCACCAAACGAATGGATGTACGAGACAGGAGAAGATGTACAGACCAAAGTCAGAAAAAAGGTTATTATGATAAAATAAGGCTGTAAAAAGTATTTTATGATTGTTTTGTCACAATGGATAAAATTTGGGTCTACTGCCCTGATTATAAATTAAAACAAAAAACGGAAAACTAATGTGTGCTTAGTTTTTGTTTGGAGTAATTGACCAGAAATCGGTTCAAGTGTTAAATTCGATTTTTTAAAATGCAAACCATATTTAATTGGCGGATTATTATTTCAAATTTGTACACCACTTTAATGTAAAATACTTGAGGAAAGTACAAAAAGAATTATTATAAAGCAGTATAGTATATCAATTCGAGAACTCTATGTAAAACCTAGTAGTGTAAATTACAACCCAGTAAATCTGCATCTTAAAAATGAATTACAATCAATTAACCTAACCTAAAATCATAGTAAATATATGTATTAACATCTAGTTATTTGTTATCTGTTATTACTAAATAAACCAGCAAAAAAATCGAGTACATACAAGATAATACCAATGCTTCCAATACCTCATATGAAACTTTTTTTATGAAAAAACAACTTCGAAGTACCTTAATAAAGATGAAATAACCTATGGTATTCCAAAACAAAAACAAAGAAACAGCAACACAAAACGCTAACAATTAGCACAACACAAAGGATAAATATCAAATAAATTTTTTCTGCGATAAATTCCCAAAGTATACGGCAGCAGCTAATAGTGCAGTCAATAGATACTTTCAATAGTTCAAAATGCAATTCGAACATCAGCTGCAGCAAGTCCATGCCAACAACAATGCGTGACATAAAAAAATTATCGCAGTTGCAAATAGCATGCAACGAAATAAATGTCAAATGCAGATAAAATGCAAAAAGTGCATTTGAAGTCGTGAATTCAGCAGATAAACGCCGAAAAGATTCTATGCAGTCGATTTTTATTTGTCGCGTGTTTATTAAAAATTCAATAGTTTTAAATAACAAATATTTATCTACGTCGATGTAAATCATCATTTAACATTTCCTAGAACAGTACTGATGGGTTTGGATTTTTTGGACGAATGGTTTTTATCGCAAGGTAAGCAAAAATAAATTTCATAAAACTATTTTCGCAATTTTAAGCATATAATTTTTTTTTTTTTTTATTTGTAGTGGAAAAAGTTTTCAATTAGTAAAAATTTTTTAAAAGTAATTTAAAGTTTTAAATATTTGTTGTTATTTTTTTTAAATGGTGAAATGTTGCTCTACCATTCTGAAGCAGTTTACGCATTTTTGAATATTTATGCTCCTTAAGCATCTTTAAATAAAAATTGAATTTATGATTGCACTTGCGTAATTTTAATTAAATTTATCATGTGCAAGGGTGTCGTGATCGAAGGAAACCCTTTTACTCAAAAACGCTTTATATATGCATTTAATCAACTTGTATAAAAAAATAATTATTTTGTTATAAAAAATGTTCACACAAAAATTTTCAA
>NC_051847.1:130401282-130434253 GCF_002237135.1 Teleopsis dalmanni
AATAATAATAATAATAATAATAATAATAATAATAATAATAATAATAGACTAATACACTTAAGAAGGATGGAAATATCGATGAAGGAGATGGGTTTACGCAAGATTGCGTGGGGGTCTAATTATGTATATACTTTACAATCAGGATCAAAAAAAACACGATTGTAAAGCGGAATAAGTGGAGCTCGGATGAGTACTTTATTCAATATATAAATGAAATATAATATATAAATAATAATATATTTATAATATATATAAATGAAATTTTGTACTTATAACGCTTCTCGAAATACATTACGGGCCTGTATGTTCCTCTTCTGAGAAGTCGACAATTTGTCCTTGTTGTGCTTAGATGTTAAAATAATAATTTCATTTAATTTATGTACGTATATTATTTAATAAAGATAATATAAAGAGATTTTCGAACAGAAGTGAAACAACAACAAAAATTTATTTTTTTTATATTATTTGAATTAATTGAATTTGTGGCTAATCATACAGCTGTTTTGAGTTTTGCCAAGTACCAATCATCAGTGGTCTTGGAAATAATTCTTGTATTTAATTATTCGTAAATAATTTTTTGAGACTGCAAGTACCAGGAATCGAACTCGTTTCCTGCCAAATTTGAAGCTCAGATTCAGCGCACCTTAACCAACTGACCCAAAACCGTACTTGACTTTTTATGTTCACACATTTTTCTGGAATTTTGTTACTTTGCTCTGAAATTTTATTAACAAATTCACTTGCTGAGTTTATATTAGAACGAAATCATAAACTAGCTGTAAAATAATTGAATTAAATTGTAATTTAACGTCAAATTTTCCAGACGAAAGTGACTATTATATTTTAATAGAAACTTATTATATTTCATAAAGAGGTTTTTTCGAACAGTAGTGAACTAAAACAACAAAAAATTTTTATTTTTTTATATTATTTTAATTAATTGAATTTTTGGCTGACCATATAGCTGTTTCGAGTATTGCCAAAGACCTACATCATCAATGGTCTTGGAAATAATTCTTGTATTTAATTATTCGTCAATAATTATTTTGGAGACTGCAAGTACCAGGAATCGAACTCGGGTCCTGCCAAATGTGAAGCTCAAAATCAGCGCACCTTAACCAACTGATCCAAAGACGTACTTAACTTTTTATGTTCGCATATTTTTCTGGAGTTTTGTTACTTTTCCTATGAAAGTTTTTATAAAAAATTTTACTTGCTGTGTTTATATTACAAGGAAATGATAAACCAGCTGTAGAATAATTAAATTAATTAATTAATTATATTTTTTTTTTATTGTTAAATTTCCATACAATTCTGTATGTAGAGGCATTATTTTGTTGCATGATTTGTCCTTTTTTATCTATAGAACCTAATCTAGGAACGTAATACTGACAAAGTCATGCTAATGTTACTCCACGAGTCGCACGGGCGAGATCAATATAAGTTGTAATTTAAAATCAAATTTTTCAGACAGAAGTGACCATTATATTTAATAGAAACTAGTTTATTTCATAAAGAGGTTTTTCAAAAAGTAGTGAACTACAATAACAAAAATACATTTTATATTATTTTTATTAATTAAATTTGAATTATTCTAACAAATAATTTTATATCAGTACCCAACGATACTTTTTCTTATTTACTCAGAAATTCTAAGTTGAAATGTTTGACCTTAGAGTAATATAAACATATGTGTACATATACCATTTTAATATTTTTTTATTTTAATTTATTATTTATAAAATAAAACAAATATTTAATAATTTCTATGGCTTTGTGTAAATATTAAATTTAAATACAAAAAAAAAACAATTTTATTCGTTTAATAAAATTAGGTCAAAACGAAAGTAAGACTCATATCGCTTTAACCATAACATACTAACATTTTCTTTGACTGTAAGACAGCGATTAATACAAAGCCACCAATAACAAATAAATTTCATCGAGGAGATCAGCAATAAAACCAGCTTAAATTATTACCAAATCACACATTGCAAAATCTACAACAACAAAAATAATAAAACAACAACAAGACTTAATAAAACAGAAGTCTCATAACATTGAGAGTAATACAATATGAATTTACAAACGACTCAATCAATCACACTCGAGTCTTTAATCTCTCTGAGTCACGCTAAGCTAAATTATTTTGTTTACAGCAATATTTTTTTTACAAGAAGGGGAATTTTTTGCGCTCGTTTTATTTATAAAAACGTCGTCGGCGAAACTACTAACAATAGGAAGAAACAAAAGAAAGGAAAGAAAAAATACAAACAAAAACAAAAACAATTTAAGCTGTACCAGCGACTTACTTGCGACCAAACACAGTTCATTCATAATAGCACTGGAATTTTATCTCCAGTTTTGTGGCGTCGTGCTCACTATCAGCACGTACGAACGTAGTTACTCATTGAAACAGTTATTCTTCGTCGGTCATCGCACGAGCGGTTTTTAGGTAAGGAAAAGGAAGTGATTAACGGTTTTTCGCGCAGTGAGAACGTTTAGCGTAATTGTGTGGTGAACTTAAGCGCGTAAAAGCTTACGTGCTTCGGTCTGAGTTTGTGCAATTTTTTTGCTGTTGTGTTAGGGTTGCATAGGTAGTGGATCATTCTATTAAGACATGCATAGCAGGGGAATGTGAGAGGATGGTTAATGCAACTTATTTAGGATGAGTACAAAAAAATAAATTTTTAAAAAATTGCATTTAGGTATTAAAGCTTAGGGTTTCCCTTGCTATTTAGAAGAATGCTGTCAAGTTCTAATCTTTTATTAGGATCCCTACTTTGAATAAGTGAAAATTTTTTTTATTATACCAAAAATCTTATTTACTATCTTCTTCGACTGCTTATCTAAAGATCACTATATGCGAATGCTTTTTAGTTCGCTCTCACTGTGGAATTTAGTGTACCGTGTAATGGTTTCAGGATTTTGGTTAAAGTTTCAGTGGAGAGTAATCATTAGAAACTACTGTCAAGCACTTCTTTTTATAATTTGTTGTTTTGAACATATGTAAATTGTTTTTTATGAAATATTATTTAGGGTCTTCCAAACCTTTTATTCAATGTTTTATCTGTATTTTCTTTGTATTTATTTCTTTGTGACATTAGTATTACTATTATTGTACATTTTTATTATATATTTAAACCAACTTATTTCTTGAATCTCGTGTATTGGTTTCGTGTATCATCAACATGTTTTATTTTTTCTTTATACCGTATTATACAAAACAATCTTCTAATCTTCTAAATAAGCTCAAATATTTTACGCATTATCTCTAATGGTGTAATGGTTTCAGACATCGTCAGGACCTGTTTTCTTTCATTATACCGTATTTTATTTGAAACATTCCTCTTCCGAATGCTTCCAAATATTCTACACATTATCTTTAGCAGAGTAGTAGTTTCAGTCATCGTCTGCTACTCTATTTTCTCATTCTAACTTATAATATTCTCAATAATATTCTCGTATTATTTTATACAAATAATTGCTTCTGCCCATAGAACCAAATATCCTCACCAGAAAGACTTATTTGGTTTATCTTGGCTATTTTTATAGAAGCCTAAATCTTGTTATAATTTGAAAACTTGCCATATATACTCATATATGTTAACTTTTAAACAAAGCTACGTAATTAAACACAATTTAGTTGCAACTCTATTACTTATAGGGCGGAAAGACGCGGGTTTACAATAAACGTTCAGTTCTATATATTATATTGAAATTAACTAACTGATTCCTAGCGTGAATTATTTTATATATAATTACTCTAACAGCGTTGCTTATAATACTCTTGATGATTACCAACCCTATCTGCTCAGCTCCTGAAAATACAAAGCTCTTAAAATAAATTTTTATTAACCCTTTAAAATCTAAATTTATGAACTTTAACCCGTTTTTTGCCAGAGACTCAGATATCTACGATAAAATTAAGTTACAATATGTGAACTTAGCAGACTCAATTTTACCTTAAACGTAGAATCATATACGTAGTATGTATATGATTTGACCGTATTAGGGTACATAAGGTTTCGTAATTCTTTAAACTATTTTTTTTTACTCTTTTTATTACTTTTCCTATTCAAATTTATTTAATATTATTTAATCAAATATTAAAGCTTTAAATAATGCAAAATTATTTCGTTATTATATATAATCAGATTATAATAAATCTGTGTTACACAAGTTCAATTCTATTTTAATATAAATCAACAATTGGCAATAAACATAAATAAAATAAAGCAGAAGGCAAATATAATGATATATTTTTGTAAATTTCGGGATTTCAAATGTATCAATGCACAAATCCGGAAAATTTATACAATTCTAATATTTATTCAAACGATACACCCGTCATTTGTTAGTTGTGCACATAAATTGCTTAACTATTTCGAGCTAATAACGAAATAGTTTCCCAAATATAAATAAATTCAAAAAAATAAATTAAATATTTTGGTCTCACAGATTTTCAATTCAAACTAAAATAGAGAATAATTCAAAAATTGTTTAGTCAAAAATTTTTAAGTTAATTTGCATGTGTTGGATTTTAATAAATATTTCATTAAATTGGGCGCAAGCGAGGTTTTCAGAGAATTTATTTATTGTCATAAATTGTTTTGTAAATCACATCAACTCACAACACAAACCCACACACATCAGTTAAAATGCCAATGCAAATTACTGTGTTTAATTTACCCAGGGGGGAGCTTGCGCGGCCCCGTGGGTCATATGCATAATTAATACGTATTTGTTGCATATTTTTTCTGACAGATGTCAGTGGAAATGTAATTAAACCAACAAATTTGCATGTCCATGCATATTTCATTTGGCAGTTATAAGCGAGCGAAAATATTTTAAATATTTTATTAAAATTAAATCAAAATAATAATAATAATATTGATTCCTTATTATTGCTCAAAATGCTAATAAGTACGTATTTTGTCTTTTTTTTTGTAGGTTTGGGTCAACAAATGCCAAATACGCAGCATTCACAAATTATCTCTCGTACGGACTGGGGTGCACGTCCCTCCAAATTGGTAGAGCATTTCAATGGACCAGCTCCGTTCGTTATCATACATCATTCATACATACCGAGTGCCTGTTACACCACAGCCGACTGTATACAGGCGATGCGTTCGATACAGGACTTTCATCAACTAGAGCGTGGCTGGAATGATATTGGTTATAGTTTTCTTATTGGAGGTGATGGCATGATTTACACCGGACGTGGGTTCAATGTTATCGGTGCACATGCACCCAAATATAATGACAAGAGTGTAGGCATTTGTCTGATAGGCGATTGGAGAAGTAAGTACATGATATTATAATAGTTCACTTATATGTAATTAAGTGTATTAATTATTTTCTGTTTTATTTTTGTAGCTGATTTACCGCCACCACAAATGCTTAGAGCTGCCCGCGAACTAATATCATTTGGTGTTGCAAAAGGTTATATACATCCTGAATTTAAATTACTTGGCCATAGACAAGTACGTGATACTGAATGTCCCGGCAATAGATTGTTTAGTGAGATTTCAACTTGGCCACACTTTTCTCCGAAACCAAATGCCACAGAAAATGAAATTCATAAATTGTAAATTAAGCAAAATCGCATAAATCATACTTAGTTGTTAAGGCGGAAGCCACAATAAAAGTTCACTATTATTTTTAAGTTCACTAGATGCTTCTATACTTAGATTTCTATACTTAGATTAACGAAATTTAAGTAATAAATTTATTTTATAAATAAAAAAAATAAAACCAAAATTATTAAGGATGTGGAAATTATTTTTAAGACTTTTTAGTACTTCGAAGCAGAGAAGGAAATATTTTCAACTTTGATAATTAAAATATATTGAATATAAGTTCTCTACATATTCGAATCAAGTACTCACTGCACTTTTAAGGAGTCTGAAAAACTTTTGTTGATGCGAAAATGATATACTTAACAGAAAATGAAAAATTAATAATCAAATAAAAAAAGAAATATACCATAAAAATAAATTAAGAATAAATGAAAAGTAAAGAAATATAAAAAACAAAAAATAAAGGGCATACATAACTAAAACTTAGGAATGAAAAATAATTTAAACGAGATAAAATTAATAATAAAAAAAATTAAATTATTAAAAAATAAACTAAATTAGTTGAATTAATAAAAAAAATTAAATTAATAAAAAAAAAATAAAATTAATAAAATAAAATAAAATTGATAAAAATAAATAAAATTAATAGAAAGTATTGGGCTAAAGGCATTCTGCAAATGTTTGGTTACAAAGATAATAAAGATTACATATAAATATAAGGAAGGAGGGCAGATAAGAAATGACTTAGTGACTTAGTAAAATAGTTGTATGGAGAACAATAGAGAGAATGATAATGATAAATGGAGTTGATTAGAGTGACAAAGCATGAATTTTAATTCACTAAAAAAAAACAGAGAGAGAGAAGATGAAAGTGTTTAAAAGCACAAATCGCAATTCAGTATATAACATTCGATTCATATTACGGCACGAAGGAGTAACTAAAACAAATTACTTATATGAGTTTACATAATTATCACCACTTTTTTGTTGAATATTCGTTTTCAAAATGTTTTGAGTTGGGTTTATCATGAGTTCTCTTGCGTTTATCATTGTTGTAGGGAACTCATTTCTAGCCCACCGTAATGATGGACTTCAGAAAGTAACCATTTTTTCACCTTTTGAGAAACAAATCACAAACATTATTGTGAAGAAACAAATTTCTTTCCGTAAGAAGAAGAAGAACCCATATGTCGAACTTTGATATTATCCTAAGCGATTCGAATGATCATGAATGGTCAAATTCGATTAATAATATATCTCATCGATCTTACGACCTGTTATCCGCCTGTTATTGGCAATATTCGAAGCAGCTATATACTCTCAGATAAATAATTTGGTAGATTTAACCACATGTTGTTGGTTCAATCATACCACATGTTGATTTCCATATTTTCTTTACTAAATGAGATAAAATTTCGCTAAGAAAATGATCATATCAATTTAAATAGTATCAGATTAGAGCATATTTTTTTAAGTGTAGTCAGCCAAAACTTCAATGAATTAAAATAATACAAATAAAGTCATAAAGTTATTTGTTGTTGTAGTTCACTACTGTTCGAAGGCTCTCTATTGAAAATTTAGTGAAAAATGTTTGGTTTGATCTTAGATAGAAGCTTATTCAGAAGAAAATGCAATATTGACCTTAAAGAGTTAGATTAAACGATTAATAAAAACAATATGTCAGCTGACAGCATTTGAAAACCATCCTTAAATTACAATACAAAACGTCTTCGAAGGGTTAATTAAAAAACTGCTAATGGAAGGAAGGACCCAACATAAAGCTATGAAACAATATTATGTCCATTTTTATATGGCAATAACTACATTTAAAGAAACTTTTCATCTACAATATAAAAATAAATACCGAAAATGTGTACAAAGAAACAAAAACAGCTTTTAGAAATTTACAAGAAAAAAATATTAATGAGGCAAATAAAGAAAAAGTTGAATAAACTCATAAAAAAAATTATTTTTCTAAAACTTTTTAGACTTTCTGTTTTTATTAGAAATTATTTTATCCTTAAGCCAGGATGGAATCAATAAACTTCCTGCATAATTTTTGTACAATAAATTTCTTTGAATGTCAGCTGTCGAATTTCGCCACAGTTTAGAATCATTGAGAAACTTTTCCGAAACAATAACGAAAACAACGTTTAAAAAGTCATTAAATTAAAATTTTTCAAATATGTCAAACTTATTTCTTTACACGATTTTAAACTGTTTGGAAAAGGGCAAAAAAAGGAAGTCTTTTAGTGTAGAAAGTAAAAATATTAAAAATAACTTTGCCGACTTCCGGTAAAAATACTAAACTCGCGCGTAAGAATTTATGCTTTTATATGACGAGTATAAGTTAAACTTTCTCAGAATTTGTTATGAGATTAAAAAGTTATACATAAACTTATATGCACTTGTGAGGATACACGATTTGATATGTGTAATGTAGAAGACTGCACATGTGTAAATGTTACCAGTATTATGACACCAACTTTCAAAGAAATGGCACTCCCAACTATTCTTTTGTGTAACCACACAAAAGTTTCAAAAATATTTTTCAACTGATTTATGCAGAACTGGTGATATGAGTTAAAGGATATTTGAGTTAAAGGATGACGACAGGTGAAAGTGTGTCATGGATTTTGTGCAATTTTTCGCGTCTTCCACAAGTAGTTTCTAGTAATTTTATACTACTTGAGAAATTTATGCAGAAACTTGTAATGCATAGTAAACGATCTTAATACAAATAAATACAGATAAACTATTTATTAATAATGTATAGTCTAAATATTTCTCAATTTGGTATAACTATATTTCACAACTCTTCCATATAAAACTTACTATATATATTCAGAACAAAATTTTGACATTTCTTAGAATAATTTTTTACAGTTTATTTAATTAAATTGCTAAATTTTCTTTAACATGCAGAAAACAATATAAGAGTGAGTATTTAAAACAAGTTAGAAATATATTTTCATAATGCTGAATGTATTGAATCTAGGTCAATCATCAATTGATTTTGTTAAAATAATATTTTTACTTTTAACTGTCCAACAAAACTCTGGGCATCTAGTCCTTTGATCAAATTTTTGGAAGTTATAACATTTGATATTCAAGATGCCATGAACTAATAAAGTAAACTTTTAGTTAAATTTTGAATTTGTTTATCCACCTGTTTTTTTAATAATGATTTTTATATATTTTTTATCCGGCTATAGGTCACTTTTTGTTAAAATTAAAATTCAACAATTGTTTAAAATTTAATATACTATAATATACTGGACTATATGTCGAGTATAGACAATAAAATAAGGCGATTACGCTTAGATACAGATTTCATTAATTATTATTATTATTATATTAATTTTTATTATATTCATTATTATTAATTATTATTATATTCATTATTATTAATTATTATTATATTCATTATTATTAATTATTATTATATTCATTATTAATAATTATTATTATATTCATTAATCCTGATGAAGACTCTCAAGAAGAGCCGAATTTTAATTTTATCAGAAAGTGGCCTAAAGCCGGATAAAAAAAAATATATATAAAAATCATTAGTAAACTTTCAGTGCATTTACCACTATGCAATCATTGATTATTATTTATTGTTGTTTAGGAAATATTACAAGTTAACAGGTTAAATTAACAAGTAAAGTTAACAAGTTAAGTTAACAAGTTAAGTTAAATTAACAAGTTAGGTTAAGTTAACAAGTTAGGTTAGCAAGTTAAGTTAATAAGTTAGGTTAAGCTTAGTTAACAAGTTAAGTTAAGTTAAATTAACAAGTCAAGTCAAGACAAGTTAACTAAACTGATGCTATTAAATCTACTGATTAAACTTTCCTCTATCATCAAAATGTGCTAATATGGTAAAATTTAATGACCCATTACACGGGCGTAGTTTAAGTCATGCTTAAGTCATCAACTTCTCTGACTTAAATTATACTTTAGTCAGTTCTGCGACTACACTTGCGATTGTGAAATCAGCCTTGGATATCTCTATCTATACGATCACTGACCATTGCAGTTTTACGATATTAACTTTCTTTTATCCAGTATTTAAACCTAAATATTTGTGTTACGCGATAAAAATACGACGCAGATATAAACGTATTTACGGCATACTTTTTGGCTAAATCGGAAAAATTAAAACATTAGATTTTTTGAAAAATGACAATATTAGTGCATATATTTGTTAATACAATGCAATACAATAGTCTAAATATAGTCAAAATTTGAATAAAAAATAGGTATAAGTTTACCTATTAATTAAAATAAATTTTATTTATGTGTATGTTACATTCTTAAAATTCTACACATTTATGTTTTTTATCACTTAAAAAATAAAGTTTCTTTTTTTTAACGTTAAATTTTTCTTGCCGAGATTTAGACGGTTTCGAATAGCAAAGAAAAGACAAGGAAAAAAATTTATTTAATTTATTAAAAATTGGCTGACCATACAAGACTGAATCGGGTACTGCCAAGTACTCATCATCAGTGGTCTTAGGAAATATTCAAGTTTCTAAATTAGTTTATAATCCGTATATAATTTGTTTAGACAGAAAGTGGCAGGCTTAGAACTCGTGTGTGTTAAATTGCTATATATTGCTTACACACAAGATTGCTTCTAAATTCAAGATACTTTTTAAATTACTTATAAATAAAATTGAACTTTTTGACAAAATAAATTTATTTAATTAAAAATAAAAACCCACTGATTCAATACCGAGATATCCATTATGAAAAAGCGGAATGAGGAGCGAGATTTTCAGATTGTAAAGCTAATATCGATACAAAGCATTTTTTAAGATTTTTTTTCGTACATCGCTTTTTCACTATTAAAAGGCGTTGCTTCGAAATATCACACGGTATCAAATAAGATGATTATGAAAAGTGATATAGTGAAGTGAATGTTTGCTTTTAAAAATTTTATAATGCAAAATGCATATTGCATATTATAATTGCAATACATTTTACTCTCAGAAAGAAAAAAATACTTTTATACTTTAAAAAGCTTCCTTAGAGTTATTTTATATGCTTCATTTTAACAGAAACAAAAAATATGTTGAGCTCAGTATTGCAAGACACTATTTGGAATCAAAATTCTTAAAAATATTAATAGAAAATACAAACACTAATTTAAACCATTCATTGGTATCAGTTTTGATGACCCAAGAAGTTATAAAGGAAAAAAGTGTTAAACTATGTTTAGACACACCTTAGTTTCGCAAAAATCTTAATTTAATATTCGTTTCCGCAAAATTAAAATGTTTTTCCATACAAAAGTTTTAAGGTTAGAACAAAATTAAGGGTAATGGTCTTACTTTCGTTGAAACGAGAACTGAAATTAATGGACATTTCAAATGCAACTACGTGTAAGATTGAGTTGAGATAACTAAAAAGTTACAATGTTAAATGTTAATGACATTTAACTTCAATAAAACTTCAATGTTTTGAAAGAAGTGCAAATTTTTAAATTTTAATATAGAGAAAGTACTGTAACTGTTATTCAAAATAAAAAGAAAAATAATAATTCACATACCTCTAATCCACTAAATCTAATAAAACTACTGAATGCCATCCTTTATAGTTCTAATAATCAACTTTTAAAATTTCTCAGATACAAATGCTGTTTGGAGCATATAATTTTTAACATTCAATTTTTAAACAAAAAACATATGATTATCCTTAATTTGAGGCAGTATGAACACTTTCGCAATTAACTTCATTCATTTATACTAAATTAAGAAAATTTGGCTGTCTGAACATAGTATTAGTATTGTCTTTATTATCTATTATTTTTTTGCGTCATAAATTTTTGTCACACTTGTCATTGCTTATATCTTAGTTTTAATCTGTAGAAGCAATAATTTCACATTAAATTTATTAATAATCAAATTTTGTACTATTTACTTAAAGAACTAATTATAAAGTTATAGTAGATTGTAAATCCTTTTGATGAAGAAAATAATTGTTAATTTTTTTACTTAGGGATTGTGATTATAAATACTGTCAAAGAAGCTGGTGTGAACTTTAAATATATTAAAATTTCGTTGTATTTAAAAAAAATAATTTATACCAATATGATATAATTGCGATTTCATATATATTAAAATAAATTTTTATTTCTTAAATATTAAAATAAAATTTATTCATCCTTAGGTGTATTATAAATGCTATATATTTTCAGGTATATTTTAAATGCTATATATTTTCAGTAAAAAAATATAATTTTTATTTCATAAATATTAAAATAAATTTTTATTTCAAAAATAATAAAATAAATTTTTGTTTATCCTCAGGTAATGTATATTAAAAAATGTTATTTAAATACTTTCTTAGTTATGACTAGCATCCCATTAAAACTTCTTACCGTTAAACCAAAACTATGAAATCCACTTTCTACATGCAACATATTAAAAACCCATAAATAATTTTTTGCACAATTCAACTAAAAACACACTATAAGAGAAATACTAAACGTGAAGCTTTGCGCGTAACTATTTTACCGCAATAAACTTCACAAAAACACGAAAACCATAATAAAACCATCGCAAAGCAAATACTAAACAGTTCTCTAACCTAAGGACCATAACAATTTTTCAAAATCCATAAAACTAGCAAAAACAACTATTTTTACACCGAAATAAATTAAAATAAAATAGCAGAACAGTGCTGCATAACAGCAACCCACAATCGCACTGTATTAAAGTACAGGCGCACCAAATCAGGCACCGTAGTAGCGCCAAAAAGGCCGCATGTCGCATGCTGCATAACCAGCTCACAACACTCACACCGTACGGTGCAACACGAGCAACTGCCAGTAACGTGGATAGACGACAATGGTGACGCTTAATAGAAAAACTTTGAGCATTTATAGAGAAAAAAAAATAATATTCTAATGATATAAAAAATAACTACATTATGGCTGGAAACCATAAAAAAGAGCACAAGTTTTCCTTTTAAGGGGTTGAGAGGGGTAAGTATAGTTTTTCATATAATACCATAAACATAAAACTTAAGGTTATGATGGCAATTATTTTTAAAGTATTGGAAACGTGAAAGTTTTGATAGTAAAAATAAAAAGATGCAAAGGTTTTGAAAAAGCAAATAAATAAAAGAGATATGAGGAGAGTTACGGAGAGAGATATGGAGAGAGATGATATGCAGAGAGGAACGAAGAGAAAAAATTCAAGGGAATTGAGTAAGTATTGGAAACAATTGTAAAACAAAAACTAGATTTTTTAAACTTAGATCACGCAATTCACGATACAAATTAAATCTTGTAGCCTTTGCAAAAAAATCATTCCAGAAAGTCTAAGAGACCCGAAAGCTATTCTAATGACAAAGATAACCTTGGTAGTTTTATTATGATTATGAAATCATACAATGAATCTGTGTTTTCTTTGTGGACCCTCCATTTTTATATCTCTTTTTATTATACGAATTAATATAAGTCTCCTTAACCGAAATACACCAATAAAAGGAAAACTATCAAATACCATAGCATGGAATCATTTAAGATAAATGGCTTCAAGTACCAATTTTTCAATGACACCTGACATATTAATTCAATTAAAATCTGATGTACATACCACTACGGTCAAAAAATAAGTTGAAATTTTAAGTTTGAGTGCAGAATCTAGCAAATCTATTTTTTTAGATTAGCAGTATTATCACTGATATCTGTGTCAAAATTATGTGACATTACCTGCATTTGGCCAATGGTTACGTACATACTTTATAAACAACATTTGAGAAAAGAAGTTACATTAAATGATGTTTACGCAAAGAAATTTCTATTGAGAAAACGTTAAGAGTATTGCTAAAAGTCTTCGATAAGAACGCTGTCCGAAAAATATGTTTACAAAAAATAATACTTTCTAACTAAAAGCATAAGGATTAGGATAAAATTTATGATACCATAAAATAATTGTTGGATCTATGGTTACGACCCCGATTAAAAACCGACCAACTAAGTAAGTGCTGCACAAAACAGAATCAAAAACTGAAATATCATGCCAAAATTATCCAAAAATCAAGGCCATGTTTACAGTTTTCTTTAATTATTGTGGAGCATTGCTTTATAAACTCCTTTCGTAGAGACAAACTGTTGATAGGAAGTATTAATTGAGCACTATCTCACATAACATTGATTTTTCGACACCATTTCGTTAAAACCTGAACTTTTAAATCGTTCCAAAAGTAACGTATTCGCCTGATTTAGCACTTCTAACTCCCTAAGTTTAGGAGACTATCTGAGCACTCCGTTTATCATGATTGAGAAGATAAAAACCTAATCACTCGACTTTTAAAGACAATTCCGAAGATAACTCAATGACTTCCAAATTGAAAAAAATGTCGGCATGGTGTATAGTATCAGGATATGGAGTGCTTTGAAGACGATACAATAATTTTAGAAGAATAAATAAAGATTTTAAAGATTATAAGCAATATTCTCCTATTTTTACAACGATTTATGTTACGTCATAATTTTTTTTTTTTTTTTTTTTGAATACATTTATTTTATTACAATCTGTCAGGTATGAATGACAATAAGTAATATATACATTAAGACTGAAAAGTTTTCGGAAATTCTCATTTAAAATTCGCGCGCTGTATATTTTTCGATATTTTAAGTTTATGTAGTTTGGCAGCACTGTCCTTAATTACTATGCCAAAAATGAGCGCGATCTGTCAGACAGTTCGTTTACGCAGCTGTTGAAACCAGTTCACCTCAGTAGTGCGGTTGCGAAATGTCTTCGACGGTCGTACGACCGTCCTGAAAGGCTTTGTACCACTCATAAACTTGAGTTTTCGATAAAACTGATCCCCATAAGCCTTTTGTAGCATTCGCAACGTTCTGCACACGAAATTTCGTTCGAAACACAAAATTGATGCAAACTCTTTGTTCAATATTTTTTCCATTGTTTTTTCGCGCAAACGCACTACTGAGGTGAACTGGTTTCAACAGCTGCCGTAAACGAACTGTCTGACAGATCGCGCTCATTTTTGGCATAGTAATTGTCCTTAATTTCTGCCAAACTACATAAACTTAAAATATCGAAAAATATACAGCGCGCGAATTTTAAATGAGAATTTCCGAAAACTTTTCGGTCTTAATGTATAATTATAAATCGTAATAATAATTATTACGATCTAAAAAAAGAAAGACACGTATGGACTATGCCCAGTGACATATCCATATATATTTAAAATAACAATATGTGATCTATAAATACATATCTAAAATATCTCTCGATGTTTTCCTTCTCAGCCTTGTAAAAATGTTGGAAGGGGACATCAGGTGTGTAACCAGCGGGTTTGGGTGCATATATATGTGATGAGCGTAATTCTTTAAAATACTGGCTATTTCTTCCTTGATTGTCGGAACATGTAATTGTTTGTGCAGCTGTTCATTCGTTATATACCAAGGTGCATTTGTGATCATTCGCAATGTTTTAGATTGGAAACGCTGGATAATTGCAAGGTTTGAGTCTGCTACAGTACCCCATAATTGGGCCCCATAACTCCATAATAAATACGTCATAATAAATTTTAATATATAAGAAATAAACTTTCAAATTATGTAATTAATAGAAGTAAATTATTGTGCTATACTTTCATATGTTACATATAAGTTTATGATATTTATTCATTGAATATAAATATATGTGATAAAAATACAAATAACAAATAAATTTATTTGAAAGGCCAAACTGTTCTACAAAGATATTTTACTAATCTTTTTCTATAGAAAATGCGAAGAATTATTTAGGGACAACATGCCAAATAAGTCATTGCAGAGGTTCAAGAACTTACTCTCAATAATTACCGCAGCTGATTTTGTTGCTCCCTCTTTCGGTACTTCAAAACCAGTTTTTGAAGCTATTAAGAAGAGCATATGTAACATGTTTATATACTGTTCTCTTTTATATATGTATATAAGTATTATTCACATTAAACACATGACCGATGTGTATATTTCTGGCGTTAACGGTTTAGATCAATTGTCAATTGATGTAAGTATTTATAAAGTCTAATATCTAATAAGTGCTAATCGTTATGTTTGTTGTGAACATAATTGTAGTATGGCAGTAATATATCTCTGATGCGCAATATATTCGGTGAAACTTGAAGGATGCCTTGAAAGTAAGAGTCGCCTATGTAAAAAAGTATAACACTTTTTTAAAAACGTTTCTAACTGCCAAGAGGCGACATAATTGGCATGTTAAAAAGATCAGACATTTAAGTTGACCCATTTTCTACAACAACAACCAATCGATGTTCTTGTATGTTTTTGTTTTTCTATTCTTAACGATATTAGAACCCCATTAATTAAAATTAACTTACGCCTTTATTTTGGAGTAAATAAAACTTTGCATACACACAAGCAAGTTCAAAAATTTATGTCTCTATGACGAATTTGCGGAATTTAATTTTATGCAACTGTAGATTTTTTTATTATTATTTAATCATTTTTAATAATTTATTTAGTTTTTGTGTTTTCATAGTTTTTATGGTTTTTTAGGTTTTTCAGTTTTAATTTTAGTTTTTTCGCAAAATATTTTCTAAATAATTTCCGCCTGCAGAGTTGTGCTCATGTTGAATTGGAATTTAACGGAAACATTTCCACAATAACTTTGGAGCACATGCAACCAAACAACGAAACTAGCTCATAGTAAGAGTAAGCGTTGGAGAGGAGCGCCTCCTGGCATTGCATTTGTTTTACGATATTCTTACCAGGAAATGCCGGAAATATGATTTATTATTTTTGAAAAATTTTTTATGCTTTTCCATAAAATATAAATTTTTCTCCTAGATTCGTTTTAATGTACTTTTAAATATTTAAGTATGTACTCTCGAGCTCTCAGAACCTTACGCAATTAAACAATATTGGAAGATTTATTCCATTTAGTGAAGAGGAAAAGAACAACAGCAAGAAAATGGCAAAAAAATAATAAATTGAATTCTAATTGATTCAATATTATTGATAAACGGGAAGCACACTTCTCCATTGGCCATAAAACGAAAAAAACGAAACACCTATTTTTCATTAAAGTGCTTACGGTTCGTTAATTATAGGCATGTCTTTAAGTTATTAGAAAGTCTGAATTCCCTCGTGTATTGAACTTGTTTGCATAACAATAATTTTATCCAAGATTTTTACTAATGACAAAATAGCAATTTTCGCAGAAACCATAACAATTATTAAATGGAAATAAATTATCATTCACCTTTCAAATGAAACTCAAATAATAATAACTAATTTTTCCTTATATTATATTTTTCAAAAATAATTATCAAGTACCTATTACTTTGCCGCGCACAAATAACTTGTACAAATAAAACGCATTGTATGCAATTTATTTTTGAAAAGCAAATACAACCTTGCGTTTTATTTTTAAGAAAACAAAAAAATGCTTATGCTTTGTATGTTTGGTGGTTTTTTGTTGAGATAAAATGTATTAGGGTTAGTGGAGGTAAAGAATTCATATTTTTTATTTAAAATGTTACATTCTAAATAAATTACATTTTAAAATGTAATAATAATAAACTAATTAATGCAGAATTAAGTGTTTCTAATCTCAATATTGTAATATCATAGATCTATTAAATATTTAAATTATATATTAAGCTTAGTAACTGCTTTAAGGAGCTTTTAAAAATATTATTCATATTACTGATTTTTAAGTCGATTTAGTTAAATGGGATTTGTCTTTAATATTGGTACTTTTGATAACGGGGTGGACTATATAATTAATATAGTTTTAAAAAAAATTTTGTAGTTTTTAAAATGAATATACTTTAACTATGTTATAAGGGATGCGTAATCATATTAGATGTAGTAACAAGAAATCTATTATTTTCTCCATAAGTGGCTTTGTATAATTTCAATCAGGTTAAGCTAGATAGCGTTAGAAAGATGAAATTTCGTACTGATTTTAACAGTTTGGTAATTAGTTAACTCAGTCAAAGATTAGCGAGCGTGAAAGATCGAGACTAGCAAAGAAAAAATACACCATATTTTACAGTTTTTCTTTGATAAAGGCGAAAACGCAAGCCAGGAGGCTGAAAATGTAAATAGTGTTTATGATCGTGATACTGTAACAGCCAATCATGCGCAATTTTTGATTTGTTTATTCGGTTTTTCGTTCCGGTAATTGCGATGTCAAAGACACACCATGGACTGTATGTCCAAGTGTCGAAAATGTCGATGAAATCATTGGAGAGTCAGACCGTCATTAAATCTTTGTTTACTGCTCGATTGCCTAAGAGTTATGGTAAAGTCAATCATAAATTGTGTAGACATTTTATACAAACATAGTTGTAATCAAAATGTATGTAAAATAAAAATATAGAATCAAATCTTTGTTTTTTCTATGTTAAATATTCTAAATTAAAATAACATTTCGGAAAGTAGTCTTTTTAATCCTTGATTACATAAAAATTAACTTATTAAATTTAATTTATATTTATTACACATTTAATTTTCTTTAATCTGACACACGCATACAACCAATGCCATATAGCGCATATATATATATGTACATGTAGAAAGTACAATTAGCTGAAGTCAAAGTACAAACTGAAAGCATCAAAATCGCGAAAAAAAATATAATTTTCCAATAAAAAGTTTTAATGGATAAATTAAAATTACTCACTGGAGTAAACAAATCGAGCAATTAAAAACAAGCGATATTAGTTACTTGACTAAACTGTAACCATATCAATTTTCACTTAACTTTCAATTTGCCTCAAATATATTATGTACATTTAAGTGACAGAATTTTTAAAAAAATAAGAAATTAAAAAAGTGCTAACTTACTGTACTAAAAACAAAAAAATAAATTCATAATATTTTTGAAAAAAACTTCTGAAAAAAACATTCTGCAACATTATTTACTAGAGTAATTAAGCCAAACCTTTAAAATTTTTTCATAACAATAAGAATTTATTTACTTGTAATGATTTACGTTTTAATAAAATATAATTCAACAAATAAAAATATGAAGACAACAAAAATTTGTTAATTTATACCAAAAATAGCAAATGCTGGTTATAAATTGCCCTATCAAATTAATTTTACATCAGCAAAAAGACCATTTCAAATCACTCATGCATGCACGTATACATATTTATATAGTAATAATTAACACCGAAAATGTTGGGTAACATCAGCAAAAAAACCTAATAAGAAAATAAAAAATAATGTGCTTGTTAATAGCATTAATATATGAATGGAAAAATTATTTAAAAAAAGTACGAGCTTACAAAAAACGAGTTTCACAAAAAAAATGTCTCTGTATAAACATTTTCAGTATTAAATAGTGCTAGCCAACAGTACTAAAAAACAAAACATTAATATTTAAAAAAAATTACTGTAGAAAGTTCTTCTACTTAATATTAAGAATCAAAATTAAATATATTTTGAGGTTTTCTAAATAGTATACGAATTCCTTTAGATAAATATTATAGTGAAAAGCATTTAGTATACTTTGTAATAAAATACATAGGTAGGTGAAAGAGAAGTTTCACTGAATTTTTTAGTAAATAACAACTTTAAATCTGTCTTCAAAAATTATCTGAAGCTTAACAGCAGAGTGAGTAGGTGTAGTATACGACTGAAGGGAAGAAGTACTTATCTTGCCAGTTTGCGCTGCACCTACTTCTGGAAGTGGTTTTGTTTACGAACTCGTTATAAATTTAAGTTAAAAATATTTCCACCGACAAATTTAAACTTAATTAAGTTGAAAAGAAGCAATCTGGAAAAAGAAATGCTTGAGTACAAATGTAATTAAAGTTGCAAACTTCGTTTCTTGTGGAACAAACCAAATTCACTAAATTTTTCCGTTTTTCTGCATTTTATTTGCATTCGTTCTTAACTAAAACAAACATAAAAACTTTTGCAATCGTTTCAAATTGTTTAAGCCGCATTTGTAATAAACCACATTTTCCACTACAAATTTTACACTGCAAAAAAACACAAGAGCTGGAAAAATACATTAAATATAAACTAAAAAGTGCCGGAAAAAAGCAGTTAACATAGGTTGAATGGTCCTTTGTTTGGTTAAGTTGCGCCTAACCGTAGCCAGTTTTGCAGGAAGTGTGGTGTGTGCTGTGTGGTTAAGGCAGTTGCCTCAATTATACATGTTAGCATTCATTAACAAAAGAAAAAAATAATAATTTGATGACAAAAAAAAAACAAAAAAGGATAACATTAAATTATTATTTCAGTCATTGAAAATGTTGACATTGTTAATATGCAAAAATAAAGTTCACAGCACTTTTTTCTAGTTCGAAATGATGTGTGCAAGGAGCCATAGGAGTGACGCTGGTTTTTTACTGGCACATTTTGAAAAATACGGGTATAAAGTTTTTTCTTGTATTTGTAAAAAGTATGCGGAAAAAGTTTTAATGTAATTTGTAACACATTTCATTTCGTTATTGAATTATTTAGTATGGAAAATGAGTTTTAAAATATTTACCGAAAAACTTTCATATTTTAACATTTATTTATAATTTAAACGAATTAAATGTGTCCCCTGCCTGGATATGAACTATGGAAAAAGTTTTTTGGACTGTTTTAAACTTATTTGGATTCGGGTAACAAATATGCAAACAGCTAAAGCGTTTTAATTTGATTAATATGTAAATAATGTTTTTCCTTTTTTAATTTGAAAGGACCTCCTCAAACGGAATAATTTAAGTGATTTTTGGCATATAAAATGATTGAATGCTTTTAATAAATTTCTTGGCTTTTATATAATTTATATTAAATAACTAAAAAGAAACTAAATTATTATAAAATATTTATATATATTGCAATAGCACATTTCAATATATTTTATTATTTTAATATATATTGTTGTATGGATGTATGTATGTTGAGCCCAGTCAGCACAACTGGGCACTTTTACTCTTAGATAGCTGGGGTACTACCCATCTCATTGACTAACTTATGTATTCCCTATAAGCTTCATGATTATCAGTGATTGATCTAAGATCTATATATTGTTGTGACCATAGAATCTATTAATATAGAATCCAGTAATTTTAAAAAAAGTTTTCTAAGTATGTCAGTTTAGTTTGGAATTAAATTGTATTGTATTATTGATTATTGGGAAAATTTTGTGTGTTTGCGTTTACTAAAACTAAGAGCAATAAAAACAGTTAATAAAAACTAAAAATAACTATTTAATTATATATCGAGATCCAGTGATCGCCAACGACCACATCGAAAACGTACGAAACAATATTATTGCAGAATTTATTTAGGTAACATATATCAACAAAGTGAATTTGTTAATGAACTTTCACAACAAATTAACAAAACTCCAAATTGGAGCACACAAGTCGAGCAGACTCTGAGCTTTAAATTTGGCAGGGCACGAATTCAACACTTGGTAATTATTAACGAATAATTATATATAAGGAAATAATTCCAAACCATTGATAATGTGTATTTGGCATTACTGACACCGAGAAAACATCAAAAAAGTCCAGAAATTGGTTATATCTAATCGTAAATTTAAATTGCATAAGATAGCTGAGACCGTAAAGATATCAAAAGACAGTGTATTTACAATTATACATGATCATTTGACCATGAGAAAGCTCTTTTCAAAGTGGGTGCCGCGTTTACTCACAGTCGATCAAAAACAACAACATGTTGATGATTCAGAGCAGTGTTTGGCCATGTTAACACATAATACATAAATCAGATTTTTTGCGTCGATATGTGACAATGGATAAAACATGGATCCATCGCTTCACTCCGGAATCAAAACGATCATCATCTGAGTGGACTGCAGCCGGTGAACCACGTCCGAAGCGTCCAAAGGCATAACAGTCACAGTCAGCTGGGAAGGTTATGGCTACAGTTTTTTGGGATGCACATGGTATAATCTTCATTGACTATCTCAAAAAGGGAAAAACAATCAATAGTAACTACTACACGGCATTACTGGATCGTTTGGAAGCAGAAATTGTGAAAAAACGACAGCATATGGCGAAGAAAAAATTTTGTTTCACCAAGAAAATACACCATGTCACAACACAAGTCAATAAAAACGATGGCAAAATTGCACGAATTACACTTCGAATTGCTTCCTCATCCATCGTATAGTCCAGATCTGGCCCATAGCGACTACTGACTATTCGCTGATCTCAAAAAAATGCTCGCCGGTAAGAAATTCATCTCAAATGAAGAAGTAATTGCTTAAACTGAAGCCTATTTTGAGGTAAAAAACAAATCCTTCTACAAGCACAGCATCGAAAAGTAAGAGAAGCGTTGGAATGATTATATAGTCCTTGAAGGAGATTATATTGATGAGTAAAATCGATTTTTGGCAGAAAAAATTTGGTTTTCTCAGTTAGTCACACGTCTTTTTAACTGATGTGTTATGTTCAATGCTATGTTTTTTGTTATTGTGAAAGATAAAAGGAGAGAACTTTAACGTTTTTCCTTTTTAATATTCGCTGAACACATTTTGTATGTTTTATTAAAGACACTTGTAAATAAAAAAAATATAATACCTACAAATGGAAGCCTTACTATTAGAAATAGACTTACCAATAATTAAGCATTTTTTTGATAAATACTTCGACAGATAAACTTGTTTATTATTGTAATCAGTAGCGTTAATCGAGTATAAATTACCTGAAAGAGAACAAGACAAATTAATAGTATTTTATTTACACCAATTTTAAATTTCTAAACAAATAATATATTGATTTTTAAATAATATGTACATAAAATATTAATATCAAATTTTTTAATATTTTTTTATTTATTTAATATTTAATATTTATGTTATTTGCTTAATTTTTAATAAAAAAATTATTTTTAATTTATGTATATAATTTTATTAAATTTTTAGTTTTTCTTTTTTTACTTTTTGCAAAACTGTTTTTATTAGGATTAGTTTAAAATCAGTACGGTATTATATTGACACAACTATCATTCTGTGCCATGGCAAAGCATTATCGTGAAAGATTTACGAATTATGGTTTTACTGATCCAACCACTTTCATACTCTATTTAAATATTTGTAACAGCCCATCTCATGGATAAAGATAACAGCATATCTCATGAAAAACGGAGGTGGGCTGTTCTCGTTAAAATCAGAGAAATCTTAAGTACTTCCTGCGGATGTCAATGTCCAACTTATATAGGTTCCTGAACTTAGAGATATTTTTGGCCATTGCAAGGTGGACGAGTTTGCCAACGCAGGCACTCTTTTCCTTGACAGTCTCTTCTCAGATATTGTCATCGCACTTGTAACAGCTAAACTGGCATATAAACAGAAATTACAAGAAAGCATGCTATGATAAAACTCAGTACCCTATAATACCCTTATTTAATATATATACCCTTTAATAACTTTTATCGCGGCTGTGGTTCTGAGGATGAGGAGGAAACTGTACTTCAACTCATTTGTCAGTGCCCATCTTTAGTTAGAAAAAGAGCTATAATATTTAGGATCTCTTGTGAAATTAGAGACTAAACCTAATTCATAGAATTGTTAGGTTGGTTCACCTATACGATCTATTTATTTAATGCTTTTAAGCGCAATTGTCATTAAGAAATGACACTACACATTCTTACATTCCTTCAAATCAACAAATTTCTTATTATCCTTTTTCGCGCTACAATCCTATTTAAAAGGATGTGTAGTACGTGTATGAACAATTTTTTAACTACCAACAAAGATGTTATGCAATTCCACTGCCTTTTTAAAAGTTAAATGGGTTTCGTTTTTAAATTTTTTCCTATTATCCTTTTACAAAAGCTACACTACAACTAATTGCTTCAATTGAAATAGCAATTTTCAAACAATTTGTAATTGTTGTAAATTTTTTTCGATAATCGAAAAAGGATGTCTTCAACAACGTGTTTAAACAATTGTCATAAAACGAATTGATTCTACTTGTCGAATTCGAGCTTTTATAGCAAATTAACAATTTGTGCTACAAATAGCACTAAAATTGAGTATGAAGATTGGATTTTGTTGTGTTATTGTTAAAGGACAGTTTACAAATGTTGATGTTGCCAGCGTTATTGCTTTTAGAAATGTCATTGCAATTGCTGCTACTGCGTATGTTGCTCTTGTTGCTCTGGTTGCCACCATTGTTACATTGACAAACTGCAATTGTCAACAAATTTGAAAATATTTGCGCTTTTCAGCTTTCAGACCAAATTGCTCTGAGTTAGCATTTCAAGCATAAAAAGACAATCCTAATGCGCTGACAACTTGAATGGCAGTCAACTCAATTGTTATCTTTGTTGATATTGTTATGAGTTAAATGTGTAACAACAAAAGAGGAATTAATAGAGAACATTTTCAATAGCTAGTGAGCCCTTTTAATAAAATAAAAATAATAAATATAAAGTGGCTTTTGAAAATGTATCTAAAGAATTCGTTCGTTTTTATTCTATTCCATTCTATTTCATTTATTTTTTTTATCATCTGAATAGAAAAGGACACAATTTATTTAATTTATTATTATTACACAACATTTCATAGGAAATGCATTAACCTACATTAATTTATAATATCATAAACTGAAAAATACTCATATAATATTGAAATATATTCTATATAATTATTTGCAAATATTATTTATGTTTTTCAGTACAAAATTATTCAATAAATTAACGGACCGCTATATTTTAGAAGTGGTAGTTCTAGAATATAAAGTTTATTGCGATCTGTCAATTCACTTTTTGTTTGCAAGCTATTCGATTTGACGCCCCAGTCATTATGTAGTGATTTAATTCTTTTTATTAAGAATGCAAATAATTTTAATTTTTAATCTAAATTATTAAAGGAGAATTTAAAGGTTTGTGAGTAAATGGGTTAGTTCACAAAAAAAAAAAATAATCGACATGACAAACGTCGAAGATGATCTACGCAAAGAACATCTAGAAACTTTTTCAATAGCAGAAACTGTTACTGAAATAAAATACAGAATGTGGTTAAGGAAGATCATATTTAATATTTAGTAAAATTTTAGGAATTCCGTTGGGATCAATTCAAACCTTTTATCTCAAATTTTGGATTGCTGGATGCTGTGTACATAATATGTACGAAATTTGCTAACAATGCAAAAAAAAATTATTCGAGTATGACCTTGTCATCAACAACAATTAGACTGTTTTAAAAAAGATAAAAAGTATTCTATTAACCTCAAAGGACGAAAACCATAATATGTTTAGAGATACACAGATTGTACTGAAAATGTAAAATTTATAAACTATTGTCTGACAAAGATAACATCAATTCTGACTGCGGAAAAATGCACTCGGAGTCTCTAATCGAAAATAAAGGTGTTAAAAATTCACTGCCTAAATGAAATTGATATAAATATCTAGTCAATGGGCGCTCCACTATTTACATTTACATTTACTAGACATTTACACTGCGATAAATTATAAAAAAGATCACAAACATAACATTGACACCACCATATTTTTGTCGATAACTCCAAAAGAAATACGTTGCGATGCAACGCTTGAGCTCTGTATCTCTGTGAAGGTAATTAATCTTTGCAGAATTACGTCAGCAGTATCAATAGTTTCATCCAGGTAGAAACGAGTCGTTTCGAAACTCTTGATACTGTGCTTCAAGCAGGATGATCCTTTATCATATGATCTCATTAATTTCGTTAAAGAAGCAATCATATGCACGCCAGGAGTTCATCGTAATGGTCAATTACCATTGCATATTGCAATGTAGACCTCTCTCTCTTTCTTTTAACGGACAAAACTCACACTCGCTTATCCTACTTCAGCTTCGGTATGACGCTTTTACAGCCCCTCAACACTTTTGTGAATTAAACTGGGCCATTACAAAACAAATAATCAAGGAAAGGGCGATTTTTTTGCGGCTGGTGTACTGGGAAGTTTTCCCAGGACTTACACAAAGCAAAGTACTGATCAAACCATAATCCTACAAAAACATTCTTAAATTCTTAAAAGGTAAATTAATGTTGCTAACGGTTTTATTAAGAGCTCTTCCCCATATTAAGTTCAGGACTTTGTTCACAAACCTTTAAAGAGCTTTGAGTAATAAAAATTGAATTTGGTACAATATCACTCTTCTGGCCGCAGTACCAGCTTGTTAAGCGGACTCACGACAATAGTTGTAATAACAATAATGGCGCAGAAACATGCAATCACAGAATGATGAAATAATACTAGGATTGTTCTGTTTAGAATCGTTGGTCCCTTACTAGTTAATGATTAGTAACGCATCCGAAAGTACCATGAGCATTACGAAATTCATTCGTTAGCTAATTTATATCTAACGGTTTCGCTTGCTTGATCGTGTCGTAAGAACGAATGACCATGTCTCAATGACAGATCAAGTTGAGAGTGCAGCAAACGAATTGATGTACGAGACAGGAGAAGGTGCACAGACCAAAGTCAGAAAAGAGATTACTATGGTGAAAAAAAAGTATTTTATGATTGTTTTGTCACAATGAATAAAATTTGGGTCAACTGCCCTGATTATAAATTAAAACAAAAAACGAAAAACTAGTGCGTGCACAGTTCTCTGTTCCGAGTTATAGATACAATACATACAATATTTAATTGGCGGATTATTATTTCAAATTTGTAAAAATACTTGAGGAAAGTACAAAAAGAATTATTATAAAGCAGTATAGTATATCAATTCGAGAACTCTATGTTGAACCTAGTAGTATAAATTACAACCTAGTAAATCTGCATCTTATGAATGAATTGCAATAAGATTTTAACCAACCTTTAGAAGTATTCTTCCATATTAATTATTATCGGTTATTATATCTAGTTTTATTTGTTATCTTGTTAATTTTACTAAAAATGACCAGCAAAAAAAAATCGAGTACATATGTAGATATATACCTCTGCTTCATATATATCCTCAGTATGAACAAATTTTTTATTGAAATTTAAATTAGCTTTTCGAAGTTTATTCTCATTTTATATAAGAGATTGAAATAACTCTTATTTGTGTATTCAATACAAAAACAAAGAACAGTCAACACAAAAGCGCTAACAATTTAAGCACAATTACACAAATGTTTGATAAATAATTCAGAATAAATTTCTGGCATTAATTTTTTTCCCATGTATACGCTGGCAGCAGCTAATAGTGCAGTCAATAGATACTTTCAATAGTTCAAAATGCAATTCGAACATCAGCTGCAGCAAGTCCATGCCAACAACAATGCGTGACATAAAAAAATTATCGCAGTTGCAAATAGCATGCAACGAAATAAATGTCAAATGCAGATAAAATGCAAAAAGTGCATTTGAAGTCGTGAATTCAGCAGATAAACGCCGAAAAGATTCTATGCAGTCGATTTTTATTTGTCGCGTGTTTATTAAAAATTCAATAGTTTTAAATAACAAATATTTATCTACGTCGATGTAAATCATCATTTAACATTTCCTAGAACAGTACTGATGGGTTTGGATTTTTTGGACGAATGGTTTTTATCGCAAGGTAAGCAAAAATAAATTTCATAAAACTATTTTCGCAATTTTAAGCATATAATTTTTTTTTTTTTTTATTTGTAGTGGAAAAAGTTTTCAATTAGTAAAAATTTTTTAAAAGTAATTTAAAGTTTTAAATATTTGTTGTTATTTTTTTTAAATGGTGAAATGTTGCTCTACCATTCTGAAGCAGTTTACGCATTTTTGAATATTTATGCTCCTTAAGCATCTTTAAATAAAAATTGAATTTATGATTGCACTTGCGTAATTTTAATTAAATTTATCATGTGCAAGGGTGTCGTGATCGAAGGAAACCCTTTTACTCAAAAACGCTTTATATATGCATTTAATCAACTTGTATAAAAAAATAATTATTTTGTTATAAAAAATGTTCACACAAAAATTTTCAACATATATATGTTTTGTCTTAATTCGTGTTTTTGCTGCTGAAAACCAGCACTTATTTATTTCTTGAATTCAAATTTTCTTTGAAATTTTTTTTTAATTTGTGTATTTTTATTGAACTTACATGTATAAAAGCACAAAAAATATTTTTGAACATATTACTATATAAAATCTGGAGATACTGAACATAGAAATAAAATATGGAAGAAGAATGTTTTATATTAAAAATGACTTACTCTTGGTGAGTTAGTAATTATTATGTACTTATTAAGATTGAACGGAAAAATGTGTATAAAATTTTTTAGACTGATTAACTGATATGAAAATAAGAAACTATTTAACATGATAAGTTAGAACTTCATACTATTGAAATTTTTAATATATGGTATATATATAATATATACTTCCAGATATTTATTCACATTCATATTTCATAAAAATACTATTTGTTATTGTTTTAAAATTCTAAACATATAGAATAATATTCAAAAACAAAAAGTAAATTATTTATACATGTACACTTTTATTTTTTAGTGCTGTTACCGTGTCTTTTTTATTTTCTTATATAAATTTTTAAAACAGATAAACAACACTTTGAATGCTGTATATATTTATATATAATTAAATTATTGTTTGAGGTAATTGTAAACTGAATACGTGCGTGAGTGAAGTAATTGGGTTTATGTGACAATAATAATTTCCATCAAAAAGCAATTTATATGTATGTAGTGTATGCTATTACTAGAATGTGTGGAAAAGTAGAACTACTTTCAGAAGTTCTACTTATTCTTAAATAAAGAATCTATACTTTCTATTTGTATATACATGAAATGTTATCCAACTCAGACAACACTAATTAGTAGATGATGAAAGTAGATAATTGATTCAAAAATTGTAAAGTACCGCTTTCTTTGTACACACATTAGTCGTATTAAAAAGAAAAAAAAGTTTCTTACAGAACTGCATTCCATCAAAAGTTTAGTAAAATATTGTTTGATTATTCTGACCGGAAATTTGTGGCATATTGAAGTATTCTGAAATAAAATCTCATTTATAATAGGGCTAATACAATGAATTGCGTAAATAATTTAGGTAATTAATTATTTATGCGACGAAATTTTTAAACGAAATAAAATTATTAAAATGTTATTGTAAAAAATTATGTAGTATTGTTTTTTTTTTATTAAATTGGGAGTTATACATATAAACATAAAAAAAAAATTTTGTACAAATATTTTATGAAGAACGAATATGTATTTATAAAAAATGAAAAAAAATACTTTATTAAAAATATATAAAAATATATAAAAATTCTAGCGGACCCGTCAAATGTTGCCCTGTATGATATACTAAGTGATTAGGATATTAAACAAAGTAAGAAATGAAAGACAAATAATGTAATAATTTTGTTATTCTATAGTTTGAAATAACATCAATTTTTCTAAAAACAATTCGTAATAATCAATAATGTTTGTATAATTTCATCTTAATGCGAGTTGAGGAACAATATTTTTAGTAAATTCTTGAGGAGTATAAATGAATAAACTTGACGGTTTTCCAACGCGAGCACATGCCACATATATTTGATCATGTGAAAAGACCTGATTTTCTAGATCAATCCCACAAATCGACATTATTTAACCTGGTGACTTATTAATAATCATGGCAAATGTCAAGCGAATCGGAAATTGCAGACGTCTGAATGAAATTTGTGAGTCTGAAGGGATCATTGGGATTCGTGGCAGGAGAATAGCTTCACCTTCAAATTTGCCATTCAAAATTTTAGCTTCAAGTACATTGCCCATAATTTTTTTTATGACTTATCTCGTGCCGTTACATAGTAATGTCACTTTTTTTATTTTTAATCAAAAAATAATAATATAATAGTTACGAAAAGCAACAGAAGAAGTTGTATTTGGAAGATTCTTTCTGATAAATATCTAGAAAATACTCTTTTTTTTTGTCAATTAACTGAAGATTTTTTAAATAATTTCAAAACCCTATTGACTCTCATAAGTAAATTGCATAATTAAAGTTTTCTATACCTATTCCGATAATTATAGTAATATATTGGTTTACTATATTAAACTGATTAGACTTATATGTAATCCGAAATATAAATAATAACAACAAATATACATGGGTGAAAAAACAAGTCGATTTTAGTTGTTATCGCAAAAGGTTGCCATCTTTTAATGAAGGATATTACCAAGGATTCTCAAATATTATAGTAAATGTTACAAATGCTGCTTTAAAACCTAAAGAAAATATAAAAGCACTGGCATTAACTATAGAGGAAATACTTTTGTATTAGCAATAAAACTTTTTTCATATTACAAGATATTAAGGACGAATTGCAATTTCACAATTTTTGAGTAAGCTAGCTTTTTGCATAACATCTTGAATCCACCTACAGAACCTGCAAGAAAGGATACACCCGTCATCAATGATTGTTTGAAGACATAGTGGTTTTACTGGTGACGAATGCATGACACATATGGTCCAAAAATGTTATAATTGTAACATAATTAACGATATATAGGAATCATATAAAATTCTCAGCCGGAAAAGACGAAAGAGATATCACTGGTTGTCAATCAGTGGTCAATGGTCCTTTCTCTCCATATAAGTTGGGTCTAAGTGTATCATTTATTAAAGTCTACTTAGATATAAAAATATTCGATAACTTATCTACTTTTCGGCAAATCATATAGAAAACCCCGTCAAGTGGGAAGAGTGCGATAAGAGATCAGAATGGTATATGTTAATCGATCAAATTTTGATTGCATGCATGACTTTTGGTAGGACTAAAATTGTAAACAGCACTACCTTTGAAGTCGCGGTATGGACTGATTTACACCCTTATATTTCAGTTATAACGACGCGCGCCCCTTTATTTTTATTTTTTTTTTCTTTTTTCACGTTTTTACAATTTTTATATAAATTTCTCTACTTAACAACTTCAAACTTTTGCTCTACTTTTTGATTTTTTTTTTTGACAATTTAAAAGTGCAAAAAATGTTTTAATTTTTTTATTAAAATGACGTTTTTAAATTATTTACATTGGCTTATGAAAGCGTTTAAATTATTAAAACTTATAAAACACTATTAATGTTGTTTTAATTATCCATTTTAAAATATTTAAAATTTTCAACTATATTTAATAACTATATATATGAACTATATATTCAACTACATATATTTTTTCGAGGTTTCTTAACAATTTCCAGAATTTTAGACCTAAAGAGTATTTCTATTCTATGAAAAACAAACTTAATAAATATTAAAATTATTAGAAGCAAAATATAAAATAAATTTGTATTTATTTGTATTTTTTCATTTTCTTATAAGTATTTGTTATCAATTTGTTTGTGTTTAAATTTTTCTTTAATTTTATTAATTATTTCACCTTTTTCATCTTCATTCCATTTTTTCATTTTTTATTAATCATTTTTGTGTAGGTTTTTATAAGTATTTTATATCAATCATTAAATACTCAATCCTATTATAACTTTTTTCTATATAGATTTAACTATTTGCAAATTTAAAATACATATATGTCAAGCGAAAGCTGTAGTCTTTAAATTTTCCGTTCAAAACTAAAATTTCAAATTTTAGAAACTAAAACAAGATTTATTTCCTGACAGCCAAATAATAAAAAGTTCCTTTGTCGCATATCTGAAATAGTCTGCATAACAGCGTAAACTAGTTGCCTCTAGATACCTCTAGATTAACATACTAGACTGAACGCCTTTTCTACGAATAGCCGTATTGCAATCCCTGCCCCTGCAGTCTACGGTCGAAGGTTGATTTATGACAATTTTTTGAGACAGGAAAGTAGTAAGTGAGCCTATACTTCCTCAGCAATCAGGGGCTCCCTTCTTTAACACACTCGCCGATATCTCCAGCATTAGCATTGACCAGACTCTTGCCTTCATAAATGCCTCTGGCTGGTTCTAGCTTGACCTTTTTTCTGCCCTTTATTACGAGGATTTGTGGGTTCAAAACAGCTTTCTTAGCTAATTGTGAAGGAATCGTTTCTCCATCCACTAACTAACTAAAAACGTATCACTTACTTGCATATCAGCGCGCCGACAGTTATGAAGCTGATGAACAGTCAAACAATGACTCGTATCAATTATTTTCTAAACATCCTCATTCAAATCGATACCAACAAATTTGATATATTCAAAAACAAAAAAAAAGAGAATTTAGGACACAAAAGAAATCATCCTTTGGGAAGGTTGATCAAGTTGCATTATTACTAACTTACTATGTCTATGACTATGCAAATTATCAAATTAAAACGAATTTAAGTAGTATCAATTTTTTATAGCCAGATTGTCTAGTAAGTAATTATGCGCAGAAATTTATTTGTTCTCTCTTTGAAGGGAGAACCATCAATTACTTACCTATTGCGCAATGACTCATCAAATGCAATAAACCTAATTAAAATTATTGGAAAATAAAGGATCGCAAAAACTCTTTCAAACTGATGTCGAAGTCCCCATTAAAAAATCTAAGAAAATCAGTTGGTTAACAGTTATTACTAAACCAGTAGAATGCAGGGGACATCTAATTAACATAGCATAAATAATAATAATAGCATAATTGTGAGATAAATTTAAATAAAATTATGTTGGTAACTCTGTAAAATAACAAATGATTTTGCAAAATTTAAAATAACAAATCGTTTGAAAACGCTACGTTTTTTTTGTTGGGCAAAGAATAACCTAGAGAAAATTTTAGTTTTTCCCACTTTCGCCTTAATTTTTTTTATTGTATATTTGTTTCAATTTAGTTTTGTAAATATTTATTACCGAGTAGTCATACATTTCTTATATTAATAACAATCACCGTAGTAAAAAACAAGGTACCCATAAACGATCTTCGTGAAACCCATTAGAAATTTATTCTTACTTACTTACCTATATTTCACTTATACTTTACTTATATTTACTATTAATTTTTATATAATTATTTTATTATTTATTTTTTTTTTTTATTAGTAAATAAAAACAATTTTTGGTCTATGGTACTCTATTACTAGTACTCTATTTGAAATGTATTTCAAAAAAAAAATTTTTTTCAATATTTTTTTAAATTAATAAATCAAAAAAAAATTTTTTTTGACCTATGTCAAAAAATTTATTTCAAATTGGGGAGGAGGAAGAAGAAAATACTGAGAAAATTTTTAAATCTATAGAAAATTAGAAATAAATATTTGTCAAGTGAGTTTTTGGGTTGTCCGAACAACTATTTTCAATATCGCCAAACATCCATTATCGGAAGTTATCTATTGATTTAATTGTCTTTAAGTAATATTCAGACTACAAGTGTCAGGAATTGAACCTTCTCAAATTTAAACGATGGATCTTCGTGTTAACACTCTATTCCAGCGTTATTTAATTTGCATTTTATTTATATTATAATATATATTATTTTATATATATTATATAAATTATATTATTATTTTATATATATT
>NC_051847.1:130434353-130488461 GCF_002237135.1 Teleopsis dalmanni
TTTTTGCAGTTTATATTATAAATATTCATATTTATCAATATAAAACTATAACACAAATCAGGTAAGCCAAACTATTTTATTTTTTAACATATATATGTTTTATTGTTATTATATTTAATAAATACATGTCAATTAGAATATAAAATACCTAAAAAAAAAGCAAAACAGTTAACACAATAAATTCTCTGCTAAAATAACGTTTATAATTTAAAATCCTAAATCTGCCAGTACTGCGTCTAATTCGGCTTGTAAATTGGCTGCTTTGGCGCGTACTTGTGTGATTTCATCCTGTAAATTATCTACGTTTGCTTGTAAGAGGACATTGCATTTCTTCATGGCTGATAGGCGGCTTTCATGTTTCTTCACACGTGGTTCCAAATTATTTTTCTTGTCAGTATTTGTTGCGTCCTGTAAGACAAAAATTTTAATTAATGGTAATTCTAAAAAAACTATTATCTATTTTTTTACACTTACTTCTGCTTCACTTTCACTTTCTGTTTCAGCTTCACTCTCTTCAGATTCTGATTCTTCGGATTCTTCCTCAGATTCCTCCTCTTCTTCTTCTTCCTCATCTGATTGTTCAGCTTCATTGTCTGCTTTCTATTAATATAAACAAAAACAATGTCATGAGTGGGAAATATATTCAAATAATTCTGTAAGAATTAACAAAAAGAAAGATAAGCTCAACTATTGTTCTTTTTTATCGCTCACTTAAGATAATAGATATAACTATTATTTTAATATATATTATTATAATATATATTATTATAATATATATTATTATAATATATATTATTATAACATATTATAATATATATTATTGAACTAAACAAGGGTTCTTTATTAAGACTATAATGTAAACTAGTTAATTATTTTTGTCTAAAATTACCAAGATATACTAAATCTCAGTTCCGGGAATGGCCCGGTCGACATTCCGCAGCCGCTCATCTGTACAGACGTGCAAATGATGCTCGTCGTTCCGAGATACAAAAAATGTTCTTTTTGGGATATGATATTAACTAAGTTGTTATAGTCTATTACTAAGTTTTTAGTGACTCCTTTCTGCAACTTATGGGTATATTACAAGAATTTGAGAATCGGGAGTGCGTAAAAGTAAATAACATACAGAAAATTGCACTTTCATAAAACAAATGCAGTATATGTATATTTCGTCAGAGAGATTTGCTCAACTGCAAACTTTATTTCTATATAATAACCTGAATAATTCAAACCCATTTATCAATGGAGTATATGTGCTTTAGGCACCAACTCGTTTTCCATCACGAGAAGAAAATGAAGAACAAAGTCTCATAGTCTCATAAAACAGATATGAGAATAGTTTTTTTTTAAATGGCAATAAATCTTAAATTTAATATTAAACAGTTTTTTATTAAAACCAGGAGTTCATTACAGTACGATTAAAATAACGATTGCTTTTCTTATCATACGTGTTACAATCTCTTCAATACTTTTAAAGTGGCTGCTTATATTATTGTTTCTCCCGAACTATAAAAGACATAAGCTCTCCTTCGTAAATACAACAAAGTCATTAACAATAGAAATATTCTGATAATTACTGACTGAGAGAATTCTTTCGCCCCAAATTAAGATCTCGAATAATCTCCACGCATATAGCCAAAAATCTATACGATCTCTTATTCGAAATGAACGAAAAATAGTGCGATGGCTGAAAGATGTATTCCAATATTGTCACTAGTTGCATATTTAATAAAACTAAATTGCCACGGGAAATATGTAATTTTAATATGCTTAAATAGGTTAAATAGGTCAATTGAAAAAATCAACGCAACAAAGATAAACCTGGACCTGAATTCAAAGTGTTTCAAAGTATCCATGTGCTGATTCTGAACATATTGTCCTAAATTTTCTTGATGATTGTCTAATGCTTTCCTAGGAATTCACAACGATCGAACAGTGATCCCTAGAGTCTTAATTATTTAGTTTGTGTCTATATACATACCTTAGACTATAAATTATTTATATTGTGTTTATATACAATAACTATTAACATTTAACTCTTAATTGTTTAGCTTGTTATTTAGCTTATTTCTGATTATTTATTTACACATCATCACACCATTAATCATTTAATACTCTTGTATCTGCTTAAACAAAATAATTCCTAGTTGATTATCTAAATTGTAAGCTACTACATCTTATATACAGCAAATTTCTAAAACTTACAGGTTTTTCTTCATCATCGTCCAAATCGTCGAAGTCTGGTTCCTCTTCCATATTTTTCGCCATTTTTTGAACTTCTTTGTCCAATTTTTTGAATTTTTTGTTTTCTTCCCTGTAAAATTAATCACATGACAGATAGAACATCAAGTATATATCTTATAAACCTACTTAAGAATAACATGATTCTTCTTCATTGCCTGTTTCAAGGCCACTTTTTCCTTCTTAGCTGCTTCCTGTTTGACTTTGAGAATTGTTAGTTTCTTGCGAAGTACTTTCACTTCCTTAACTAAACGTCGTTCACGTCGTTCAGTTTTCTTTTCTTCAGGTTCGTCTGGATCACTTTCGCTAAGTTCAACATCGAATTCAGGTGAACTGTCACGTCCTAAATGTGCCTCACTAGCGCGTCTCGAACCACCAATTGAACCACCGCCCTGTAAATACGAGGAAAATTGATATTTTTATATTCCTAACATTTTTTCTTGATGCTTATTATTTTGATAATTTCAGTTAAGTAAAACGCATTCTGTTTTTACCTGCCACTTATTGTAATGTATAGCATTTGCTTCATAGTATGTGTCATAGTCATGTGGATCTTCATAAGCGTAGCAAAAGTTAAATTGGGAAGCTTTAGCATTGGGTGTTAGCTCACTCTTTTTATGGTTAAGCAAAAGCATTTAGAAGTAATAAGCAAAATGAAAAATAATATTAAGCAAATATAAAGCAAGTTGCTATCTTTTAAAAAATGGACGAAATACGATCCCTTACCTGTAATGCCTGCGCCAACTTACGTTCCAACATTTGTATTTGTCGTTTCTGTTCTTCAATTTCACTCTTGGCCTGATCAAGGAGTTCACCAGTATCCAAATATTTCTTTTGTAATTCACTTGAAGCGTTACGCGATTCTTCTGCTTCTTTTTGCAGTGAGCGCACATAAAGTTCTTCTTTCCCTGGTGTTGCATCCATAGTTGCTACTATAACATTCGATCCATATTCCAAATTCTTTTCACGTGATTTCTCACGTTCCAATTCAGCTTCGAGTGTTGCAATTTTTGCCAAGAGTTTTTTATTTTCACGTTCCTGTGCTTCACGAGTACGCAGTTCGAGTGCCAACATTTGCTTTGTACTCTGCAGATCGTCGCGTATGTTATCGATATCGTCGAGTTCATCACCGCTTGGATCATCGATTGATAGCGCAGCTACAATACCGCTTGAAGAGCCAACTTCATCTTTAGTAGCTATACTGCTGGGTGCCTGTAATAAGTGTGATGTGTAATTATTGAATGAAATGGTAATATTCTAAAATCGAAAACTAATAGTGTTACCTCGCCTAGCATATTTATTTTTGATTGTGATTTTTGTAATTGCTCTTCAATTGTCATTTGCTTGCGGAATTTTCTGAGACCCTCTATAAACGGCTTACTGCGATCATGTGTTTTTGTGGGTTTCAATTTTACACCGCCTTGGATTTGTTTTAACAATTTATTATGTGAATTATCTTTCTCTGTCTCATAGATAAATTTATCATCAACTTTTGTCATTGATTTACAGGTGAGAATCGGTTGAGATCTTAAAATATAAAAGAAAAAATTGAATTTAAAAATTTTCAAATTTAGGAATAGATTCCACAGTCTTAACTGTAATTTCAAAACTGGTTTAAGTATATGCAGTTAGAAAACTTGATGACTTAAGCATAAAGTACAGAGACTTAAGTCAGTATAGACTTAAGTTCTGGACACAAATCCGACTCTAATAGATTTAAAGTAATTGTTTTAAGACTTTAAATCACAATATATGTGCAAACATGTACTTGACAATAACCAAAGGAACTGTAGAACATTAATTGGTGTGTTGACAGGTCACTGTCTGGTCGCATCACATGCCCGAAAACTAAACCTAACTCACAGTGATGCTTGAAGGAAATGCAATGAGCTGAATGCAAAGCAAACATCTACTGTGTAATTGCCCGGCTCTCTCGAGAACTCGACAAAAATACTTGGGGGCTGTCAGTTTTACAGGACTGGAGCACATACCTGAGGTTTCTGTTGGAATCCTAATAAATTTTGCCAATGAATCGCGCATCCTAAGTGATGAGACTCTGATCTGGTATCGCAATGGACCTTAATGGTCTACGCGTGGCCTTTTTGTTCTGCCAGCATAATCTAATCTAATCTAATGTACTTGACAAAAGGTTTTAAAATTTATAGATAAGTATAAATACTTATTATAGATACTTAGTTTAGTATATTTATTATATATACTTATTTATAGATACTTTATAAAAAAGAAAATGCCATAGTTTTTAAATATTGTTAATAACCTGTATTTGATTTTAGTTAAATGAATCTGAGACTCACTTTCCATTCTACTGATAATATTCTGATAATATAATATTGACATATCGCAGTTTCAGCTGCTTCATTCTTCATGTCCATTATCTTTTCACCTTATATTTACTCTTCATTTTGGTGATAGTTCTTCTATAGTCTTTGCTATTCTCTTATACCTTTTATTATTTATTTATTACATCCTTTCTACTATAATATTTACTTCCTTTCTTTTTGATCCATTTTGCTTTTGCCATTACCCTAGTCCGTATGTAGATGTGCTCTGAAATGTCTTGTATCTACAATATTTGTTTCGGTACTTGTTATCTGTCTTCATCAGGAAAAGGAAAAACTTATGATAAAAATAATTTTATTTATCGCTATTTTATTATAAGAGATTTAAATACAATATCATACAGAAAATAGTATAAAAATATTATCTATAAAAGTGAAAACATCACGAAAGACTTTCTAAAGTACACATATCTTAAAAGATAAACGTATAGGATCATTTTTACAGTAATTGCAATGATGACAATGAACTACGTTTAGTATTTTGGGTATAAGAATAAGTAAAGTTAAGAATTAAAAAAGAACGGGGTTAAGAACGGCCTGAAGAACCTAAAAGTTGAATTCATATCATCGTGTAGTTCAAATGACTACTGATTACTTAACTTTTTTAGTGTTTTCCAAGCTAAAGTTAAAGTCATTTGTAAGGTAGCTGAGTTGGTAAGATGTACTATGACATGGTAGACCGATGCCCACATTTTTTCAGATGAGTAAGCCATCAAATTCCGATAAGAAAGCTGCCATCAAATTACCACTAGCGTAAAGATATGATCAATAAAATCGTTCAATAATCGTTTTACATCTCTATGAAATGTGGGAATGAATACAATGAATACAACATTGTGGAGTAATGACTCTATTTTATTCGGCAAGCTAGTTGCAATCGAATCATTCATTAGAGCAAAGATGATGTCAAGAGCAGTTTTATAATGCATCTCATATTTGAATGAACTATGGACTATTTTTATATTTTTACTGGCCCAGTTTATTCCACAAAAGGGTTGAGGGCCTATAAAAGCAGTTTTTGATGCAGTTCTGGCTAGCTCATCAGATTTTTCATTTCCCAAAACTCCTCTGTGACCCGGAACCCAGTAAAGGCTTACTTTATTCCGAGCTGCAAGTGATTGCAGAAGCTCGTAACACTCTAGGACCTGTTTTGATTTGAAAACTGTGGACTAAACTGATATCGGAAAAATTGTAAAACCAATGACCTGGTTAGATGCGACATTATTTTTTCGTATTGCACAATAATATCAGAGGCGGGAATTCTGATATCCTTCATATGGTTATATCCTTCTTTTGGAAATGCAAAAAAAAGTGAATCATAAAGCTATCTTGGGTACGGTTGATATCTATTCAGATGGCACACCACCTTTTCGGATTACACAATAATATCAAAGATTAAAACCCCTTAAAACGTCTTATTGATCTGTCAAGGCAATTCTGACTTAAAATGTCTCAGCAAACATTTTTACATTTAACAAAGTATAGTTTCAATTTGCTGACCTTCGTTATTAAAGATTTTATATATGTAAACGTGACTAGTTCGGGCGGACGCGGCTGTGTCTTTTGTGTCACATGCCAAGATAATGACGTTAAAGAAATGATTAATAGCAGACTTTAATTAACTTTGCACAGTCCATTTAAAAAATTTCTAAAGTTTGTCGTTGATACCAGATATTTATCAGGTGTTGGTTGATGTTAAACCCTAATGGTATCACGTTGGTTGCAAAAGTTACGTGCGTCCTAGTCTTATGTGAGCTTCGAGGCTTTCTTTATTAAGGACGATGTAAGAATAATATTTTAATATTCTCTGTTATAATTCCATATACCTATATTTTTCTGTGCAGAATTTTTTCTTACCTGTCATTGCATTGTACATGGCGCAATTTTTTGCCGCTTTCTACCTCTTTCATCATTTCAGACCAATCTGGACGTTTCCGCGGTCGAGTTCTGTAAAATTGTTTAAATAAATAATTTAGAAAATAATACCATTTAAAAGAAATAATAAAAATGCTTACTTAAGCTTGTCTAATGCTGCCTTATGAGTTTCTGTTAACTCTTTCTTCTTCCCGAGTGGACCAAGTGGCGGTGGTGGTGGTGGTGGAGCCTTTGGTACCAGTGATGGTAGCGGTGGCGGTGCAGGAACTAGTCAAATAAATATAAAAAACAATAATTTTAAATATTTTAAAGTATCTTTGATAAAAAACACAAAACAAAAAAAGATAAAGAAAAGAAAATAATGGAAAAATAAAATAAAAGAATGTACTGAAAGTTTAGTACTTGAATTGACTTGCGATGCAAAAGTGTAAGAAGAATATTTTTGCTGAAATTGAAACAAAATGGCAACGCTAATGAAAAACCGGAAGTTAACAATGAAAACCAGAAATACTTGGCTTCAAGCTTTGTATGGAGTCGAGGTTAGTTGAGGTTAGTTGTGGTGCTATTGTCGTTATTGAAAGTTAGTACCGAAGATGAGTGAGCAAAAGTAAATAGTTTTTATTTTTATTTAAAGTGTAGTTTAATTGTCTTTTACTGGTTCTACGCCTTTTATGTATAGTAACGTTCGCTGGGAAAAGTGGTTAATTAATGAATTTTTACTTTGCAATAATAATTTGGTTTCACAGTTCTTTATATGTTACTTGCCACAAAAATTCATACAATAACTGAAATTTAATTTTTACTCTTACTTAAATAATAAAGTTAAACACTGAAAATGGCTTCAAGTTATCATAAAATAAAGTTGACAAATTAAAAATACTTATTTAATATAAACTTTTTTTTGCGCTATAAAGTATATTTATTTTTAAATGCAAATAATAAATAAATGTTATTAAATGTTAAAGAAAATAATTACATTTTCCTATTAGCAAACTTAGTATTCTCAGGCATTCATACCTGCGACTGCAAGCACACATATAATAATAATAACAAGGTATTTATACTTAAGCATACCTTCTGCTCAAAAAGTACTGGAATTTTGTAAATAAAACACAAAAATTTAAATTTTATTCCACATTTATTTTATCTCCTTCAAAATTTGCTCCTTCTGAAGCGATACACATATGCCAACGCTTAATCCAATCTTTCATACACTTTTCGTAGGCCCATGAAGGTATGGCTGTTAGTTCCTTCAGCGAATTCTCTTTTACCGATTCAATCGACTCAAAACGCTTACCACGAAGGGGCAATTTGAGTTTCGGAAACAGTAAAAAGTCGCACGGACCCAGATCTGGCGAATATAGTGCCTGAGCGATGACAATGGTGCCGTGTTTGGTCAAAAAATCGCGTACAACAAGAATTTTCCATAGTAAAAAACGCTAAATGCACTTTAGGTAGTCTCACATTAACAGCTGCAGTAAACAAACTAATTGACAGATGACGCTCAAATTTGTATCATATGTCAAGAAAGGGTGTAATAACAAAAAAAAATTTTCTGAAAAAGGTCTATTAATTAAGGAGTAGTTAACAAACAACAAAATCCGGATACTTTTTGAGCAGAAAGTATATAATGACATCTGTTGCGAGACCTATGTTATCAACGAGAAAGTTAATGAAATCCTTAAGAGATATAAAGCTATCTTAATTGTATCTTAATCATCAAATTCGTAATCAGTTAGAGACAACAAAACCCTTAACAGAGAAGAAAACAAACGAGAACATTTCAGGTATTGGAACGCTAAAAGAAGGTCAGAGGATCCAGGCGATTTCTTTCTCAAATAATAAAAGAATTTATAATACAGGAAAGGTAGTTGAAAACTTGTTCATTTACATAATCTTGTAAAAATTGGGAAAACATTGAAGCGACATATCATTTAAAAAGCACTGTAGTACAATTGAAGCAAATTCAAGTAACACCAAAACAGGTGTCAATTCATCAATATCAACAATACATTCCTGTTATACCAATAGTTTAGCCTGACATGTCTTCAGACTATGAGATGACTAACAACGAAGAATTATATGATCCTGTAGGTGAGAGTATCATCCAAGGCGTTGAAGAATCATGAACGTTAAGAAGATAAATCAGAATAAAAACCCGACAATTGCGTTTAAGAGATTTCGAATAACATGACCATTGTTATGACCTTTGTTAGCTTCATATAAGCGGGGGACTCTGTAGTAACATTTTACTTAACATATTATATGACTGTAGTTATGCAACTCTGGTTGGCATGCAAGAGGGAATCACAGCTTTTACGAATGTTTTTAGAGATATATTTTATATCTCTTATTATCAACATAATGTATTAATTGAACAATAAAGATAAATATAATAGTACAGTAATATTCAACTGCAAATTTTGAAACCATAGTACAGACTTAACATTCACAATAGTCACTGATTACTAAAAAGGAAAAAATATAAAACTGCAAATGCATCTCTGCGTTTGATATCGGTCCAGTTAATTAAACCAGTTAAAACATCTTAAACGTGTTTTAATGAAAGCAATATGTTGATGTGTATATAGCTTTATCTTTGATAAAAGTGAATTTGTTGCTGTATATCACTTCTTATTGTTTTTTTTTCTTTTAAGGTCTAGCTGTTTTGAATTGATAAATAAATATCACTGTCTCAACAACGTTCGTTCTAACAATACATCTATTGGATACATACATTGAATTAACTTTTAGTATGTGGTTTGGAAAATAAAAATTTAGAATTGTAATTCTAATGAAATTAGTTGTTGTATTTATAAATTCTCGCCTATGCATTTCATTTTCATTTGATTTAATTTTATCTAAAAAATCGCTTATCTACATCAATCAATCAATCAGAATTTCAGACGTACTTCGTCCACCCACATTCACTAAATAAAGACTTATGTTGATTTAAGTCCTCGCCATTTAACATTTTGGTTTTTCAATTCAACTCAATTTAATACAGTCGTCATTAATATTAAACAACTCCATAATTTTCCACTTAATTATCTTTTGTGGTTGCAAAGAAATTTTACTTTCATTTCCAAATTATTTATAAAATTGTTAATCAAGCGTTATTCCTTGTTCTTCTCCTACTCATACCATTTTCTTGGGCTTATGGTTATTTGTTAACTTATTTCTTCTTAATCATTTAAATTGCAAATACAGAGCGATCCTTTCAATTTCTTCCTGTGGCAGGGAGTTTAAAAAGTTTTCGTCTACACTGTTGCCATACCAGAATTTCTTTCACAGCTAAGGACTACATTTGTAGTAGCTGTTCTGTGTTGTTGTTTTTAATTATAATTTGCTTGTTGCAAATTACAGGATTTGATTTTTAATTTCTTTTCTTTTTTGGTAAAAAAAATGTAAAAAAATATACCATTGCCTTGTTCTCTTTTGTTGGGTTCGTTTCTGAAGGCTTAAATCCGTTTCCGGTTTCATTTCCTTGAAATATATTAATTAGTTTCCGAATCATATAATTTTCTTGTACTTGTCTGAGTTTATCTAAATATTTTTCCTTATATGCTTGCTTTGCCATTATTAAAGACCTACTCCTATTACTCAAGGGCATTATGATAATTTGAAAGTAGAAAATAGAGTACACATCGGTTTATTGCACTTCCTACAAATTTTGATAATAAACTTGAAGTTATTAATTAAAAGGTTGTAAAAAAAGAAATTGCATTACATGGGTAACTTTTTCCTAAAACTATGATTTTAAAAGCAGAAAAAGGAAAGTCTTGTATATTTAGAGGAAAATAGTTGATGGTAGATAATAAAAGACTTTAGAAAAATTCGTCCAAAATAATGCCTAAAACTATTGCTATGCAAAAAATTAAAAATTGTTGATATAGTAAATGATATCACAAATAAATAGATAATAAAGTCAAGCAAATTAAGGAAATAATAGTATTCAAATTGCCGTACTAAATTGAATTCATATCAATTTCATTTACTTTTATCGACTAATGCATTCGAGGAGTTAATGTTTAATTTAGTTTTAATATATAGTATAACATACATTAATATAAACAGGATACAATGATCAGGTAACAGCACTAAAAAAGAAAAAAAAATTAATATTGAAAGAGTTTAAAAGCTCTCAAACTTTTACTATATTTCTTTCTGAACAAATCCCACAAAGTTGTTTAGCCAACGAAAACCAAAATTTGTGCCTGGGTTTATAAGTGCCTTCGCATAACCTTTATTGGCTCCACTATTTGTTTATGTATTTTCTACAACATTTCACTGACGTGGAACCCTTATAAGTTGTTTTCTTAAGATGTAGTGAACTGTTTTTCTTACAAAATTTTTATTATTGGAAAAATTTTGTAAAGAAAACACTTAGGGTTATAATAACTGAAAATGATAATAGGGGTCTACTAATCTACTAAGCAACTAATCTGTTGCCTGAATATCCCTAGTGATATAAATCAAAATTTTCATAAAAGAATATTTAATTAATCTTCAATATTTACACTATTCCTCTAAAACTAGTCCTTTATTGAAATAATGATGAAATATGTTACCAAAGTATGTAGTTTGAAGAAGAATTTTGAAGTGGATTCTTTATTTATATTATTAAATTAATATCAATATGTTAGTTGCAAGGTATGTAGCTATAGTTCTTTATTGCTTAGTTGAAAAAAAGGAAAAAAGGAAAACTTGACTCAGGTTTAGGTGTGGTTATCTTTTCGCATGTATTTAAAATTTTTCGAAATTTGGGTATTTTTAAAAGTTTTGGAAATAGAAAAAAATCATAGTTGTGACATTAAAGTGATATTCACCAGAAATTAAAACCAATTATATATTTTATATATATTTAAACCATTCGTGAAAACCGCTTCGTATGATTATTGAATTTCTTCAATAACATCTCTGTTTTTTAATCTATTTCATCCTGTCTACGTTTTCTAAATGGATAAACGTGTTACGACATTTAGTTCTCGACGCATTTAAACTGACTTTTTTATTTTTCTGAATGAAAGCATAAAAAAACTCTTTGTTGTGATATAGTACAGTATCCAAAGACCAAAAATTATATTTTGCTAAACATGAATCGCCAAATACACTTATGTACGTTTTACTCTAAACGCAGTTGCCTGATAGTTAATATGTATATTCTTGGCATTATAACTTATATATATATATAAAGACTCGACTTAATGAACAAGATCAGTACATGCAATTTTAAAATCCCTTTACATGTCGTATACACAACAATAGCCAAATTCTTGATCTGTGGGATCTCAATTAAAAAAAGTTACTTTAATAATAATAATATTTTTAATACTATGACATTACTGCGCAATTTTGAACACTGGTTCTCAAATATATTTTAATTATATGAATTAACTACATTTTGGGGAACTATATATTAGGAAGACACTTGCAGACTATGTCTAGAAGAAAAGGAGACAGTGGTGCATATACTGTGCTAATGTACAGCACTTGCAAGCAGGAGGAAGACTGTCTTAGGATATCATTGTGTTGGTGATGACTTGGCAGGCAACCTCAAGCTAAATTAGCTGCATGCATTAACAAGCGATGTAGTTATCGATATCCGAGAATCGAAGGACGAAAAAGTACCCAAGTGGTTTTGTGGTCTACTTCGACTAATCATTCACTTCACTGAGACTACTTGTTGGACGATGCGCCGTCCCAACGTTCCACAATATATATTGATATATAACTATATTTTGACACATTTTAATTCTACGAATACATCTATATATACCACTTGATCTAAGAGTAGTTCTACAATTGATAACCTTCGATTAAATCATGCATTAAATGCTTTAATAGACTCATTAGTCTATATTACTTTCTATGTGTCCCAACTAAATAAGACTTTTAGTGTTTTTCTTAAAATAAGTACCAATTAATTATTTACGGATATTACTTAACTTTTGAATTCTCACACTCTTGAATACGTCAGACCAAATCTTACCTTAATCTCTATATCCCTATATGCTCTAGCTACTTAAGACTTGTAATATTGTTCTTTCTACCTCAAAGTACAAATTAATTTTTTATTTAGCGTCATAAACCTTTCGGGTGGATAAACTAAAGTTTCTTTCCACGCCGCGGTCTTTGTGAGAAAGGTTATGTGGAAATGATTTTCCGATTGGCTGCATAAAGAGTTAATAGGTTCGTTTTTAATTTCGCACCAGTTCCAAATCATCTCATCGGCAAGTGCTTTCAGTTTTTAATCAATGTCGCCTCTTTTTAAACGATATTTTTTGATATGCCTTTTTTTCCACGATGTGAGTATTGTGTTTTAATTTGCGAAATTTTCGCGTGTATTTTTTTTATACACAGAAAGATTTCGTCTCGCTGCTGACATGTGTTGAACTCACTGAATGCGTTTAAGAAACTGCTAATTAACTTTATTTCAAAGCCCCTCGCATGGAAGACGTACTTTCATTTCAATTTCAATTTTATTCCCGCTATTCCAGCGAAAAAAGGCGTTTTTTTTTGTCACTCGCAGCGGTGGCTGGCGGTGGCTGACGGGGCCTGTAGCAGCACATGTCACGCCTCTGCAACCTATTTTTTATGCGGGCGCTGAGTTTGAAATTTGCATTAGGATTTCTTAATTTTCCGCGGAAAAAAGTTTTTGTTTCGCATTTGCATGCGGATTGTTTTCATTTTCACTTTTAATTTCTGAACTTCTGTTGTTCTGTTCGCAAAGTGTTGTATGGAAACAATTCCCGCTTTCTTGCCATGCATTCGGGCGAACAGTAGGCGGTTAACAGTGATATTAACACGGCTGTCACATGTTGGCTAAAATTGAAAATACCAAGTTTTTACTCGTAAAAGTTTCTGAAAAAATTCGTATTTTTCATTAAACGCCACATATAAATTGCGGTTTTTGTTTTGTATTGTTTACTTTCGGAAAGTTTTCCAAAGGTAAAAAAGGCTTAAGTTCAGAGTTCTGTGTAAACAATTTCTTGAGTGCATGTATTTTGAAAGTTTTTAATAATATATTTAATTGAGAATTTGAACAAAATATTTGCTTCAAATGCATAAAAACTCTGCTATTAAAAACAATGAACCTAGTAAATAAATTTTTATTTTTATAAGTAAGCAACGACTCTTAATAAATAGAGCTTCTATATGAAAATATATCTATATTTATTTTTTTTCATGTAATAAAAATTGTTAAGTTATATAATTATTATTATATTCATATATTTATGAATAATAAATTTTTATTTTTATAAGTAAATATCGAACTCTTATTAACTTGTGCTCCTGTATAAAAATATGTCTATATTTATTTTTTTTTTAAATAATAAAAATAATTTAGTTAACAGATGAATCAACAAAAAAAGAAATATAAATACATAAATCTTAAATTATAATTTTTAATTTTTTAAAAGTCAACATCCACTCTTATTAAATCGAGCTTCTGTATAAAAATGTATCCATATATTTTTCTTCATATAAAAATAATTAAAATCTATTACCAAAATTTTATTTTAAACCAAATAAAAGTTATGGTAGATGCCACCACAAAAGATCATTTGTGGCTGTAAATGAGGAGAGGCGGAAAATTTTATCAACTGATAATTATATTGCCATACTAAAATAATTTATTAATGGCAACTGCAAAAATGCAAACGAATTTGTTAGTCCATCTGAGCTCAGATTTATTACGTGTTTTTACTAGATAAGCTCGTGTTGATTGTAAAATCTGAACAGAAAATGCTTTCATCTAACCTAACCAGTACTCAAGTGCTGAAGCAAACAAACTGGCGATATTTGAAAGAAGGATTATGAGAAAAGTATTTGGACCAGTGCAGGAAAACGGAAAATATTGCATGATGTATAATGATGAATTGGATCAACTGATGGAAGGTGACACAATAATCAAGTATAAAAAAGCAATGCTTATAGTGGGTAAAACACGTTGTGCGGATGTCAGAAGAAATAGCAGCAGCCAGAATGTTCGCGAGTAAAGTAAGAACAACGAGAAGAAAAGGAAGACCCAGAAAGAGAGAGAGAGCGGCAGTGTTGGACTAGATCTGAGAGTTATGATAAAAGCCAGAGAAATGCCAGAAGAACGAGCAGCAGACAGAATGTTCGAGAGTGAAGTAAGAACAAAGAGAAGAAAAGGAAGACCCAGAAAAAGAGGGAGAGTGGCAGTATTGGACTAGATCTGAGAGTTATGATAAAAGCAAGAAAATAAAAGCCAAAAATAGAGAATAGAGGAATGTCGTAATACAAGCTAAGGTCCTACTGTATACCTATGAATGATAGTCATGATGATGACCAGCACTCAAGTTTGAGATGAATTTTTGTCTTATCAAAGTAAAAGTGATGACCGTTCCGATAAAGTTAAGCTTGTGTACTACAATACATAGTACAGCTAATAATATTGATTTTAAATTAAATCAATATTATAAACTATATACATAGTACAGCTATATAGTAAAGTATCTTTTTATATTAATAGGCATGCATAGTTTTTTTATACTGTTTGCTGAATTTTTTATTTTATATTAAAAACTAACAGTGATTTAAAGTATATTAATCATGTAAATTATAAGAATTTTATTTCTATTTTTTTTATTTTCCCGACTATTTCTAACAAACCGATTTCTACTACACAAACATCATACTATTTGAAAGGTATATTTTTATCATTCGACCTCTCTTGTAAATCTATTCAAACACTTATTTACTAAGATTGCATGAAGAGCTGACAAAAAAATAAACCACATAGGGACTGAGCTCTATCTAGTACCACGGAGGACCAATAGACTGTGAATGGCTTTCGGTCCGCCAGATTAACCCAACTTAACCTAAAAGATGGATGAACTTTAAATAAATGACTTTCAGATATTCAGCAAAAGTCTTACCCACTATCCAAGTAACGTAAAAATAACATTTTAAGTGTTAGCATAATAGATTCTACTAATCGCTGATTTATACTAGCTTCTGCACAATAATGTTAGTAATAATTAAAATATAGGATATCATAGCCTTTTATTTTTCTTTAATCTGTTAAAGTAGCATATGTTATCATTCATCACAGATATGATAGGGTCTGATGAAATGAATTTGATGCGACCTTTCATATTCTGAAAATTCTACTCTTTCTGAGGGCAGTAGCAGATATTAAGCATTTTCTTTTATCTAGATATTATGAAACTCATTTAAAACAACTTGATATAATTAAAAAAAATGAATAAAACTGATGAACTAGTTTTTATATATTAATCAATATCAATTAACTGATTAATTTATTATAATTAAATTAAATGTACATCCTTAATTTAATTTGAATAAATATTAACAAATTAAAAGCTATAACAAAATATTGCATTTAAGTAAAATAATATAATTCTGAATTCAATTGGCAATGAAATTTTATTTAAAAATTATTTTTATTGGTTTAAAATAAATTGTTTATTGACTTTGGGAAATGGGCAGAACTTCCGGTGTGCACAGTGCGGATTTTTCCTGTCACTTGACTGCCATTTTTTGTTCATTTCATTGAAAAAATAATTCCTTTTTCATTTTTAAATAATTTAAATTGTATTTTAAAATTAAAAGTAATTTAAACTCAAACAAATTTTCTATTTTCATGGAACACTTCTAATAATAGATCCTGCAGAGATGATAGTATTTTTCGCTTATTTATTTACTAAAAAACAAGCATTGAAAAATGTTTTCGGAAATTATGTATAAACAACGATAAAAAATTATATTAATTTCAGTTATTTAAATTAATGAAAGATATTCAAAATGAAATTAGATGAAAATAAAACAATTTATTGGCTCCAGGGCTTTTTCTACTGCGTGGTGAAAATTGCTGGCAAATTATCAAAGCATTTTTCATTTCTGATAAATCAAATTTTTTGCTTTTGATTTTATCAATGAATTTTTATATGATAAAAAATTTAATTTGATAATGGGAATGTGATAAATTTACAAAATTTTTTATATTTTAATAAACAGAAACTGGAAATAGCTTAAATAATATAAGAAAATTAACTGTAGGAAGTGATTCGTCTGTAGTTTCTTATAAAAGTTTAATTTGATCTGTAAAGTGGCGTTGCAAAAATGGCAAAAGAGCAATAGCCTAAAGGTAACATAAAAATAAAAATATAAAAAATATGAGCAGTTATTTTATTTTATATATACATATATAAAAATTACAACATTAACCTTTATTACTTAATATGCTTTATCCCCGGATGGCGTGATGACTAGATCCTACTATTGTAAACACCATTTTACGGATTGCTCTTAAATATGCTATTTAAAATTGTTCATGCCTTCAAAGGTATACATATGTGCCGATTTTAATAACATTTGGTGTTGCTTTGTTACTACATAAATAATATATTTATTATTATTAATGTTTAGCAGCAAAGTTCAACGAGAATAACACAACGATGTTGAATAACTACGATAGAAAACAATTTGGAAACAGGTCCTTTCACAGTGCGAGAAAGCTCACGACATCTAAAAGTATATCGAGGAAAATCAAAATTTTATTATATAAAACAATTATAAGGTCTGCAGTCATTTATGGAAATGAAACATGGAGATTAATTGATGCCGAAGCAAACAAACTGGCGGTAATTGAAAAAAGGATTAGGAAGAAAGTATTTGCACCAGTGCAAGAAAACAGAGAATATCATATCATATATTAATGAACTCGATTAACTTATGAAAAGTGACACAATAATCAAGCACATAAAAAGCTTAAAGTGGGTAGGACACATTGTGTGGATGTCAGAAGAAAGAGAAGCCAGAATCCTCGATAGTGAAATTTGTACAACGTGAAGAAAAGGAAGACCGAGAAAGAGATGTAGTGACAGTGTTCGCCAAGATCTTAGAGATATGAATGCTATCAACTTGAAGATAAAAGCTAATAATAGAGAATAATGGACGAGTGTCGTAAAATAAGTTTGGTCCTACATGGAATGTATAGCTGTGAATGATAATGATAATTTTACTGATTGATATTCTCGTCAGTTAACTAATAAAAATAAATGTTTTTTCTGACTGACTAATTAAAGATGTTTGGTTCCAAAAATATATTTGTAATGCAAAAAGGCAAAACACAAATTTGAAAAAATTATTAAAAAATGTTTTAAAAGACTTAGTAGTTAATTTTTTATATATTTTTAATTTCAAACCCAAGTCTTACACATTATAAATACTACAGAGATGATAAGTTTTACAATGCACTATAGTTGACTTTGAGGGAAAAGTTTTTCAACTTTTGACGGAAACACAAACGTCTAAAAATTTCACACTGATTTGCTTATAATACGACTTTCTGTCAGGAAAAATGTAATTTGCATGGTGGGGGTTTGTCTATGGCTAGAAGCTTCAAAGCTTTTTTTTGGCTCAATAAGAGACGAATGAAGATTTAGATTCGCTTTCTTGCAGTCAACAGAAATCAACATAGTATATAGGTCGATTTTTCGTTCTATTGTTAATTAAATAAATTAAATAAAATTAACTCAGAGCATAAAATGGATTTAAAAATGGAACAACGTTCTCATATTCTTTATTAAAATTAAATTAAAAGGTTCAAAACATTTTCATTATTGTAATTAAACTTTTGGATAGACATAACTAATAGCATATGATTGGCTAGTATTTATTGTAATATAAATCAAATAGTAGCGGCAAAGAATCTATAGTACAAAGAAGTGCCACGCTCATACAAACGAAATACCCACTTTATTTTGCTGGTGGATTTATAATAAATCCACCCAACCTCATCCAACAATGTTCGATGTTACAATGTCACAACTGGTATGATGTCCAGTTCAAACTCATTGCAACCCACAATTGTTTTTATATGCCTGTTTCTTTTGCCTTTCTTGTTTTTATTTGTCTATTTTATTAATATACATTGATTAGTAGCGAAGTGAATGGTAAAGAAATCCCTGAAACAATTTTACCATACATTTTGTTGCTTTATTTTCTTGTACTGGAAAGCCCCATATCATAGGAGTAAAGAGTAATATTATATATTATTTTTTATTGCATCAAATGATGCTCTACAAAAACCAGACATAAAGTCTGCAGCATATAAATATGTATGTTTTTAATGCTCACATTTGTGCATATATATTATCTCAAATTTTAAAAAATATATTACGTGTTTTGTGAAGTCTTTTACAATTCTTAACACCAAAAAAATATTGAAAGTTTATATAAACATTATACAGTTTTTTGGTGTCCATGTACATTTATATTAGACATTTAAAATTTATTCATATGTTACTTAGTTTGATTTGTTCAAAAAGTTTAGTGTCTAAAATGAATCGTAAAACGATTGCGGGTAATAAGTGTTGTTTATCTCATTGCAAGAGATCCAAAAAATATTTTCCTGATTTAAAACTATTTAAATTTCGCATGGACAACATTTAAAAATAAAGCTTCATAGAATGGAAAAAATCAGATTTAAGACATAAATAAATTTGTAATGTGTTTTAACACTGCAATTCATACCAATGGCAAACAGGTAATTTTGTTTTTGTTTTATACTATTAAATTCAAAAAATTATCAAATGTACACAATTTTGACTTCGTCACTGAAATGCTATTTGATCGCTTGAACATTTTACAGCGAACAAACATACAAACATGCATATAATGTAATACAGAGGGTTGCATGTATGATTGAATACGTATGCAGTCGGGCTTTTGTCAGCCTTACTCGACTCACATATAGGTTTGAACTGAACATCATACCAGATGTGATTCGATCGAACATTATTGCATCAGGTTGGGTGGATTTATTATAAATCCACCAGCAAAATAAAGTGGGTATTTCGTTTGTATGAGCGTGGCACTTCTTTGTACTATAGATTCTTTGGTAGCGGTTTACGTACTGCTTTCACTGTATTAATGTGATAATTAATAAGTAATTACCTTCATAATCAATTATTACCATTTTTTTTTTATAAATCTTACAAAATTCGTTTATGTGGTTAATATATTATTAATTAATTAAAATTTACTTTTATAACTGTACAATATTGAGCATATAATATTAATTTGTTAATTGGATTAATAATATGTACATATATTTAATATATTCATTTTATTATTTTGACATCTAAATTTTATTCACAAAGAAATACTGTCCCTGAATTGATATAAAAATCCAAAACATTCATAGTAATAAGAAATAGGAAACAATATTTTATTGTTTTCATCTTTTTATAGACAATTAAGTTTCAACATTTTTATTCTATCCTATATATATACATTTATATATATATCTTCAGGAAATTATATTATCTTTTCCTATTATTACATTTTTTATTTTATTGCAATCATATTTAGAACTCAATTGACGATATCACAGCAAAATATTTTCTACTTTTGCTTGTGTTCAGAGTCTTTGTGAAAAGGATAAATGTTTATTGATAGTGGCTGTAAAAAAGTGCTTAACAGTGAAGGCTAAAAAGTATTACATTTTAAATAGCAAATAAAAAATTTATAAGATTAAAAAATAATGGTATAAAAAATATGTTATTGCACTTAATTTTTTAATAATAATGCAGAATATCAAGGAAAAATATTTCCGGATATAAAAATTTTATGGGCTTATGCAAAAAATTTTATATTTACTTTAGTTTGAATATATTTATTTTGTAATTTTAGTTTATACATATTTAGTGTACAACAAAATCATCAAACGTTCTCTTTCGGCTCTTATGGCAAAGCAACGAAATTTACTATTGACCTATTTTCTCAAACAAAATTCTATATAAATATTGTAGATATATAAGAGACTTGCGTTTTGATACTTTTGGAAACGTATAATCATTATTATAGTAGGCTATTCTTATTTGAGCGTATTTAACATATGCAAAAATTAAGAAATTCATTCACCTTTTGACTTCAGGTAAGATATATAAGAATAATATTAAGTTAGTTAAAACACACGAAGACAAGATATTAAAGTACCACACAGACATTACGCAGTTTAACTCTTTTAATAAAAGAAGGTATGCAGATAACACTACGATTTTAGGCGAAGCATTATCCGATAACACAGATCAGTCAAACAGAACTATCTATGTGCAGTCTTATTAAAGAGTTTGATACCAACTTCATTTAATATTTATTGCTTGCTCTTTATTCTGAAGTATAATTTATTTCATCTAACTGAGCTTAAATAAAAATATATATTATAGTCTAGTGTTTACTAAACTTGTTTACTAAACTTACTCAACCAAAAACTTGATCTAGTAGTCATATATTGTAAGCATATACTGATATTCCTTAAATAATGTTTATTCTGTATTTCAATTATTCCTAGCCATTAGTAACTGAAACCTACTTATTCGTATCTATATTATTGTATAGTCTATTCACATGGCACAAAGAATCTTCATTTTCTTATTATGCTTATTCGGTTTGTTCAGCTTGTTTCGTTATATAATCAAATTTAAATCATAGACCTCCGATTCTATACAAAAATTAGGCTATAAATTTTAATTGAGAATCTTAATTTGTACAAAATCAAAATGAAATCAAGTTGGAAATTCACAGGAGTGTTCAGAAGTTTCTTGTGTTGCAAGACTGTAAATAATTCTCAAGAAATTATACGAAATGAAACAAAATATTACTGAAACAACGTTAGACTTTTTTATTACCAAAAACGATTATAAAGCAAATGAGAAATTAAATCTAGATAAAATTAATATTTGCCGTGTGGACAAATCTTCAGTGAAGCAAGTTGGATTAGCAAAATCAGTTAAAATTTAAGATTGTGCTATGTGAATAAGCTATTATGAATATTTTGTCATAGAAATTGTTTACGCCAAGGCTTTGTGAAGAAATTTTTTTTGATCATTTTTATTTAATTTTTATTAGCTTCTACTTCGACTATTTGTGGTCTTACCCATCTTTTGTGCAGTTAGCTAACACTTTAGCTTCTATTTATTTAAATGTCTACATTTGGGATATGCTGAGTACTAGCTGCATGTATGAGTAAGTGATGGGTTCCATTTTATATTTGCTTTGAATCAAATTTAATTTTAATTTTAATTTAAATCATATTTTCCTAAGTGCACTGATGATGGGTACTTGGCAATACACGAAACAGCGCTGTATGGTTAACCAAACTTCAATAAATTAATTATATATTTGTTGTGTTCTCGTCGTTTCTATTCGAACCCTTCTAACTTTTAAATAGTTTCTTTTCGTCATAAGACGCGTCACTTTTGGGAAAAAAATTTGAAGTATTTAGAAGGACATAAGGTTTTTTTGTAATAATTTTGTGCATTCTTAATGTTTGATTTAATTATTTTAAATAATTATTCTGAGCATTTTGCGAAAAGATTTAACATATATAAATAAACTGTTTCCGTACAATAAGCCTTACTTAGTTTTTTGAATATTAAATTTTTGAAATATTGAAAGTTTTTATTCTTTTTTATCACTTTTCAATATTTATCTTAGTTATTGTTTAAAAAACAAATGTATTATAATCCAGATATTAGTGTACCATAATTTGGTTACCTGTTTTTTTAATAATGCTTTTTTATGTATGTTATATTCATTTTTTCCATTGTTATATCCATATTTTTTTATATATTCTATATTTCAACTCTCCTTGAGAGTCATCATCAGGATCAGGTTCTAAAATTAATAAATATTAATTTATATTTATATTTATTTATATGTATTTAAATTTATTTATATAAACTTATATTTATTTATATTTATAGAATTTATTAAAAAATGTTAAGCAAATGTTTAATGTTTTTAAATAAAAATGTTAAAAAAAACATTATTTTTATTATATTCAAACAGATATTCATTTCCACTTTTATTTCGGACTTGAACAAAGAAATCATCTGTTGAATTTTTATTATTTGAAAATAAAACTCATATGTTCTATATAAATAAATATATTACTGCAAATATGTTGGAGTTAAAGTTCAGTAAGAAACTATACCATAACCTTCTTTTGGCCACTACTGTAAATTGCTTTCTATTTATTTCCTCAAATCCTTTAACAATACAGAAAAAAATTATTAAATTTTAATACCATTTTAATACCACACTTGACCGCACAGAAATTGATAAATATGCCTAAAATTTACACTTTTTGTTAAATAAAAAAATGTTGACTACACTCAAGAAAATATTTTGTTGAGTTTTATAAAATTTCAAACTAAAATCACACAAATAAAATTTATATCCAAAACTTGGTATTCCCATCACCCATCAAGTGAAAAACATAAACCCATTGCAATTTGAATATAAATGGCTAATATAACAACGTTTCTGCTAAAATATGAGTTTCATTTCATGTCTTTATGGTTACCGGTCGGTAGGTGGCGCTATTTCAAGCATAAAAATAAATATTCTTCATTGATGCTCGCCATCACCAAAAGCCAAAGCAAGGGGAAAATGCGACCATCCAAAAATAAAACAAAATTTTGATGTTTGACAAAAAATAATTCGCGTCATGGCATTTAATAAATGTCTTTATTTTTTATTTTTATTACAAATTTCTGTTGTTTGTGCTTGTACGACTACGACTACGAGTACGAGTTCGAGTTCGAGTATCTATCTATCTATGCGCTTTTCCTCTTTTACTTTATGAAATCTAAAATATAAAATATAAAATACACAATATCATTTCATTTCGTTGTCAACGTTAACACAAATATTATGAATAACATTTTTGACGGACGAGATGCGTAAATTTTTATTATTTTTATTTTCGTAAGGACATTCGTTTGAAAAGGCAAATGAATTGAAATGACCTTAGCGGAAGTGGTAGGATAGGCGGCAGGCGTACCCTCAAGCAATGGCACAGTTGGTTGAAGATACTGGAAATTATGTTGAATTGCACTATTAACCCTTTTGGAACGAAATTAGGGCCACTTTTTATGTTTTGCGATAAAAGCAAACATTTTGTGGTTCTGTAAATGCGTAACGATTAAAGCAGTGCCGGAAGTACGTGAAGGTGGGGGACAGAAAATGTGTTCAGAAACATAAAAAAGTACAACAGAATAAAAATTAATATTTAAACATAAAAGCGCTTAATGAAATTAAAAGTAATGATACCTGCTATAATCAGGTGAAAGTGATAATTATTTTGGCGCTTGTGGCGGCGCCTTTTATGGACAATGGACATATTTTACCAGTCTTAGAAGTGTTAAAAGTGGCCATCTTGACATGTACTTTGCAAACCTCCAAAAAAAATTCTTTTATGTAGTATTAAAATTAAATTTCTTGAAAAATTTTCTCTTAATATTAGCTTTCTTTTTTAAAAGAATTTTTTACTTAAATTTTAATATAGCTTTTTTTTTGTTCTCTAAATTTTCTTAAAGTATCGCGACAAACTGTCTATCTGAGGTCATTTACTAGAAGCACTGTGAGAATTTATGTTTTTTGTATATAATTTAAAGCAAATTGTACGCAATTAAAAGAAGAACATAAAACATTTTGTTTAAAATTATTAGATACAATTTTTATTTTAAATAAAAAGATACAACCAATTTATCCACATTTTCGCGACGTTCGTGATGCTCTGTAACACAGCAAGTATATATATAAATACACTCAGCTATAAACATAAAAACCATTAATAATTTTTGTTTCGGCAATACAATAGTGAATGTAGTCTACATCATACAATATACATATAATGATTAAAGTTATAATTATGTGATAATATAAATTGCTTTGGGGGAACTGTAAACCATATACTAGTTCCTGAACTCTATTCATTGATAAGTAGACAAATGTATATATGGCTATTAAATCTCTTATTAAAAAGTTATTATTGCTTTAGTTTTCTTTCTGCCAAAGAGGTATTAGAGCTAAGCAATACTTTGGTTACAATTGCTGCATCACCGAATTTCGAATTCCTTTAAAGATACATCAATAGTATGGAATTCAGTCTCTAATTTTGAGCGTGTTATTCCCCAAAATTAAATAAAACTCATGACCAAATCGGAATGAAATTTCGATTCTCACAGTTGGGTTCTATGACACTTTGAAATGTTGATATGGAATGTTGAAAATAAGTATTATTGATAATAGGTTTATAATACAAGTTATTGACGATGCCTTCAAGGTGCACTGAGCTATGAATATGAACGAATTAAAGGCGTTTTGAATTGTAATAAATAATTCAAATTAAAACAGTTTTGAATTATAATAGTTTGAATTATGAAAGCTCCACTGTGCAACACCCACCAAATATAAAACTGGATATTGTAATAAACACAAATTCAAAGATATTAAAATCTTGGCTTCAGTGGGTAGACGTGATAGCCCCCAAATATTAAAAAGTGAGCTTTGCAGTTTTCTTACGTCAATAGATAAATAGAAAAAAACCTTTGAATTACGCTATTATGGTGTATTTTTGGAAAAATATGGCATAGTTGTATTTAATATAATTTATAGTTACTAAGCAAAATAATTAAAAAAGAGTTCTAAGTAAATTTTTAGAATTATTGTAACAACTTGATAAATGCTTTATATATTTTAAAATATTTATATAGTAATAATTTTTTAAGTAAAAATTCACGTCTTTATAAAAAATATGACTTACATATACATACTGTGAAAGAGTCAGCCGGCATTAAAAGCCCACTAGGCTATAACGATTAATTCGAAAATGATAAATGCCTGTCTAAACCTTTTGAACACATTAGCATATTTTAATGTTTAAAAATGCATCACAGGGCATGAATAACATAAAAGTAATATAATAGGTATTTATCTAGTCAAGAGAGGGTCAAATATTTCTTTAATTGATTCTGATCGTTATTATGGACTTATAATAACTGTATAAATGCGCTCTTCCACAAATGGGAGGAAAAAAAATTGCAGACTATTGTCATAATAATTTAAGTCAACGTTAGGAAAAATAATTAATTATCTCAGTAAGAGAAATATCAAGTAAAATACTTTCGTTAAGTAGGGTAGGCCTTAAGGATTTTATTTGGTTATTTCTCAGACAACTGTACCCTGCGATATCACTTAAGTACGTTGCGGCTCTTCGACATTGTTCTCTGCAGTTTTTGTGACTTTAGTATAGGAAGCTCAGAGCATATTCTTTATGTTTATATTATTTATATTTACATATTATTTATATATATATATATATATATTATATATATATATATATATTATATCTATATATTATATTATAGTATATATATATTACATCTATATATGTTATATTATAGTATATATATATTATATATTTTATTATATTTTATATTTATATTATGAACGTTTCGCTCTTGTCAGACTCGTTATGTCTCCATATAAATTAAAAAATAACTGACCCCAAAGAATGTTCAAATTAAAAACTCTAAATAAACAGAGTTAAGGATCACGGGTATGCACTACAGTCCTATTCAGGTCACAGTGCTACCTGACCCTTAATAATTATAATAATCGCATATAGTAATGCCCATATATAATTAAAAACTTGCAACTCTGTCACATTTGATTGCTGCTGTTGTGTATTGTGTAAATATTTATAATTCTATATATATATAGTTCTTAATTCAAATATCTAAGTGTACATTTACGAGTACAAGCTTTCACGTGCCATTAACTTAACGTCAAGAAACGTAAAAACTAATGCAAATGTATTTCATTTACATATAAAAATATATATATATTTGCGCTATATAATATGTAATTAATTGACGACTTAATTAGGAATATTATAGCGTACTATTTATATGAATATATTGTATTTTCTGAAATTTACCATAAAACATGCATAATACTCGTAAAATTGTTTACAAATTTTGCATTGGAAAGAGGAAATCGCACAGATACATAGAATAAAAAAGAGAAAATCGGGCAGAAGATATGTGGGCGATTTAATTTTATTTAATATTTTCAATCCTCCTCTCCCCTGTATATTTAAATGTTTAATGTTTTATTTTTTAGCAACACACATACTATATTTTATATATATTTTTAATAAATTTCAATTCTATTTTAATTTATTTAAATTTTTCGCGTTGGGGTTACGGCCAACAAATGTAAAGGTCACTAAATTGTGAGTTAAAAACTAGAATACAAAATTTATTTGTTTAGTTTTCAATTTTTGTTTAATGAATTTTCAAATTTAATATTAAAATTTTCATTTTAATATTGTATGCTGCAAAAATTATCAACAATAAAAAATAATAAAATATTGTAATAATAATATAGCAATTTATGATTTTTTCGTAATGGAAAATAGTGAGTCTGGGGAAAATATTTCTGTTTACAAATTGGCCTGCATTATCAGTAATGTTTGACCCGTGGGATTTTTTAATACATTTTTTTTAATTCAAAATTAAAGCGATAAATTGCAAACAATTGCCTTAATGTGTAAAAAAAAGATTTATTGTTTAATGCAAATATTTTTCATGGATGATCAATGCTTAACTTTAAATTAATGGCGTTTTTTGTTGCTGTGATTTAATAATTGCCAGTAGCTGCAAAGGAATTATTATTGGTCATGTATTTGCGATTCCGCGTATCTGCGGAAAATTATATTGTCACAGCAATACTTTTTTCTTCCTTTTCAATAAACTGCACAAAATATATTAAAATTGTTTTAATTAACTTAAAAATTATTAAAAAGACTACTGTTCATAAAAATATTTTGTTTCATTTTACTAAAATAAAATGAAAAATAATATTCAAGGCCCCGAAGGATATTGGAAAACAATTTATTTGGTTGAATGAATACATTATAATAAAATTACTTTATTTACATACATTGTCATATGTTATTTAAAACAAAAAATTGATAATGTATTAATTTTTTATTACAAATGTTGCGAATTATTATAAATTTTATTAAATTGTTTGTTTTTTTAAGTTAATATTCGAAACAGTGTTAATGCTTAAAATAAATTTTTAACAATTTTATAATTTTTAATTTAAATATTTGACCTTTTGGTAGATATAACTAATATATACATATAATCTGGTCGTTTTTTATTTAAATTATCTACGGATCAACCTTTTTTTCATAGGAAACTGAATTAAGAATTTTTCTTAATTTATTTGATAGGATAAAGAATATAAAGAATCAATTCTTACAATTTTGTTTTATTACTTATAATACATTCGCACTGCCTCATTTAGATACTTGCTCATTTATATAAGAGTGAACGTTCACATTAGAATAACTTCATTTATGCAGCTGATAGAACTTTTATATATCATCAAAAAAAAAATTCAATATAAAATTGGTTTATTAAATCATTTATATATATTTTATATATCAATTACATATTTAATTAATAAGAACAAAGATTTTATTAAATACTTTCTCAGTGCTTCTGTTTACAGATCAGTATTTAAGGGAGCCCTTTAAGGGAGCCCTTAAATACTGATCAGTCCAGGCTCCCTTCCTGGAGGATCTTGATCAATTACAAGACCTTCTAATAAACAGTATCATAGTCTTCGCCAAAGGTCTAAGGCAGCTTCAAACTCTGAACTTCTTCACCGTATGCATTAATATATCTAAGTGAATACCCTACGGATCGCGGGTATAACCTAATCTAATCTACTTAAAACATAAATTGACAATAACATCAGAACGTCTATTATGTATTCTATTGTGAATGAAAGATAATCCTAACTCCCTGAATATGTCTCTGGACCCAATTCATTCAAAAGATCTCAATGTTGTTTCATTCGATTAATGTAAATTTTAACCGATCTGTATATAAGAACGTTTTGTTAAAAAATTTTTGTCAAAATTTTAACATCTTGCATTTCTTTCCATTTTACATATAAAACATATGACACATATTTCAAATTTTGATAATTTTTTTTGTGGGAAATTTATTTTTTCGCCTTAAATTAGTTGATTTATTGATAATGAGCTCATATATATGAAAGATTTTTGTATGGTAAATTATCCTCATTAGTGGATATCATTAGTGGATGTCTCAAATGTGACAGTGTGACAGTGTGCTGTCAGTCTTATATGGATTGGTAGGAAGACCACCATGCATGTGTCATGGTTGTGTAAATAATTTTTTAATAGAATTTACTTAAAAAACGATTGAGTTTTCACTTAACTTCCTTACTTCTACTTAATGACTTTAAATGTGATTTTATGACTATTTGTAAAACTTTGCTCCGGCCTAGAGTGTGAAGTTATTCCACAAAAGAAGAGTTATAGCACTTTTCTATTAGACATTTTCTCATTAATATTTTATTTTGTTAATTATATTATGTATTTATTTTTAACAATTGTTTATACTTTTGTTTTATAGGTACAAAATTCTCCATAGAATTATATAGTTTTTGTTTAAAAAATGATACTCGTATAATTCCCATATATTTTTCTATTGCTTTGCTTAAAAAATTCTCCATAATCCTTATATCCTTTTTTTATATGGCATTTTTAGCGTGTCATTTTATGTGGTAAAAGTAAAAAAATGTATTGTAGTAAAAATGTGTTGTATTCTTCATCATTACTACACGAATGCACTAACATACTACACTACACTACAATTTTTATTTCTCGTTATATGTTTGCGGTGATAAGTTTACTAATATATATATTTAAATATTTCTGAAATGGATTTTTGTAAGCATTATTTCTTTAATACTTTAATTTTAGATATATCTTTTTGAATTTAAAGGTATTAATATTATTAAAGGTATTAATATTAATATTATTCCACTTCATCGAAGTACATTCAGTTTGTTTTTGTTGTCATATTAAGTAGTCTTCTAGTCTAACAATGTTCTTTGTACTATTAGGTTTTTAGAAATATTTTATGGGTCTAATTTGAAGACAATAATGTAAACTAATGTTCACTTCATGTTGAAAAGTGATCATAGTACAAGAGTCATTGAAAATAATTACCACAATTAATTAAAGCATACTTGTTTAATTAATATCATTAGTCCCGTATTTTTCTTTTCATTATATATTTAATGCTATATATTCAAAATATTCAGATGAGATAAAATATATTTATGTATCAGATATAAATACTTTGTAATCCCATCCATAATTCATAACGTTGCTACACAATTACATATTTTTATAATATTACTAACTCATATTATGTTTTAAATTATATTTCTTACATTAGCTTAGTTTTTCTAACTAACTAGTTTTTCTAGTTTTTTTTTCATTCCTTAAGAAAGCACAAATTTCAAAAGCATTGTTTTTAGATGATGCTGAGTCTATAGATTTCAAATAATTAGGCCATCATAACAACATATTTGAATGTTAAGTTATTTCTAGTTAATCGAAGTATAAAGACTTTAAATAGTTAGCGTTAATATTATATTGTTATCGAAACAAATATTCATTTATACAATTGCACTTTTTGTCGAAGAGAAACCCATATTTAGCAGTAATGAAAAATATTTCAAAATATTTTTTAAACTAAAGTTGTGATTAAATAAAGTTATATTATATAGTTTAGAATTAAAAAAGCACCATCAGTTGTTCTAGAAGTGTGTTCTAAACTAAACATATATGAAAAATTTACTCAGTTTAATAGGTCTGTCAGTTAACCTAGTACTAACAACGTAAACGATATAGAAGTCATTAACTACAGCAAAGAAAAAATGAGCTGATCAGCTAAGAGAATTATTCAATTAATTGTGAAGCGTTACATAGATACATTTGCAGGAAGAGAAATATAAACTAGTCTATATAAAGGACTGGGTTATGATAATTTTAATTGCTGTAAAGGATTTCTGAATAAGTATTTTTTGTCAGAAAACTAAAAAAAGTGTTTTCATTTAAAGTATTAAATTTATGTTAGAAAATATTCAAACCAGATTTTTATAATAATAATATTATTAATATATGTAAATATCTAAAACTTACAATTATTATACGAATGCCTGTTTAATATATATGAATTATTTACTACGTCATATTTTTATTATTGTTATTTTTCCGTTTACATGTTAGATGAAGTGGAAAATTCCTAAAATCACTTAAATATAATAGTAGATATTTTTTTAATAAATTATTTAAATATTTATTTACTTTACATATGCACACATCACATTAGTATTACAAACATATGCCGAAAGCACAACAAGTGATTCCTCAATGTGCAATTTATAAGATTTGCATTTAATTATTTTAATTCACATTAACCTTAATAACCGAAATAGAAATTTAAGTGTTAAGAATGTCTCTAAGGCTTGAAAACTATGTATGAAATTTTTTGAAATAATAATGTAAATTACATTTGCAATAATTCTATGCTTCACAACACTTTACTTTAACCCTTTAGGGACAATTTATGATCAATTTGCGAGCAATTTAAGCAGATTAAATAATTAATGCACTTGCAGCTCAATTTCCATTGCACGACACACTACTCACATTACAATGCAATATTATTAATAATTCAAAATGTTTTTTAATTGTTATATTTATATATTATTTTTAAGAATAATTTTATTGATAGAAAACTTATGAAAAGTTCGAATTTCGCTCCGAGTTACAAAACTTATTAGAAGTAAATTTGCAAATGAATTTTTTGGCCAATGGGCTATGAGTAAAGTGGCAAAAATATGATTTCATATTCTCATTTATGTGTCTGAAGAATTTTTTTTTCATTTAAATATTTCATTTATTATATTATATTGTTTGTTTTCAGATTTTTATTACAAATTTTTTATTCTATATTCTCTATCTTTTGATGCATACAAGCAAGTCTTTGTTTCTCTTAATGTATTTTAGGTGCATTCAAATGGTAGATACTTTTGATAATGCACATACATATATATGCATATAAATGTTCTTTCGCTATACTTATATTAGTATGTAAATGTATTTTTTATATTTGTAAATATATTTTTATATATATATGCATTTACGCGAGTTTGTCACTCAGAACATTCGTCATTTGTCATCATCAACAACGCAATGCTTTTGAAAGAAAGAATTCATTCAAAATGCAACGAATTTTTAAATGCGCTATACTTTTATTGGCATCGTTAGCTGCTAACGCGTAATTTATTCAAAATAAGAACAATTGAAAAATGAAGGACTATATTTCTTTTTGATAACGTCAAATGTCATTCTTTCAAATTTTAATTTAATTTGATTTATTTGCTTACTAGCAGTATAAAAATGAAAACGCAGTTTTTCTGCTGAGATTCGCATACACCAGTGACCTGAAAGAACTGATATTAACGTAGTAGTATTGACACGGTTCTTATTATGAGGACTAGATATCTTTAAATAAGGACCAAGACCAGATTAACAGACTTCCACCTGTTACTTGCTAGCTGAAGAAAGTGGAAGTAGGTGCTCCTTATTAACAGTTTCTAGAGAAGCGCAAATTGATACTTCTGGAGAAACATCCATACAAGTATTAAGGCTAAACTGGTGTCCTTGTAAACGTATGAGTTTACCAAGGTTGAATTTTCCACTAAACGTATGAGAATTCCGTTAGATAAAAAATGTATCTTCTTGATTTGAGTATAAAATTGAATTAAAAAAATGCTTCATTTGTTATAATAAATCCAAATATTCAATTTAAGCAACAATTTCTACAACTATATCCTACTAAGTTTACATAAGTCAATGCCAGCTTGAATGTATACCCAGAAGGGGCCACAGTAGACCCGACGGTCGCAGTGTCACATCCCATAGCCATAATAATAATAAGCAGGAAACATTATTTTTGGTGTCCTAATTGTTATATTAATTGTAAAAAGTGTTTAATTTGCTATTATTTTAAAGAAGTATTCCACATTGTTCATTATATCATGAATGAAACTTAGATCTACCATAGTATATTCGAGATCAAGTAACAATCGAAATGAATTAAGGTGTTAGCAATTCAAATTATGGTAATACATTTTGAAATGAAAGTGATAGACAGAAATGAAATTGTCAATATTATTTCCCTAGTAACCAGATACTGTCAATAGGCAGAAATGTATATAGAAGGCGATTTTTGTGTCCTTTGCTAAGAAGAAGAAAAAGAACTAACAAGAATTGATTTATTAAGCTTATGATTGCCTTAGCAAGAAGTCGGGCTATAATTCTTTCAAAAATTTTTCTCAAAGGATTCTGAAAATCCATTCGAGATTAATTTTGAAAGCTTCGTAAAACTCAAAGCAAATGCAAAGCCTCGTTTTAACATCACATGAGAGTTTGATTAAATCTCTATATATTAAGAATTTTCTATAATTTTGTAGTACTAGGCTTTTTTTTTGCAGAAACTTTCTGCATTAATCTTTGGAGCAAATACTACAATAGTTGTCAGGATTTGATACGCTTAATAACTACAATTTTATTTATGAAAGTTTTTAATTAATAACTAATAAATCGATTTAAAATATATAAATTATCGATTATCGATTTGTATAATTTATCGATACAAGATATTATTAAAAGTTTTAATTAAATTTATAATAAAAATGGGTTTTGGTGTGAGCATTGACATTCAATTAATGTTGTTTTTATTTAGAAGACGACAACTTTCAACTATATAATAGTTGTAAACCATCAGTTTTTTCTGGATCTAAGGAAGCATATAAGGCCTAAAACTTTTGTCAACACTATTAATTAATAACTTCTTTCAATAGAAAATATTATTCATTCTATATTCAAAATATGTATCTAAAATACTCTATTCCACTATTCCTCCTTATTATTCATATGAAACTATTTCCATTATTTAAATTTGAAATAATATCCCTAAAAATATCTATCCAAAGAATTTTTGTTATCATGCATAGTTCAAAGTGCCTCGCATTAAGGATTAATACGGCACGTAGCTGTTGCATGAAAAATAAAAAATAAAATCTAGACATCATGTTTTTCGCGGTTTTAAAGCATAACTTTCAAGCATATATGTTTTTCGCTTTAGAATCCTTTAAATTTTTATACTATGCAAATCCGTTTTAAATTTTATACACAAATTTAATTCCCCTCTACGTATTTCGAACATTTTGGCTATCTGTCGCAACTGACACATGCATTGACATTATCAGATTTTTTTTCAATTTTTCGAAAAAATATTTTTATTCTCAAAAAAAATATGCACATTTGTATATACAAAAGGATCATAATAAAGTTGTACAGAGAAGTGAGTGTCCCTGATTCATGACATATTTTTCCTGAAAATCTAGGTTTTTTCGATGTTTGCACAAAGTTGGTCTTATTAAAAAAAAATTTTGTTTTTTATGTTATGTGTTTTTAAAGATGTTGTTTTTTATAAATAATTTTGTAGTTATAAATGTTCACTTATATTTTTTGCTTTCATCATAATTTGATATTTACTTACATACAATTGATTTTAGTTGTGTACATTCATACATAACTTTAACTGAAATTAGTTTTTTTAAATCAAACACTTTATATACAATTCCTTTTTAATAAACTAATATTTTTTTAAATATTTAGTATATTTAATGACTTTAAGGTAAAGTTATTACTCTCAATTATGAAAAAACTTGTTTTTGGTATTAATTTATTGATTATATTATACATACTTATAGAGGTAAAAAGATAAGTACGTTTAACCACAAAATAGTTATTTAATTATTACCAGAGGAGGAGAATGTGTTCGAAATGTTCGTATATCTTTTCGCTATTGACTCAAAACCTTCACGACTGATTATGCTAAATCAGAGCTGTTCAAATCACGGTTTAAGGCTACTATTTGTGTGGTTCGCAAGACGTTTCTAATCTGCAATAATTACCCAAAGTTTCCTTTAGTATATTTTGCTAAAATCACGTTATTTTATCTTTGTGTTATACCAAATAAATGAATTAAAATAAATAAATTAATAAAATTAAATATATCATTATTCGACCAGACCGGTCATCGAATCCGGTCTGGACAGGATTATTAAATAATCAGTCGAAAGTAATTATGCTAAACCATCAGTCAAAAGATTGATTATGCTAAAAAATAAATAATCAATATGTCATAAAAAATATACCAATTTACTATCTGTGTTTTTGCTGTCGAGAGTTTTCAGAGAATGGTTTGGGACATGATAAATAGTGTTTGGAAGGCATATATAGCATAGAAGTCGTATTTTGGAAAAGTTATGAACTCAAATCTGGTAAAATAATTATTAATAAATAATATTTACATATAAAAATAATAACATTACCAAAGAATAATATTAAATAATATTATATTTATAATATAATATAAAAATATAGCCAAATACCATTGATAATGGGCATTTGGTAATAGTCGAAATAGCTGATATAGTCAACCAAAAATTCTATCAAATAAAAATAAAAATTTTGTTGTTGTAATTCGCTACTACTTAAAAACATTTTCTTTTTCCGTCGTATTTAAAATTAAAATTAAATTTGAAATATTTTAGTTTTCTTCTTTTCGGTATTAACATAAAAAAGTGTCTATGAAAAATGCTTCAATAGATGTAAACCAATATATGTTATTAAAGCTATATACATAAAATTAAGTAGTGCTGACATCGAAGTAGATAATGGCTGGATTTTATCATAATGTCAAATATTACACATGTGATATATTTGATATTTATGTGATGCATACATGTTTAATACACATTTGACCATTTTCTATCATAACTCAGTGGAATCGATTAAGTAAATAATGCTTTTTAAAGGATTAATTTTTTATATTGACAACACTCTTTCTGAGTTAGCAGATAATTGATATTTCATATGCTTTGCCATTTCAAAATAAATAGACTTTATATTGTTCCAATCTTTGGTCCATCTTTATTCAAAGATACTGCCAATCGAGGAGTTACAGCTAGTGAAGAGCGTTTTAAATACATCCTTTAAGATTTATATTCTAAAGTAATATCAAGAATGTGATATAGCCTCGGTTTCAACACAATTATAACTGTGTTGTCTTGTAATAATCTCTAAGCCGATATGTGAAGTCACTGTTCTACTATTTAAACCAAAAAAATTGGATTACTTGGAAGCCAAAATTTGCAAAGTTCTATGAATCCAATACAGTAAATTTAACTTTAAAAATGAAATGCCTTTACATACTAAAATATGTTAACAAATGACGTGCGATGACAGCAAATCTTTTAATCTTCTAAAAACTATATTGTAATTAATATATTCGAAAAAACTCGGAATAACCTCTCAGTTACGATTTAATGCTTTTTACAGTGTCTTACAAACATAAGTCATTGTTATTCAAGTAGCCGTTTAATTGCTATAGAAAAACGTGGTCAGATCTAAAACTAAATATATGTGTTAATAGCCAAGCAGATATCAAAGCGCTGAACTCAGTGATTTCAAATTCAAAATCTATCATCATATGTCGGAAATCCCGAAATGAGATGGCTCAACAATATCACATAATATATATTATCTGCGTGCCGGGACACAGCTATATAGAAGAAATCTGTGTCGCAGGTGACTTTGTTGATAAAGAAACCGACTTTTTTCTAAATTCTTTTAAAAAAAATTGATTGATGCTTTTAAACTTTAGAATCTGTTTCGTAACATTAATGTAATGGTTCAACGAAGATAGATTAATTTAGAGGTCATACTATATTATGTTAGTGGTCTGCACTTTCTCAGTCAACTCAGATCTAGTGAAGCGCAAAATAAATTGTTTTTTGTTAGTACATATTATAATAAAAATAGATAATAAAAATATTAAAAATAATAAATAATAATATGTCAAGTTCTGTATTCGGAAACCATTTTCACTGTTTTAAGTTTACAAGTAGGAAATAAGAAGACATTTATTTTTATGTCTATTTAATTAATTTCTTTTTAATATTCAACATTTGCTAATATTTTGTTAAATTTAATATTTTTAATTTTATAAACAAAATTTTCTCAAATCTTTCAATTATTACATAAATAATTTATATACTATGTATATATATATATACACTCCGTTTCACTTGAATAGCACACTTCACATATTTAATTTCTTTTCTTTATATCTTTTAAACTAATGAAATAAAACAATTTTTTTTTAGATTTTATAGGTAGTGTGATTAATAATCTTCATTATAAAAATAAAAAAACTTGCATTTTTTCAATAATTTTTATATTAAAAGATGACAAACTAAATAAGTATATAAATAGCATAAAAATTTCGTTTCACTTGAATAGCACATTTTTGTTTTTTAAATAAATTTAATTATTTTATGCACTAGGGACTGTTTATTTATTTATTATTAAGGATTAATTTGTTAAAATTAACATTTTAGTAATGAGTTGAACCTCCCTTGTTTAATATAACCTCATAGATCCTATCGGGAAGTGAATCATACAAAATTTTAATATAATCAAGGGAAATTGTAGCCCATGCTCGTTGAATTGCTTCAATTAGTTCAGTTTTTGTTGAATATTGTTTTCCAGATTCATACACTTTTCTAGCCAGCCATCACCAAACATTTTCTATTATGTTAAGGTCCGGCGAGTATGGTGGACAGTTCAGAACAGCAACATTTCTGGATTCAATGAACGATTTTACAACACGAGCAGTATGTATTGGGGCGTTGTCTTGTTGGAAAGTCTACGGCAATTCTCCAAAAAGATTCTCTAATTAAGGAAAAGCTTTTTCTAAAACTCCTTGGTACGATTTTATTTCATAGTTGTGTTTAAGAATTGGAGTTCACAAGTGCCATAGTAAGATATGGCTCCCCAAACCATAACTCCGCCCATTCTACTGTGTAAACGCTCCAACTGATGAGTTTCTTTCCTCAAATCATGAAAATAATAATTGTAACCGTCGGGCCCTTCCAAATTAAACTTTTTCTCATCAGAGAAAACAACATGATTCCACTCCTTACTCCATGACATGTTGGCACGGCAAAAAGTCAACCGAGCTTCTTTACGTATAGGGTTAAGTGGTGGTTTTTTTTTTAATTTAAGCCGTTTTAGATGTTGGGCATTCGAAATAACCCGCCATACGGTAGTTTTGCTTGCATTGACACCAGCTTTAAACCTTATTTTGTTGACCGAATCATGCGAATTCGAAGCTTGCCTCAAAATAGCCCGCTTATCTGCATAGCTGAGGACGCTTTTTACACGGCCTTTCATATTTTTTCCATAGTTAAGATCATTTTGAATGAAATTGTATATCACTTTTCTGCTTCTTCTGATTTTTTTTGATATTTGAGTTACAGACAGGTCAGAATCAATGAAGATTTTTATTTTGACCTGTTCTTTGTTGGTTAAAGCATTACCACGACCCATTATTAATTTAAATCGTCACACTGTATTTAAAACTCACAAATAAATAAAAAAAACTTAATATTGTGGTGAGCTGCTACTCATAAATTAAATTGAAAACCAAATGTGCTATTCAAGTGAAACGAAATACATACTAGTTATTGATGCAAATTCAAAAGAAAATAACGGGAAAATTTAACGGTACATTTCTGCAGTACTAATTTTTTTTGGAGGAGACTACATAAGGAAACAAACAAAAAAACCCAACAATTATTACAACAAAGTCATGAGATCATTGATAGATAAGCAAATAATAATGCAAAAGCGAAGTGTGCTATTCAAGTGAAACGGAGTGTATATATATATATACTATGTATATCTATATATTTATATATATTACTATATTTCGTTGTGATGAATTATATTATTAAGAAACATTTTTAAGAAGCTTTTTTAATTAATAACCGTAAACAAATCACAAAGTTAGTATTTATTTATTTAAAATATGTTAAAGTACAATTGTGATGATGGTGTTAAAAAAATGTTTTTTTCAAAAAATAAAATTATATATAAAGAATTCGAATCAACTTGTACTTATTTTCATATTTTCATACATAAAGTGGGTGGCAATTTCAGAAATAAATAGATGTTTCAGTCTAACAAAAATACCAAATGATTTATGTTAATTAAAGTCATTGAACGATATAAATATTTAAGAGATATGCCCATTTGCTCAAGTAATCAAGATTATTTTTTGATTTTTACAAAACAAAAAAAGAAAAGAAAAATGCTTGAATAAAAATATTAAAAATCACAAATATTGAGATTCTTTTGTTTTGGCCTTATTCTTAAATTGTATAGTGTTAATAATTATAGACCATTTGTTCATGTCTTGCAAAAAATTTAAATAAAAAAATAAATAATTGTTTCAAAAATAATAATTATTCATCTTGTATTTCAATCGAAAGTGAAAAACAAAATAATGTGAAAAATTATTAAATGCAAAATGATATTGAAAATGTAAATTATTTCTTTATTTAAAAAAAAATATCAATGTATCATATATTACTTAATATAATATGATAATGTAAAGTATTCGATAATATAAAGGATTCGATGAAAAAGTTGTTTCATATAGAAAAATTAATTGTATAAAAAATAATTATATATACATATACGTAGAATAAAAATAATTATAAATACGAAATTAAAAATAAAATGAGTAAAAAATTAGTAAAAATAACAAAACAAAGAAAAAATTACGAAATTAAATATATAATACAGAAATAATAATAAATACTTAAAAACAGATTGAAAATGCTTAAAAATAAAAACTTATAAATATATATATATATAATATATTGACAAGAATATTGATTCAAAATTTTACGTAAATACATAACTCTATGTAGTACAATTAAATCAAAAAAAAAATAAATAAATAAATAGAAAAAAACTAATTTAAAAAAAAATCAAAACAATAGAAAATGAAAAACAAATAATTGAGTATTCGTTATACAAATAATATTAAAAAATTATATTGTTCAACACTATAGTGTGGAAGCTCAAAAAAATAAAAGAAAAAATAGTATACAATACAAAATAATCAAAAAAATTCAACAAAATATAAAATGCCTTACAGAAATTTGTTCCATATTAACCATTAAATAATAATAAAAGAAAAAAAATTTAATAATAATTTTGGTAGAAATATTAAAACAGGTGCATTAAAAATAAAATAATATTATTTAAACAATATATATAATATAATTTAAAATATACGTTTATAAATTTACTTAAACATTAAAAATAAAAAATATTAAATAAAAAATAATATTTTTTTGTGGTGTTTTTTTAATAATAATTTTAATAATTTTAATTTCTTGTAATAGGGTAACAAAATATGAACAAATATGTAGTAAATAATGTTACTACGAAAATAGAACCGAGTTTGACAACAACAATTAAAATAATAAATTACATTTATATAAAACTGTAGTTTATGCATTTTTTCAGCAATCAGCATAGCAAGTGCTTTGTTGTTGTTTGATATAATTAATGCAGCACTTGACTGGTGGAATTATTGCATTATGATAGGTTCAAAGTTATGAGACTGACAATTGCAGTTCAAAAATATATAAAAATATATTAAATAATATATTAAAATAAATATATTAAAATAATACAGATTCAAATAAAATTCTTTGAATATACCAGGTATTAAACCAAAAATATTCCCAAACACCAATAATGAAGATTATTTGATTTAATCCAAAAAAATGTATGAATAGTCAAAAAATTCAATTAATTCAAAATAACTCTTTTATTTTATTGTAAAATTTGTAAAAAAATAAAACAAATAAAATGATTAATGTACCATAAATGATTCAAAAATCAATATCATACATAAAAGTATAATAAGTTGTAAAGAGTACAGATAGAAATAATCGAATTTAATTTTAAATGATACAATATGTTAAACAAATTACATAAAGAAAATAAAAGCACAAATGAAAATAAATCTTAAAATAAAAGTATTTGTCCATAACATCAGAATACACAACAATAATAAGAAATCAACAGTAATGAAAATAAATAAAATTATTATTTTAGGGTGAATAATAAAATAAATTATATAAATAAGAACTAAACTAAAGAAAGTCAACTAGATAAGAACTAAATAAATAATAACAATTAAAAAAAAATTACAATAAATTATTAAATTACAATAAAAAATAAAAATTATTTTAAATAATCAAATACATATATATAAAACCTAAAGTATAAATAAGTCCAATTTATAAATGAATTACGATAAATAATATTAAAATTGCTTGAATGCTTACACTGCAATAAAAATAAAATACAAAATAAAAAAAATAGATAAAAAATTTAAAGGAAAATAAAAAAACAATCAAAATAAGTAAAATATCAAAGTAAGAACAATGAAAAATCAAAATTATATATACATATATAATATAATTAAAAAAAATTTCATGAAAAATTTATTTATTTTATCTATGTCAGGTATTTTGTTCATTTCTATTTCACATTTTAAAAATATTTTTATATTTTAAATAAGAGTAGTCTTGCAAGAAATTATATTCTTTTAAAATCTATCATTCTATTTCTGCAGATTTACTCACAGTTTATTGTTCATATCAGGTTATTAGGGTTAGGAAAGGTTAGCATCCAGTAGATTTGCTTTACACTTTTTTATGCCAGTTAATCAGACTTTATATATAAAAGAAGCAATAAATTTACAGCACTTTGAAATTTTAGAATAAGCCTTCGTACTCAAACGTATATTAGTCCTATTTGAAAAGTGCTTAAGAAATTTTTAAAAAAATTCAAACTTTCAAATATATATGCTAAGGAGTATTAGATAGAACCTAGTGAACTCACCGTTTTTAATGCTCGGTTCACGTTTTATAGAGGGAGTTTTGCGTAATTGCTTCGTTTTGAATTCTGGCTTTGGCTCCTCTTTGGGTTCTTTAAGAAATTCTTCAATTTTCGAAACTTTTTTCAAAGCCGGTCTTATTTTCAAAATATTTTCGGAACTTTTGGCAGGCAAGGGCTTTTCTTCACGTTTAACGTGTCGCAATTTTGGTTTTTCTAATTTAAAACGTAATCTACGTTCGCGTTCCTCATCAGTTTCACCGTCTACAAACTCATCTTCATCTTCTACATTTTTCATGGACTTATCGCGTTTAACTGCGACCGGGCGTAATTTAGGCTTTTCGATTGAGAAACGACGTTTTAATTCAGTATCATCAGTTTGTTTTTTGCGAGGTGTTGGTTTTAATTGTGGATGGGAGCTCAGGGTATCATCAAACTCAGACATATCTATATCTGATAAACCTTCTAAATCTGAAATACCTTTAAGTTCATCATCCTCTTCTTCCTCCTCTTCGGATTCGCTCTCAGTTTCTTCTTCTTCTTCAGTTTCTTCTTCTTCCTCAGTTTCTTCTTCTTCGGAGGATGATGGCGTCGGTTCTTTCTTTTTAGCAGCTGCACTTGTTTTTATAGTTGTTGTATTTGTTGTTGGCTTTTTAATTGGTTCGTTTATTTTTTTCACAGGTGCTACGATTTTTTTTACTGGCTCTACAATTTTTTTTGTAGCTTCAACTGTTTTCTTAACCGGTTCTACTGTTTTTTTGACCGGCTCCACAGTTTTCTTTGCTGGTTCCACTGTTTTTTTTGTGGGTTCCACTGTTTTCTTTGCTGGTTCGGTTGTCTTTTTGGGAGTCTCTACATTTTTTTTAGCTGCACTGTCTGCAGTTGTTTTCTTTGCAGTTGTTGTGCTATTAGTGGTGGAGGCTGCAGCTTGTTCACCATTTTCCTTTTCTGCTGCATTTTTCTTAGCCCATGGAACGGAAGTTTTAACTGTGGACTTAAGTGCAGTTGCGCCATCATCCTTCACCCACGGTGGACGAAATGTAGTGCGTCCTGTGCTGTTGGATGTTGATGCTGTGCTATTGCCTTTTGGTGCAACAAAAGGCATTTTCGTTAATGTAATTTTTTACTTTTTGTTTAATTATCTTTGAAAAAAAATTTGTGGCTATTATTTTGCAAATTTTAAGCTGCAATTTTTTCTTTTACACTGCAAATTTACTTAAAACATTTTCTGTTGCACACTTAACACACTTTACGTAGAGTTTGCGATCTGTTTTATAAACAAAATATTTCGTGGAAAAAAATTTGTTTTTAAGTATTTTAGTAATTTTATTTTAAATTTTTTTTTAAATTTATTTTTTGGAAATTTTGCCTTCTTCTGCTTTTAGTTCATGCACACCGGAAAAATTTGAAATGAAATTAACAGTTGAAATCACTCGTTAGCGGTGCATGGAAAGAACTAAAATACACAAAATAATTTAATACATAAAATTACATAAAAAACTTCGCATATAATTTTCACTTTTTATGAATATTTCTATTATTCAAATAGTTTATTTTCGGACTTTTTATTTATATTTTTTTATTAGGAGCACGGCGAATGTTCTTCGGGCCACAACAACAGCTGTTTCAGATTTTTAATTCAAAGGCTTCTGGCTTTTGGCTTCTGGTTCTTTGAAATACTCATTTTCTGCTGTGTTTTGTGTGTTTGTATCTTTTTATTTTTAAATCTGTTTGCCTCAGTAGCGCAAATTTATTTAGGCTAACAGGAACTCAATGACTGGCTGGCTGGCGTTGCTGTGTTGGTGGTTATGGTGCTGGTTCTTATTAAAAATAGGCTAATTTGACTAAGCCAGCCACAGCCGCAGCGCTATGTCATCGTCATCGTTCACAAATTTGTATAGATTCTAAGTGTGACTAATAATAACTTGTGCAATGATAGATGAAATTTTATTCATTATAAGTACCAGTAAAGCATCCACAAATACCTAACAAAAATTAAGTTTTCGTTTCAATTTCACAGAAACTACAAATAATTTATTTCGAAAGGCAGATAATAAATTCTTCACATTTTTCTATGTCGTTCTATTATTAATTGGGATTTCACTTGCATTGCAGTATTGCAGTAAAGTGTATGATATATTATAGTACAAGTACTATATTTATACTTAATTGTAAACATTTATAATTTAATTTAGATATGTTATTTTTTCATCTTTAATTATATTAATTTTTTCAAATCATTTAGGAAATTTTTTAAATTAAGTGTTTTTGATTATTTTTGCTATAAATAACAAATTTACAAGTTGATTGAGCAACTTCTTCTACTACAGTATTCAGATAATAATAAAACCGTACAAATATACTGAAATACCTAAAAGAAAATAATGAAAACGCTGTATTTTTCACTCAACTATAGTCTTGATACGATATACTATATTTGGCGTAAGTAAGTCAGGTTTTTACGGAAATCTTAAGGATTTATTTAAACCGTGGAAAAATTGTATTGCCGTATACAATTTGAAGAGTATATTATCAGTATATTATTTATATAATATAGTATATAGTATATTTTTATATTTTTATATTTTTATTTATATTATATAGTATATTTATAGTATTTTATACAGTATATATATAGTATATATTATATAGATAGTATATTTTTATTTATATTATTTATTTATTTATGTATATACATATTTTTTATTTATATTTATTTATTTACTAGTCATAATTTTTTAACAACTTTGATGTGATTATAATTAAATTATATTATTATATTGTATTATTTATTTAATTGATATCTGAAGTAAATCATAAGAAGCCACTATTGTGTTACTGTTTAATGTATGATTTTATCGAATTGATTATGTCTTACTGCAACTAACCCCCTACACTATTCAAGTCCGAATTAATAGAGATATTTAAAATTTATTTTTCTTTTTTTATTATATATTAGCAGTATTATTTTGTTATTGTTATATTGAACTATTGAACTCATTGACTTTGAGACAAGTAGTAGAAAATTGCAAAAACAAAATTTTATTATTTTAATTTGATTGAATTTTTGGCTGACTATGCATTTAACAATTAAAAATAACTATAATTAAGAAATTTAGTTATTCTCTATATATTATTCTATTATAACATATCAAGTGTGTTTGTTAATGAGATTTTACAGCAAATTAACCCAACTAGAGCCAACAAGTCAAGTACGGTTTAAGCTCAGCTGGCTAATGAACACTGACTCTGAGCTTCAAATTCGGCAGGGTACGAGTTCAATTCTTGAGCTTGCATTTTCATAAAATAATTTACAAATAATTAAATATGAGAAATAATTCAAAAGACCACTGATGGTGAGTATTTGACAATACTGGAAACAGCTGTATGGTTAACCAAAAATACAATAAATTAAAAATAACTAAAATTTTGTTGTTACAATTCACTACTGTTCGAAATACGTCTCTATTAAGTAAAATACCTTGTATTAAGTAAGATCGAAGAAATCGAATTATAATTTATTATTCTTATAAATGTATATATAGCGTTATTATTGACTTTTTTTATTTTTATAGCATTATTTTAATTATATTATAATTTATAGTTAACTACAACTATTAAGTTTAACTTCTCTTGTGTATTTTTTCTTGGTTAGGTAGTGACAGAAGATCTTAATTTAGGTTTACCGCAATTACCTCATTTTTAATAATACTATTCTTAAAATAAAGCTCTAATTTGTTAATATATTGACTGAAAAATGGTTGAAACGTTTTATTCACTTGTCGTGTTTTGATCTAGAAATACTTATAACCTTCAACAGGTTCAAAATTTGAAAAGCAAAAATCCTACTTAAATCAAAATTTACAACCCAACAGTTGTTAATTTTTTGTTTTTTTGTAAAATGTATATATAATATATATTTTTGTCGTCATTCATATACACCGTCTTTTGAATTTAAAAAAATTTTCTACAATTTTCTGTATTCATACACATATATGCAGAGAACAGCCAAAAAGTTTATATTTAGAATATTATATAGGCGATTATATATATTTATTTTTTTGAGAAGTGCCGTCTCCATACATTTTTCGCGTATTTTCAAAAATTTTTCTTTCTATATAATTTCTCCTGCTCTTCTCTTATTTTTTTTTCTCAGTTTCAATGTATTTTTTTGTGTTTTCAAAATAAAATTTTATGGAGGCGTTTTGAACCGCATAAAAAAAATTTGAAGGCGAATGCAAATGTTTTTGCTAAAACTACATAAATCTTCTTGTATATGAATAATTTATTATTTAAGATTTAATTCTGAAATAAAATTTAATTATATATAACATCTGTTATTTATTTTATATGATGATAAAGGTATATATATATCTATATATGTTGCTTTTAGAAATTAAGTGAAATGCACTTCTAATTTAATAAGTGTTTCTAATTTTTGAAAGTGTATAATCTTAAGCAAATCACCTTAATGAAATTCAGTAAGTAATCTTTTTTATTAAATACTACTGCTGACGAGTCGATCATCTTGGCATGCGTTATAATATTAAAATGGACACTTTATTAAATATAATAGAATGCCGTCTTTGCCTAGCAATAGATGGGATTGCTAGTCATATTACTGGTAACTCGGTTAGTATTAATAACAAAGTTTTTTTAGAACATCTGATGATGAACTTTGAAGAATTGGACAAATACCACTAATTGCTGAAGATATATGAATTAATTTAAAAGTCACTCTAAGTCCAAGTAAGTGACATTAGATCTTAAGGTCTAAATATTTGAAAGGGAATATTTACCCTTACTACAATAACATAACTTTAAAGTTCTAGTATAGCGAAGACTGTGACCGTTGGCTTTAATTGTGCTCTATTTCAAAAATTAGCATTAGATACTGTGTATCCATCTAACAAACCCTGTTATCCCCTTATTTTAATAATTCCATGACTATATCAGGCACCATAATTGTTATATTATTAAATTTATATTAATGTTATTAGAATAAGTTCAACTACATTATAATATTTAGAAATAATAAGTTTTATAATATAATAATATTATTTTCTAAAATTATTCGTTCAATTGTTTTTATTAATTAATTATATTACTGTATTATAATTAAATATATTGTAACTATAATTATTGTTACTGTTTTTATTTTAAGTAAATGCTTTCTCTTGAATGTTTATTATTATTTTCATTATTATTTATTTTTATGACTAAAAGTTTTTATGTTTTGCTTATATTAATGATCCATTAATATAAAAAATATATTATGTATTATTATATTATATATTATTATATTATATATTATATTATATTATATATTATTATACTATATTATATACTATGTTATTATACTATATTATTATTATTATACTATATTATTATATTATTTTATACAAATTTATACAAATAAATTATTATTTTATTAAACAAAGTTGTAATTTTAATTATATAACTATTTGTAAGCTATCATGCTAAAAAAATATATTTAAAAATTTTCGTAATATTAAATATGGTATCTATAAAAAAAAGAACTGTCAAATCTTTCTTCAAAAAAAGATTAATAGTTCATATCAGACCCCAAATGTAGAAAATCGGTACATGATAGGTAAAACCCTTTTTGTCCAACAAATATTCCTAAGGTAAAAGGTTTTCTAAAAAAAAAAAAATTAAATTTAATAATTAATACTAAATTTAATAACGAAGTATGACATCCAGGTTTATTTATTGCAATAAAAGTCAATGATATGACAATAATTATTGAAGTGCTTTATTAATTGGACTTAAATATATAAAAAATAATTTCCGTAAAATTACAATTTATAAATATAGATAACAGTAAATAGATTTTGCTATTAAAAATCGATTGCAAAAAATTTTAAAAAGGTTTTAAGCGAATGTATCTCAGACAAAAAATCCATGCCTTTAACATCGCAGTTGTAGCAACATCTTTGCTTTAAGAGCTGGAATCGACGTTATCATATAACATTGAAAAACAAAATTTTTGTTTTTGATCTAACTTAAATTCATTTTATTTTCAGATCTGTATTTTTGAAATGATTGAACATGATTTTGCAGAAACTAATACTTTAATTTTATTTAAAACCGTTCTCTCTTTTTTTTTTAGTTAAGTTTAAAACTCCCTGTTATATTGTAATGAAGTTGTACTTTATTTATTATAAATATTATCATAATTATTAAAAAAACTTAAGTCAATAAAACAATAAATTATTAGATATTATCATTAAAAATATTATTTTTGATAGACCTTTTTTATACACTTTACTGTTGATTACTATTGAAAATGAAACTTCTCTCATATGATTTTTTTGAACCAAGGAATCTTCTAACATATTTATGTTGCTTTGATTCATTACACTGGGTGTAACAATTACTCATAATTTTCATACATATATAAGAATATATATATATTAAAAAACTTCATACAAAAAGTTTAGCATATATGCATATACAATTATATATACAAATGCTACAATAAATAAGTAAATAAATAATAAAACACTATCTACATTTTTTTAATATTTAAATAAAAGACAAAATAATTCTTAAGAGGGTTTTGAATTAATATTTAACTTTAAAGAATTAAAAATCTGTACAGCTGTAATTTGAAAATTAATTCATTGCTAATGAAACTTCCATTTATTTTAGTTTTATAATTCAATACTTTATTCACTTCAAAAAAAAAAAAGATGCACTTTATGGTTTAGGCTTAAATACTTTCGTTATAGTTATTAAAATTATTTTTTGCGAATATTTTTACACTCAACTGACTCATATATATTATGTATTTATACAAGTCTATTGAAACTACAACAGTGTTTTGATGTATATTTAAAAACAACTTTTTTTATTATTTTATTTAATTAATGTTTGAGTGAAAAATACTCTATATACGTCTTTTAGATATAAATGAAAATATTTCGAATTTTTATTTTTAGATTTTTTTGCTTTTTATTTTAATTATTTTAGTTTTTCAATTAAAAAATATTTTTTTTTTAATACATTTTTATAAATTTTTTTTTTAAATTCTTGTTTTTAAAATTCAAAATATTTATATTTGAATTCTTTTGTAGTACAATAATATGAACGAATCTTATCACACAATATAATCATAAAAGGTATTTGAATAATTTTTACTATACTTTTGGCACAACAAATTCCGAAACAATTTACAACACACAACGACTTCCAATAAACTAAAAATTTTTCATTTCAGATTTCTTATTCCCCTCAAAATTTTTACTCAAAAATTGGCAAAATTTTTTATGTATATTTTCAGTAAAGCAAAATGCATTTGCCTTGCCGATGGTCAAATTTATTTATTGTCGTCATTGAGCAAATTTTCACTCTTCCATGAGTTTTGAACATTTCAGAAATATTCGAAATCTACATTTTTCAATGTTCATTTATCTTCTATTTTGCGCTCTGCGCTTTCAAACAAATCGATTTCGGTACATTAGCAAATATACGTACATATATCTTTTCGAATTAAGTCAAAATAGTTTTCATTATATATCTTTATAAATTTTTAAGAGTTTAATGCTTTCGATTGCATTTTTAATTAAACCGAAAGTTCCCGAAACTTCGTTATTGCACAAATTTTTTTACATTTTAATTAAGAAAATTTTCCAAAATGGCAACTTCCAAATTCTTCATTCCACTTGATTTTTGATTTTCTATTTTTTAATTCTCTTCCTCTGATATTAATTTTTTTTCTCGTTAATTTTTTTGAGTCTCAGCACTTTTGCCGCTACAATTTTGACTCTTTCTCACACTTCTTCCACTTGCCTACTCGACTTCTTCTACTTTTTCCACTACTTTTTTGTACCTAAAAATTTTTTCAGTGCATTGTTTGTAAACATTGGAAAAAGTATAGTTTTTCACAATTTCACAAAATTCCTATGAAAATTGTTTATATTGAACGAAATTGAGTGCCTTTTCATTTTGCTAATGGCTTTAATTTTATTTTTTTATTGTGTTTGTGTGTGTGTTCACTGCTGGCACTATCTGGTAAATAGTGCTTCTTTGTGGAATCTTCGGGACTGCAATTGTTTAATGTGTGCCTTATGTGCTTTTAACCACTTGTGGATAATTTTCTCATAATATGGAAACCTGAATGTTTTTCTCAGTGTTTTTAGAAGCTATAAGAATAAAATGAGGAACAATAAAAATAAAGAAAAATTTTGGGGTGAAGAAAAAAATACTCCATAAATATATTTCTAAAATGTTTATTGTTCTTAAAGTGCACGTAGTTCTTCGAAGTTTGCGTTATTATAATTAATATATAAAAATAAAATTTTTAAGAAGTAGTCAGTGGTCGAAATGCATTCACACTCTATTATTTAATAATAATATAAATATATTATAATAAATAGTAAATAAAAAAATTTAATATATCATATATAAATATATCCATATAATATATTATATAAATATATTAAAATTATATATCATATAAATGTACTAAAATTATATATGATACTATATATAAACAAATTATATTATTTAAATAATATATATAAAATAATAATTTATTTTATATGATATATATAAAATAATATATATTATAATATAAATGAAATGCAAATAAATTTAAATAACGCAAATTAAATAACGCTGGAATAGATGTAAACACGAAGATCCACTGTTTAAATTAGAGAAGGTTCAATTCCTGACACACGTCTGAAAATTACTTTTACAGACAATTCAATCAATAGATTACTTCCGGTAATGGATGTTTGGCGATATTGAAAACAGTTGTATGGACAATCCAAAAATTCACTTGACAAAAATTTAAGAATATTCTATAAATTTAAAAATGTTCTTAGTGTTTTCTTCTTCCTCCTCCCCGATTTGAAATAGATTTCTTGTCATAGGACAAAAAAAAATTTTTTAATTTATTAATTTAAAAACCGTTTTTATTTACTAATCAAAAAAAAAAAAATAAGTAATAAAATAATTATATAAAAATTAAAAGTAAATATAAGTAAAGTATACCATAAGTGAAATATAGGTAAGTAAGTAAGAATAAATTTCTAATGGGTTTCACGAAGATCGTTTATGGGTACCTTGTTTTTTACTACGGTGATTGTTATTAATATAAGAAATGTATGACTATTCGGTAATAAATATTTAGAAAACTAAATTGAAACAAATATACAATAAAAAAAATTTAGGCGAAAGTGGGAAAAACTAAAATTTTCTCTAGATTATTTGCCCATCAAAGGCAAAAAAACGTAGCGTTTTCAAACGATTTGTTATTTTTAATTTTAGAAAATCAGAGATGTTATTTTACAGAGTTACCAACATAATTTTATTTAAATTTGTCTCACAATTATGCTATTATTATTATTTATGCTATGTTAATTAGATGTCCCCTGCATTCTACTGATTTAGTAATAGCTATTAAATTTAAAACTTTCCCGCACTACTTTAATCAACTGATTTTCTTAGAGAATTTAATGGGGATTTCGATATCAGTTTGTAAGAGTTTTTGCGACCCTTTATTTTCCAATAATTTTAATTAGGTTTATTGCATTTGATGAGTCACTGCGCAATAGGTAAGTAATTGATAGTTCACCCTTCAAAGAGAGAACAAATAAATTTCTGCGCATAATAACTTACTAGACAATCTGGCTACAAAAAATTGATACTACTTAAATTCGTTTTAAATTGATAAATTGCATAGTCATAGACATAGTAAGTTAGTAAAAATGGAAATTGATCAACCTTCCCAAAAGATGATTTCTTTTGTATCCTAAATTCTCTTTTTTTTTGTTTTTGAATATATCAAATTTCTTGGTATCGATTTGAATGAGGATGTTTAGAAAACAATTGATACTTGATACGAGTCATTGTTTGACTGTTCATCTGCTTCATAACTGTCGGCGCGCTGATATGCAAGTAAGTGATACGTTTTTAGTTAGTTAGTGGATGGAGAAACGATTCCTCCACAATTAGCTAAGAAAGCTGTTTTGAACCCACAAATCCTCGTAATAAAGGGCAGAAAAAAGGTCAAGCTAGAACCAGCCAGAGGCATTTATGAAGGCAAGAGTCTGGTCAATGCTAATGCTGGAGATATCGGCGAGTGTGTTAAAGAAGGGAGCCCCTGATTGCTGAGGAAGTATAGGCTCACTTACTATTTTCCTGTCTCAAAAAATTGTCATAAATCAACCTTCGACCGTAGATTGCAGGGGCAGGAATTGCAATACGGCTATTTGTAGAAAAGGCGTTCAGTCTAGCAAGCTAAACTAGAGGTATCTAGAGGTAACTAGTTTACGCTGTTATGCCCACTGTTTCAGATATGCGACAAAGGCACTTTTTATTATTTGGCTGTCAGGAAATAAATCTTGTTTTAGTTTCTAAAATTAGTCTATTTAACAGTAGGTGAATGAAAAATTTAAAGCCTACAGCTTTCGCTTGACATATATGTATTTTAAATTTGCAAATAGTAAAATCTATATAGAAGAAAGTTATAATAGGATTGAGTATTTAATGATTGATATAAAATACTTATAAAAAACTACACAAAAATGATTAATAAAAAATGATAAAATGGAATGAAAATGAAAAAGCTGAAATAATTAATAAAATTAAAGAAAAATTTAAACACAAACAAATTGATAACAAATACTTATAAGAAAATGAAAAAATACAAATAAATACCAATTTATTTTATATTTTGCTTTTAATAATTTTAATTTTAGTTAAGTTTGTTTTTCATAGAATAGAAATACTCTTTAGGTCTAAAATTCTGGAAATTGTTAAGATACCTCGAAAAAATATATATAGTTGAATATATAGTTCATATATGTATATAGTTATTAAATATAGTTGAAAATTTTAAATATTTTAAAATGGATAATTAAAACAACATTAATAGTGTTTTATAAGTTTTAATAATTTAAACGCTTTCATAAGCCAATGTAAACAATTTAAAAACGTCATTTTAATAAAAAAATTAAAACATTTTTTTGTACTTTTAAATTGTCAAAAAAAAAGTAGAGCAAAAGTTTGAAGTTGTTAAGTAGAGAAATTTATATAAAAATTGTAAAAACGTAAAAAAAGAAAAAAAAAAATAAAAAAAAGGGGCGCGCGTCGTTATAACTGAAATGTAAGGGTATAAATTAGTCTATACCGCAACTTCGAAGGTAGTGCTGTTTAAAATTTTAGTCCTACCAAAAGTCATTTGATCAATTAACATATACCATTCTGATCTCTTATCGCATTCTTCCTACTTCCTACTTCTATATGATTTGCCGAAAAGTAGATAAGTTAACGAATATTTATATCTAAGTAGACTTTAATAAATAATACACTTAGACCCAACTTATATGGAGAGAAAGGACCATTGACCACTGATTGATATTTCTTCGACGATATGATTTGTGTGCATTAATAATAAGTAATTCCGAAAATTTGATCGTCTTTTCCGGCTGATTGAGAACTTTATATGATTCCTATATATCGGTTATTATCTTACAATTATAACGTTTTTGGACCATATGTGTCATGCATTCGTCACCAGTAAAACCATTATGTCTTCAAACTATCATTGATGACGGGTGTATCCTTTCTTGCAGGTTCTGTAGGTGGATTCAAGATGTTATGCAAAAAGCTAGCTTACTCAAAAATTGTGAAAATGCAATTCGTTCTTGATATCTTGTAATATGAAAGAAGTTTTATTGCTAATACAAAAGTATTTCTTCTATAGTTAATGCCAGTGTTTTTATATTTTCTTTAGGTTTTAAAGCAGCATTTGTAACATTTACTATAATATTTGAGAATTCTAGGTAATATCCTTCATTAAAAGATGGTAAACTTTTGCGATAACAACTAAAATCGACTTGTTTTTTCACCCATGTATGAGAAAATATTTCGCTTAACAAATAAGTCTAATCAGTTTAATACAGTAAACCAATATATTACTATAATTATCGGAATAGGTATAGAAAACTTTAATTATGCAATTTACTTATGAGAGTCAATAGGGTTTTGAAATTATTTAAAAAATCTTCAGTTAATTGACAAAAAAAAGAGTATTTTCTCGATATTTATCAGAAGGAATGTTCCAAATACAACTTCTTCTGTTGCTTTTCGTAACTATTATATTATTATTTTTTGATTAAAAATTAAAAAAGTAACATTACTATGTAACGGCACGAGATAAGTCATAAAAAAAATTATGGGCAATCTGCTTGAAGCTAAAATTTTGAATGGCAAATTTGAAGGTGAAGCTATTCTCCTGCCACGAATCCTAATGATCCCTTCAGAGTCACAAATTCCATTCAGACGTCTGCAATTTCCGATTCGGTTAAATAATGTCGATTTGTGGGATTAATCTAGAAAATCAGGTCTTTTCACATGGTCAAATATATGTGGCATGTGCTCGCGTTGGAAAACCGTCAAGTTTATTCATTTATACTCCTCAAGAATTGACTAAAAATATTGTTCCTCAACTCGCATTAAGATGAAATTATACAAACATTATTGATTATTACGAATTGTTTTTAGAAAAATTGATGTTATTTCAAACTATAGAATAACAAAATTATTACATTATTTGTCTTTCATTTCTTACTTTGTTTAATATCCTAATCGCTTAGTATATCATACAGGACAACATCTGTCGGGTCCGCTAGTATTTTTATATTTTTATATATTTTTAATAAAGTATTTTTTTTTCATTTTTTATAAATACATATTCGTTCTTCATAAAATATTTGTACAAAATTTTTTTTTTATGTTTGTATGTATAACTTTCAATTTAATTAAAAAAAACACAATACTACATTATTTTTTACAATAACATTTTAATAATTTTATTTCGTTTAATAATTTCGTCGCATAAATAATTAATTACCTAAATTATTTACGCAATTCATTGTATTAGCCCTATTATAATTGAGATTTTATTCCAGAATATTTCAATATGCCATAAATTTCCGGTCAGAATAATCAAACAATATTTTACTAAACTTTTGATGGAATGCAGTTCTGTAAGAAACTTTTTTT
>NC_051847.1:130488561-130506371 GCF_002237135.1 Teleopsis dalmanni
ATTTCTTGAGTGCATGTATTTTGAAAGTTTTTAATAATATATTTAATTGAGAATTTGAACAAAATATTTGCTTCAAATGCTTAAAAACTCTGCTATTAAAAACAATGAACCTAGTAAATAAATTTTTATTTTTATAAGTAAACATCGACTCTTAATAAATAGAGCTTCTATATGAAAATATATCTATATTTATTTTTTTTCATTTAATCTAAATTGTTAAGTTATATAATTATTATTATATTCATATATTTATGAATAATAAATTTTTATTTTTATAAGTAAACATCGAGTCTTATTAACTCGTGCTACTGTATGAAAATATATGTATATTTATTTTTTTTTAAATAATAAAAATAATTAAGTTAACAGATGTATTAACAAAAAAATACAAATATAATTATATAAATTTTAAATTATAAATTTTAATTTTTTAAAAGTCAACATCCACTCTTATTAAATCGAGCTTCTGTATAAAAATGTATCCATATATTTTTCTTCATATAAAAATAATTAAAGTCTATTACCAAAATTTTATTTTAAACCAAATATGTTAACAAAATTTCCATAATTATCATTTCTTCCAATGTTATTTGAATAGAGGTAGCTATCATAGAAATCGGTACCAAAGATTGTCTTAGAATACCATATACCATGTACGGTATTTATATTTAAAAATTGTCCAAAATCTTTTAGTTCGTTCGGTTATGGTAAATGCCACCACAAAAGATCATTTGTGGGTGTAAATGAGGAGAGGCGGATAATTTTATCAACTGATAATTATATTGCCATACTAAAATAATTTATTAATGGCAACTGCAAAAATGCAAACGAATTTGTTAGTCCATCTGAGTTCAGATTTATTACGTGTTTTTACTAGATAAGCTCGTGTTGATTGTAAAATCTGAACAGAAAATGCTTTCATCTAACCTAACCAGTACTCAAGTGCTGAAGCAAACAAACTGGCGATATTTGAAAGAAGGATTATGAGAAAAGTATTTGGATCAGTGCAGGAAAACGGAAAATACTGCATGAGGTATAATGATGAATTCGATCAACTGATGGAAGGTGACACAATAATCAAGTATAAAAAAGCAATGCTTATAGTGGGTAGAAAATGTTGTGCGGATGCCAGAAGAACGAGCAGCAGCCAGAATGTTCGAGAGTTAAGTAAGAACAACGAGAAGAAAAGGAAGACTCAGAAAGAGAGAGTGGCAGTGTTGGACTAGATCTGAGAGTTATGATAAAAGCAAGAAAATAAAAGCCAAAAATAGAGAATGGAGGAATGTCGTAATACAAGCTAAGGTCCTACTGTATACCTATGAATGATAATCATGATGATGACCAGCACTCAAGTTTTTTTTTAGTATTATAGATTAATTTTTGTCTTATCAAAGTAAAAGTGATGACCGCTCTGATAAAGTTAAGCTTGTGTTACAATACAGTGAATCTGGGTGTAAATTCCGGTGTAAAAACAAGCTTTAAATAATTTATCAAAAATGTTTGCTGACTTTGTTTGAGGTGGTTCTGTAATTGTTATTCATATTTTTTGTTTTATATTAAAATTTAACTACAATTTCAGTACACTAATCATAACGCTATAAAAAACTCTTTTAAATTAAATCAATATTATAAACTATATACATAGTACAGCTATGTATAGTATAGTAAAATATGTTTTTTTATTAACAGGCATGCATAGTTTTTTTATACTATGTTTGCTGAATTTTTTATTTTAAAATTAAAATTAAAAACTAACAACGATTTAAAGTATATTAATCATGTAAATTATAAGAATTTTTTTTATATTTTTTCTATTTTCCCGACTACTTCTACCAAACTGATTTCTACTAAACAAATATCATACTATTTGAAAGGTATTTTTTTACCATTCGACCTCTCTTATAAATCTATTCAAAAACCTATTTACTAAGATTGCATGAAAAGCTGACAAAAAAATAAACCACATAGGGACTGAGCTCTATCTAGTACCACGGGGGAGCAATAGACTGTGAAGATTAACACAACTTAACCTAAAAGATGGATGAACTTAAAATAAATGACTTTCAGATATTCAGCAAAAGTCTTACTCACAATCCAAGTAACGTAAAAATAACATTTTAAGTGTTAGCATAATAGATTTTACTAATCGCTGATTTATACTAGCTTCTGCACAATAATGTTAGTAATAATTAAAATATAGAACATTTTGTGTGAAGTAGGCAATCAAGGATATCATAGCTTTTTATTTTTCTTTAATCTGTTAAAGTAGCATATGTTATTCATCACAGTTATGATAGGGTGTGATGAAATGGATTTGATGCGACCTTTCTGAAAATTCTACTCTTTCTGAGGGCAGTAGTAGATAATAAGCATTTTCTTTTATCTAGATATTATGAAACTCGTTTAAAACAATTTGAAATAATTAAAAAAAATGAATAAAACTGATTAACTAGTTTTTGTATATTAATCAATATCAATTAACTGATTAATTTATTATAATTAAATTAAATGTACATCCTTAATTTAATTTGAATAAATATTAACAAATTAAAAGCTATAACAAAATATTGCATTTAAGTAAAATAATATAATTCTGAATTCAATTGGCAATGAAATTTTATTTAAAAATTATTTTTATTGGTTTAAAATAAATTGTTTATTGACTTTGGGAAATGGGCAGAACTTCCGGTGTGCACAGTGCGGATTTTTCCTGTCACTTGACTGCCATTTTTTGTTCATTTCATTGGAAAAATAATTCCTTTTTCATTTTTAAATAATTTAAATTATATTTTAAAATTAATAGTAATTTAAACTCAAACCAATTTTCCATTTTCATGGAACACTTCTAATAATAGATCCTGCAGAGATAATAGAATTTTTCGCTTATTTATTTACTAAAAAATAAGCATTGAAAAATGTTTTCGGAAATTATGTATAAACAACGATAAAAAATTATATTAATTTCAGTTATTTAAATTAATGAAAGATATTCAAAATGAAATTAGATGAAAATAAAACAATTTATTGGCTCCAGGGCTTTTTCTACTGCGTGGTGAAAATTGCTGGCAAATTATCAAAGCATTTTTCATTTCTGATAAATCAAATTTTTTGCTTGTGATTTTATCAATGAATTTTTATATGATAAAAAAATTAATTTGATAATGGGAATATGATAAATTTACAAAATTTTAGATATTTTAATAAACAGAAAGTGGAAATAGCTTAAATAATATAAGAAAATTAACTGTAGGAAGTGATTCGTCTGTAGTTTCTTATAAAAGTTTAATTTAATTCGTAAAGTGGCGTTGCCAAAACGGCAAAAGAGCAACAGCCTAAAGGTACCATAAAAATAAAAACTTAAAAAATATGTGCAGTTATTTTATTTTATATATACATATATAAAAACCACAACAATAACTTTTATTACTTAATATGATTTATTCCCGGATGGCGTGAAAACTAGATCCTACTATTGTAAACACCATTTTACGGATTGCTCTTAAATATGCTATTTAAAACTGTTCATGCCTTCAAAGGTATACATATGCGCCGATTTTAATAACATTTGGTGTTGCTTTGTTACTACATAAATAATATATTTATTATTATTAATGTTTTGGAGCAACGTTCAACGAAAATAACACAACGATGTTGAGTATCTACGATAGAAAACAATTTGGAAACAGGTCCTCTCATAGTGTGAGAAAGCTCACGACATCTAAAAGTATATCGAGGAAAATCAAAATTTTGTTATATAAAACAATTATAAGGTCTGCAGTCATTTATGGAAATGAAACATGGAGATTAATTGATGCCGAAGCAAACAAACTGGCGGTAATTGAAAAAAGGATTAGGAAGAAAGTATTTGGACCAGTGCAAGAAAACAGAGAATATTATATCATATATTAATGAACTCGATTAACTTATGAAAAGTGACACAATAATCAAGCACATAAAAAGCTTAAAGTGGGTAGGACACATTGAGTGGATGTCAGAAAAAAGAGAAGCCAGAATCCCCGATAGTGAAATTTGTACAACGTGAAGAAAAGGAAGACCGAGAAAGAGATGTAGTGACAGTGTTCGCCAAGATCTTAGAGATATGAATGCTATCAACTTGAAGATAAAAGCCAATAATAGAGAATAATGGAGGAGTGTCGTAAAATAAGTTTGGTCCTACATGGAATGTATAGCTTTGAATGATGATGATGATTTTACTGATTAATATTCTCGTCAGTTAACTAATAAAAATAAATTTTTTTTCTGACTGACTAATTAAAGATGTTTGGTTCAAAAAATATATTTGTAATGCAAAAAGGCAAAACACAAATTTGAAAAAATTATTAAAAAATGTTTTAAAAGACTTAGTAGTTAATTTTTTATATATTTTTAATTTCAAACACAAGTCTTACACATTATACATTAAGACTGAAAAGTTTTCGGAAATTCTCATTTAAAATTCGCGCGCTGTATATTTTTCGATATTTTAAGTTTATGTAGTTTGGCAGCACTGTCCTTAATTACTATGCCAAAAATGAGCGCGATCTGTCAGACAGTTCGTTTACGGCAGCTGTTGAAACCAGTTCCCCTCAGTAGTGCGTTGCGAAATGTCTTCGACGGTCGTACGACCGTCCTGAAAGGCTTTGTACCACTCATAAACTTGAGTTTTCGATAAAACTGATTCCCCATAAGCCTTTTGTAGCATTCGCAACGATTCTGCACACGAAATTTCGTTCGAAACACAAAATTTGATGCAAACTCTTTGTCCAATATTTTTTTCCATTGTTTTTTTCGCAACGCACTACTGAGGTGAACTGGTTTCAACAGCTGCCGTAAACGAACTGTCTGACAGATCGCGCTCATTTTTGGAATAGTAATTAAGGACAGTGCTGCCAAACTACATAAACTTAAAATATCGAAAAATATACAGCGCGCGAATTTTAAATGAGAATTTCCGAAAACTTTTCGGTCTTAATGTAAATACTACAGAGATGATTAGTTTTACAATGCATTATAGTTGATTTTTTTGTTTAATTTTTTAAATATTTTTAATTTCAAACTCAAGTCTTGCACATTATAAATACTATAGAGATGATTAGTTTTACAATACACTATAGTTGCCTTTAAGGGATAAGTTTTTCAACTTTTGAGGGATACACTACCTTCTAATAATTTCACACTGATTTACTTATAATACGATATTCTGTCAGGAAAAATGTGATTTGAATCCTGGAGGTTTGTCCATGGCTAGAAGCTTCAAGCTTTTTGGCTCAATAAGAAACGAATGAAGATTTAGATTCACTTTCTTGCAGTCAACAGAGATCAACATAGAATATAGGTCGATTTTTCGTTCTATTGTTAATTAAATAAATTAAATAAAATTAACTCAGAGCATAAAATGGATTTAAAAATGGAACAACGTTCTCATATTATTTATTATTGAATGAAAAGGCTCAAAACATTTTCATTATTTTAATTAAACTTTTGGATAGACATAACTAATAGCATATGATTGGCTAGTATTTATTGTAATATAAATCAAATAGTAGCGGTTTACGTACTGCTTTCACTGTATTAATGTGATAATTAATAAATAATTACCTTCATAATCAATTATTACCAATTTTTTTTTATAAAACAAAATTCGTTTATGTGGTTAATATATTATTAATTAATTAAAATTTACTTTTATAACTATACAATATTGAGCATATAATATTAATTTCTTAATTGAATTAATAATATGTACATATATTTAATATATTCATTTTACTATTTTGACATCAAAATTTTATTCACAAAGAAATACTGTCCCTGAATTGATATAAAAATCCAAAACATTCATAGTAATAAGAAATAGGAAACATTATTTTATTGTTTTCATCTTTTTATAGACAATTAAGTTTGAACATTTTTATTCTATCCTATATATATATATTTATATATATATCTTCAGGAAATTATATCATCTTCTCCTATTATTACATTTTTTATTTTATTGCAATCATATTCAGAACTCAATTGACGATATCACAGCAAAATATTTTCTACTTTTGCTTGTGTTTATCCTTGTGAAAAGGATAAATGTTTATTGATAGTGGCTGTAAAAAAGTGCTTAACAGTGAAGGCTAAAAAGTATTATATTTTAAATAGCAAATAAAAAATTTATAAGATTAAAAAATAATGGTATAAAAAATATGTTATTGCACTTAATTTTTTAATAATAATGCAGAATATCAAAGAAAAATATTTCCGGATATAAAAAGTTTATGGGCTTAAAATGACATGCAAAAAATTTTGTATTTACTTTAGTTTGAATATATTTATTTTGTAATTTTAGCTTATACATATTTAGTGTACAACAAAATCATCAAACCTTCTCATTCGGCTCTTATGGCAAAGCAACAAAATTTACTATTGACCTATTTCCTCAAACAAAATTCTATATAAATATTTTATATATATAAGAGATTTGCGTTTTGATACTTTTGGAAACGTGTAATCATTATTATAGTAGGCTATTCTTATTTGATCGTATTTAACATATGTAAAAAGAAAGAAATTCATTCACCTTTTGACTTCTTGTAAGATATATAAGAATAAAGTTAAGTTACTTAAAACACACGAAGACAAGATATTAAAGTACCACACAGACATTACGCAATTTAACTCTTTTAATAAAAGAAGGTATGCAGATAACACTACGATTTTAGGCGAAGCATTATCCGATATCACAAATCAGTCAAACTGAACTATCTATGTCCAGTCTTATTAAAGAGTTTGATACCAACTTCATTTAATATTTATTGTTTGCTATTTATTCTGAAGTATAATTTATTTCATCTAACCTTGCTTCGAAAAAAAGAGATATCATAATCTAGTGTTTACTAAACTTAACACTCAACCAAAAACTTGATCTAGTAGTCAATTTATTGTAAGCATAAAGTGATATTCCCAAAATAATGTTTATTCTGTATTTCAATTATTCCTAGCCTTTAATAACTGAAACCTACTTATTCGTATCTATATTATTGTATAGTCTATTCACATGGCACAAAGAATCTTCATTTTCTTCTTATTTTGCTTATTCAGTTTGTTCAGCTTGTTCCGTTATAAAATCAAATTCAAATCATAGACCTCCGATTCTATACAAAAATTAGGCTCAGAATCAGAAATCAGAATGAAATCAAGTTGGAAATTTACAGGAGTGTTCCGGAGTTTCTTGTGTTGCAAGACTGTAAATAATTCTCAAGAAATTATACGATATGAAACAAAATATTACTGAAACAACGTTTGGCTCTTTTATTACCAAAAACGATTATAAAGCAAATGAGAAATTAAATCTAGATAAAATTAATATTTGCCGTGTGGACAAATCTTCAGTGAAGCAAGTTGGATTAGCAAAATCAGTTAAAAATTAAGATTTTGCTATGTGAATAAGCTATTATGAATATTTTGTCATAGAAATTGTTTACGCCAAGGCTTTGTGAAGATATTTTTTTTTGATCATTTTTATTTAATTTTTATTAGCTTCTACTTCGCCTGTTATTTGTGTTCTTACCCATCTTTTGTGCTGTTAGCTAACACTTTAGCTTCTATTTATTTAAATGTCTACATTTGGGATATGCTGAGTACTAGCTGCATGTATGAGTAAGTGATGGGTTCCATTTTGTATTTGCTTTGAATCAAATTTAATTTTAATTTAAATTTAAAATCATATTTTCCTAAGTGCACTGATGAAGAGTACTTGGCAATACACGAAACAGCGCTGTATGGTTAACCAAACTTCAATAAATTAATTATATATTTGTTGTGTTCTCGTCGTTTCTATTCGAACCCTTCTAACTTTTAAATAGTTTCTTTTCGTCATAAGACGCGTCACTTTTGGGAAAAAAAATTGAAGTATTTAGTAGGACATAAAGTTTTTTTTTGTAATAATTTTGTGCATTCTTAATATTTGATTTAATTATTTTAAATAATTATTCTGAGCATTTTGCGAAAAGATTTAACATATATAAATAAACTGTTTCCGTACAATAAGCCTTACTTAGTTTTTTGAATATTAAATTTTTAAAATATTGAAAGTTTTTATTCTTTTTTTATTCACTTTTCAATTTTTATCTTAGTTATTGTTTAAAAAACAAATGTATCATAATCCAGATATTAGTGTACCATAACCTGGTGACCTGTTTTTTTTAATAATGCTTTTTTATGTATGTTATATTCATTTTTTTTTTAAAAATTAATCGTTTGTTTAATATTTTTTTATATATTCTATATTTCGACTCTCCTTGAGAGTCATCATCAGGATCAGGTTCTAAAATTAATAAATATTAATTTATATTTATATTTATTTGTATGTATTTCAATTTATTTATATAAATTTATATTTATTTAAATTTATAGAATATATTAAAAAATGTTAAGCAAATGTTTAATGTTTTTAAATAAAAATGTAACCTATAGCCGGTAATAAAAAAAAAACATTATTTTTATTATATTCAAACAGATATTCATTTCCACTTTTATTTCGGACTTGAACAAAGAAATCATCTGTTGAATTTTTATTATTTGAAAATAAAACTCATATGTTCTATATAAATAAATATATTACTGCAAATATGTTGGAGTTGAAGTTCAGTAAGAAACTATACCATAACCTTCTTTTGGCCACTACTGTAAATTGCTTTCTATTTATTTCCTCAAATCCTTTAACAATACAAAAAAAAATTATTAAATTTTAATACCATTTTAATACCACACTTGACCGCACAGAAATTGATAAATATGCCTAAAATTTACACTTTTGTTTAACTAAAAAAATGTTGACTACACTCAAGAAAATATTTTGTTGAGTTTTATAAAATTTCAAACTAAAATCACACAAATAAAATTTATATCCAGAACTTGGTATTCCCATCACCCATCAAGTGAAAAACATAAAACCGTTGTAATTTGAATATAAATGGCTAATATAACAACGTTTCTGCTAAAATATGAGTTTCATTTCATGTCTTTATGGTTACCGGTCGGTAGGTGGCGCTATTTCAAGCATAAAAATAAATATTCTTCATTGATGCTCGCCATCACCAAAAGCCAAAGCAAGGGGAAAATGCGACCATCCAAAAATAAAACAAAATTTTGATGTTTGACAAAAAATAATTCGCGTCATGGCATTTAATAAATGTCTTTATTTTTTATTTTTATTACAAATTTCTCTTGTTTGTGCTTGTACGACTATGAGTACGAGTTCGAGTTCGAGTATCTATCTATCTATGCGCTTTTCCTCTTTTACTTTATGAAATCTAAAATATAAAATATAAAATACACAATATCATTTCATTTCGTTGTCAACGTTAACACAAATATTATGAATAACATTTTTGACGGACGAGATGCGTAAATTTTTATTATTTTTATTTTCGTAAGGACATTCGTTTGAAAAGGCAAATGAATTGAAATGACCTTAGCGGAAGTGGTAGGATAGGCGGCAGGCGTACCCTCAAGCAATGGCACAGTTGGTTGAAGATACTGGAAATTATGTAGAATTGCACTATTAACCCTTTTGAAACGAAATTAGGGCCACTTTTTATGTTTTGCGATAAAAGCAAACATTTTGTGGTTCTGTAAATGTGTAACGATTAAAGCAGTGCCGGAAGTACGTGGAGGTGGGGCACAGAAAATGTGTTCAGAAACATAAAAAAGTACAACAGAATAAAAATTAATATTTAAACATAAAAGCGCTTAATGAAATTAAAAGTAATGATACCTGCTATAATCAGGTGAAAGTGATAATTATTTCGGCGCTTGTGGCGCCTTTTATGGACAAGGAACATATTTTACCAGTCTTAGAAGTGTTAAAAGTGGGCATCTTGACATGTACTTTGCAAACCTCCAAAAAAAATTCTTTTATGTAGTATTAAAATTAAATTTCTTGAAAAATTTTCTTTATTATTAGCTTTCTTTTTTAAAAGAATTTTTTACTTAAATTTTAATATAGCTTTTTTTTTGTTCTCTAAATTTTCTTAAAGTATCGCGACAAACTGTCTATCTGAGGTCATTTACTTGAAGCACTGTGAGAATTTATGTTTTTTGTATATAATTTAAAGTAAATTGTACGCAATTAACAGAAGAACATAAAACATTTTGTTTAAAATTATTAGATACAATTTTTATTTTAAATAAAAAGATACAACCAATTTATACACATTTTCGCGACGTTCGTGATGCTCTGTAAAACAGCAAGTATATATATAAATACACACAGCTATAAACATAAAAACCATTAATAATTTTTATTTCGGCAATATAAGAGTGAATGTAGTCTACATCATACAATATACATATAATGATTAAAGTTATAATTATGTGATAATATAAATTGCTTTGGGGGAACTGTAAACCATATACTAGTTCCTGAACTCTATTCATTGATAAGTAGACAAATGTATATATGGCTATAAATATTATTAAACCTTTTATTAAAAAGTTATTATTGCTTAAGATTTCTTTCTGCTATAGAGGTAATAGAGCTAAGTAACACTTTGGTTACAATTGCTGCATCACCGAATTTCGAATTCCTTTAAAGATACATCAATAGTATGGAATTCAGTCTCTAATTTTGAGCGTGTTATTCCCCAAAATTAAATAAAACTCATGACCAAATCGGAATGAAATTTCGATTCTCACAGTTGGGTTCTATGACACTTTGAAATGCTGATATGGAATGTTGAATATAAGTATTATTGATAATAGGTTTATTATACAAGTTACTGACGATGCTTTCAAGGTGGATGAGCTATGAATCTGAACGAATTAAAGGAGTTTGAATTGTAATAAAGAATTCAAATTAAAACAGTTTTGAATTATAATATTTTGAATTATGAAAGCTCCACTGTGCAACACCCACCAAATGTAAAACTGGATATTGTAATAAATACATACCACAAGTTAGAATTCAAAGACATTAAAATCTTGGCTTCAGTGGGTAGACGTGATAGCCCCCAAATATTAAAAAGTGAGCTTTGCAGTTTTCCTACGTCAATAGATAAATAGAAAAAAACCTTTGAATTACGCTATTATGGTGTATTTTTGGAAAAATATGGCATAGTTGTATTTAATATAATTTATAGTTACTAAGCAAAATAATTAAAAAAGAGTTCTAAGTAAATTTTTAGAATTATTGTAACAACTTGATAAATGCTTTATTTATTTTAAAATATTTATATAGTAACAATTTTTTAAGTAAAAATTCAAGTCTTCATAAAAAATATGACCTACATATACATACTGTGTAAGAGTCAACCGGCATTAAAAGCCCACTAGGCTATAACGATTAATTCGAAAATGATAAATGCCTGTCTAAACCTTTTCAACACATTAGCATATTTTAGTGTTTAAAAATGCATCACAGGGCATGAATAACATAAAAGTAATATAATAGGTAATTATCTAGTCAAGGGAGTTTCAAATATGTCTTTAATTGATTCTGATCGTTATTATGTGCTTATAACAACTGTATAAATGAGCTCATCCACAAATGGGAGGAAAAAAATTTGCAAACTATTATCATAATAATTTAAGTCAACGTTAGGAAAAATAATTAATTATCTCAGTAAGAGAAATATCAAGTAAAATACTTTCGTTAAGTAGGGTAGGCCTTAAGGATTTTATTTGGTTACTTCTCAGACAACTGTACCCTGCGATATCACTTAAGTACGTTGCGGCTCTTCGACATTGTTGTCTGCAGTTTTTGTGACATTAGTATAGGAAGCTCAGAGCATATTCTTTATGTTTATATTATTTATATTTACATATTATTTATATATATATATATATATATTATATATATATATATTATATCTATATATTATATTATAGTATATATATATTACATCTATATATGTTATATTATAGTATATATATATTATATATTTTATTATATTTTATGTTTATATTATGAACGTTTCGCTCTTGTCAGACTGGTTATGTCTCCATATAAATTAAAAAATAACTAACCCCAAAGAATGTTAAAATTAAAAACTCTAAATAAACAGAGTTAAGGATCACGGGTATGCACTACAGTCCTATTCAGGTCACAGTGCTACCTGACCCTTAATAATTATAATAATCGCATATAGTATTGCCCATATATACCATAATTAAAAACTTGCAACTCTGTCACATTTGATTGCCGCTGTTGTGTATTGTGTAAATATTTATAATTCTATATATATATGTATAGTTCTGAATTCAAATATCTAAGTGTACATTTACGAGTACAAGCTTTCACGTGCCATTAACTTAACGTCAAGAAACGTAAAAACTAATGCAAATGTATTTCATTTACATATAAAAAAATATATATATTTGCGCTATATAATATGCAATTAATTGACGACTTAATTCGGAATATTATAGCGTACTAATTATTTGTATATATTGTATTTTCTGAAATTTACCATAAAACATGCATAATACTCGTAAAATTGTTTACAAATTTTGCATTGGAAAGAGGAAATCGCACAGATACATAGAATAGAAAAGAGAAAATCGGGCAGAAGATATGTGGGCGATTTAATTTTATTTAATATTTTTCCTCCTCCTCTCCCCTGTATATTTAAATGCTTAATGTTTTATTTTTTAGCAACACATATACTATATTTTATATATATTTTTAATAAATTTCAATTCTATTTTAATTTATTTAAATTTTTCGCGTTGGGGTTACGGCCAACAAATGTAAAGGTCACTAAATTGTGAGTTAAAAACTAGAATACAAAATTTATTTGTTTAGTTTTCAATTTTTGTTTAATGAATTTTCAAATTTAATATTAAAATTTTCATTTTAATATTGTATGCTGCAAAAATTATCAACAATAAAAAATTATAAAATATTGTAATGATAATATAGCAATTTATGATTTTTTCGTAATGGAAAATAGTGAGTCTGGGGAAAATATTTCTGTTTACAAATTGGCCTGCATTATCAGTAATGTTTGACCCGTGGGATTTTTTAATACATTTTTTTTTAATGCAAAATTGAAGCGATAAATTGCAAACAATTGCCTTAATGTGTAAAAAAAAGATTTATTGTTTAATGCAAATATTTTTCATGGATGATCAATGCTTAACTTTAAATTAATGGCGTTTTTTGTTGCTGTGATTTAATAATTGCCAGTAGCTGCAAAGGAATTATTATTGGTCATGTATTTGCGATTCCGCGTATCTGCGGAAAATTATATTGTCACAGCAATACTTTTTTCTTCCTTCTCAATAAACTGCACAAAATTTATTAAAATTGTTTTAATTAACTTAAAAATTATTAAAAAGACTACTGTTCATAAAAATATTTTGTTTCATTTTACTAAAATAAAATGAAAAATAATATTTAAGGCCCCGAAGGATATTGGAAAACAATTTATTTGGTTGAATGAATACATTATAATAAAATTACTTTATTTACATACATTGTCATATGTTATTTAAAACAAAAAATTGGTAATGTATTAATTTTTTATTGCAAATGTTGCGAATTATTATAAATTTTATTAAATTGTTTGTTTTTTTAAGTTAATATTCGAAACAATGTTAATGCTTAAAATAAATTTTTAACAATTTTATAATTTTTAATTTAAATATTTGACCTTTTGGTAGATATAATATACACATATAATCTGGTCGTTTTTTATTTAAATTATCTACGGATCAACCTTTTTTTATAGGAAACTGAATTAAGAATTTTTCTTAATTTATTTGATAGGATAAAGAATGTAAAGAATCAATTCTTACAATTTTGTTTTATTACTTATAATACATTCACACTGCCTCATTTAGATACTTGCTCATTTATATTAGAGCGAACGTTCACATTAGAATAACTTCATTTATGCACCTGATAGAACTTTTATATATCACCAAAAAAAAATTCAATATAAAATTGGTATATTAAATCATTTATATAAATTTTATATATCAATAACATATTCAATTAATAAGAACAAAGATTTTATTAAATACTTTCTTACTGCTTCTGTTTACAGATCAGTATTTAACCTTCCTGAAGAAAGAGAGCCCTTCCTGGATTTTTTATAGAATGCCCATATAGAACCATATAGAAAAATTGGATAAACCTAACATATAATAAAATAAATGCGTCGCTTGTAGTAAAAAGGTTTAGTTGTTAGTGTATATTAAGTAACTTATATCTAAGTAATGCGGTTTTGAGAATCATATATCTAAAAAAATCATGCTGAATGACTCAATTAATATGATATGCATTTTAAAGAAAATACAATTCCTACATATTAGAGCTCAACTTGAGACCCACAGAGCAATCGTTACGGCCAGCAATTAAAAGGAAGGTCTGAATTTTTTTTAAGATCTCAGTTTAATCTTTCAATAACTATAGTACCGAATGGAGCTCTAAGGATGAGCAATAATCTTCTGAGAGGTAACTAATGACTAAACGATTTTATCTAAATACTATAACGTGGTTGTCAGTAAAACAAGTTACTTGACGTCTAAGAGAATGTCAAAGTTTTAACATCTTGCATTTCTTTCCATTTTACATATAAAACATATGACACATATTTCAAATTTTGATAATTTTTTTTGTGGAAAATTTATTTTTTCGCCTTAAATTAGTTGATTTATTGATAATGAGCTCATATATATGAAAGATTTTTGTATGGTAAATTATCCTCATTAGTGGCTATAATGAGCAAAACCACCTAAATGAGACAGTGTGACAGTGTGGTGTCAGTCTTATATGGATTAATAGAATTTACTTTAAAAACGATTGAGTTTTCGCTTAACTTCCTTACTTCTATTCAATAATTTAAAATGTGATTTTTATGTCTATTTGTTAAACTTTGGACCGGCCTAGAGTGTGAAGTTATTCCACAAAAGAAGAGTTATAGCACTTTTCGTTCTATTAGACATTTTCTCATTAATATTTTATTTTGTTAATTATATTATGTATTTATTTTTAACAATTGTTTATACTTCTGTTTTATAGGTACAAAATTCTCCAAAGAATTATATAGTTTTTGTTTAAAAAATGATACTCGTATAATTCCCATATATTTTTCTATTGCTTTGCTTAAAAAATTCTCCATAATCCTTATATCCTTTTTTTATATGACATTTTTAGCGTGTCATTTTATGTGGTAAAAAGTAAAAAAATGTATTGTAGTAAAAATGTGTTGTATTCTTCATCATTACTACACGAATGCACTAACATACTACACTACACTACAATTTTTATTTCTCGTTATATGTTTACGGTGATAAGTCTACTGATATATATATTTAAATATTTCTGAAATGGATTTTTGTAAGCATTATTTCTTTAATACTTTAATTTTAGATATATCTTTTTGAATTTAAAGGTATTAATATTATTCCACTTCATTGAAGTACATTCATTTTGTTTTTGTTGTCATATTAAGTAGTCTTCTAGTCTAACAATGAATGATATAATCTAGATATTGCCCCGAAAAGCCTGAAACATCTACAGTTCTTTGTACTATTAGGTTTTTTGAAATATTTTATGGGTCTAATTTGAAGACAAGAGTCATTGAAAATAATTACCACAATTAATTAAAGCATACTTGTTCAATTAATATTATTAGTTCAGTATTTTTCCTTTCATTATATATTTAATGCTATATTTTCAAAATATTCAGATGAGATAAAAGATATTTATGTTTCAGATATAAATACTTTGTAATCTCATCCATAATTCATAACGTTGCTACACAATTACATATTTTTACAATATTACTAACTCATATTATGTTTTAAATAATATATCTTACATTAGCTTAGTTTTTCTAGCTAACTAGTTTTTCTAGTTTTTTTTTATTCCTTAATAAAGCACAAATATCAAAAGCACTGTTTTTGGATGATGCTGAGTCTATGGGTTTCAAATAATTAGGTCATCATAACTACATATTTGAATGTTAAGTTATTTCTAGTATATCGAAGTATAAAGACTTTAAATAGTTTGTACATATACTATTGGAAACTATATATTTTAGATGTGGACACTAAAATCGTTTGAAATTTTTACAGAAATTTTTTTTTCATCTGTATTCTGATGAAAATTTCTTAGCGTTATTAGCATACTACATTGTTATCGAAATAAATATATCTTCACGATTATATGATCTTCCAATTATCATTTATACAATTGCACTGTTTGTCGAAGAGAAACCCATATTTAGCACTAATGAAAAATATTTTAAAATATTTTTTAAACTAAAGTTGTGATAAAATAAAATTATATTGTATAATTTAGAATTAAAAAGGGACCATTTGTAGTTCTAGAAGTGTGTTCTAAACTAAACATATATGAAAAATTTACTCAGTTTAATAGGTCTGTCAGTTAACCTAGTACTAACAACGTAAACGATGTAGAAGTTATTAACTATGACAAAGAAAAAATGAGCTGATCAGCTCAGAGAATTATTCAATTAATTGTGAAGCGTTACATAGATACATTTTCAGTAAGAGAAATATAAACCAGTCTATATAAAGGACTGGATGGTGATAATTTGAATTGCTGTAAAGAATTTCTGAATAAGTATTTTTTGTTAGAAAACTAAAAAAAGTGTTTTCATTTAAAGTATTAAATTTATGTTACAAAATATTCAAACCAGATTTTTATAATAATAATATTATTAATATATGTAGATATCTAAAACTTACAATTATTATACGAATGCCTGTTTAATATATATGAATTATTTACTACGTCATATTTTTATTATTGTTATTTTTCCGTTTATATGTTAGATGAAGTGGAAAACACCTGATATCTTTGTGAAATCACTTAAATATAATAGTATATATTTTTTTAATAAATTCTTTAAATATTTATTTACTTTACATATGCACACATCACATTACTATTACAAACATATGCCGAAAGCACAACAAGTGATTCCTCAATGTGCAATTTATAAGATTTGCATTTAATTATTTTAATTCACATTAACCTTAATAACAGAAATAGAAATTTAAGTGTTAAGAATGTCTCTAAGGCTTGAAAACTATGTATGAAATTTTTTGAAATAATAATGTAAATTACATTCGCAATAATTCTATGCTTCACAACACTTTACTTTAACCCTTTAGGGACAATTTATGATCAATTTGCGAGCAATTTAAGCAGATTAAATAATTAATGCACTTGCAGCTCAATTTCCATTGCACGACACACTACTCACATTACAATGCAATATTATTAATAATTCAAAATGTTTTTTAATTGTTATATTTATATATTATTTTTAAGAATAATTTTATTGATAGAAAACTTATGAAAAGTTCGAATTTCGCTCCGAGTTACAAAACTTATTAGAAGTAAATTTGCAAATGAATTTTTTGGCCAATGGGCTATGAGTAAAGTGGCAAAAATATGATTTCATATTCTCATTTATGTGTCTGAAGAATTTTTTTTTCATTTAAATATTTCATTTATTATATTATATTGTTTGTTTTCAGATTTTTATTACAAATTTTTTATTCTATATTCTCTACCTTTTGATGCATACAAGCAAGTCTTTGTTTCTCTTAATGTATTTTAGGTGCATTCAAATGGTAGATACTTTTGATAATGCACATACATATATATGCATATAAATGTTCTTTCGCTATATTTATATTAGTATGTAAATGTATTTTTTATATTTGTAAATATATTTTTATATATATATGCATTTACGCGAGTTTGTCACTCAGAACATTCGTCATTTGTCATCATCAACAACGCAATGCTTTTGAAAGAAAGAATTCATTCAAAATGC
>NC_051847.1:130506471-130512087 GCF_002237135.1 Teleopsis dalmanni
AACTCCAACAAAACTGGAACTATTATAGTAATAATTCCTATTCAGATAATAGATTCAATAAGCATTTCTTTTAAATTCCTCGAGATTTATTTTCATAGTAGAAAAAATTTTTATTATTTCAAAGCTTTAAAATATATATATAATGTTATATATATAATGTAATCTCGTAATTTATATCAAATGCCGTCGAATACCTCTAATTAAGACAATTCTATAACTTTAAGATTTCTATAGACAACATTTATAAACAATAAACGAATAAATACGAAGTCAAGTATAACTACGAAATGATTCACAACAAACACTAATCGTTTTAAAATAATTCTAGATTTTAAATTAATAAATTAAGTTAATTACATATTGGTTAAAATTACTATAAACGTAAATTTTTCTGAAGTGCTGACAATAACACATCATTGAATCGCATCAGTCCATACCATTACCCGGCCGAATAAAAACTGAGCATTATTAGGTATGACAAGCCAAGTCCTGTAACCTCTACTATTATAAGGCCTAATTCGCCTTAAGTGGAATTAAAAACATATTAAATATTTATTTATTTATATTTACGTATTTACAATAACTTTCCTCACAAAAAATCATATTCGAAAAGAAAAAAGCACATATCACATTTTACAAATGTCTGGGGAAAACTATTGTGTTTTTATTTCTGGCTCTTAAGATTTCTAAATTTATTTTTATTTATAGTATGTTTCCACTGGTTAACTTCGTTAACCATAGAAACAGCCTCCGTGCTTTTTAACTCAAATGCAACCCTTAAAAATAATTTTCCCACAAGTGGGAAATTACCAATATTTAAAATATTTGTCATATGTTTCATAAGTAAAATGTAAATAAAATGCACTGAAAAAGTGCTATATATAATATATAGGTCGTGTGCGAGTTAGGCTAAGTTGATGCTAAACCAAATGGGAGATTTTTTGGGATTTTTTGCACTGCACACATTTTGCCATTTATCAACACGTATCGACACATCAATACATTATCGACACAACTTAGAATTTCCCTCATTTAGAACGCAACTTAGCCTAACTCGCACACGATCATAATGTATAAATATATATAAATGACTTATTATATCAATTATATATTAATTTTTGTGTAATATATTGTTAAGTGAAGTTTATTTAAACAAACAGGAAGTCTCTTAGAACTTTCAGAGGACTTTTTGACACGTAAAAAGTCTTTCATATGCAATACGAAACTTATCTTAAAACTACTTAAGTTATTAACTAAGTACGCAGTGGAAACATGGTATAAATTTTTAAAATGCGATAGCTTCCGAATTTTGTTACAAATATTTCTAATATACAATAACTTTGTTAGTCGCTTTAACATATTTAAAATTTACCACAAATTATGTATAAAATGGATTCATATAGTTCGTTATATCGTTTTTGAAATGAATTTCCTCACAAAATTAGTCTATCATTTCAAGATATAAAATCAAAATGAAGTCTTAGAGAGTCAGCTAAAGTGATCTTATGGTACAATACACAACTCAATTACACGAAAATTGTTTTTCCAAAATCCAATAAGAAAGGTTGGACATCCCTGCTTTTACCTGCTTAATGCGGGTGAAAAGTGAATTAAGGAGATATGGCGTGAAACAATTTGAGAAGCTGCAATGAGATTTGAAAAAATGTTTTCGGTACGCCAAAAACCGAAAACACAAATATAACTCCCTGCGAGAGTCAATACCTCTTTTATTTTTTAGTTTGAAGAAATTACATTATTGTATTTATATTTTATATTTGATAGGCTTTATCAAGCAATTAAATTGTTTTTTTTTTGATTTTTTTTTTTGAGAAATATACAAATATTTACGGATAGTTTTTTTTGTTTTAATCATTTAAGTATTGCTTACATATATATACTTAAATGACTAAAACAAAAAAAACTATCCGTAAGTATTTGTATATTTAGATATAAATTTAATATTTTTTGAGCAGTCATCAAATCAAATAAAATAAGTATTCTATACTTTTAAAGCTTATTTGATAGCTGCAGCAATAAAAGATATAAGTACGGAAAGGAACACAATTCCATACAATAACCAACAATTTCTCAAATGCATTTTAAGTGTATTAAAAAAATTCAAAAAATAAATTTAATTTATATTATTCACTTTAAGTACTTTTATCAAGGTTATCAATCAGTTGAATCATTTTGGGGTGTAATAGATAAAAATAATGTAACTGGGGAATCACACTGCTTTTGAATAATAACTGTTCAATAGACAATAATAGAAGAGTGCACATGTTCAAACATTTTATACATTTTTATATAAATAATATATAACAGTCATATATATAAAAATATGCAAATATATTTTTTTAAATCACTCAAATATTATTGGGCTTAAGAAGTTCTTATAACTGGTGATAAGGTACCATAGAAATCCGCTGAATAAAAAGAAAAGGAATTGTATTGAAACATTGTTGACAAGAAAGAAAAATGCAATCAAATTTGTATATTTAATTTTTTATTATCAAAACAATTTGATAAGCGATTGTATTTGTTTCGCAGCATAAGCATTGCTGGTTGGTGATATAAAATATATACGAGTATAACGATTGATAAAGTATTGATTAGTTAAATTTGAAACCAAAACAAAAAAAAAACAAAGTCTTTATATTTTAGTATAAAATTCTTGTTTTACTTCATGAAGCGATAAAAAAATGTATATTTTATAGAAAAACAAAAAGAAATTCTTTGGACTTTCAGAACAAAACATACACGTCAGGTAGAAACGCACAAATTGTAGGAGAAAAAGTTTAGTCAACGAAACGTCGTCGTCGTTTACGAAAAAAACTGAAGCGGAGTTTAAAATTTTGAATTAACCAAAAAAAAAAATTCTAATAATAAAATTGTTATAAAACTATTTTCACAAAAAGGATGACAGCAATTATAAAGGACATTGTAAAAGTTGAAGAACACATAAACAGATGGGGTAAGTGACTATTCAACAAACTTTATACTATGAAAGTGAATGACACTGAAAAAAATCACACAAAAATCTACCAAAAACTAAACAAAAACTTTTTCGTGTAATTATAATAATTTTCTATAATTTCCCTCCTATTGTGTTGCAAATATACAAAAAAAAATCCCCCCAAATTTTAACTATAAATGAACAATGCTGCCAACTATTTGCGGAAGTATTTAAGTTTTTGAAAATTGGCATAGCAAACATTAACCCAAAAGTTATAGTAAATAAAAATCAGAACTTGAAAAAATACTTCAAACAAAATTTAACCACAGCCACAACAAGCAGCAACATTTTCTGTACAAAAGAATTTCAACTATTTTCTTTAACTTTGTAGATCCCCGAATTTAATACATTATACTAAGTGCTTAAAAAGAAATCACAAAAAAAAAAAGAAAAAAGAAAAATGAAAAATAAAATTATTAAAAATCAAAAGTATCTTAAAGATATCGCCACATCACATGAACCATAAAATTACAAAAAGACTTCAGTAAATGTTGGTTTGTGTATTGCAACAAATGTCTTCCATCAGTTGAAAGTTTATTTCTTAATAAAAAATATTTGTAGAATAAAAACAATAAACAATAAACAATAAATAAATTAGCAATTAAATTTTTCACACAATATTGTAAATATTTTAGTATAAAACAAAATAAATAAAAATCTGCAGAATTGTTGAAAAGATTTATGAGTTGTAATTCCCCGGATTTTATGAATTAATGGAAGAACAACTGAAAACACAGACATATACAAAAAATTAATAATATTATAAAACTTATAATTTAAAGCATTGAGATAAATAAACAAAAGCCATTAAAAATTTAGTTTGTTTTTATGCAAATTAATTATAATAAAATTATTTAAATAATTTAAATAAATATACAATTAATAATAAACATAAGAAAAATTTTTTTTTTAAAAAAATCACCAATAATTTTAATTAGTATTGATTGGTTTACAAAAACATAAAACAATAGGTCAGACTCTTTCAACATTTCCATAAATGCTATCTAACCATCTGGCGCTATCTGGCGCTATTGGAAGCATGATATGCAAAAATGAACATATCATTAAAATTCTTTCGCTGACGTATTTGTTTTAATTAGATACAAATTAATTTTAAATGATATTCGAAAGTTAACAAAATATTTAAGAAGTTACCATAATTTATTTATAAAGTCCACATTTAGTATTTCGACAAAAATTAAGCAAATGATATTAACATCTATTAACAGCAAATGATATTAATATTATCATATCTACTAAAAAAGAAATTAAAATTAATTATTAAAAATTTCTCATGTTGATGAATTTTATGATTTAAATTTAGAATAAAAATAGAATGAAAGTTATTCAGTTATTTAAAAAACAAAAAAATATTAACAATTTTCTAGAAGATAAATAAAATTTAAGGCAATAATTCATATTTTTATGCATAATAGTAAATAATGAAGGTATTAACTATGTTCCAGTTAAATAATTATATATATGATGAATATTGAGAGAAAATAATATTTAGTTCTTATATTTATTTATATTATTTATTTATTTATATTTATTTCTTATATCTAGTTTTCGACTATTTTTAGAATATTTGTAAAAAAGTACAAAGAAAAGGTTGAAACTACGTCTAACATAATATTTCAATCCCATGATAATACTTATTTACATAATGTGACAGGTAGTTATGATATGCGCTTTCCAATTACATTGTTCAACCAATATAGATTTTCTGCCGTTACCCTGAGAACCAGAATCAGTCCTAATTTAAGGTATTAGCAGAAGTTTTTTAAATTAATAGATGCACTTACTTATACTTATTTAATTATATGCACACATATAAATTGTATGCACCGACATTTGATTTAATATGTAAATTATAAATATATTTAAATACCTTATTAAATATATATGCGTAGGTAGGTTAGGTAGATTATACCGGCGATCACAAGGTATCCATTTAGGCCTATAAGCCCATTATGTTACCGTATAATTAAGAGTTAGAACCACTTAGAACCTTATAAGGCTTATAATGCTATTCAGGGAGTGGTCTTGCGGTTCGTCAAGATCATCAACAAAGAAAAAAATATATATAAATATACAGATATTATCGTAATACACCTTAGTATATATTTTTTTTAATTTAAAGGAATATGTTAGATAAACAATTCTAAAATAAATAAAAAAACGAACCAATTAAAAATAAATATATTTAAATAAACACACAAAAAAACAAAATAGGAATAAAAATACGAAAATTATTTAAATTTTTAAAGCGATAAATTAAATTTGAATTAACAAATTAAGAAAAGAAATAAATAAATATAAAAAAAAATAAAATATATAAAACAAAATTTAAAAATATAAAAAAATATATAAGAAAAAATATGTAAAAAATAATATAAAAAATTAAAAGAACTAAAATACATAAAATAATTTAAAGACAAAAATACAAAAACAAAACAAAAAAAAATTTATTAAAAAAAAGCAAAAATAAAAAAAATAAAATACATATAAATAACAAAAAAAAATAAAATATACATAAATAAAAAAAAAATAAAATATACATAAATAAAAAAAATAAAATACATATAAATAAAAAAAAA
>NC_051847.1:130512187-130519295 GCF_002237135.1 Teleopsis dalmanni
CGCAATATATGGGAGAATAACATCCTCTGTAAATGTACTAAAAAATACAATTAAGACGTTACAACGGTATTTTACATATTTAGTAGACTGATTTTGAATATAATTTTACTCTTTATATTAGTTGGAATAAGAACGGACTTCATTTTACCAACACTATAAAAAATATGAAATGTACAAAACATTGGTGAAACTGATCATATAATCCTGCCGGTATGCCTGAAATTCTCGAGCAGTTAGAAAAAAAAATAGACACATTGATAACGTAATATATACAACCAAAAATATATAGAAGACGCTGGAAAATGTTGTTTTGAAATAGCACTTGCAAGTTACAAACCTGTTGCTCTAAGAACAAACTGTTAGTGATATTAAAAAAAAAAAACGATTGTGATTAACATACATGATAGTGATTAAAATTGAGTACCATTCAGACTTAATCATATATTTAAATAAGAATTTTGTGGAAAATATATGCAAGTATATTAGCATATACTGAACCTTTGTATTGATGAAGTACATCTATGTGCCCAATTAAACTTGTCTATATCAAAAATTTTGATTTTACTAGTTAACGGGTAGAACTAAATATATTTGTTTTATACAAATACACAGAACAGTGTTCGATTCGGAAGATAGAAAAATTATGGATCAAAAATGTAAAAAAAAGTTCAGAAGTGTGCCGATACAATAAAGAAAACTCTTTATAACTACAACTTCAATATGCCGAAAGTCTTAATAATTTATATATGTTTATGTAAACACTATTCCTATTAGCATTATCAAGGTACAATACTTCTAACGAACTAGAGAACTACAGTATTGCTAGAGTACTGCTACTTACGATATATAAGAATTAGTTATTAAAGTTATATATGTATAAGTAATAACTATAAATTATATTTTAAACTCAAAAAGTTAAAGAAAAGTTTAAACAGTATTAAATTGCAACAACAATAATTTTTATATTTAGTTAATTGAATTTTTTTGGCCGACTTATAGAGACTTCGAGATAAAGAATTTTTTGTAATTGTATGTAATTTGCTTGTGATCTTATTAGATCGTATATATTTATTGGATTGCATGTATCAATCTCGGAACTTCTACCCATTCGTATTAGAAGCAACCGACAAGAGCGTTTTAAATGAACGATCCAAATCTGCACCAAACGTTCCTTGTACAAATTTCTAATTATTATTAAAATTCATAATATTTTTTGATAATAACTTAGAAGGATATTAATAATAAACTACTCCTGCGTACAATGGGTGACACACTCAGAGATAATAAAAACTTAATATTTACCCAATATATACTTTACTCATAAACTGCTACTGTGATGATTCAATGGTTATAGATTAAGTTGTTTGGCTTAAAGCAAAATTAATTTCCTAGAAATGCATTCTAATCGAATCTAATATTATCTATACACTTACAATTATCGAACCTCGCCACATTTTTTGTATGATTTTTATACGAAATAAAATAATTTTTTTGCTGACCATTTGTAGAGTTAATTGCAATAGTGTAAACATTCTTTAACTTATCATAATTTAAATATTACAACAATATTGCAATATTATTATATAGAAATATTATTATACGGTAATAGCACACTAATACATCATAAATTATTTTGAATATCAATACCAGCTTTAGATTTCACAGAATGAAACAAATAGTAAGATGTATAGCGCCAGCTTTTTAGAAATACTAAAGTTTATTTAAATACAATAAAATATTATGAAAACATTACGTGCGGTGATGTTTTATCAGGTGTTTCTTAATCAAGGCAAACATACAAACATCTTATTAAGAAATAAAATTTTTTGAATTATTAAGAATGGCTCAAACCCAAGATATATAGTATGAAAAGCAATTTTAAAGCAACAGAAACATGTAAGAGCTGTATTTCAATAACCAATTATTGAAATAAACATAGTTATGGTGTGTTGCCTATAGGGAATATATGGTCTAGTAAATAATATGATGAAAATATAGAGATTATTTGTCAACACTTAGTATAAACAAGTGGCAAACAATACTAAATTATTCATTTTAAAGTATTCTTTGATTCCCATGTTTATATGGTGCATCTAGTAGGATTAGTATACCACAAGCCAATAGATACTGAACTTTTTAAATTCCTTTGTCTTTTTACAACGCAAGAAACCAAGAATTTAATAAATGCATACAATAATAAAAAGTGTATCAATTTATTTGAAAAATGTTATTAACCTGCAATGGCTAATCGGATTTTAAAATTTAAGACTCCACCCTTTGATGAATAAATTTTGACTGACCACATTAAAGTTATTTGAAAAAGTGCTGTGTATGTATTTTTTACAGTTTATTTTTAATGTTGAAAACAATAACTTTAGGGTGAAAATATAGAAACAACAAATCTTGACAAAAACCTTTCTCAAATTTAGCAAAATCATAAATAATTTTGGTGAGATGCAAATAAAATGATCTAATAGAATAAAAAAAAATTAATACTGCACCTTTAAAAATTCCAATGCTGTGTTTATTATCTTTTGCTTACTGCAAAATTCATATCCAAATTTAAAAAATTCAAAAAATTAATTAAATTAATCCACTGGCGAACACGTAATCTTATTTTAAAAAAAAAATTCTCACAAATATTTAGCAAATTGAACACAAATTGCCGCTTTACTTTGAAGGAAAAACTGCTAAAAACATATTTTCGAACGGAGGTTCGCATCGATATTCCGCTTCCGATGTTTCTTATAAAAAAATTTATTCAAAATTTTTGTACAAATTCACAAGATATTCTCTTCCTTTTTTCTTGCATAAACGCAGGAAGCGATTTATATATAAAAATGCGTTTATCCTTAATTAGCACAATTAAAGTCGCACATTGATTCAATTTTTTGTTTCCTAACTTTTTTTTCATTTAAACAAGTACCTTAAACAACTTTCGTCCGTAACGAACTGTAATCGAAAACGTTTCCGAACGAAATAAAACTTCAAATGAAAATACTTCCTACAAAAATTATTACTCTCAGATAATGTGTGTTGCCAGATTATTTGAAGAAATATGTTGCCTACTAAAAACAAGAACAGCTCGATAATGCACAATTAGAAACTTTTACAATACAGAACAAATGCAATATTTCAAAAATATATTTAATTTAAGATACATTGTACGGAATATATTGCTGATAACATTATATATATGTTATATATATATATTTATATAATTATATTTATATTATATATATTTATATTATATATATTTATATTATATATGTTTATATTATATATATGTATATTATATATATTTATATTATATATATTTATATTATATATATTTATCTTATATATATTTATATTATATATGTTTATATTAAATATTTTTATATTATATAAATAAGAATATGCAGTTGTAAGAAAGCACTTAAAGAATTAAATCTAATTTAAGAAATGCACACTTTTCTGGAATAAAATAAACGTAATGATTGAAAAACAATAAAATACACAATGTTTTACTTTAGTAGCATTAAAAATAAGTATATAATTACTGTTCAATTATTAAAAACCTTTTACGAGCAAAAAAAAAAATAATAGACAATACATAGAAAACGAAAGCATTGTCAAAATACCATACATTTTATATATGAATTATAAAGTTGTGATTTCTTTTTGCAATTAAATGTACAATCAGTAATAAAATAAAACCTATAATATTTGCATGACAATTACGTATATATCACACATTTATACATTTATAAAATTGCCTTAAGAATTATATATTCATATAAGTACATAACATATATATATAAACGCAAATTCATTACAAAATCTATATACATATATTATTTGAATATATTTATAAGTAATTTTTTATCTACAAGATGTCCTACATTTAAACGACAATTATGGAGAAATCAATAAAAATGCTAACTAATATTTAATTTTATGTGACATAGAGCTATGATCCAATAATCGTCGATTTTAATATTTTCAATTTTTTAAATAATGTTTTCAAACCAATAACAAATTTGGTAATTAAAGATCGTCTACTCATTCATTATATATCAATAGGTTTTCCTACATATAAAATATATCCAAGAAAAGGTGATACAAAATTTCATTAACAGTGAAATATAACCCCACTAACAATATTTTATTTTTGTAAACCAATTTAAATTATTAAAAAAAAGAAAGAATAAATATTATATGCACGATATAAAAGTTTTATAAAATAAGAATTAGATTTTAATATAAATAAATTTTATTGATTAACAGCTTATTATGTAAAGCAAGATGTTTAAATAAATGAATGATTTATGATTTTTAAAATAATCTAAAACAGCTTCAAACAAAGTAAAAAACTAAAAAAACCAAGGTGGCAGCCTAATAATATTTTTTCTTGCTTTGACGTATATTTTGCTCTCTGTCTCTCTCCCTCTCTCGCTCTTTTTCTCTTCAGAAATTAAAATTTCAAGTTGGATTCCTAAAGTAAATTTTGTAAACACTTTTCTTGGGTATATAACGATTTGTATGAAAATGAAATGTTTTTGTACAACAAATTTGACTAAGAGGTTTTCATACATTTGTTATTGCAATAAAATTATTTTCAAAAAAGCAAATATTTTGGGAGGTGTAGACAATATTCATTTTTCAAAAAATTATAAATTTGAATAAACTTCAAATGTTCTTATGTGGAACTCATTGTATATACATAGCATAGTACATAACAGTGTTAATAAGCATAAAAATACAATTTCTATTAAACAGATATTTATTTAGTTGTGCACTTTGTGTACCCGACATAATAGCTATAACAAAAACTATTCATTTTTACAAAACATCAAGTTCTGTTTTATTATCATATATTTTATATAAAAGCACAAGTAAACGAAAACGATTATAGATTAAGCAAATAAAATTCAACTAAAGTTCAAAAAAGATTATTTTTCTATAGGAATGTAAAGTTACTGTGGGAGAGCGACTGCGGCTCGGCGCAGAGTACGCAAACATTGCAACACAAAACAAAATAAAAAACCAAAAAAAATCGAAACTGAAATTTTCAGTATTGGGCTGCTCAGTGAATTACTACCACAAGTAAACAAAAACAATTTTTTTCAATTCTCTTCTTGGGTTGTTTGTCATTTTGCATATTAAAATAATGTATCCATTCAGTGGTTTTGCTCATGCCACAATTTAGAAAATATCAAATAGAGTGTGGTATTTACTTATAGAAGTTTTTTTTACTTTTTACATATTTATAGCAGTTTTTTCTTTTTATAAAATTTTGAATATTTTAATTGTTTTTTGCATGTATTTACTTTTTGAGCAAATATTTCATATTTTATTATATGTATATACATTTTTATATAATACACATACACGCCACACACACACATACACAAAATTATGGATTAACTATAATTTACTATTTACACAAGCGAGTTATACGATTAAATACGTAATAAATGTAACACTTAAATTTATGTATTATCTTACATTTTGTTTACGGTAGCAAAAATCGCAAAAATCGCAAATATCTTTTTTTGTTAACATTGAATTAATTCCGAATTTATAAACGGACCCTCGTCCATCAATTTACAGGCAAAGCAAAAAACTGAATGACGACGAATGATAATTGAGTTTTTTTAATTTCCCTAATGTCACAAACGTCTGAAACTGCCTTATCCACAGTTTTGTATTACCTTGTCAAAGTTATCATTCACAATAAATCTTTTTATACTTTACATTCAATTACTAAGGAATGCTAAGTATGTATGTACTAATTTTTTTTTTCGTTCTATTTCCTTCCGGATTAAACAAATTCGTGTCAACGGCCCAAGATTGTAATTCATTTATTGTTTATACTTCTATTTGATATTTCTCTCTTCTTTTGTATGTATAGTTTAATGAAAAAGCGGTGAACGTATCAAAACCTAGTTTTATTCTTTTTCTGTGATTATTTCAATGAAATTGGATCGAAAATACGCAAATACATGAGCAAAATTAGATCCAAGAGTGACCGTGTGCCATGGAACTGGATTATAAGAATGTGATATTAGAGACATATTTGGTGTATCGAAGTAAAGCACTGAACAAAAATTTTGAAGAAACCCAACTGGATTGTGTATTTACTAGACTACAGTCGACGGTCACAAGTCATACAAAAAGGCCAGACAAACAAACGTATTTTGAAAATATTTTTCCAAAAAAATCAATTTATTGGAAACATGTTTTATTGTTTTTTTATTACATTCAATGCACAATGTTTTCGCAAAGTTTCTTTGCATTTGTTTAAAAAAACAACCGAAATAACGGTGCTTTTATTGTTAAAAGTAGCAAAACAAGCGATCAAAAGTCTACAAGCACTTGATATTTCTGCAGTTCTATGGCAAGTTAATTGTTAATTGGTGATAATCTGGATTGCGTCTTACTGTGTTTTGTGGTATTTAATCATAAAACTGCAAAAAATTGTATTCTGCTTAAAATATTTACTAAAAAATGGCAATGGTGTCTCAACGAAAAGAAATAAGCGTCATTGAAGGAAAAATCATCATAAAATTTTAGGAGGAAGAGGAGTCGAACCGGGAAATTGGACATTTGTTTGGAAGTTCGCACTGTTCGGTCCATACCGTGATCAGAAATTGGAAAACTACCGGAATTATCACGTCAAAGCCACGTTCTGGCCGCCTATCGAAACTCACTCACCGTGAAATCCGCTTAATATTAAATTCGGTAAAGAAAAATCCACGTTTGACGGCATTAGAAAATGACGGCTATATTCCTGTAATTTACAGGAAAGCTTTGCAAAAAATATTTCTGTGGTTAAAGCACGCAGAATTTTGAGGCGGGCCTGTGTTCATGATAGAATAGCACGAAAGAAGTCTTACATATCTCTAATTAATCGAAAGAAGCGGTGGAGTTTTAAAATAATGTGCATAACTCCGACGAATCCAATTTCTGTGTTTCTAGCATTCAAGGATGTAAATTCGTATGGCGTAAGCGAGCTGAAGCATACAATAAACAAAGTCTTCTTCCAACTGTAAAATATGAAGGTGGTGCAATGGTGCTCTGGGGTTGTATGGCTGCTAATGGTACGGGTATTCTTGAGTTTGTG
>NC_051847.1:130519395-130522296 GCF_002237135.1 Teleopsis dalmanni
AAATAATGTATCCATTCAGTGGTTTTGCTCATTCCACAATTTAGAAAATATCAAATAGTGTGGTATTTACTTATAGCAGTTTTTTTTACTTTTTACTTATTTATAGCAGTTTTTTCTTTTTATAAAATTTTGAATATTTTAATTGTTTTTTGCATGTATTTACTTTTTGAGCAAATATTTCATATTTTATTATATGTATATACATTTTTATATAATACACATACACGCCACACACACACATACACAAAATTATGGATTAACTATAATTTACTATTTACACAAGCGAGTTATACGATTAAATACGTAATAAATGTAACACTTAAATTTATGTATTATCTTACATTTTGTTTACGGTAGCAAAAATCGCAAAAATCGCAAATATCTTTTTTTGTTAACATTGAATTAATTCCGAATTTATAAACGGACCCTCGTCCATCAATTTACAGGCAAAGCAAAAAACTGAATGACGACGAATGATAATTGAGTTTTTTTAATTTCCCTAATGTCACAAACGTCTGAAACTGCCTTATCCACAGTTTTGTATTACCTTGTCAAAGTTATCATTCACAATAAATCTTTTTATGCTTTACATTCAATTACTAAGGAATGCTAAGTATGTATGTACTAATTTTTTTTTTCGTTCTATTTCCTTCGTTAAAAATCTGTACACACGGCAAATTGTAATTTGAAATTGATTTTACTTCTTATTTTTTTGTTTTTGTATGTAAAGTTGTAAATGAAAAAGCGGAACGTATCAAAAATAATTTATTTTATTGATATTTCAATGAAATTGGTCGAATAAGCCAAATAATGAGCAAAATTAAGATAAAGATTACTGTGCCATGGAAATGGGTTATTAGAATGTGATATAAAATATGTATGTATATGAAGTAAACACTGGACAAAAATTTTGAAAGAAACCCAACTGTGTATATTATATAGACATACAGTCGGAGTCACAAGTCTACAAGCAGGCAGTACAAAAAACGATGTTTGAAAATATTTTCCAAAAAAATCAATTTATTGGAAACATACTTTATTGTTTTTTTAAAACATTCAATGCACAATATTCGCGAAGTTTCTTTGCATTTGTTCCAAAAACAACCGAAATAACGGTGCTTTTATTGTCAAAGGTAGCAATACAAGCGATCAAAATTGTACAAGCATTTAGTATAAAGCAAAGTTTTAATGTAAAATTCCTGATTTTTTATTCAATTTAGTAACTAGTTGGGTAACCGTAAAGCTTAAGAACTTGCACTAGACGGTTTTTCATCGAAAGTACAAGTTTACTGGTCTCCTGAATTGTTATTTCGCCTCATTCCTTTTGGATTATATCTTTCAGATGCTGTTTGGTCGACTTTGAATATTTTCGAGTTTTTCTTTTCAAAAATCCCCATAAATGTTCAATTAGATTTAAACCCGGTGATTGTGGAGGCATATTCAGCAGTTTTGGGGCGTTATATAGCAATCAAAGACTCACAATTTATGCTGTATGTTTAGGATCATTGTCCTGTTGAAAATGAAATCCATTTGTTAGTCCCAATTTGTCACCACTTGATCGCATATTCCTCTTCAAAATGTTTAGATAAATATCTCTACTCATTGTTGTTACACAAACTCAAGAATACCCGTACCATTAGCAGCCATACAACCCCAGAGCACCATTGCACCACCTTCATATTTTACAGTTGGAAGAAGACTTTGTTTATTGTATATTTCAGCTCGCTTACGCGTTTGCATCCTTGAATGCTAGAAACACAGAAATTCGATTCGTCGGAGTTATGCACATTATTTTAAAACTCCTCCGGCATATCTACATATTTATTTGCAAAAGCAATGCCTTCTTTCGATTAATTAGAGATGTGTAAGACTCCTTTCGTCCTACTCTACCATGAACACCGGCCCGCTTCAGCGTGCTTTAACCACAGAACTATTTTTTGCAAAGCTTTCCTGTATATTATGTACAATTTCTAATGCCGTCAAACGTGGATTTTTCTTTACCGAATTTAATATTAAGCGGATTTCACGGTTAGTGAGTTTCCATAGGCGGACAGAACGTGGCTTTGACGTGATAATTCCGGTAGTTTTCCAATTTCTGATCACGGTATGGACCGAACAGTGCGATCTTCAAAACAAATGTCCAATTTCCCAGTTCGACTTCTCTTCCTCCCAAAATTTTATGATGATTTTTCCTTCAATGACGCTTATTTCTTTCCGGTGAGACACCATTGCCATTTTTTAGTAAATATTTTAAGCAGAATACAATTTTTTGCAGTTTTATGATTAAATACCACAAAACACAGTAAGACGTAATCCACATTATCACCAATTAACATTTAACTCGCCATAAAACTGCAGAAATACCAAGTGCTTGTAGACTTTTTATCGCTTGTTTTGCTACTCTTTACGAAAAAAGTACCGTTATTTCGGTTGTTTTTGGCAGGGTTTGAATTGCTTGCTGAAAATTAGCAAAAGCAACCATATTTTGACTAATGCATAAATATTAACCAGTCGATTTTTGTCAAACGACTAATTGCTAACGCATTGCATATGAAAATGAAATAAAAATATGCATTAGCAACAGCAAAAAACGTAAACTGGTTTCATTTTGATTGCTTGCTAATAGTCAATTTTACATTTTTGACTATTATGCATTTGGAATATATGCAACTTGCTTGCTTATGCGTTAGCTGCTTGTGTTTTGCTATTAGCAAATGTGTATGGATTTCTTCTTTTTGTTTTTGTTTTAAGGGAATATGTACGCATTATTTCTTTTGTTGGTGCATTGAATATAGTTGTGCAAAATTGTAAGTAATGTGTGTGCGTACAATTTGTATGCAATTAATATAATTTTATCTGTAAATAGATTATGCCTAAATTTATGTTTTTTTTAATTATTAA
>NC_051847.1:130522396-130533580 GCF_002237135.1 Teleopsis dalmanni
TCGGTCTAACTTTTAAATAGTTTCTTTCGTCATAAAAAGACACGCCATTATCGGCAAGAAAAAATTTACCTTAACAATAAAACATGTTTCCAATAAATTGATTTTTTTGGAAAATATCTTCAAACAAAGTTTTTGTACTGCCTGCTTGTAGACTTATGACTCCGACTGTATATACCAACCGAATCTTTTCCTAAATGATTTGAAAGACTATATTTAAAGACATTAATTATTAATGCATCCTGACTGTTGTGAGCTTTATTTAGAGCTTGCATTAGCATAAGCGTTTAACATTGATTCAAAACTTTAAAAGATTATCTATTTTCGATAATTTAAAGTCTTCCGAATAAAGGGTGTTTATGAAAGATTACTCCCTATGGAAAATTTTGCTATCGACCTTTGCAATGTATCACCGGCTTTGATTTGCGAACAGTACTCTCGTGAACAGTATTGCTAAAGATTGTTGTCGCTTTTCTGAATTAATTTGACCTAAATTGCTTGATATCAAAGGGGTTTCAACATTGACTATATAGATGATTATACAAAAATAAAGAAAATCATACGTCGGTTTTCAAAAAATTCTCTGATAATGATTTCGGTGGTATAACTATTCTTTAGCCAGTGTTTATGTTTTTTATAAGAACTATTTAGTTAAATCTGAGTTGATGGACATAGGCATCGTTTTCGAAGACGATCTATTTTGTCGTTCTCTTTTATTTGACTTACCTTATTAATGATATGTTACCTGAAATAAGAAAATCCAGGTTTGTCGCTAAATATTTCTAAGTATGTTAAAAAACTTTAAAACAAATGATACAGTTAGAAAGTAAAAAGGAATATGTAATCAGTTAATCGTTTGATAATAGTAAAAAATTAGCATAATATTGCTTTGATGGCACTATGTGTTTGCTGGAACCTCGCTAAGTGGTGTATAAGTTTGAATCACATTAATTGGCTAGTGAAAATAAACTTTAAAAAATCTTTTAAAAGTGCTTTGTGGCTCAAATCAGGAATAGAAGCCATTCTTAAATTTGAGATCAATAGGTCTATGTGTTACTTATGATCTGCCAGATTAACCTAACCTAACTTATATATTACACAACAAGATATTTTCTATAAAACGTGTTTATTGTCATAGATTACAAATCTTGTTATTTAATACTGTTTTTGTTATCAAGTCCATATTCAAATCAGTATCTTCATATATATCTTTTATATATATAGCTGGCATCCACTTAGGAAATATTTTATTGATCTATAAAATGTCATGTTCTTTGAAAAAGGTAAAAAATTCCTCAAGACGTAAGCCAAATTTTGGATTGTTAAATATAATGCGTCTGTTTTCTATAGCCTCTTCAGTATTTAACAAAAAATTTGAAGGATCAGACAAGTGTTCCTGCTCGTTTATTAGTATTGGTAAAAAGCAAGTAGCTGTTACGAGACCTGTAAAAGAAACAAAAAAAAAAAATTATTGAAAATTTAAATCTTAATCTTTTTATGTAAATAATTTAATAATATTTATAATTTCTAAACATTTATATATACATATATATTTATATTTACCATGATAACCCTTATTAACGATTTCCTTTCTAACATCGTCCAATGTTGGTATTCTCAGTTGATAATTAAGTTTATGTAAAAGATCAGCTAAGGTAGTGTGATAATGCTCTAATAGCTTAGTGAAATTATTTTTCAAAACAACAACTTTCCAAGATGAAAAGATAAACCAATTCCAATCAATACCTGGAGAACCAAAGTATCCCTCCTGATAATCGACCTTCGGAATCCAAATTTTGCATCCAGTTTATTTTTTTATTTTTAATTTAACTAACTAGACTACTTACAAAGCGCACAGTTTTAAGTTCTCCTTCTTTATCGTATTGGAATAGAATATTGTTGACCCACATATCACCGTGGTTAAGAACATGAAAACGATCTGCTTGGTTACGGCTGAAAACATTTATCATTTTAGGTATGATTTTTTCGCCCAAGGTCTCCAGTTTTGGTAAATATTGTTGTAGATTTGGCTGTGTTTTGCAATACTCTATAGCAGATTTTATTAGATTAGTGTAGAGGTCATGATGAGGCGATGGATGCTCGGATACATTGCCAGGCAGATGATTACTAAATAGTTCCGGATTCTGTTCAAAATGTCGAACAACATAAGTTATGATATTGAATATACCACATATTAAAAGCATGTATATACCCGCTTGTACAATATCATTGTGGCAGCATGAAATTTAGCTAATTTCTCCAGAATAAGTTGACAGTGCGGAAAATCCAAGCCCGTTTTTACGTCACCATGCACATAACCGTCGGGCCTAAGATTCTCTAACACAATAATACGTTCATCCACATAAATTGATCTTGTTTCAAATATAATATAAACAACAATTTCTTCTCTAAATTCTGTATTATACATACTTAGGTCCGAATACCGTGTGGTCATCTATGGTATTTAATAACTCATATATTTGAGGCATAATCGCTGTATAGAACTGCGCTTCACGTTGATACATGTTAAATTCTTCTTCGATCTCACTCATTATTTCATTATCAACTCGTGTTTTAATAATAAAACTAGTACTCTGTGCCTCCGTTCCCGGTTTTGTGACATATTCCACCGACAGCAAATACAAAGCACCTACAAAATTTTCACCTTTCACAGTGGCTGGCGCTTTGGTATAAGACTTGACTTCACTTAACTTGTCATTTGTATAGCTATTCAGTATTTTCGTGACGTATGCCTCATCAATCCATATTGGCTCTTGGTCAATTGGGTGTGTTGGTGTGTCACCCATTTTCATTTAAAATTGCTTCAATAAATAAATTTAATAAATATTAAATTGATTCTTACTGGAAATGGTTTTTTTTTTTTGTAAACTACAACCTATTTGACCCCCAGCAAAAAATGGGAGAGAAATAAAAATTACCGTGAAAATTTTTATGGCTCAATTAATTTAAATTGATTTTGACACCTAAATTACATGTTGGCAATAAAATACATATTTATGTAAAATATTTTATTAGTTCTTTAATATATAAATATATTTAAATGTATAAGTTATATACTATGTACATAAAGTATTTCTCTTGGTTAACGTTGGATTTACGATAATGACTTTATCCAGAGTTGAGAAAAATTTTTATATAATTTAAAAAATTTTAATATTAATTTTTTTTTAACATTAAAAAAATGAACTTGAACTTTGATATTTGACGATTATATAACTATCAGATACTTTAAATTATCGACCGATCTTTAGATTTGCAATAGAAAGTAACATTATATGCATCTGTCTAAATCTCTTTATGGATGACTGGCATTTTTCGTTTCGATTAAACCAAAATTGATAAAATACAATTAATTAATGCACATTTCAAAATCAAGACTTTGATGCGATAATATATAGTATATAAACAAAAACATACATACGAGTAGAAGAGTTGTCTGGATTTTTAAAAAAAGGTAATAAATTTACTTAAAAAATAAAGGTTCACTCACTTCAATGAAATCGAAACTCGCATGAGGCTATTTCTTCTGAGTTCTAGAGATTTTAAGCTAATAATATAAACATGTATCTCATTTATTTGCAAATTGGAATTGTTAATAATATTTTTTTTTGTTTAAATATTATTTATTTACACGCAAGTACACTCAAATGAATATGTAAATATTTCCAGTATAAAACAAGTGTTAAAATTTATCAAATGAATTCTATCGGTTAGTGTGATTGTGTATGGAAGAGATTGGTTGGTTGGTCGCTTGGTTGATTGGTTGCTTGACCGTTTCATATGACGGCAGGGCATATGGGCATATCGATTTTTAATTATTCGCACAAACATTATCTAATTATCTGTGCATTCCTGTTTATAAAAGTATTACTTATCAAATCGTACATGATTAATAACTTCGAGAGTTTATATATACCCGTATATATGTTTCAGTACATATCAGTTCTCTTTTATCAGTTTAAATGTTTGTTTGTCAGTTGCTTAATACTATATTTTCCAACTCGCCAGTAGAGGATTTGAAATTCAAGAAAAATTCTAATGAGAAATATAATGTAATATATGTTTTTGTATTATTTATGCAGTGTTTATAATCTACATTATTTATGTCATTAAACCAATTATATCAAACAATGCTGAATTGCTGAACTAAGTAGTTAATCGATTTAGGATATAATTACATTCTACAGTGTGCAGTTATTTCGGTACTCAAAATTACTTAGTAGGGGATTTGATATTTACTCATATTCATATACACAGATGCACGCATACATTACAATAATAAAAGCAATAGCAATAGCAGCAGAAGAAAGTTGTCAGTAAAACTTCGACCATTAAAAAGAATATATTTCGTAAAATAAAAGAAATAAAAGAAAAATTACATTGGAATAACTTTTCTCCAAGACGTTGGTTATGTTTATGAGTCGTTATTTAAAAAACCCTGGGCATGTGCAGCTGACATTCCCATGAATCAGATTTTTGTTTAAATTCTCTTTTTATCCTTTAAATTAAAATTTTTTAAATAACATCGCCGTATAGGACAAGTTCCTATGCATTTCATAATAAAAGAACAATATTGGTTACTATATACTTAATTTTATAATTCAAAGTACTCCTTAGATTGGCCGGACCTCTATAAACTATCAGATAGAAAATATTTATTACACGCAACATCGATAGTTTGGAAAACTTTAGAGCCGATTAACTGGAAAGTTATATAAAATAGGAAAATAAGAATTTTATTACTTAAACATTGGCTCAATCTCAAAATAACTAAAATATCATATCTATTCTCTATAGAATACCCCTTTTATAAGCACCTTTGATCGAGAATATGCTATAAAGCAGTAATAAATCTTTAAATTTTAAGCTTAAATCTGGTAAATTTCTTTAAATTTGAAATCATAAATTACCTTTCGATGGGAAGGCATGCGTCCAAAAAAGATGTCATGCCGGTAAATTTGAAGGAATATATAAGTCAAACATTAAAAACACTAATATTCACTACTTTCCTAATAAAAAATTAACATTGTTACCGGTATCTTCTGTAGATAATATAACGAAGCTGCTTTAATCTGTTGTTTTAATAAGTTGATCTCGTTGTGTGGACTTTGAGAAAGTTTCCTCTATTCATTAAGCTTATGGCATCATAGCTGTATGGCATAATAATGTACACATTTAAAACAAACCATTTCTTCAGAACTGAAGTAACAAACGTATGTAAAGTATCTTTGGTTGTTATTTACTTAGTTTTGGTTAAGAAAAAATGGATTATAGTCAATAATATGATACTATGGGTGAAATATAAAGAAATTGAATTGGAACACAGTTCAAATACCCTAAGAACTCTGTATCCTTCACCATTCAAATCTGTAACCTGTTTATGTGTCTATTTATCTATTTATCTATGTCTTTTTGTCTATTCACTAATCCAATTAACTTTACAAGTGTGTGAAATATATATGTGAATATTCGTCTACTGATCTGTGTATAACATTTTTTTAAGAAAATTTAAAAGACGCATAATATCAAAAGGCTCCATTAAAATATTCCATCACTTAATGCTGTGTCTGATAACATACATCCCTATTCTTTTAACAAATTAAGGATTTGAGGAATTAAGGATTAAGGATATTACCACATATAGGCAGCTCCCTAACATAAGCGAAACTAAATTTTAAGTATCAATTTTTTATTACGAACAAATATTTAATTCCTCCATTAACAATATCCAGCAGACAGACTTGAAAATTATGTATATTGAAAACATATGTCACGAGAGTCACACAGGGTACCTATTCTTTTTTTTGAACCATTGGAGATATTAATAGTTGTGTCCAATTCAGCCAGCAATTCCGTTAGTTTGTTTATTCATGTATTATTGTTATTTAAGCTCTTCAAGATATATAATACTTATGAGTTTATTTACCCTTATTGTATTTACCCTATCTTTTTTGTCAAATCTCGGTAGTGTACTTCCTATAACTCGAACTCTAACTGTACTTAATATGTTTGTTGTCTTTATATATATATTCCAATATTTATTTTTTGTCTAAACTGACAAATTTTTGTTTGCAAATTTTAAGAACAAACAAATAAAAATAATAACAAAAAATTTAATTATTAAAAATCGAATCTATAATAGTTGTTGGGGGACACGTCTGTAGTTACATGTACAAGATATGTAATTAAATTTATACGAATACATTTTTTTCAAAGTTAATTTAAAAGCTATTATAACAGAAATAATAGTATAATAATTCTCTTTAAATATCATACCTATTTGTCTATCTATCTATATTTGATATCCTCATCCTCTTTTAAAGACTCAACTTAGCCCATGTTCTAGTATTTAGTGATAATGTTGATCCAACTCTTCAATACTCTAGCAATCACAGTGCAATGAGTTTGTAAACCATGCTGGTATATATGGTTTACATGTTGATATAGTTGTGATTCATAAGACAGCTAGGCTAAACCAAAAGTATATTTATAAAAACTTATATAATACAATAACACGCAAGAATTGAAAATGACTGTCAATCGAATTTCAACGAAAAATGGACTTAGTTTCCCCACACTAATCCCCATCTATATACGTCTTCATCTATATTTTTGTTTATCGGGGCTATTAAATAAAACATATGGAGTATCATTCTTGTTTAGTTTTCAATTTATTAAACCTGATATTTCGAAACTTGTAGTCTTGGTAAATACATATTTATTATTTAAATATAATTGAGTGTGAAGATAACTGGCGTTATGTTCTCGTATCAAACGAATTTCCACTGATAAAATAATTTTCTAGTAAATTGCTACTTTCTTTGTTTTGAATAATAAATTTTTAAGTGTTAAGATTATAATTAGAATTTTTTTTAATTTGTTTACTATTATATACATGTAGGCAAATGTTCATTACATTTTCATATATTATTACTCATATACGTAGATGCGATTAAAAAATAAATAGAAACACTAATTCTTAATTATTTGAAACACAGATCTTTACTTACATTAAACTTTGTAAATAATTCAACTCAACAATTAATTAATAATTCAAATTATTTAAATTATATAAATTATATACATTTACTGAGTTATTGTTGTTCTTGTTATTCTTATTGTTACTCCAGCGATAGTTCATCGAAAACTAAAATTTGAACGCTAAGCTTTTTAGCTCTTCAATTAATTTACTACGATTTTGTTTGCTTGCTCTCTTCGACTTGTTTGTTTCCTGAGTTTTTTTTATCAGATCGGGAAGCTTTTTCACACTCTTAACTACAACATTACTAGATAATGTTTCTGAAGTTTTAGGTGCACTTAGCTTTTATAATAACTACAAAGCTACGCGTCGCCGACATCTACAAAGCGAACCACACTACAAACCAAACTATGACTTGTAAGTCTAACGAGCATAGCAGAAGTAGGTATAAGAGCTCCATTTTTGATAAAAGAGCCAAAATGTTTGCCCACCTAACATTTCGGTTTGAGAATGGATTATGGAAAAGAAATATATCTCATCCATGATATGTGAGATAACATTATCTCATTAAGATACTTAACAAAGCAATCAATACATATTTTTTTTACTTATTTCTGTTCCAAGTATAACTATAGAAAATTCTATTTATATAGAATAAGTTCAGGTTTTATTTGCTAAATTTAGTCCCCAGAGACTTGTTCCAAACCTTAATAAAATGTTGGAAGCAAACAGATTTACTACGAGAGTAGCTATTCGGAGGAACAGTGGCTTATGTTGAAGAGTTAAAGAGAACTATATTATTTGATATAGTTCAGTTAAGATATCATATCGAACTGGAAGGAAACTATATTAAAATATATAGAATCAACTAAAAAAAAGATGCTCTTATATTTTTTTTAGAACTTTTCAATTAAGAATATTTTATATATACATTTGTAGGATATTTAATGAACTACCAATAATTGTACTACGCAAATCATTTGGATAAATTCTCTATGAGTTGTGGGGTATTATTACCCCATAACATTATTACATTTGAAAGCTTGTTGGTTTTTATTTTGTTTATAATTCAAAGCGTTTATTACTTATAATTGACAAAAAAATGACTGCTGTAATAAGCTACTATCTTAATAATATAATTCTACTATTATCCTGTTAATAATATTATTATAATTATTATTACAATAATAGTCTTTAAAGAAAAGACCTTTGTGATACTATATGAAGAATAAAAACTGGAGAACCAAATGCTTTCAATAATGCCTCAATTTAAGTAGTTTTTAAAAGTTAGACGGATTCGAATAGCAAATAAAAGACAAGGGCAAAAATTTATTTCATTTATTAAAATTTGGCTGACCATACAACGCTGTTTCGAGTATTGCAAAGTACTCATCATCAGTGGTCTTAGAAAATGTCGAACATTGCTTTTATATATTATATTTAATGTATTCAATTATGCCGATTAGCCAAGTACACATTTTTAACAAAACCAAAATGCTGATAATAATTTCAGTAATAATAAATGTTTAAATTATGTTTGCATCTTTTTCTTTTCTATTTGTTGAAAAATCTGTATCTTTAATGATCTTTAATAAATAACCTTACCTTCAACTCCAAAGAATATATTAGCGACAATATTCCAGTTATCTAATTTCCAAGGTCTGGTAGATTTTTTTGCCCTTACATTTGCTTTCCAACATCAACATTAAATCATTTATTAAAGTGTGCCAAATATAGACCCGTCACAAATTAACAAGGAACAAGGTTTTGTATCTTTAATAAAAAGTCATAGAATGATCTATGTAGAATCGGGAACGGTTTTTCATGCTCTATTAGTACTGTTAAAATGTGTCTGACATTATTAGAGATTATCACAGCCTGGAAACCAAAGTAATAAATCGTTTTTTATACTTCTAGTATTCATCTACTTACTAAAAGTTACTAATATTCAAGGAAAACTAATTTATTTATACTGCATTAATTCCATAAGAGTCGAATTTATTTAACTGAAATATTTTTTACAAGCAAATATATCCCTTTCAGCTTCTAAATATAATAAATTATAAAGAGGTTTTCGAACAGAAGTGAAACAACAACAAAAATTTATTTTTTAAATTATTTTAATTAATTGAATGTTGGTTGACCATACGTGTTTCGAGTATTGCCATCCTTCATCAGTGGTTTGGACATTAATTCTTGTATAATTATTCGTAAATAATATTTTTGAGACTGCAAGTACCAGGCATCGAACTCGGGTCCTGCAAATTGAAGCTCAGAATCAGCGCACCTTAACCAACTGATCCAAAGCCGTACTTGACTTTTTTTGTTCGCATATTTTTGCTGGAGTTTTTGTTATTAACAATTTTACTTGCTGTATTTATATATTAGAACGAAATCATAAACCTTTATCATAAATCTTTATGTAAATATAACAAGTTTCTATTAAAACTATAATAAATTATAAAATTTAGCTATAAAAAAAGTGATTACAAATACAACATTCTTCATTTGTATTTAATTTAATCAATAAAGAAAATGTTCCCATTTATTTAATTAATAAGATCTTAACATCTAAAAAAATTTTAACACGTTTTTGTGTCAATCCAGCTAAAATAATAAAATAAAAAACAACAAATTATATATGGTGATTTTTTTTTGTTTTTTATTTTGGTTAACACACAACAAAAATTCCCGAATAATAACAAGCATTGTAAGAATTTGTGATTGTTTAGAATCCAAAGTTGCAAAAACCAAATTTACAAAAAATATTCTGAAAGGAAACCAGTTCCGAGTACTACGTCAATAGATCTCAGATTTCGATACTTTTGTACTTTGAGATGATTTTTGTACCTAAGGCGAAATTAACATTTTTAAATTTTATTCAATAAAAATTAGTCACAATGGATACATCGAACGCAAGCTTTTCAGATCCTAATACTACATTAGCAAAAATATACATTATTCTAATATTGACAGTAATATTTTTATTTTGGCGTAGAAGACGCTTCTATAAGCTTTCTCGTCTCTTTCCTGGACCATTGGAATTCCCAATTATTGGTATATTTTTTCATGTGTATAAACCGAGTTGTAAGTAAGAATGTAAAAATAATTTATTCATTTTTTAACTTTTTTTTTTGAATTTGCTTTAATAAAATACTAAGTGCTTCTGCTTAAACTGAAAATGGTATTGGAAATTTATAAAACGGAGACGATTTTTACATACTTCGGACCGCAACCGACGCTTTATACTGTCGATCCCAATTTATTTCAAAAAGTGTTCACTTCATCTAAATTGTATAATAAGCCAAACATCTTATACGAACCTCTTGGATATCTTTTTGGTGATGGGTTAATAACATCTAAAAGTGATAAATGGCGTCTACATCGCAAACTTATTGATCCGGCGTTTCGAAAGCCTATTTTACGCAACTTTTTAGCAGAATTTAACAAAAACTCTAAAGAATTCGTTAAACAATTGGAGCAGTTAGACGGCAAAAGTGCAGATAATTTAAATGAAATGCTGCGTAAACTAATGTTAACAAATGGCATGGGTAAGTAAAATTTGATTAATAAACTTTTTCAAATTTTTCTAAGCGGAAAGTGGAACAATTTTTTTAATCAGGTTTTGTACATTGATAAATGACCGTACGGTCTAAAAGTATATATTCACAATAGTATTCACAATAACATGCCAGCAAACGTAAGTGCAAAAAATACCTTTAAGGTATTTAAGGTATTCTTTGCGTAAGTGTTTCACTGTTCAGTGCCGTAGGGTGGCTTTTGCGAAGGCACGATGTTTGAGACATAAATTTTAAACATTTTAACGAATTTTATTTTTAATTGTTCCAAATAAAACATATTTTACTTACTTCACATGACGTTAATTTATATATAATAAATGTTATATATAAAGTTTTTTTTTTGTTAATTTTCTAATTAACCGTTTTTTATTTTACTTCAATAGAAATGGGATAGATCCATGTCCTTAATAGAGATAATTTTGTTAGTGAATAATCGTTAAAAAAAATATACTCGACTTTTAATAAAACAAAATGAAATATTTGCTTACTTAGTTTATCATCATTGCTGTGAACATGTGAATAAAGTAATTTCGAGTATATAGACATACTCAGTAATTCTGTAAAGTGATACAATTTCATGTGTATTTGTATTTCTGAAATTCCAAC
>NC_051847.1:130533680-130544950 GCF_002237135.1 Teleopsis dalmanni
GACTTGATCATTATTTACATGACAACTCTCATTCTCGGTGAGTGTTGCCGCAAAATTTATACAAAACAAAAGGGAACATTTTTTGTTGTTTTTTACTCTTATTTATACAATACATTGTATACATTTGTAGTTATTTAGTATTAACTTTATATTGTAATTATATTATATATCATTATATTTGTATTTGTATTATATATAATTGTATATATATTTATAATTTGTCATATTTACATTTATTAGTATATTGTATTATACTATATGTATAGTTGTATCTATATATTATTTATATTTAAATTATATTTATATTTGTATTTATATTACGTTTATATCTTATTTATAGTCTTACTATATTTATATACACCTTTTACCTAGTCTATCTATTTTCCACATTTTTCTTTTATATATTCTCTTTTCCTTATTCTTTCATTCAAATTATTCGTACCTATAAAACTTAATTCTCGTGAGTTTATCACTTTTCCTTCTTAATAATGGAAGTTAGAGACGGAGGAACGCAAACCTGTAATGATATACCTGATAATGGAACGACCTCTCCCACTCCTTTATTGAAACGACCCAGGACTGTTGCTTATTCCCAAAATCGTAAGCTAGTTGATGAGCAACTTGAGTCTGTCTTAAAATCCGTTGCAGCCCTTAAGGCTGCCAACGCCCGGCTACGTGCTGAGAATTCCTTCCTTGCCACCAAGCTGGCACTGTACACGAGTAACTTACCAAAGTCTTCCTCTTCAACCTCCGCCGCAAATACTGTCCCCCCCTCCACTTCTACTGCGGCGGCCTGTAGCATTATTAGTACCCCGAAGCCAGCGCCAAAGCCCAAACCCAAGCCCTCTGTAGCTACTAAGGTCCTTGTGGGTCCCAATCCTCCCACTCCCTCTACAGTTCCGTTGGCTTCGGCCACTAAGTCTTCCAAGCCACCAGCCATTACGGCCCGTGGCGTCAATGTCAAGGAGCTTGGCTCCTCCATCAAATCAGCCTTTCCTAATGCCTCTTATGAGTTTAAGTGCATAAATGGCACGACCACTCGTATCCTAACTAAGAGTAAGGATACCTTTTATAACATCAACTCCCTGCTCCGCGAGCAGAAAGTTGAGAGTTTTGCCTCCATTCCTTTTGAGGACCGAGTCACTCCTGTCCTCCTTAAGAACTTCCCCTCATCCTATGATGAGGATGACTTGAAGTCGGCCTTGGCGACTGACTTACCTGAGTTCACCTTCTCGAAGGTCTCCAAGGTCACTCCACCTGCGCGCTTCACAAAGCGTAACCCCTCTAGGTATGCCAATTCTTGTATTTGGGAGCTCCATCCTATCCCTTCTACAGACTTAAAGTCCCTTCTCAATGTTAAGCGACTTCCATCGCTTAACATCATCATTTCACTCGAGCAGAAATCTCGTAATGAGATCCCTCAATGCTCAAATTGTCAACGCTATTTTCACACAGCTAAGCTGTGTAATTACCCCCACCGTTGTGTACGCTGTGGTGAGTCTCATCTACGTGGCGAGTGTCAACTTCCTCCTCCAGCTTTTGATCCAGTTACTCAGGAGCAACTTGCAGCCACTATCCCCAAGTGCTGCAACTGCGGTCAGACTGGTCATCCGGCCAATTACCGCTGCTCCAAATATAAGGAGCTGCGTTCTCTTCGCGCCAATAAATCTCGTGCGCAAAAAATCCCCCCCCTCATGTCTATTGACTTGAGGACTCCGTCAAATTTCGTGAGACCTGGTGTCTCATTTGCCTCTGCGGCTAAAGCCGCAACCCCTAAACCCATTTCGCTGCCTAAGACAGCTAATCCTTCTCCTATTCGTGCTCCTGAGTCAGACTCTTTTCTCCCTGATATTCAGGGTATCTTCGCCTTTGCTGCTGGCATTAAACAGCAGTACAGCCTTCTGCCCCATTCTGACAAGAAAGCCTTTCTTGTCCAGAAAGTCCTCGAATTGGCACTGAGATGAATGATCTAAGGATCATTCTCATAAATGTCAATTCGATACACTCCAATCTTAGGCGTGCTCTTTTCGCGGATTTTGCTGAACGCAACAACCCTCATATCATCCTTGTGACTGAAACACGGCTCAATATCAGGGACGTTGTTGATGTCAGAGGATATAATTTTATCCGATTCGATAGGGACGGCGTCGGTGGGGGAGTCGCCATCTTGGTAAAAGACTCTCTCAAGTGTTCTAGGATTCACATCCCCTCACTTGTTTCTCTTGAGGCGGTTGGTATTACTCTTTCTCTCTCCAATCGCCCTGATCTCAATATCTTTTGCATCTACCACACATACTCTATTGTTTCTTCCATTGACCCACATGATCTGGGCACTCTTGCTTCCTTGTCTCCTAACCCCTTTCTTATCGGTGGTGACTTTAATAGTAAGCACCCCTTTTGGAATAATGCTGCCTCTTGTTTCAATGGCACCAGGCTATTCAACTGGCTAACTAGTAGCCCAGTCAGTCCTATTCTAAGTGTGGTAGCTCCTTCGGTTCCGACTCATGTCAATAGTATCATTGACTTTTTTTTAGCGGATAATCGCCTTCTTCCCAGCCTCGGTGACCCACGAGTCATCGACGGCATTTCTGACCACCAAGCCGTAAAGCTTGCGCTTCACGACTGCAGAGCTGCTCGTGCCTGTCCTCGCACTTTTTTTAATTTTCCCAGCACCAACTGGTCAGAGTTCAATCTCACTCTTGACCAGCTCCTTCTCAATTTGAGCATTCCCGAACACAGGAACATGACTCCGGTGGAGATTGATTTTGCTGCCCTTACTCTTGAAAGCATCTTCGCCTCCACAATTGATGAGCATGTTCCGAAGGTGCATGTTCGCAAATTTTATCAAGTTCCACTTGATACTACTACCCTTCACCTCATTAAACTGAGGAAATCGCTTCGCCGCAGATATTATCGCCTTAGACAGGTTGCATCCACGCAAGCTCATGCGTTCCAAGCTATCCTTAAGAACCTGGACACCATAATTGCCCAGAGGGTCAACCAAGCCAGGTTCAATTCCCTTAGTGCCAAACTTCGGGCCACCCAGTGCCGGCCTGACGTCTTCAGCACGATCAGGCAAATCTGCGGATCAAATAGGTCCATTTCTGATCTCCGCTATGGCAACACCATAGCATATGATGACTTCGATAAAGCCAACGTCTTTGGTGAAGTCTTTGTGACTAATCACCGTCTTACGGCTGGCCTAGGCGAGCGCCACTTTATGTCCACTACAAATTCTGTAGTGCATGGGCTTTTTGATGCTTTTAATGAAAGCATTGTTACTTTCTCCCCGCAGTTTCCCGCTCACTGCATCAATGTTGAAGACACTCAAGGGTTTCTCACCCCAATTGATCTTACTAACATACTTCGGCTTAAAGCCCCTAAAAAGTCATCTGGCACTGATTGCGTGTCTTTTTACGCTATGAGGCGTTTCTCACCACTCTTTTTTAAAAAGTGCGCCATGCTCTTCAACCATGCGTACAACACTGGTTCCTTCCCCCAGCCATGGAGGAAGGCCATAGTTTGTCCCATTGCCAAGAGTGGCAAACCTAAATGTGACCCCTTCAGCTATCGTCCCATTTCTCTCCTCAACTCCGTCAGTAAGCTCTATGAGACTTTCATAGCAAGCAAGCTGAAGTCCTTCTCCTCAAGGAATAATATTATTCCTTCTTATCAGTTTGGCTTCAGAAGCCAAACCTCCACTCTTCATGCCCTGCATCATCTCCAAAATGAGATATGCATAGGCTTTTTCAATAAGCAGCCCACTGTGGCATTAAGTCTTGACATTGAAAAAGCCTTTGATACTGTCTGGTTTGAAGGTTTAATTTTAAAGCTTCACCAGTTCGGCTTCTCCCCTGCGCTCTGTAGTGTGGTCCACAATTTTCTGTCCAGCAGAACCTTTCAGGTTCGAGTCGGTTCCTCTCTGTCTCGAGATTTCCCCATCGACGCCGGTGTCCCTCAGGGCTCGGTTCTTGGACCCCTTCTTTTTAACCTGTTTATAGCAGACATTCCTTTTCCGCGGGCCCCTGTTAAGCAAATCTGCTTCGCCGATGACTGCCTTGTCTTCATGCGGTCATCTAATCCTCACCGCCTTTCCAATGAGCTTAATACCCACCTTGGAGCCCTCTTCGACTATTACACCAAGTGGAAGATTAAACTCAATCCCTCTAAGATCTCTGCCATTGCCTTTCTTGGCCAGCAGCGTGATCGTCCTAGAGGTTTTAGCACCTCTAATATTCAGCTCAGGCTCAACAATTCTCCAATTCAGCTTGTCCCCAAGCTGAAATATCTTGGTATTGTCTTCTCATCTCAACACAATTTTATATCACATGTTGACTATGCCATCCGTAACGCCCGGTTCAGGCACACTCAACTCAAAACTGCACTTCGAAGACACAACCAGCTTAACTGTAAAGTTAAGCTACTCTGCTATAAGCAGCTTATTCGTCCTCTCCTCACTTATGCCTTTCCTATTTGGTCTGCCATCACCTCTGCTCAGATGGAAAGAATCCGCCTGTTTGAGCGGAAACTTCTCCGTGATTGCACCAACTATAAACGCAAGCCCAACGGCAAGCACTTTCCTATCTCCACTCTGTACCACAATGCCAAGATTACTCGTGTTGATGAGTACCTTTTGACACTTGCCCGTAGGTATCTCACCCGGCTCCACGACCTCCCTCCTGATGTCTCTTGTCCAGATACTCTCCCAGTAGACCTTGTTCTAGCTTTACGTTTTAAACCTCCACAGTACCTTCTCCACTATTTTGACGAGCTGGGCCAAAATCCTCTCGCTATTCCTCTCTTTAACCGCGGCTTTCGTGACCCTGGTCACAAAGTTTATCACTAGCCACACCCCCGCTAACTAGCCGTAACCCCACTACCTTCATTATCATCCTTTCTTCTTAATTCATGCCCTTGCTTTCTGACTTAGATGAACCTAGTTCACCTAGGTATTAAGTCTATCTACTTTCTCTCTCCCCTGATTACTGGAATGAAGTTCCCACATTGCTGTGGGAATCTTCTTCATTCATTCCTAAGAGGTGGTTTTAGTGGGTTCAAGTCTCACACTGTGGCTTTCGATGCTTTCCACCTACTGCAAAAAAAAAAAAAAAAAAAAAAAAAAAGATTCTGTTTCAAAATGTTTGATACCAAAGATTCGCTTTGCTCTGCCTGAGTTCTTTGGATCGGTAGAATATCTTTCAACAATCACAAAGAACGACATTTCCCAATTACATTTAGAATTGTCATTCATGTACTGGTTCATGTACTGGCCATACTTCAATTCTTGAAGTATGTTTTCCATAACGAACATCATTGCGATATCCTCTTCGAACAGGTTAAAGAGCAAGTCGAACAAGTTGAGAATCTCCACTTTGCAGAGGTTGATTCCTTCGGCCACAGAAATTCCCTTCAAATGATAACAATTTAACTTATATTGAACTACAGACTTTCTCAAAAACGAATTGTCATAATTAAATTTGTACCATTATGTGAGATATAAAAATGATCTTATAATGCACTTAAAGAACAAGCATTCATTTATAGATATTTTATTTAATAAAATATATGGTAAAGAAATTTGCAATATATGGATATATACCAAAAAAGCAAAATAAAATATACGATGCTATACCCAGCAACTATACCCAGTTGTTATTAAAGTTGTTAAGTTTTTTCTTTCAGAGCAGCAAAAAATTACTTGCAACAAGAAAACAAGAAAGAAAACATTGGAAGCAAAGACAATACTGTTAAAATCTTCTAGCAATACTCCGCTTGTTAGAATGCGCTAATGTTGAATCATTGGCGTAATACCGTTACTACCCCAGTAATCACACAAATTACAGATTTCCTGAAACTAAAAGATCTTTTGTTCTTATCGTATTTAATCTAATTAGTGGAACCCTACCAATCTCACAGTCTGTGAAAATTAGTCAATGATGTATTTGTCAGTTCCCACATGGGAGTTTGTATTGAGATATTGCCTTTAATTAGACCCATTTCAGAGCCTCTCTTGTTACTAATTACTTGTTTAAGAACCAACTGAAAATTATTTTGGTTTTGAGATCCAATACAATTGCATACAAGCAGAAAAACAAAGTAAAAGGTATTTTAAATCCAAATTTTTGGAATCACTATAACAGACTGTCCAAAAAAATAATATGGATGGTCAGACTTGGTGGCAAGAGTTAGAAGATAATTAAATAAAGATCAATGATTACTATTAAAATGCAGTTTTTAATGCTATGATTAACACACTCAAATTCTATAAAAAATATAAAAATTTAGATATTCAAAAAATTTAGATATGGTCAGACTTGGTGGCAAGAGTTAGAAGATAATTAAATAAAGGTCTCAATGATTACTATTGAAATGCAGTTTTTAATGCTATGATTAACACACTCAAATTCTATAAAAAATATAAAAATTTAGATATTATCTATCTAATATTGTCTTATAAATAAATGAATATTGTAAAGAAAATCATTTTATTTGAGTAAAAAATAGATATAGTTTTTTTCTCAAAACAATGATTAGTGATATGCTATTATATATAAATTATCTTCGTATATGTATATATTTATAAAGAAATAAAGCTGAAACTGTTCGAATCAATTAAATGAAAGAAAATTTTATACATATTTTATATTCAATGTTGATATCAAATTATTGATTTGTATTAAAGTATAAAACGACCTCGCTTTGAAAGAAAATGAGCAATTTACCAATTTTATGTAAATAATCTACTTGATATACTTTCAATCATAAACAATATTTGAATAGTTTGCCCAAGAGAATGAACTTGTATGTACTTCAATTGTTTTACAAGAATTTCAATTTCAACTACTTCTTTGAAGTCTATTTTAAAATAAATACCAAACAACTGACCTTCATACGTTAATTAAATCATGTCGATATTATAAGAGAATCACTCTTTTAATCTGTCTTGTTTCATATCAAGCAATCCTTACACCTCACACCAGTAACCTACCTTCTGTCGGTTTGATTAATTTCCGAAATTTCAACAAGTTCATTAACATATCATTTACTAATGAAGTCATCATTCGCAAGTCAATACAAAATAAATACGAAGTCGAAACCCCCGAGTTTAAACTTAAATTGTAAAACTGACTAAATTTTAATTGTGATTAATTTAAAAAAAAAAACAAAAAACAAAATTATATACAATCGTGTATTATTGTATACATAATTTTGAATTAAATGCACAAAAAAATTTTTTTTCATTGTTATATTTTGAAACAAAAAATAAACTTTTTTGGAACTTTAGTAATGGATTTTTAACATTATTGACTGCAGTTCAATGTACATAAATGCGATTTGTTTTCGATTGTTTATTTTGAGATGAAAAATGCCAAAGAAATTTATAAATATTTTTTTAAAAAGTTTGATTGATTGTAAAAGCGTTGGATAGAAGATACATTTTATATGGCAGATATCGAGCTGCACTACGCATATTGTTCTTCAATTATTAAAGCAAAAGAAGTAATTTTTTTATGACGAGCAACGATATATTGAAAAAAAACATGTTAAATTTATAATTACAGTTCATAACCTTCAGATTTTTAGGCACGTACCAAAACAACGCATGCAGCATATAAATCAAGATACAAAACAGCACTCGTGCAGATACGAGTAGTACATTGTATCTCAATTGAAGTATAAAATTTAACTCTTCATGTACCAAAGGCAGTTAAAAGATTTTTATTTGTTTTCTGTGTTGCAACAGTTGCAACTGTCAATTGATTGCCAACACCTACGCTTAATGAATGAAGTGGCAACCCATAAATAGTGGGACATATGAACTCAAGCATAATTAGATTGTAAGACTATTAATATTTTTCAGAAGAATCATTTTTAATTTTATTTTTATTTTCAATATTATATTTGATATTTTGTTTATTGTTGGTACTTGAAATGTTGCAACTAAATTCTGCTACTGTTGTAATTACAGGGAGAGAAAAGATACAATTGCTGTTAAGATACTTAAAACTGCAGCACCGCTATTTGGCATTAAAATCTACAAACTTTTGAGTAATTACCACTTCTCTTGCATAAATTAATCAGTTGGCATGAGTGGGTGTAGATTGCGTTACTTGCAATAAACGACATACATATATTCACGTCAAAAATAGAAGAACTTTTGTTTTCAAAATAATCTTTACTACATCCAAAATATATATTGTCTATATCAATATAAAAACTGTTGAGGAATATTGTCGTGATTCTTCACAGAAAACTATAAGGAACAGAATAATTTCGCAAGCCTTGACAAAAAAATTATTACGAAATAAAGATAGTGACATGTTTTTAATCCATTAGTATATTTGACACAGAAAAAAACTAAAACTTTTTTAAGTCAAAGATATTATAGTATAAGACGAGCTAGCCAGACGTGGTGCTTCTGGGAACCACTTGAAACACCTAAACAATCTGAGCATATCGTTGACATCATGCAAATTGATTTTGAGTTCTTCCTGTGCCGAACTTTTTAACAAAAGATAGGAAGACTCTGCGATATGCAGGCATCTGTATGCAATGTGGCCACAGACCAACAATAGAAAATCGAAAGCTCTCTTAGAGATGTCCTGTAGAGATATCAGTCTTCTAGTAGGTTTACTAACAGGTCATTGTATTCTAGGTAATCATGCTAGGAGACTGAATCTACCGTTCAACCATTTTTACCGCAGTTGTGGTGAGGTGACACGAACTCTGGCTGTCATTGGAATGTGTTTTGTAATATAATACGAGGGCGGTTTGATAAGTCAGTGACTTTTTGAATTTCCCGCGCAGTTACTCCAAATGCAACAGTGCTGCCGTCAGCTGTAATCTACCAGTGGGCAACTTTCTAATTTTGAGGAAGCTACGTCGTTCAGGTGGTGTTTGATAGCCGTTCAAAGCAGACAACATCGTGAATTTTTACGAAAATAGAAAAATGTGAATTTCGTGTGCGAAAATCCACGAATTGGGATACGAACTGCTACCCCATTCAGCATATTCTCCAGATTTAGCCCTCTGCGACTATTTTCTGTTTCCAAACATAAAGAAATGGCTGGGCGGTACGAGATTTGCGTCGAATGAAGAATTCATTACCGAAACAAACGCGTATTTTGAGAGCTAAAAGGTGATTATGTAGAAAAATAAAATGATTATTTGCCGAAAAAAAATTGTTTTATTCAAAATGTCACTGACTTATCAAACCGCCCCCGTAGAATGTAATGTAATAAAATGTGATGTATCATAATGTAATGTAATGTAATATTATGTAATAATATATATAATGTAATGTAATGTAATATAATGCAATGTAATATAATGTGATGTAATATAATGTAATGTAATGTTATTATGATTATTTAATGTAATGTAATATAGTTTATGTAAAATAGTTTTAACATATATATAAACAAAGGAAAGGACATATCAACTACTTTATATAAAATAACTACTAAAATTTAAATTTTTTTGCTCTTTCTAAAACATTTCTGATTTGCTGTGTATAGCTCTAGAATATATTCTCTGAAATATGAAAGAGATTATGATGCAAGGATTCTTCAAATTTTTTTAAAAGTCTTTAATTCTAGTAAAAATCTATTATTTATTTAAATTTTAATAATAAAATATTTAAATAATTTAATAATTTTATTATTTAATAATAACGAATATTATGAAGATTTCATGTTACATAATTTATTGTATATTTTAAAAATATTTTACAATTTAAAAAAGTTAGTGGTGGGGGAAAAATTAAAGTATACCAAAAAGTTATATAAATGGAGTGAATAAAAGAGGAAACTATACAAAACAGCAAATATCATCTTTGAGATGGACGTGATTACATTTTATTAATTCTCAAATATTCGACATTATTAAAATACTAGGAAAAAATTGATGCTTTAAAAAATGCTTTGATGTATATATATTTCTTTTTTCTATACATATATTTGCTTTTAAGCGGTTAAAAGGAAAATTTGATTTAATTCCGAAGTCGTTCTGACAGAGTAATACTACACATAAAAGAAAGTCATAGTTACACTAAGAGTTACGTTAAGGGCTCATAATATGGTCCTAAAGTGACCCTAATATGACCCTAAATTAATATAATTATTTAATCTGGTATGACACTTTTATTGAAGTTTGTATTAATGGACCAAATATTTTCTCGTAATCAACAAACATGAGGTTTAGTGAGTAGAACACGTCACCAAGAAAAGAACGGTGATATCACAGATGCAGTAAGTAAAGGAGGAACTTATTAGTTTTTATTTGTTACTCTAAAAAGTTGTATATATGTGTATTTTTATTATATTTTCTTTAAAATTTTTAAAAATTTGTCATCGGACCTGTGACAGATGATGCAAAAATGCTAGTTGTCATTTTTTCCTCTTTTCAAAGTGAAAAGAAAGTTACTTATTCTCCCTTTATTGAATTTTTTCGAGTAGGTTTTCATTTTAATTAGTATTAGAAGCAGTAGATGTATTTACATAAATACATAAATATATAGGTATATTGAAATATGTTCACAAAAATAGCATACCTGCTTAATATAATTTTATTTAATTATCACAAATGTTCCATAAATAAATTTTAAAATGTATTATACGAGTATTTTAATAGCCAAATATCCCATAATACATAATTTAATTTTATTTAAATCACAATTTATAATTAATAGTTTTCACTTTATTATGCATCTTCATAATTTATTGTATTTTTGTAGTCATACTTATTTTTTATTAAAAAACTATGCACACTAATTTTGATATCGCGAAAGAAAATTTTGAATTTACTATGTCCTCTTCTTCGCGTTTGATCGTTACAAAAAAAAAAAACCAGCTGTCAGGTCACATAATGCATTCTCTTCTGTTGGCTGCATTGTTCTCAGTATTTGGAACTGTGATTTGAAGTTTATTGTTTTTATTTTTCGTGCATTTTGATTTCCGCCATTTTTTATTTGAAATTTTTTGAAGACTATTTCTTTGTGCAATTTTTGTAAAATGTTCGTTTTAATAATAATGTTTAATGCAAAACTTTTATATCCGTACTATATTAAAGAATGTATGTACATAAATATAGTGTGTGTTATGTATTGTTCTTATATAAATATGTATATATTTATAAATATCCACGCTTATCGTAAGTTCAGACTAAAATAAATTTAGCGCTTTAAAATGAGTATTATAGAATTGAGAAAATATATATATTTTTTTTTCAGTTAATAAGTATAACATTGTTTATTTAACTTCAAATACCAA
>NC_051847.1:130545050-130555384 GCF_002237135.1 Teleopsis dalmanni
TTTTATTAATATCTATTTTTAACATCGTATTTCTAAATCCAAGATATTATTTCTCAAAATATTTACCTCCGAAAGAAACATAAGTTTAATATAGAAAATATTTGTAATATATATAAAATTAATGTAAAATAAGATTATACTTACATTGCCATTTATCCAAGGCATAAATATACCAATTGTAAATATGCCAAATAGAGGTCCGTTTGTGATAGCCTCTAAGCTCATTGTTAATTGTAAAACAGTTCCCATATGCTCAACCACATACACCAAAGCAACACAGAGTGCACCTACACCCACTACAACCAAACGCATAATCCAATTGATCGCTTTCTCTGAAAGTGGTTTCTTTACAAATGGTTTAACGAAATCCTCCAAAACCACTGCAGACATGGAATTCAAGCATGTGGATAAAGAACTCAAAGCCGCACTAAAGACGCCTGCAATAAAGAGTCCTGTCAAACCTGGTAACTCGCCTAAAGTATCCATAACAAAAAGCGGCAACAATTGGTCACGAGCCTTGGCTAACTATAAATAGAAATATATATATATATATATTTTATATTTGTTATTGGATTTGATTACTTAAATATGATTCAATGAATTTATAAAGGTATTCGTCTAAACTTCATTGTTAGTCCATTAAATATAAAATCCAAGGTCCGTAGTTCAATACCTTCAGCGAGGACATATTTTTTTTTAAATTGTAGTGTTAAAATTTTTATTTGATTTGGATGTGATCATGAATACTTCATCCTTTAAATATATCAAGAACAATTTCAACTTCTTACGAATAACTAAAAAATGCATTGTATATAGAAGTATCTAATGTTTCTGTAACTCATATCAGTTTTTTTATGAATTGCAAATGTCTATATCGAGATTCGGATACGAGTACGACAAATAAAAGTTAATTTATTTTACGAAATCAATTTTTAGCTATTAAGGTCAACGTGAGGTCATATAAGGTTAACGTTTTCGAGTATATCAGGTCGTAATATATTATAAACTGTTTTTCTTCTATATATATTTATATATATTTTATATATATTATATTTATATATATGTTTTTCATACTATATAACATATTTAATTGTTTTTTGACTCCATATGACATTCCTAATAAGCCTCCAACTTCTCGCTCAATGCCATTTTGACTTCATAATATCCTTTTATAAGTTCAAATGTTCAACTATATTGTGACAATTGTTTCTTTACATTTTGAAAACTACTTGAAATTGTTCGATGAAAAAAATTGTTTATAATAATTAAGTTAAAAAGAATAGCAGATATTTTTCGGGTTGCTTGTAAAAGTATTGTTCATAAAATCGAAGGGAGTAAAATTTATGCATACAGATCGTATCTTCATAGTGCGTTATTGCACTACACACAATGTCTTCTGTTAATTTTTCCATATCATACCTTAGTCGTCAACGGATCGCAATCCTTATATGTTGCATATATAAGCAGACCGTTATAGGCACAAAGCGACATTAGCAAGAGAACCCCACCACAAAAAATACATAACGCATGTCTAGCGGACTTTAATGTAGGTAACGACAAATACCGTTGTATCATGTTTTGTGACACAGCATTAGTTTGCGTCCAATAGACGACACCTCCTATTAGCTGAGACCAAAGTGTATGTCGCACTGTTGGATTTAAATCGAGACTAAATATGAAATGATATATTAGTAAGTTTTTCAAACTTTTTCATTATTTAAGTTTCTCAACGAACTCCGGCGCTTCAATGCGTCCTGAATTCCAAGCCTCTTTGATCACGACACCAGCTCCTCCGATATCCAGACTACCCTTAACAGCCACTAATACCAATGCTCCAATCATTGAAATCGTTTGTACAACATCAGTCCATACGACTGCTTTAATACCGCCCTACAATAAAAATAAAAAAATATAATTACTAAGGAACTAAGACTGGAATATATGTATGTAAAACTTAATATACAATAACTAATATATAATATATGAATTATTTATAAATGTATATTTTAATATCATATGGCATAATATATTTTAATATGAATATATATGGTATATAACATATATACATCTATATATAAAATTCATCAATAAAAATTAAAAGTTTTGTTCTTTTAAATAAGTTAGTTAGTTCTTTTAGAAATAAACAACTAAATATCGATTCATTTTGGCCCTCTTAGACAATAATATCTGGAAGGTCTTTTACCATTATATAGTATATTATTATATAGTATTATTAGTATTATTATTATTATTAGTATTATATAGTATAATTTAGTTTTTTTTACTTACTAAACTAGTATAGAAAACACAAATGATGCATACAATAGGTGTTATTGTATGAACCGCCACGCCCGTAACTTGATTGAAAGCCAGAGCTGGTACATATATAACAATCGGCAAGTAACCAATCTATTGAGTTATAAAATATATATTATAAATTGGTTTAAAACATTATTAAGAAGTTAAATAATTTAAATACTTGCATTCATTATGGTAAACATAACCGAACCAAACATTCGTGAACGTCTGTCAAAGCGACTTTCCAGATACTAAAAAGAGAATAAATAAAAAATGTAAACACATATAATAAACTATTTAAGGAATTAATAATATTGAACATGGATTTAAAGTTTATTTCACCATTTAATTTCTTCATCTGCACACAATTGTAATATAATAAATGGTATATTCCAAATCATGTAGTACTTCCAAGATAAACCCAATATGACAATATTAAATATTATTAATAATATGACATGAATTGTGATAAACATAATGCGAATGCTATTACAGTCGATTTATGATACTAGATTTATTGCAATTAAACCTCAGAGTTGTATTTGAAACTGGTTTTAATGTTTTAAGCAGTTTTCCCTATGGTTGTCAATGAATTCACTAAATGAGTTCACATTTTAAATACTCATATAAGTATAAGTAAATTTAAGTTCATTTAGTTAGTTATTGATCATGAAAAACTATATTTTAAAGCAAATTGTTTTAATAATAGTAAAATCTAGACAAGGCAGATATCTAGGAAGGCATATTTATTGGACATCAAATCACAAACATATAAACAATAAGCACCAAATATAGTTTTATGTGGTTATCAAGAAGAAGCAGAACAGCGAACAGTAGTTCTCAGAATATTGAGAAGTACAAATACTTCTCAGTATTTGAATTTGCGGCTGAATATAGTAAGCAAATAAATATTTATATGCTTCTTAAAGTATATTTCTGTGCCCGTACATAGAATTATTCCCAGCACATTTAAGAGGTGTAAGTGATGAGATGTTTGAATTGATTAGGCCAAAGGTTTGGCAACTTACAAAAGATTTTCTTGTAAGGAAAAACACTTCTAAGAATTATAAAAAATTTTATATATTGTATTAGATGAATTTAAGGTCGCCACCTTCCAGTTTTATAATGTATTTCTGTATATACTCGAATCTATCTATCTATCTATCTATATATATATATATATACTTTGATGTATAAAAATTTCGAAATCATTTGATTCTATCAAACCTTTCAACAGACTTTAAATATCTATTGCTTTTAGATTGTTTATTTATCCGACGAAGTTCAAGCTGTTTGTACTTCAGACCAGGAGCGTCTAACATATCTGTGTTAGTTTAGATATTAATTTATTTCGACTTTTTACAAATTTTATTTAACTTTATTAATTAGCTAATGAACTATTAAGCTTCACCTATATCTTAAAATTGTGCTCATCAACTCTTTATGTGACAGTGTATATATTGTGCATTTACCATACAATTTACATGGTTCCAAGGATATATAAACTTACTGCAAAAAATGTCTAAAACCCCAAAAATTATCACTCTAAATCACACTTAATAGAAATAATTTTAAAGATTCTAAAAATTGGTAAAAGTGCTATGATTAAAAATCTTGTTGGACAGTGTTACAATTGTTAAATAAGTATTACACATATAATGTTAAACGTTTCAACTGAATAACATAATAAAAATAATATGGAAGCTGCCATAAAAAAAGTACTTTACAAAATTTATTCAATAAAGGTAAATTACTTTTATTTTCTTGATCATTTTTTAAATTGTATTCATGTATTATATAATTCATATTATAAACTATACAACTATTTGCGCTGATATTAATGATTACTAAAAATATTTTCAACAATGAATTTTAAAATATTACTTACCTCATACGTGGATGTAATACTCAAATTATGAAAAACAGGTAGGTAGAACACACCCATCACGACTCCCATAGCAAGTACACCAAGTGCAACATACGTATATTGTATGCCATATGAATAGACTTCTGTGGGTAATCCTAGTAGTGTTATACCTGATACAAAACTAGCCACAAGTGATAAAGCTATAGGCAATACGAGCATATTACGACCACCCATTAGGTAGTCCGATTCCGAAAGGGACTTTTTCATAAAACCGAAATAAATTCCAATTAAAATGCACATCACAAACATAGCTATGAACACGACATAGTCCAGCCATGAAAAACGCTGTAAACTTGTCAATATATTATCTATATCCGACATAATGCTGGTTTACACTTATAATAGTCAAAACTTTTAAAAAAAAAAGGAACGATTTTGTTGTCGTTGAATGTAGCTGATCACCGAGAAGTATATTAATATCACTTTTTTTTACAACATTTACGATTTCTCCGATTTTAGTGATTCAACTATCACTTATCTAAACCAAGCGGATATAAACTGAACTAAACTGTTTAGATTTTGTCGTTCAAGTCACAGACTTTTGCTAAATCCGTACAATCTTGTCTTAGCTGTACTGCATCTCTGCGCTGCAGTTCACAAACTTACCTACAAAAACGAATGAGAGTCCCCTCAAAACTTTTCGTACACAATGAGCAATCAAATTACATCTAATGTTGCCATTTGCAAATATATTAATACAACTACATAAATATATTAATGGATATCTACATACATATCCATAAAAAAGAACTAACTGGGATCAATTATACTCGTTAAATTTACAGGGTTTTCATGATTTTATTTTGAAAATAAAATTATGTGTAATTTTAAATACATTATTTTATTGTCATTCACTACATAATTTGAAAGTCTGCCTCTTCTGAGATATATTTTATGATATCCTCTATTAAATTTACTGTGATTATTAGTAAATCTACTTCACTCAATAGGGTACATAGAAATTATGAATTACCTAAAATAATTCACTTTATTTTGATATATGTTGTCTTAAATGTTACTTGGATTTTAAATAAAATTAATATAATAAATGCATAAAGTCATCTCGACCATATTTTTACTTCAGTTGAAAAACTTATTGTTTAGATATTCTTCAGATATGTTGTTTAATTTGAATAAAATCTAATGCCGATAACAATATAATTATGATTTCTAAACTACTTTCCATTATTTATGTAACATTCATTATGTATACAGCTAAAATAAAAGTAAAATACACACTGTTTTTGGAAATATTCCAAAAAGCTCGGTTCCTTGCATGCCCTTTACACACCATCGATTGCTGACAGCGATCGATGTCGTCGCTTGCTATTACAATTTGTCGACAATATTTACATATGGAAGTAAATAATAATAAATTTGTTTATTATTTTTCATACTCTCTAGAGAATTTATGAATTTTAGTTTAAAAAAAAAGTACATGGCAGAAGGAAATTTCTTTCATAAATAATTTTTTAAGATATTAAGGTATTGATAAATTAATTTTACAATTTTTTAAAGAAATGAGGTTTTCTCTAAAAATGATCGCAAATTTCTCAAGCAGTTATTCTAATTATTAATTTATCAATTTATTATCATATGTATAATTTATAATTATTTATAATCAATTTATCTATTTAATTAACTAAAAAATCTATTTAACTTTTAAACTAATTAAAGTAGAGTTAAGTAGACTAAAGTAGAGCAAAGTAGAGCAATTTAGAGCAAAGTAGAGTAAAATAGGGTAAAGTAGACTAAAGTAGAGTTAATATGAAGTCAAAGTATATTCAATAGACCAAAAATTAATATTTGACATAAACTATTAGGATATACCGTTTTTAAAACAATAAAAATATTTCTCTTAATGTTTTTCACTTTTCATTGGTACGTCGATAAATATTTAAAGATGACCCCATATCATGATAACAAAAACACTCTCAATTAAAGATATTCATGAACAGAACTACGTAATCAGAACTACAAACTACTGCACTTCATGTATATTTTTGTAGTAATTTTTTGCTGGATATATGTGACATTATACTCATTGAAAAAATAGAAAACACCCTGTTTCTTTTAAAGTTTACAGGTTGCATTCAAAAAATTGTGTGTGTACATATACGATCATATATAATTTACTATATTTTAAACTGTCCTAAACAGCTGTCGTTAAATCACAGCGCTCATCTGCCCTGTCCGAATTCCCCTTTTCATTTTTTCAATGAGTGTGACCAAGAATTTTAATTGAATTACTCGTATTCGTCACAACAAGAATAAAATCCCATCGCTTCAAAGCACCGCATACCTAATAACCTATTGTATCTCATATAACGGCGTCAAGCCAACTCATGTATTTTGAAATCTGTAGTTTGCACTTGAGTTAGGGAAAGAGATTTAATCGAGAGTACACTTATTCAATCAAATAAAAGTTTGAGCACCCACGGCTATACAAATTTAGACTAGCACAGTTTCCAAGAAAAGCTATTAAATTTAAATGAATGAAAGTAAGTGCCTGAGAAAATGTATTGCAGTTTTTGTATAATTATAGACAGAATATATTTATTTTGAATTATTTGGTGTACTCTTTATAATATATTAATTTATCAAAATTATACTAATAAAGCAATATCTATATAGCACTGGATCAGGTGTATGTAGATTATTTTACGAATTCTAAAAACCTGGTGAACTATTCTTCATGCTTAAACAAGAAATTGTTGGGAAAGTAAGGCAAAATATATAACCATTGAAAGAGTTAATGCAAATAAGAATCTGTTAAGTACCTAAAGAATCTTAAAGAATCCATCTACTAATATAATTGAGAAATTAAAAGTGTCGCATAAAGGAATCATGTTTTACTGATGAGGACTACATTATGCACTTAAACTATTATTTATCAATTTATATAACTAAAGCATTATAAAATACTGGAGTAAAAGATATATAACTAGCTTATTACAATAATTAAAGTTTTCTAAAAGAAATATGCATTAGAACAGGGTAAATGCTTTGATATACGGATGAAAGTAGCAATGAAAACAATAAATTTATAACATTTTTTGTTATAAATAAAAATAATATTATTTACTAAAGTACTATTATCTCCTTCACCGATTACCTGCACGTGTCCTAAAGTATTTTTTGCAAAAGTTAAAACATATCATAGGTCTACAAACATAAAAAGAGTAAACATTCAGACTGTTCACAAAGTAACATAGATGTCCTCACAAGCAAACACATATGTTAATATAGATTCTCTGCTTTTCACCAGTACAACGCTTGTTAACCTACAGTTATTGTTGTAAACTAATATGGAGATCTACCAGCTCTGGAACTCCCATGGACATGACCCGTAGAGATATCAGTCTTGTGGTAGGTTTATTTACAAGTCACTGCATTTTAAATAACCATGCTAGAAAATTAAATCTCTTATTAATCATATCTGCCGCAGTTGTAGAGAGAACGATGAAAGTGCCTCCTATCTGATTTGTTTTTGTCCAGCACACTATAGGTGCTTTACTACTTTAGGGGCTGAATTGCAAGACCTCCTCTTCAATAGCATTATAAGCTTTGCCAATAGTTTTAAGTGGTTCTAACCTCCGAGTTTTTAAATATACGGTAAATAACGGTAGTGGATCCCTTGGGATCGCCGGTATAACCTACCTACCTACCTACAATGACACATAAAAGAAGCCAAAGGCAAGTGAAGGAATGATGGAAATAAAGTCTTACCTAAATCAAGCGTCTAAAAATTTTAATGAAGCACTACCATGAATCAATTCAATTGAAGTTAATGTGAATACTGGAATAATTAAATAATTCAGCAGATCTTATAGTACTAAGCTAAACTATGGACATACATTTGATGTGATTTATATTTGAGAACTTGATTAGCGGTTTGCGTTTGTCCAGTTTGTTATGAGATAACTTATTAGAAAACCTTTGAGTTATCCATGTTTACAAAAATAGTTCTAAATAACGATGTTCAAGATCTAGATTACTTAATGAACTGGAGTATTCTTTTTATGTATACAGCACATAAAAGAAGGGAGTTGCAAAAATAACAATAATAACCAAAAACCTGTTAATTATTTTTAATATTAATTTTTGATTTATTTTAGCGTTCCAAAAGGTTCTCAGCATTTTTAGATATAACATATACACCTATAACGAGCACCAGATACCTACAACAGAATCAAGAGTTCTTATTCTTACTTCTTATTTTTATTTTTAATGTATTTTTCTTTCATTTTTTAACATTATATGAATATTTTTCATTTTCATATTGCATAGTGCTAGTGTTAAAGTAGATATGACCGCCGAAGTAGGAAGTATTGCACCACGATCTTTCTAAGTGAGTAAACATTTAAATATGTACTCGTGTATTCAACATTTGAATATTTAAATATATAATTTGTTTTATATAAACTATTATATACAAATACTATACAGTATATAATATACAATATAATATACAAAAAATATACACCAAAATATACTAGAACTGGTTAGTTATTTTTTACCCATGCCTAGGTTTAATCGCTGTGAATGCAGATAAGATATCTTTTAGATTAAAGATTAGTTTTCTAAATTATAAGGTAAAGTAAAATTTTATTCTCATAATAAAGAAGGTAATTCTACAAATCTCTTAATATATACTAACAAAACATATATAATTATTTTCTATATGTTTTTCTATATCAGACCTCTGAACTATAATATACAAAACTAACAAAATAACAATTTCAAAAACTGTTTTGGTAGGATTCCACAAAGAAGTGGAATAAATGTTGAACTTCTGGATTATTAGAGAATTGTTGTGGCAAAGTATTTTACTCATAGGTATAATAAAATTGAAGTTGAGTTTGTCTAGTTTAAATCAACTACGAGAATTTATAAAGCTGTACTCAGATATATACACCATAGAAAATATTTAAAGCGAAAACCTGGAGAACAACAACCCTAATGCTACCGCAAGCAAAGTGGGTGCATAGCTAGAGACAAAAGTAAGTGGTAAAGCGATTGAGGCCCAGATAGGAATATTATTGATGTATCAAAAGGATCACAAATTATGTTTTACTAAGCTTATATAAAATTCGCCATAAAAACTAAATACATTTATTTACATCCGTAAAACATATGGTATATATTACTGCATTTTAAACTTCAAAATTTTTTAATTTTTGTTAAGTATAGTAAAATTTTATATAATATTTCAAAAATTTTCATGAGTCAACGTCACCATTCACAATTTTCATTTTAAAATATATACAAGTTCAATATCAACTAAAAATTGATTCAGAATTCGAGGCAATCGAGGCAATGTAGCCGCAATCCAATGAGTATCCGAATATCAGAAAAGCAATTAAAAAAACTGCAATCAAAGAGTTCAGTTTTCATTGCTTTAAATTCAATAAACAAATTAGAAAAAAAAAACAAATTATTTTCTCTGGGACAATAAAATTCAAGTTCATGAGCACAATTGCAACTGCATCAACAGATACAGAATCTATTCAGATACTTTTAATTTCCATGAGATGATGTCGTCATAATCGCATCATGCCAATTCAAAAAAAAAAGGTAAATAAAATAAATCTTTGCAAAATTAATTAAATAAAATGGGTGATTTTTTAAAATAAAATTTGAATTGAATTTAATTTTTTGATTCAACACAACAAAAAGACTTGGTCTGAATATAATTTTTATACAAGGCTTTATTCAGACAATTACTTTACGAGTGCATACTAATTATATATAATTTATTAATTATATAAATATTACTTTTATATATATATATATATATTATTTATTTATATATATACTAGCTGACCCGGCGAACTTAGTACCGCGTAACAGTCAATAAATGTTATATTAAATATTAGGTAAACTAAATTTGGAAATTTATTAACGTAAAAAAATGAATACAAAAAATTTATTATGTTCCATATAGTTTATTAGGATATTAATATATAATCAATTATTTCAATGGTCTGTCAGCAAAAAGGTATTATTTATTATTAAAGAGTAGACGTGAAAATTGCCCAACAGTCGGTACTGCGGCCAGAAGAGACCTATTGTACCAGTTTCACTATTGATTAAACAAAGCCCCTTA
>NC_051847.1:130555484-130617073 GCF_002237135.1 Teleopsis dalmanni
ATCTGTTTTATTACAGATTGCTCTGTGATTGCTTTTACAGTCTCTATCCTTAGCTAATTATAACTTTTATACTTTTTGCTTGATACCTTGATCAGTCGCCACTCTTTTTAAAGTTTTGTGTGTTCCATTTTCTACGATCGGCTTAAGTTATTCATTATTTCAAACCAAAATTTTCCTAACGAAATAAAATATTTGTTGGGAAAACATTTACTAAATGATACTATCTTTACAACTAAATAAGATATATCGTAGTTGTCATAGATGTAAATACACAATGAAGCACACGGTGTTTAGCCTCTAGTAACTATGAAAAAGACATCCTGAATATTATAATTACAAAAGGAAGAAAATACTTTATCACAATTCAGGAAAGTCACTGCATGAACTCAGCATTTATGTAATATAAATTACATTAGTAAAATAAATAAAATAAATAATTTCACAAATAAATTAAAAATTTTATACATGGCATCACGTTCACGTTGTACGGGGCCTAAGTTTAGGGTTACAAACACTATGATCAAAAGGAGTACGGATTTTAAATTATTACACCATAGTATTATAACTTTATAGTATTTATTGTTGTTACTTACAATTCACAAAGGCATAAATTGGGCCAAAGATTGGGAAAATATGTATTTAGAATAGGGTCTTTCAATAACCAGTAATCGGAGTATGGATCTTAAATTATAACACAATTGTATTGTAACTGTATACAAACGGAGTGAATATAATTCGTTTGTCGCGAATGCTGGGTTGGGATCTCACGACAATACTCAACACATATCGAGCGTACTTTTTAAATGTAGGGACGCTCTTTTTAATATAAACCCTAAAGAATTTAATATATCTGAACGTGATTGTTCTTTATGTAATCGTCATAAAATAAAAAATATATGACATAGACGTCTTTTTTTTGATAAAATTCTTCTGCCCGAAAAAGAAGTTAAAGTCTTATTAAATGATAGCAATACTAAAACCTGTACAAGTTTATGAAAAGTGTTTTAAGTTGCAGAAGATTAATTATTGAAGAATTTACATTAATAATAATGTTAATAATATGCCCTACTTTTTATATGCCAATCTGACACATAACAAATATGTTGTCAATTTAGATTTTAAGTAAAATTCTATAATTTTTGTAAATGCTTTACGAATTTCTTTGAATAAGTAAGAAATGATAAACAATAATAATAATATATCAGTAAATTTTAAAATTAGTAAAAGTTTGAAATGACTTTGATAGTAAACAAATGAAAAATGACAACATATACATATTGGTAGTCTCCTTCATAATTTAATCTGACCTGTAAATAAATGAAAACGATTAACTGAACTATAATATTTATTTTATAATATTTATTTTTTTGTCAGCAATCTTTTCTACAACGCTTCTACCCACTGAATATGTCAGTTTAATTAATTAATTATTTGAATTTAATTATTATTACAGTATAACCATATGTATATTATATATACTAAGTCTATATATGAATATTAATTAAAGTATTATGTGTGTATTTTCGATTAATTAATTTTAAAACTTGCAAACCTTTTTTTTCTCATAAAATTACAAAAACATAATTTCTGCTGATCCACGTGCATAATCGAAGGTCTTGAGTTTACTATAATCGCAAAAATAAAAAAATTATAAAAAATTACGCATGAACTTCAGATGCGAAATTGATGACAAAAATATTTTGGACTGTGATCTCTTCGAGTGACGATTATGTGCGAACAATACATTAATTATGCGTGATGTTGTGCTTTCGAAGTTATTTATTAAAGTTTATTGAAGTTGGTTGTTAATGTTGCAACGGTGTAATTGGATTGTTGCAGATTTAATATTGTAGGTATGAACAAAATTTACTAGAAATGTAAAATCGTAAAATCGAAACATATACTTAAATTGCATTTTAAACTTAGTGTAACTTAAGCGATTACAAGCCTTCTCCAATACTTAAACCTGGGTGGGAAAAATCTTAAGATACAAGGTTGCAAAAATTTTAAGGGCATCAAATTTGTAATATTGAGTTACTAAACATTAACTAATATTATTAATAACAACTTCGATGTCTTTGAAATTTCCAGTAATATTTGTCAATAACAATATCGATTACATGTTCTCTTTTGTTGATACTATATAAGCAGTGCTTAATTTATCTTCCATCCGTTTAAAGAAAATATATTATTAAATGGCACACAACATCTGTTTACATTTAACCTAAACACGCTCAAACTGATTCCGTGATGAGTCAGTGGCACAGTCACAGGCACAGGCACATGCACCCACCACAACCTTTTATAGAAAACTTATGTTGACAATTATTGTGGACTTTCATTAAAATATTTATTGCTGTGACCTTTATTATTTGTGCTGGTGTACAACGGATTCGGTATGCATCATCGGAAAGTATTTTAATTCAATTTACATTTTAAACTGAGAAGCTGGAAACACCAGCAAATCGTTTACAGTAATTTTTAATGTCATAAAATGTAGTGCAGTAAATACACAACTGCAGATTTTGTCTTTATCAATCCATATCCCACACTTTTTATGCATACTACACACTCGCAAACATGGAACATTAACTTAATGAACAAACACGAGATATCAATGGTAAATACAAAAAGTGTTGTTGTTGTTGTCGTCGTTTTTGTTGTGATTTGAGTTAGTGCTATTGCGCAATTTTACTCTTTTGTGGCTGGGGGGCTTATCCCTGCCCCACAGTAATCTTTAACTATACTAGAATTATTTATTTATTTATCATTTAACTGATGACGAACCATAGATCAACATATCTTTCTGTGCGTCCTGAGTTGGACTTAAGGTTTGTTAGGCCGGTGTTGGGCAACGTATCGAGTTTTGTGAATAATTTTAGATATCTGTCCTTGATATATTTTTTCACTTAGTCGATCCTTAGATCTCTATGCATGTCTGTTGTTCTAATATACCAAGGAATTTTAATTAGTCTTCTTAAAGCCAGATTTTGTGCTATCTGTAATTGTTTTATGGCAGTATTTGAGGCTTTGCTGTATGTTACACATCCGTACAGTAATGCTGGCCTAATTATTTGAGTATATAATAACTTTCTATTTTTGAGGTTGAAGCGATTATTATTAAACAGCGGCTTTAGGAGATGTAGAATTTTAGAGCAACTATTCCGTTTGCATTTCATATGTTTATACCAAAAACGAGATCTCAATGGTAAATGCAAAATGTGGTTATGTAAATTATAAATAATAATTTGTCAGCTATTTATCTTTAATAAATAATTATCTCTAACATTGACACATAAGTAAACAACAATGAGTATTACAGAAAAGTGTTTAAATTAATATGAATTATTTATTTGATAAATTATGATTAAAATTTTTTAAAAATTAAAAACTCTGCAAATGTGTACTATACCATAATAAACTTTTGCAAGTGCACTAGGGGTATTCACGCTATCTTGTAAATACATTGCAAGGTGTACGAAATGCAAGATGGCTTTACTAAAACTAAAAGAGTGAGGGAACACCTGTGTTGTAAAATTGCAACATCAAAATGAAACAGCTGTTTTTGCAACACACCACATCTACATGAGAACCAACAGTTATCAGAACAGCTGTTTGCAAGGTGTATGAAATACAAGATGGCTTTACTAAAATTAAAAGAATGCGAGACCACCTCTGTTGTAGAATTGCAACATCAAAATGAAACAGCTGTTTTTGCAACATACCACATCTACATGAGAAGCAACAGATATTAGAACAACTGTTTTTTTATCCTTTTTTGTTTCGTTGCAAGCACTATATATGGGTTTAGGTATATAGCATATATAGCAAGATTACAATCCATTACAAGAAACTTTGTGAGTGTATTTTGTTATTGTCCCTTGCATGCTAGCGTAATCTATGCATTTTGTGCACCTCGCAATGAGTTTGCAAGACAGAATGAATACCTCTACTATTTATAGATACTGAACTTTTTTGTTCAGCTGTGCTTATAATGTGTCAATCTTGTTCAATAATTTTTATCTTAGGCCCGTTACAAACTTGGCTAAAAAATCTTTATGTACGCTAGATAGTGTGCCCTGCCTAAGTTGATCTTATGTATCTTTCAAGTACTAGTAATTTATCAACTGTTAGTTTTTTACGTTATTATTGAGTAAAAGTATATAGTAATATTTAGACGACTATAAGAGGCAGAATATATGATTAAATAGAAATATCAATAACTGTAAAGATATGTAGCATTAACGTTTCTTTCTGATTAGAAAAGCTAATTCGTAGTTTATGCAAAGGACACCACTTAATGATTACAATATAGGTGTGATCAAGTTAATTTTGATTTATTATATTAAAGTGAAGCGTCACTATTTTTAGTAAGAACCGTTCAAACTTGGCACTTTAATTTAATAAAAGACGTATTTCATTTTGTTCTTTTTTGAAATGCAGAGGCAGTTATTTGCAATTATTTGGTGGGAAATTAGCTTCCGATCCATAAACAAATATGAGACCAATAGTTATAAACGACATTTTAATAAGACAACAGATTTAAAAAGAACGAGTTATGAAGGAAATTGCTACTTAAAATATAATTAATCAATTCTTGTAAAAGCTATCAAAAATTTTATTGGAATGTCATTACATATGAAGCACTGGATGTCTACCAGTCTTTAATAAAAATGATTACTATACAGTGTTTTGTGGTTGTTGCTTACCCCAACTAAATATATAATATATTTATTATATTTAAATGTATTATTAATAAACTATTATTTTAATTTTTGCATTTATTATTGGGCTCTGCCTCCGCTCTTAAGGTCAATGCTGCTCTGGGTCTTAAATTGAAATTGTCGTGTCGTCTCTTTTAATGCATGTCGCACGCATTTCAGTGCTGTTATTTTAGACTGACCTTGCATCATTGTCAGTCCATTTGCCCATTGTCCAATTGTGTACAACGAGTTCGGATAAGGAGCTCCACTCAAATCGAGGAGCACTTACCTCAGTAAATATCACAATAAAGACAACAATTGCCACTCGAGGCGTTTAATCAATAGATCAACCGCGTTGATCAGTCTTCATTTCGTTTTATATATTTTTGATAATTTATTTTGTTTGGCATGAGAAAATGTAACAAATTCGTTGCTTTTGTTGAAGTTGATATTTACTTAAGTGTTTGACAAACAAATTTAAATGCTATATTTCGATAATGATGATATATTTCTTAGCATTTTTGGACATTGAAAACGTTTGACCCACATTTTCTGACTGAAGTTCAAGAATTTTTGCGTTAGCAAAATATTTGCAGATCGCAACTGAAAACTGGGAAGCGCAGCATTTTTCAATGTTGTCTATATAGAGAATTGTTTGTGATGTTGTTTATGATTGCAATTAAAAAATAACTTCAATAATTCCCATGAATATATTTTAATAAAATATATATACTTATAAACTTCAAACTACATTTAATAAGACTTTTTTTTGCTTAAACTTGACTGAAGCTGTCAAATCCCACGCTTTTGTGTTTCAGATGCTCAAATAACTTAAGTGTAGCCATGCCGCTGAAGAGATTTCAAAATAAAAATATTTCAATAACATTGCAGAAATTGTTATCAAATATTCGCAATGAGGAGGTTTAATTAATCACATTTTCTGAGTAATAAAATTTTTACAACAAATGTGAAAATTGTTCCTTTTCCGTAAAAAAAAAATTACTTTATAATTAAATACATTGTTCGAGCGAAAAAAATATTTTTCATTACATCATATGGAAAATATTTTTGCCATTTGCATAAAATTATAATGAAAAATTCGATTTAAGACCAACGATTTTACTATACCATAGGTATATAGACATAATTGTTTGAAATTAAACGAATTAATTTTAATATTTAAAGAACAGGACTCAAGAAACTATTTTTGTTACTTATTATTAGTACATTTCAATTTTCTTTATTTAAAAAAGATTTCATATCAACTTTTTTAGTTTTTTGGTTAATTTATTTCTAATTTAGACGGACACTGATCTTAAATTTTCATTACAGAGAAGGTACATGACAACAGTTTTTAATTTATTTAAGAATAGTTTAAATATATTGTTTTATATAAAAGTGGAGTGCTTTGTTTGATTCTGTTTCAAAATGTTTGATACCAAAGATCCGCTTTGCTCTACCTGAGTTCTTTGGATCGATTTTTGGATCGGTAGAATGTCTTTCAACAATCACAAAGAACGACATTTCCCAATTACCTTTAGAATTATCATTCATGTACTGGTTTAATGGGTTTCAATTGTGGAAGTATGGCCTCCAGAACGAACATCATTTCAATAACATCATCGAACAGGTTAAAGAGCAAGTCGAACAAGTTGAGAATCTCCACTTTGCAGAGGTTGATTCCTTCGGCCACAGAAATTCCCTTCAAATGATAACAATTTAACTTATAATAAACTACAGACTTTCGCATAATTGTCATAATTAAATTTGTACCATTATGTGAGATATAAAAATGATCTTATACAAGGTGAGATGAAAAAACTGCAACCAACTTCAGACTGCTGTCATTTCTAAACCGCTCGTCCCACAGCTGTCAGATTTATTCTAGTGACAGCTCATTATATTGTTTACAAGCGCACAAAAGCATTTTGGTGGGAATTTTTCAAAAAAAAAGTTATTTGTGATGGAATTCAAGCGTGATAGTGTGATTGCTTTGCATTTGGCTGGAAAACCACAAGTGGCTATCGTTAGAGCCCTCCAGCATTTAGAAGTGAATAAATGTTTTGTGTCTCGTACCATCGCTCGTTACCATGATACTGGTAGCGTAGCCCGACGTCAAGGAAGTGGACGAAAAAAAACAGCAACATCGGCAGAAATGGTTCGAAAAGTGAAAAAGCGAATTGAACGAAATCCGCGTCGCAGTGGACGAAAAATGGCTCGTGAGCTGAACATATCGCAATATGCCATTCGGCAAATATTGAAAAATGAGCTTGGACTAAAGCCATTCAAGTTCCAAAAAGTGCAAGATCTTACTGATGCGCAAAAAAAAGTTAGACTCGAAAAAGCTAAAGAGTTGTTTCGCTTGGCCGAAAGTGGTGAACTGCCGAATTTGGTTTTCTCCGATGAGAAACCATTCGTTATCCAGCAGTTTGTAAACAAACAAAATGATCGTGTTTACTTGCCAGAGAGGTCAGCTGAAAATTTGCAACTTCGGTTGGCCATCACAACTCAAAAGCCGGCCATGGTGATGGTGTGGGCCGCCATAACAGCCGATGGTCGCTCGCCGCTCGTATTCATCGACCGTGGTGTCAAATTAAATGCGCAAATCTATCGCGAAAATATTTTGGAGGGAGTTCTGAAGCCCTGGGCACGCAAACATTTCGGCCGCAGACCTTGGACATTCCAACAGGACTCAGCACCATCGCACTCAGCACGCGCCATCCAAGAATGGTTAAGAAATGAGGTTCCTCGCTTCATTTCCACCGCACAATGGCCACCAAAATCTCCGGATGCCAATCCGTTGGACTATTGTGCCTGGGGTATTTTGGAAAGCAAGGTTGGAACTAAAAAATACCAAAGTGTCGATCATCTCAAGCAAGCGCTTCGCCGAGAATGGGACAAAATACCGCAGAGCCACTTTCGGGCAGCGTGTGATGGTTTCATTGGCCGTTTGAAGGCCAAAGTTCGTGCCAAAGGTGGCCAATTCGAACAAATCTAAACCGATTCTCAAATTTGATGTTATTTCCGACATTTTTTGCTTTCATTCAATAAAATTTAAAAAAAATGAAAAAATTATGGCGTTTTACTTTGTTGCAGTTTTTTCATCTCACCTTGTAATGCACTTAAAGAACAAGCATTCATTTATAGATATTTTATTTAATAAAATATATGGTAAAGAAATTTGCAATATATGGATATATACCAAAAAAGCAAAATAAAATATACGATGCTATACCCAGCAACTATACCCAGTTGTTGTTAAAGTTGTTAAGTTTTTTCTTTCAGAGCAGCAAAAAATTTCTTGCAACAAGAAAACAAGAAAGAAAACATTGGAAGCAAAGACAAAACTCTTAAAATCTTCTAGCAATACTCCGCTTGTTAGAATGCGCTAATGTTGAATCATTGGCGTAATACCGTTACTACCCCAGTAATCACATAAATTACAGATTTCCTGAACTTAAAAGATCTTTTGTTCTTATCGTATTTAATCCAGTTAGTGTAACCCTACTAATCTCACAGTCTGTGAAAATTAGTCAATGATGTATTTGTCAGTTCTCACATGGGAGTTTGTATTGAGATATTGCCTTTAATTAGACCCATTTCAGAGCCTCTCTTGCTACTAATTACTTGTTTAAGAACCAACTGAAAATTATTTTGGTTTTGACATCCAATACAATTGCATACAAGCAGAAAAATAAAGTAAAAGGTATTTTAAATCCAAATTTTTGGAATCACTATAACAGACTGTCCAAAAAAATAATATGGATGGTCAAACTTGGTGGCAAGAGTTAGAAGATAATTAAATAAAGATTAATGATTACTATTGAAATGCAGTTTTTAATGCTATGATTAACACACTCAAATTCTATAAAAAAAATAAAAATTTAGATATTATCTATCTAATATTGTCTTATAAATAAACTGATATTGTAAGGAAAATCATTTTATTTGAGTAAAAAATAGATATAGTTTTTTTTTCAAAACAATGATTAGTGATATTCTATTATATATAAATTATCTTCGTATATGTAAATATTTATAAAGAAATAAAGCTTAAACTGTTCGAATCAATTAAATGAAAGAAAATTTTATATATATTGTATATTCAATGTTGATATCAAATTATTGATTTGTATTAAAGTATAAAACGACCTCGCATTGAAAGAAAATGAGCAATTTACCAATTTTATGTAAATAATCTACTTGATATACTTTCAATCATAAACAATATTTGAATAGTTTGCCCAAGAAAATGAACTTGTATGTACTTCAATTGTTTTACAAGAATTTCAATTTCAACTACTTCTTTGAAGTCTATTTTAAAATAAATACCAAACAACTGACCTTCATACGTTAATTAAATCATGTCGATATTATAAGAGAATCACTCTTTTAATCTGTCTTGTTTCATATCAAGCAATCCTTACACCTCACACCAGTAACCTACCTTCTGTCGGTTTGATTAATTTCCGAAATTTCAACAAGTTCATTAACATATCATTTACTAATGAAGTCATCATTCGCAAGTCAATACAAAATAAATACGAAGTCGAAACCCCCGAGTTTAAACTTAAATTGTAAAACTGACTAAATTTTAATTGTGATTAATTTAAAAAAAAAACAAAAAACAAAATTATATACAATCGTGTATTATTGTATACATAATTTTGAATTAAATGCACAAAAAAATTTTTTTTCATTGTTATATTTTGAAACAAAAAATAAACTTTTTTGGAACTTTAGTAATGGATTTTTAACATTATTGACTGCAGTTCAATGTACATAAATGCGATTTGTTTTCGATTGTTTATTTTGAGATGAAAAATGCCAAAGAAATTTATAAATATTTTTTAAAAAGTTTGATTGATTGTAAAAGCGTTGGGTAGAAGATACATTTTATATGGCAGATATCGAGCTGCACTACGCATATTGTTCTTCAATTATTAAAGCAAAAGAAGTAATTTTTTTAAGACGGGCAACGATATATTGAAAAAAAACATGTTAGATTTATAATTACAGTTCATAACCTTCAGATTTTTAGGCACGTACCAAAACAACGCATGCAGCATATAAATCAAGATACAAAACACCACTCGTGCAGATACGAGTAGTACATTGTATCTCAATTGAAGTATAAAATTTAACTCTTCATGTACCAAAGGCAGTTAAAAGATTTTTATTTGTTTTCTGTGTTGCAACAGTTGCAACTGTCAATTGATTGCCAACACCTACGCTTAATGAATGAAGTGGCAACCCATAAATAGTGGGACATATGAACTCAAGCATAATTAGATTGTAAGACTATTAATGTTTTTCAGAAGAATCATTTTTATATTTATTTTTATTTTCAATATTATATTTGATATTTTGTTTATTGTTGGTACTTGTAATGTTGCAACTAAATTCTGCTACTGTTGTAATTATAGGGAAAGAAAAGATACAATTGCTGTTAAGATACTTAAAACTGCAGCACCGCTATTTGGCATTAAAATCTACAAACTTTTGAGTAATTACCACTTCTCTTGCATAAATTAATCAGTTGGCTTGAGTGGGTGTAGACTGCGTTACTTGCAATAAACGACATACATATATTCACGTCAAAAATAGAAGAACTTTTGTTTTCAAAGTAATCTTTACTACATCCAAAATATATATTGTCTATATCAACATAAAAAATGTTGAGAAATATTGTCGTGATTCGTCACAGAAAACTATAAGGAACAGAATAATTTCGCAAGCCTTGACAAAAAAGTATTACGAAATAAAGATAGTGACACATTTTTAATCCATTAATATATTTGACACAGAAAAACACTAAGACTTTTTTAAGTCAAAGATATTATAGTATAAGACGAGCTAGCCAGACGTGGTGCTTCTGGGAACCACTTGGAACACCTAAACAATCTGAGCATATCGTTGACATCATGCAAATTGATTTTGAGTTCTTCCTGTGTCAAACCTTTTAACAAAAGATAGGAAGACTCTGCGATATGCAGGCATCTGTATGCAATGTGGCCACAGGCTAACAATAGAAAATCGAAAGCTCTCTTAGAGATGTCCTGTAGAGATATCAGTCTTCTAGTAGGTTTACTAACAGGTCATTGTATTCTAGGTAAGCTTGCTAGGAGACTGAATCCAGCGCAGTTACTCCAAATGCAATAGTGCTGCCGTCAGCTGTAATCTACCAGTGGGCAACTTTCTAATTTTGCGGAAGCTAAGTCGTTCCGGTGGTGTTTGATAGCTGTTCAAAGCAGACAACATCGTGAATTTTTACGAAAATAGAAAAATGTGAATTTCGTGTGCCAAAATCCACGAATTGGGATACGAACTGCTACCCCATTCAGCATATTCTCCAGATTTAGCCCTCTGCGACTATTTTCTGTTTCCAAACATAAAGAAATCGCTGGGCGGTAAGAGATTTGCGTCGAATGAAAATGTCATTACCGAAACAAACGCGTATTTTGAGAGCTTTGAGAAAACCTATTATTTGGAGGGAATAAGAAAATTAGAAAAACGCTGGACTAAATGTATCGAGCTAAAAGGTGATTATGTAGAAAAATAAAATGATTATTTGCCGAAAAAAATTTATTTTATTCAAAAAGTCACTAACTTATCAAACCGCCCCCGTAGAATGTAATGTAATAAAATGTGATGTATCATAATGTAATGTAATGTAATATTATGTAATAATATATATAATGTAATGTAATGTAATATAATGCAATGTAATATAATGTGATGTAATATAATGTAATGTAATGTTATTAAGATTATTTAATGTAATGTAATATAGTTTATGTAAAACAGTTTTAACATATATATAAGCAAAGGAGACATAACAACTAGTTTATATAAAATAACTACTAAAATTTAAATTTTTTTGTTCTTTGTAAAACATTTCTGATTTGCTGTGTATAGCTCTAGAATATATTCTCTGAAATATGAAAGAGATTATGATGCAAGGATTTTTCAAATTTTTTTAAAAGTCTTTAATTCTAGTAAAAATCTAGTATTTATTTAAATTTTAATGATAAAATATTTAAATAATTTAATAATTTTATTATTTAGTAATAACGAATATTATGAAGATTTCATGTTACCTAATTTATTGTATATTTTAAAAATATTTTACAATTTAAAAAGGTGAGTAGTGGGGGAAAAATTAAAGTATACCAAAAAGTTATATAAATGGAGTGAATAAAAGAGGAAAACTATACAAAACAGCAAATATCATCTTTGAGATGGACGTGATTACATTTTATTAATTTTCAAATATTCGACATTATTAAAATACTAGGAAAAAAATGGTTCATATCTTCATTTTTCTCCATAACTAGTGTAATCTTTTCTGATATAAAAAATGCTTTGATGTAAATATATTTCCTTTTTTCTATACATAAATTTGGTTTTAAGCGGTTAAGAGGTAAATTTGATTTAATCCCGAACTCGTTCTGACAGCGTAATACTACACATAAAAGATAGTCTTAATTACACTAAGAGTTACGTTATGGGGTCATCAAAATTGGCTCTTGTGGGCTATTGCGAAAATGTTGACATTTTTTACTGAACAACACTGCTTTGAACCGATATATTGTTTTTCCTCTCACTCTAATTTTATAATTTCCATTGAAAACAACAACAATCTTGCTATATGACAAGCCCATGACACTCATAATATGGCCCTAAAGTGGCCCTAATATAGCTCTAATTTAATCTGGTATGACACTTTTATTGAAGTTTGTATTGAAGAATCAAATTCTTTCTCGTAATCAACAAACATGAGGTTTAATGAGTACAACATGTCGACAAGAAAAAGAACCCTGACATCACAGAAGCAGTAAGTAAAGGAGAATCTTATTAGTTTTTATTTGTTACTCTAAAAAGTTGTATATATGTGTATTTTTATTATATTTTCTTTAAAATTTTTAAAAATGTGTCATCGGATCTGTGACAGATGATGCAAAAATGCTAGTTTTCATTTTTTCCTCTTTTCAAAGTGAAAAGAAAATTACTTATTCTCCCTTTATTGAATTTTTTCGAGTAGGTTTTCATTTTAATTAGTATTAGAAGCAGTAGATGTATGTACATAAATATATAGGTATATTGAAATATGTTTACAAAAATAGCATACCTGCTTAATATCATTTTATTTAATTATCACAAATGTTCCATAAATAAATTTAAAATGTATTATACGAGTATTTTAATAGCCAAATATCACATAATACATAACTTAAATTTATTTAAATCACAATTTATAATTAATAGTTTTCACTTTATTATGCATCTTCATAATTTATTGTATTTTTGTAGTCATACTTATTTTTTATTAAAAAACTGCACACTAATTTTGATATCGCGAAAGAAAATTTCGAATTTACTATGTTCTCTTCTTCGCGTTTGATCGTTACGAAAAAACCAGCTGTCAGGTCACATAATGCATTCTCTTCTGTTGGCTGCATTGTTCTCAGTATTTGGAACTGTGATTTGTAGTTAATTGTTTTTATTTTTCGTGCATTTTGATTTCCGCCATTTTTTATTTGATATTTTTTGAAGACTATTTCTTTGTGCAATTTTTGTAAAATGTTCGTTTTAATAATAATGTTTAATGCAAAACTTTTATATCCGTACTATATTAAATAATGTATGTACATAAATATAGCGTGTGTTATGTATTGTTCTTATATAAATATGTATATATTTATAAATATCCACGCTTATCGTAAGTTCAGACTAAAATAAATTTAGCGCTTTAAAATGAGTATTATAGAATTGAGAAAATATATATATTTTTTTTTCAGTTAATAAGTATAACATTGTTTATTTAACTTCAAATATCAACTGCTTTCGAGAAAACGAACCGATTGCAGCAACATTGCAAAGCAAACTATTATTGACGTACGTCATTGACTTTTTCTTGTGATTGACATTTTAAGACACTGCTTTATCGATACCATCAATCTTAATTCTCCTTGTTTTATATGTATGTGCCAAAAGAGACAAAATTATAATGAAAACATTATTCCTTAAACATAAAATCAAAAAACAAAAATAAATACATAAAATATATTTAATATTTCACATACACATACATTATATTATGAATTTAAATATAGTATTCAATATTTGAATATTAATGGCTCTCAACTTACATCAGTATTTAAATTAAATTAATTGGAAAAAGGTTATTTTACTTAGTAGTACTTATTTAACTACGCTGTTAAGCCATTTTTTTGATAGTGTTAAAGTTGTGATTGAGGTGACTTTAACCAGTAGTTGGCCTACCTCTTCAGAATGAATTTATACATATACCATATGTATGTACATATAGTTATTAATAGTTCATTATGATTTTCAACTAAAATTAACTTGATTTTAATTACCAAAATGATCTAAAAGACAACCCTCATATTTTGAAATTAACGGGCATTTTAGCAGAATTTAGTTGAGCGTTATAGATTAGGTTATTACGGTTATCCTAGTGATCTGTTGGTCTATTTTATTCAAAACCATTTTAAAAACTTAAATCAATAGTTAGTTTCATTTTGGTTTTTTTTTATTATTTATTAATTAAAACTTAACTTCATATAATATTTTATAATATGTGTAAAGCACCTAGCGTCTTTCAGTTATGAAATATATTCATTCTCAACAGGCTATATAAACATCTCTTAAATGTGTACTGAAATGCAGTACACTATCTAGTATCTACTTATATATGTACATATATAATAATAATTTAATATAATAACTTAATTTATTTACAATAAGTTACAAGTTGCACTATGTACACTTAAAAATATGATTAAACAAAAATAAAAATATATAGGTATCCCATTAGATCCTTGGAAGGCAAGTAATTGCGGCAAATGTTATAAGACTGCTTCATCAGAATGATATTTTAATTTTGAATGATTGCTTACATTTTGCACATGCTATACAAATAATGTTTCAAATTTAAATATTTAAATATTATTATATTATACATATAAGGAATTAGTATTAACCCATTTACTCACATTTGAATTGATTTCAGCGGTTTCAAAGTCAAAATATTTACGTATGCAAGGGGTTAATAAAATTGGATCCACTTCTTTCAAATTATTGGTGCCAAAGAACCACGAACTGATTATGGAGACAATAATTGTTGTTGTAGTACCAAGACAAGTGTACCACATATAGGAAATCCGATATAAAGGAAATATATCACTGTAATAATTAATTGAAATTTTCTTTAATATTATATATTAAAACTTAAAATAACAAGAAAAAATATATAAAATGATATATTATATATAGTATAATAAATATATTTACTTTTTAAATTATTAATATAAATTTGTGTAATAATAAAAGTTAAACATAATAAATTAAAATTTTTTTAAAATAAAAAAAGTGGACAAGTAGACAATAAATCACTACATTCAATCGTATATATGTATATATAAAAAATTTGTATCCAATATATCTTATGTAAAGAAGAAGAAGACGCATATTTAAGATATGGTGGCCAAGGCGAAATTTCGACGAAAAATTATGGACGCAGGCGAACGTACTAGAGGCAAAAATCGAAGTGACCTCCAGTGCAGGTCTTAAATGAAACCAAAAACATGGAAAAGAACGAATGATACATAACTTTCCGCCGCACATTATGCATGGAACGATATCTGTTACGTTGCTGATTCATAAGAGTTGTGGAGGTTCTGTGTTCCAAGAGGAGTAAACAGAACCAACAAGAAATAAGAAAACTATAAAAATTAGAAAAGTATTATATGCACAAATAAATAATGACGCTGGAATATGTACATATGGGCAGAGTATAAAGAAGAGATAACCAAATAAATACAAATATAAGTAATTTAAAAAAAAGAAAATTAAATAAATAAGATCATAAATAAACTAATCAAAATTAATTCATAATTTAAATCTAAGGTATGTATTTTGTATCATTGGTTAATATAATAAGTATACAATTAAAAAATTAATAAAAAAATAAATAAAAAAACTGTATGTACTGTTTAATTGCATAAAATGCAATCTTACTATATAAATATATATATACATCACCCATCTACTCATTAAAATTTTATATATTACAATTCGATGTATTGAAATTACTTACTCTGTGTCTGCAATAATATTCGTCGCATTTGCATAACTAATTGCTTTAGTCACATTAAAGTGATAGTCACAATGATCCACTGTCAAAGGCTTAGTTTGATAGCGAATAGCGCCAGACGCTACAGCCCATGTTGCGTTCAGACTAATCCAACCCATTGCAATTACACCGACAATGCCGCCAGTGAAAGCGCTCTAACGGATATGTACATAAATATAAAAAAAATATAAATATAAAAAATAATAAATAATATTTTATTAATCACTTAACGATTTTGTTCATAATAATACAATTTAATTATAATAACAATATTAATTGAAAAAATCATATGATGTGATATTTCATATTATATTACATCGATATAATATTCGAAGCACTGAAAAAAAAATCAGCCTCATAAAGATAAATTTCATCTCCAAATTGAACCAATAAATTTACAAGTTAAATAATTTTAAATGGAAACGCTCACACATATACATAAATTTAAATATAATCATTTATACTGCATCAAAATTAATTTAAATATAAAATATATAAAATTATAATAAAATATTTACATTTCCATTTATCCAAGGCATAAATATACCTATTGTAAATACGCCAAGTAGGGGTCCATTTGTAATACTTTCTAAGCTTATATTTAACTGTAAAACAGTACCCATATGCTCAACCACATACGCCAAAGCAACACAGAGTGCACCTACACCTACTACAACCAAACGCATAATCCAATTGATCGCTTTCTCTGAAAGTGGTTTCTTTACAAATGGTTTAACGAAATCCTCCAAAACCACTGCAGACATGGAATTCAAGCATGTGGATAAAGAACTCAAAGCCGCGCTAAAGACGCCTGCAATAAAGAGTCCTGTCAAACCTGGTAACTCGCCTAAAATATCCATAACAAAAAGTGGCAGCAATTGATCACGTTCTTTGGCCAACTATGAATGAAAATATTTAATATTATGCAAATAATTGTTCTTGCAAGAAATCAATTAAATATAGTAGTACTTAGATTTTGTACGTATTTGATTATATAGATATATCTACATTATATATATGATGAAGTATTATATATGGTATAATTCATAGGTAAAGATGTTAGCTTAACAGTTAGTTCATCAAGCATAGAATACAAGGTCCTTAGTTATATACCTATGAACCTTGGACTAGCCGAATATATACCATATATTCTAAAAATTGGGGTGTTGAAAAGATTCTTAATTGATTTGGACATAAATTTGAAAGATTTTCAAAACCCTTAAACATTGTAAATATGAAAACAGACTTGTATATTAAAGGTACTCTTAAATTTTTGCGTATGAGATATAAACAATTTATTTCCAACTTCTTAATTTATGTTAATATTGCAATTTCAGCTTCAAAACATCTGTTTTTGAGGGTATAATCGCATAAATCGCATAGTAAAATGATCTATATTTTACATTAGCATTTAAGTACGGCACAATAATTTTTTTTCTCCTTATGCATATTCACTGAAAGTCGGCTGATTAAAAACATTATTAAGCATGAACTGTCAAGCGTATTTGTAGTACTTATGTATATATATTAGTGTTTATTATTTATTTATCATACCTTAGTAGTGAACGGATCGCAATCCTTATATGTTGCATATATTAACAGTCCATTGTAAGCACAAAGCGACATCATCAAGATCACTCCACCACAAAAGATACATAACGCTCGACTAGCGGACTTTAATGTAGGTAATGACAAATACCGTTGTATCATGTTTTGTGACACAGCATTAGTTTGTGTCCAATAGAAGACACCTCCGATAAGCTGAGACCAAAGTGTATGTCGCACTGTTGGATTTAAATCGAGACTAAATATGAAATGATATATTAGTAAATTTTTAGAAGTTTTGCATAGTTTTGTTTTTTTCAACGAACTCCGGCGCTTCAATGCGTCCTGAATTCCAAGCCTCTTTGATCACGACACCAGCTCCACCGATATCCAGACTACCCTTAACAGCCACTAATACTAATGCAGTAATCATTGAAATTGTTTGCACGACATCAGTCCATACAACTGCTTTAACACCACCCTGTAATAAATAAAAATATATAAAGTGAATTTAGTAGAGAACTATAAATAGAATATAATAATCAAAGTATAATAAACGAAATAATAAGTAATAATAAGTGGTAAAAATAATAATAAACCAAAGGTGATTCCAGCATCCAATATTCTTCTACCCAAGCTTGAAGAGTTTTGAAATTGAAAAACTTTTTTTTAATGTCTAGTTTCTTCTGTAGAGAATACTTAGAAACAAATTTTGAGTCGGATTGATAAGAAAAAAAGAGAAATAGTTTATTTAAAAAAACAGGAAGGCAAAAGTATTGCATTTATTAATAAGTCCGAATGGTTTTAAAATGTGTAACTCTCTCTATCTGACATTTTAAGTAATGTGCATTTAAAAAGGCTTTCTTAGATAATCGGGAACGATTTGAGTACTTCTTATCTTTCAACTATTCTGCCATAATAAAATTTAAAATAAATCGAAGACTTAACTAAATTACGAAATTCTGAACATAGTTAAACCGAACACATTCAACAACCTTTAGCATTGCAGTAGTGCAATAATTTTATGTTTGATATATTGACTAAATATTAGAGTGTGGTTTGGAGAGAGAGAGAGAGAGAGAGAGAGAGAGAGAGAGAGAGAGAGGAAAAAAAACTAATTAGACAAAAGTTGAAAAAAGGAGATACATGCACCCTCTTTCAATTGGAACGATTTTAGCCTTCTTGAGATAATGAAAACTGTAGTTAATAGCAAATGTTAAAAAAGATACAATTAATTTAGAAGAAGTTTTTAAAATTAAATGGCAATCTTATATACCCCATTAGCATTTTTTTTGTATCTTAATGAAGACAGTTTCTTAACTTACTCCTTCAAAGCTAAAGAGTCTTTCTTTACCACCGAGTTCAGGTATTAGAAGAGTTATGTATCAAAAATCTGCTATAGATCAACCAAAAAAGTCTTTTAAACTATAAGCATTTTTCGTCCGACTGAATTCATTTATTAAAAAGTACAGGTAATAGTGTCGCTATTGATATTATATTATTTATATATTTTATGTTACAATTGTACTACATCATAAATATATTATAAATATATTATTTAGTTGAATTACATATAACTTAGACGTATTAAATTATATTCTTTCTTTTTTTACTTACCAAACTGGTATAGAACACACAAATGACACATACAATAGGAGTTATTGTATGTACTGCTACGCCTGTTACTTGATTAAAGGCCAGAGCTGGTACATATATAACAATCGGTAGATAGCAAATCTAATAGAAGTTGTTTCTTATTAGTTCTAATAAATTATAGATAACTAACTACAAATAAATTAATTATTTATATTAGTTAATTGATTGTTTGTATTTTTAAAAAATTACTGAGAATATTATTAGTTAAATAGTTTAAAAACTTACATTCATTATTGTAAACATTAGTGAACCAAACATTCGAGAACTTCTGTTAAAGCGAATTTCCAAGTACTAAAAAATAAAAAGATTAAATAAAAACATTTGATATTATAAAAATAAATTAATAAATAATATAAAACAATTATTAAACGAATGTATACAAATCTTACTTTTTAAATAATAATTAAATAATTATATATACACGTTTATATACCTAAAAATTTTATTAAGAATTTATTCTAATTTAAATTAAAAATTTTTAATATAATAATTTATATATTAACACTGACATAATGCTGCCAAATCTTAAAAAAATAAACTGTGCTCTAATTTTGGTGTACAAAAAATAAATATTTAAAAAAAAAAACTTCTGTTGTGATGTTTCCGCCCGGGTTCGAACCGGGGACCTTGTGCGTGTGAAGCACACGTGATAACCACTACACTACGGAAACGTTGAGAACAGTTTGTCAAAATAAAAATTTGTGTAGTTTCTGTATATTTCATTCTCAACGATTACACAGTGAGTAAAAATATTTTGAACTATTTGCACAATATATAAAAATAATTCGCAGTGCATGACGAAATTTAAGTGTGAAAGATAACGAATTTCAATGAGCTGTGAAAAATTTGCATGAATAAATAAATATTTCATATAAAGCGACAATGGGTAAATAAATAGGCATTTCAATAAATTAATAAAATATTATTTAATAACAATAATTCATTTATTTTAACATTTATTTGACATAAAATTATTGATTGATTTACATGCACTAACATTTGCACAAATCAATTTTAATTGGCAAGTAATTGATTAACAAACATAAATTTGTATGTTTTCAGTTTAAATTATTGAATTTATTTAATTAAGTTGTTAACTGTTTTTAAACGAAACCATATTTAAGTATGAAAAGAAATTTTATTTAAAAGTTAGACGGATTCGAATAGCAAAAAAAATACAAAGACAAAACTTTAGTTAATTTATTGAAATTTGGTTGACCGTTGTATGGTCTGTTTCGAGTATTGCCAAGTACTCATCATCAGTGGTATTGATAGGAAATATTCGAATACCTTTTTAATTAGTTTATAGTCCATATATTATTTTTTTGGACTGCAAGTGCCAGCTTTAGAACTCGTACCTGTCAAATTAGAAGCGATAACTAATCGTGTTTTTTTATAAGAAGCCAAGGCTGCTCAAGTTCCAGTTATTTTATTTACATTGATATGTTTATTATAATAAATCGATGAGTATTTTTAACTTCAAAGAATCTAAATAAAACACAAAAACACTAAAGTGATCTGAGACCAATTAAATTTAAGTGGAAAGCATATGCTATATAGTATAGGGAAGCATATAATATATGTATAATAATATTAATAAGAGTTCCAATAATTTTTTGTTCATGTTTATATATCATTAGCCATTAAAGTTGGAGAAGCTTTAAATATGTATGGCAGTATATAGAAATATATAGAATTAGAAGAATCTGAAAATATCAGTTTGTTAGACTAATATTAGGTATAAGCAAATCTGAACCGATCGATACCATTTTTACCAAAAATATTTTATCTTCCATAACAAACATCTAAATTCTAAATAGATAATGAATATATAAAAATATAAAGTTTATTCTAAGGAATATATGTGTCTGAATCGGCAACTTATATGAAATGCTATATTTTAATCTAAACTGAAATTAATAAAATTTTGTATGTTCTCTCATATAAATATAAGTACATTCTGTGCAAAATTTTACTTGAGTATTTTTATTAAAAATAGTGAAAATTATTTGATTATTTAGTTTTAATGGCAGCTATAGAATATAGTGATACGTTTTATTCAAGTCCAACCAAGTTATGCGTAAATTACGAATTTAGAGTACAAATATTAGAAAATAAAAAAATTTTTTAACAAAAACCTGTGTCTGACTTAACAGTTTATATGAAAGCTAAACTTTAACCTGAATCAATATGTAAGTTTATATATTCTCCCATATAAATATAGGTACATTCTGTACCAAAATTGATTTGAATATCTTTATTGTCCATTATCTGCGACTGCTTTTCGGTGAAGATTTAAATCAACTTAATTTTAAATTTTTTTTAAACAAATAAAAATAGCAACTGCAATCTAACTTTAATTTATTAAAAAAAAATAGCAGTAAATATTAACTGTGAAAATAAAATTTTATACGCTCATAATAAAAATCATTGTTTCTTAAAAAATTTCTTCAAAAGGAATAGATTACTTTTATTGTTTTAATAATTTTTTTTATTTATTTACTTTATATAACATAGTTAAACTGCAAATTGCTATACTTACATTGTTAACATAAGATTATTAGGACAATAAACTTGTCGTTCATGTGATGGAAATTCACTTACCTCATACGTGGAAGTAATATTTAGGTTATGAAAAACAGGTAGATAGAACACACCCATCACGACTCCCATAGCAAGTACACCAAGTGCAACATACGTATATTGTATGCCATATGAATAGACTTCTGTGGGTAATCCTAGTAGTGTTATACCTGATACAAAACTAGCCACAAGTGATAAAGCTATAGGCAATACGAGCATATTACGACCACCCATTAGGTAGTCCGATTCCGAAAGGGACTTTTTCATAAAACCGAAATAAATTCCAATTAAAATGCACATCACAAACATAGCTATGAACACGACATAGTCGAGCCATGAAAAACGCTGTAAACTTGTCAATATATTATCTATATCCGACATAATGTTGGTTTGCACTTATAATAGTCAAAACTTTTAAAGAAAATAGGACGATTTTTTTTTATTACTGAAGATAGCTGATCTCTGACAAATGCAAATGATTATTTACAAATACATTAATGTTTTCTTTATGACGACAATGACACTTCATCTGATTCGAGTGCATTAAATAACACTTCACTTAATCAACCGTCGAGATAAACTGAATATCGTTAAGAATTTTTCGTTCAAATCACCGACTGTTGCTTAATCCGTACAATCTTATCTTAAATGTACTGCATCTCAGCGCTGCAATTTTCAAACTCATCAACAATAGCGAATAAGACTTCACTTAGGGATTCTCGTACACAATACGCAGTCAAATTACATTTAGTATTGCCACTTCCAAACATATTAATATATTTAGATATATATCTACGACATAAAAGAAATAACTAGGTGAATTATTATATAAATGTAAAAATAGACTAAAGTATTTTAACGATCATTTAACGAATACTAAAAAGTTCATTAGTCTCGCGTTAAGTTCACTACAAAAGTTCACTGGGTAAGAATATTGACAAGATCCCTAAAAAGTTCGTATGGAGTGTTGGAAACTGTACACTGTTTTAGTGTTTCCGATTTATCACTTTTATTTTTAGTATTTTATATTCGCAAACACTAAATTGATTTGAAAATATATGTTCATATCAGCAAATGAAATATTCAATTTTCCAGCAAGGTTTTTTTAGCCGGCATGGACCTTTGCCCACTATTAGAAACAAAACAACGTAATTAATAATAATTAATGAATTTATTTTACAATATTTTGACTATGTTTTAATTTTTTCTTTGTTATTAACTTATTAATAATGGGTTATTACTTAAGATACTTAATTTACTTAAATAAAATCTGTTATAATTAAAGAAATTGTCATTATAGCTGCTAATGTCTTTTTAAGATGAAATGAGTTTTATTTCAATACATTTATTTCAATCACTTATTTTTATAAAGAAACTTATATATGTACTCATATAAATATATATATGTATTTGTAATTACAAAAAACTTGAAATAAAAATTAAGGACATATTGTTACTTTCTCTGGAACCAAGTAATTCCTGTAGATGTCACAGAGCTGCTTCATCGGAACGATATTTTTGTTTTAATGGAATGCTTACATTTTTTACATGCTGTTGGAAATATATTTAAAAATTAAACATTTTAATATCATTTTTTAATATATATAATTTTCTCCTTTACTCACATTTGTACTAATTTCAGTGGTTCCAAAGTCGAAATATTTACGTATACATGGTGTTAATAAAATTGGATCCACTTTTTTTAAATCATTTGTGCCGAAGAACGACGAACTTATTATGGAGATAATAATTGTTATTGTAGCACCAATGCAAGTGTACCACATATAGGAAATCCGATATAAAGGAAATATGTCACTGTAATAATATATGGACAATTTATTTAATATTATTTTTAAAACTTAAAAAACAAGATAGAATATATGAAATGATAAATTATCTATAGTTCAATACTTATACTTAGTTTTTTAAAACTGAAATGTTTAAGTAAATAATATAAAACCAAAAAATAATAAATCTATAATTACTATATATTAAAAATAATAAAAAATAACCAAGTCGATAAGATATCACTAAAATCTCTTAAAAATAAATAAATAATTTTTATTATTTTTCATGTAAACAACAATAAAAATAAATAATATATTATGCATTAATATGTATATATATTATATAATAAAAAAGAAAGTACAAGTAAAAAATAAAATTAATTACTGAGTACATCAAAAAAAATATTAAATAATTTATATTTTCAATTTATATTTATTATTTTAGAGACGATTAAATCAACAGATTTAAGCTTTTATCATCTTGCAAATATATTAAATAAAAATTTTTAACTCTATAATAATTTTTTATTTATTACACATTTTATTATTTTCTTTTGTATATTTAGTCCTATGAGGTAATATTTTTCAAACCTATAAAAGTGCGGTAGAAATATTTTAAGGTTTGACTTTTCATTTGAAAATTGTTTTTAAAACAGAAAACACACAAACTTTATTATATAATTAAAAAGCAACTAAATATTGTTAGAAAACAAATAAATAATCCTAGACCCAATTTATATAAAAATAGAAATTTATAATATATTTACATATTGAGTAAATCATAAAATCCTATGTTTATAAATAATAAATAAAAAATAAATAAATGAATGAAATATAAAAGGAATCAGTCATTATATAAATAACTTCATAAACACCAAATTGAGATTTATTACCAAAAAAGCATAGAACTATAACTACACTGTTTACAGATAGATCAACATAATGGCCGACATATTCCTCATTCATTATTATTATTATTATTGACATTATTATTATTATTATTATTGACATGTTATTATTAACATTTCTGACCTTAGTCTAATCACAAGAGATATCCAATTACTATGATCGCGCGTTATTGCTCTTAGCTCACTAAAGAATTTGCTCGTTTCTTTAATAATGGTTCTTCTCCATGTTGTTCTCGGCCGATCACGATTTTTTCTTCCCTGAGGACATCACTCCAGTGCAGCATGAACAATTTCGGTGTTTACCTTGCGAAGAGTATGCTGCAGCCATCCGTATTTCCTCTAAATTATTTCTTTATAAATTGGCTGTTGTTCAGTTCATATCACGAGGTGTTCATTGCTAATAGTTCGTGGCCACCATATTCTTTAAATCTGACGCAGACATCTATTTATAAAAGTTTGCAACCTATGAGTGATGCCTGTACTCACATACCAAGTCTCAGATCCATACAGCAAAACAGATTTGACGCAGGCGTTGAAAAATTTGATTTAATTTCACAACATATAATAAAGTGATATCCACTAGATCGCTCTAAGGAAATAAAAAGTGGTGACCCTACCGCAGTCATCATAAGCCCATTGCTTCATCCATAGCAATTATCTCGCAAGAGATTTTCACATCAGTCGCCGCATTAATCTTAAAATTTGTAATGTAAACAGTAAAGCATAAGCCCTTACTTATCCTAGCGACTGCAAACTAAGGTTTTACGCACGAAACCGCACCACCTCATAGAGTTCCTATCTTCTCTACAAGTATAATGCAGAGCGAGAAATTAATTAAGAAATTAATTATATCGTAAACTAACTATAATTACAATATATATTAATAATTATAAATAAAATAATACCTAAACTAAATTATTTAGAATAATAAACTAAATAATTCTCTACAAATTAATGTATAAATATCTTAAAATATAGATGAAGAAGCTTAGAATATTATGATTCATAATAAATAAATATACTATATACTATATTATAGTATATAAATATATAATATAAAACTTACTCCTTAGCTGAACTAATATTAGTCGCATTAGCATAACTAAATGCTTCAGTCATATTAAAACGATAGTCACAATGATCCACTGTCAAAGGTTTTGTCTCATAGCGAATAGCACCAGATGCAATAGCCCATTGCGCATTTAAGCTAATCCAAGACATTGAAATTACACCGACAATACCACCAGTTAAAGCACTCTACCCATTATATGAATATAAAAAATATAAATAATGTAAACAAAAATATACTAACATTAACATAAAGGTGTATTAATCCATAAATATATTTTTTTTAAATAATAAAGTATAATTAAAATAATAATAAAAAATTTCAAATATATGGATTTCAAAATTCCCCCTTTTTCTTATTGAAATAGATTTCTTATCATCGGATGCATAAGTGATTCTACAAAATTTCTACAATAATTCATAATAGTATATTTGTACAGCTATGATCTATGCATAGGTTTTGAAAATTGACAGAACTCTGAAAGTAAATGACACAAATTTAGTGTACGTGGGGTTTATGTGTTAATATACAGATCCATAGTTTGAGTTTAGCAGGATCGGATTCCTAATTTTTGTTGCAGTCTAAAAATTAAAACAAAAAATCCGACGGACACTGGTAATGAATACGTAATATTATCCCTAGCAACTATGTAATCAACCCAAGAATAGTCTTGGTAAGAAATTACGAAGTTTTTGAATGAGTATATTCTCACTATTACACTCTCCTTTATTCGAAATATACTTCCCGTCATAGACCATATCAATTCTATTATATATAAAAATAAAAAAACCAAAAGTTCACCTAGGATTTTTAATTTCTTTCCAAATATTTTATTAATATCTATTTTTAACATCGTATTTCTAAATCCAAGATATTATTTCTCAAAATATTTACCTCCGAAAGAAACATAAGTTTAATATAGAAAATATTTGTAATATATATAAAATTAATGTAAAATAAGATTATACTTACATTGCCATTTATCCAAGGCATAAATATACCAATTGTAAATATGCCAAATAGAGGTCCGTTTGTGATAGCCTCTAAGCTCATTGTTAATTGTAAAACAGTTCCCATATGCTCAACCACATACACCAAAGCAACACAGAGTGCACCTACACCCACTACAACCAAACGCATAATCCAATTGATCGCTTTCTCTGAAAGTGGTTTCTTTACAAATGGTTTAACGAAATCCTCCAAAACCACTGCAGACATGGAATTCAAGCATGTGGATAAAGAACTCAAAGCCGCACTAAAGACGCCTGCAATAAAGAGTCCTGTCAAACCTGGTAACTCGCCTAAAGTATCCATAACAAAAAGCGGCAACAATTGGTCACGAGCCTTGGCTAACTATAAATAGAAATATATATATATATATATTTTATATTTGTTATTGGATTTGATTACTTAAATATGATTCAATGAATTTATAAAGGTATTCGTCTAAACTTCATTGTTAGTCCATTAAATATAAAATCCAAGGTCCGTAGTTCAATACCTTCAGCGAGGACATATTTTTTTTTAAATTGTAGTGTTAAAATTTTTATTTGATTTGGATGTGATCATGAATACTTCATCCTTTAAATATATCAAGAACAATTTCAACTTCTTACGAATAACTAAAAAATGCATTGTATATAGAAGTATCTAATGTTTCTGTAACTCATATCAGTTTTTTTATGAATTGCAAATGTCTATATCGAGATTCGGATACGAGTACGACAAATAAAAGTTAATTTATTTTACGAAATCAATTTTTAGCTATTAAGGTCAACGTGAGGTCATATAAGGTTAACGTTTTCGAGTATATCAGGTCGTAATATATTATAAACTGTTTTTCTTCTATATATATTTATATATATTTTATATATATTATATTTATATATATGTTTTTCATACTATATAACATATTTAATTGTTTTTTGACTCCATATGACATTCCTAATAAGCCTCCAACTTCTCGCTCAATGCCATTTTGACTTCATAATATCCTTTTATAAGTTCAAATGTTCAACTATATTGTGACAATTGTTTCTTTACATTTTGAAAACTACTTGAAATTGTTCGATGAAAAAAATTGTTTATAATAATTAAGTTAAAAAGAATAGCAGATATTTTTCGGGTTGCTTGTAAAAGTATTGTTCATAAAATCGAAGGGAGTAAAATTTATGCATACAGATCGTATCTTCATAGTGCGTTATTGCACTACACACAATGTCTTCTGTTAATTTTTCCATATCATACCTTAGTCGTCAACGGATCGCAATCCTTATATGTTGCATATATAAGCAGACCGTTATAGGCACAAAGCGACATTAGCAAGAGAACCCCACCACAAAAAATACATAACGCATGTCTAGCGGACTTTAATGTAGGTAACGACAAATACCGTTGTATCATGTTTTGTGACACAGCATTAGTTTGCGTCCAATAGACGACACCTCCTATTAGCTGAGACCAAAGTGTATGTCGCACTGTTGGATTTAAATCGAGACTAAATATGAAATGATATATTAGTAAGTTTTTCAAACTTTTTCATTATTTAAGTTTCTCAACGAACTCCGGCGCTTCAATGCGTCCTGAATTCCAAGCCTCTTTGATCACGACACCAGCTCCTCCGATATCCAGACTACCCTTAACAGCCACTAATACCAATGCTCCAATCATTGAAATCGTTTGTACAACATCAGTCCATACGACAGCTTTAATGCCACCCTACAATAAAAACAAAAAAAATATAATTACTAAGGAACTAAGACTGAAATATATGTATATAAAACTTAATATACAATAACTAATATATATAATATATGAATTATTAATAAATGTATATTTTAATATCATATGGCATAATATATTTTAATATGAATATATATGGTATATAACATATATACATCTATATATAAAATTCATCAATAAAAATAAAAAGTTTAGTTCTTTTAAATAAGTTAGTTAGTTCTTTTAGAAATAAACAACTAAATATCGATTCATTTTGGCCATCTTGGACAATAATGTCTGGAACGTCTTTTACTGACATTATATAGTATTATTATTATTATTAGTATTAGTATTATTAGTATTATTATTATTATTAGTATTATATAGTATAATTTAGTTATTTTTACTTACTAAACTAGTATAGAAAACACAAATGATGCATACAATAGGTGTTATTGTATGAACCGCCACGCCCGTAACTTGATTGAAAGCCAGAGCTGGTACATATATAACAATCGGCAAGTAACCAATCTATTGAGTTATAAAATATATATTATAAATTGCTTTAAAACATTATCAAGAAGTTAAATAAATTAAATACTTGCATTCATTATGGTAAACATAACGGAACCAAACATTCGTGAACGTCTGTCAAAGCGACTTTCCAGATACTAAAAAGAGAATAAATAAAAAATGTACACACATATAATAAACTATTTAAGGAATTAATAAAATTGTAGATGGATTTCAATTTTATTTCACCATTTAATTTCTTCATCTTCACACAATTGTAATATAATAAATGGTATATTCCAAATCATGTAGTACTTCCAAGATAAACCCAATATGACAATATTAAGTATTACTAATAATATGACATGAATTGTGATAAACATAATGCGAATGCTATTACAGTCGATTTATGATACTAGATTTATTGCAATTAAACCTCAGAATTGTATTTGAAACTGATTTTAATGTTTTAAGCAGTTTTCCCTATGGTTGTCAATGAATTCACTAAATGAGTTCACATTTTAAATACTCATATAAGTATAAGTAAATTTAAGTTCATTTAGTTAGTTATTGATCATGAAAAACTATATTTTAAAGCAAATTGTTTTAATAATAGTAAAATCTACACAAGGCAGATAGCTAGAAAAGCATATTTATTGGACATCAAATCACAAACATATAAGCAATAAGCACCAAATATAGTTTTATGTGGTTATCAAGAAGAAGCAGAACAGCGAACAGTAGTTCTCAGAATATTGAGAAGTACAAATACTTCTCAGTATTTGAATTTGCGGCTGAATATAGTAAGCAAATAAGTATTTATATGCTTCTTAAAGTATATTTCTGTGCCCGTACATAGAATTATTCCCAGCACATTTAAGAGGTGAGGGTGATGAGATGTTTGCATTGATTAGGCCAAAGGTTTGGCATCTTACAAAAGATGTTCTTGTAAGGAAAAATAGTTCTAAGAATTATAAAAAATTTTATATATTGTATTAGATGAATTTAAGGTCGCCACCTTGTAGTTTTAAAATGTATTTCTGTATATACTCGAATCTATCTATATATATATATATATATATATATATATATATATATATATATACATATATATATATATACTTTGATGTATAAAAATTTCGAAATCATCTGATTCTATCAAACCTTTTAACAGACTTTAAATATCTATTGCTTTTAGATTGTTTATTTATCCGACGAAGTTCAAGCTGTTGTCGAGTTTGGACTTCAGACCAGGAGCGTCTAACATATGTATTTATTTAAAATTTGTGTTGGTTTAGATATTAATTTATTTCGACTTTTTACAAATTTTATTTAACTTTACTAATTAGCTAATTAATTATTAAGCTTCACCTATATCTTAAAATTGTGCTCATCAACTCTTTATGTGACAGTGTAGATATTGTGCACTTACCATACAATTTACATGGTTTCATGGATATATGAATTTACTGCAAAAAATGTCTAAAACCCCAAAAATTATCACTCTAAATCACACTTAATAGAAATAATTTTAAAGATTCTAAAAATTGGTAAAAGTGCTATGATTAAAAACCTTGTTGGACAGTGTTACAATTGTTAAATAAGTATTACACATATAATGTTAAACGTTTCAACTGAATAACATAATAAAAATAATATGTTATGGAACCCGCCATAAAAAAAGTACTTTACAAAATTTATTCAATAAAGGTAAATTACTTTTATTTTCTTGATCATTTTTTAAATTGTATTCATGTATTATATAATTCATATTATAAACTATACAACTATTGGCGCTGATATTAATGATTACTAAAAATATTTTCAACAATGAATTTTAAAAAATTACTTACCTCATACGTGGATGTAATACTCAAATCATGAAAAACAGGTAGGTAGAACACACCCATCACGACTCCCATAGCAAGTACACCAAGTGCAACATACGTATATTGTATGCCATATGAATAGACTTCTGTGGGTAATCCTAGTAGTGTTATACCTGATACAAAACTAGCCACAAGTGATAAAGCTATAGGCAATACGAGCATATTACGACCACCCATCAGGTAGTCCGATTCCGAAAGGGACTTTTTCATAAAACCGAAATAAATTCCAATTAAAATGCACATCACAAACATAGCTATGAACACGACATAGTCCAGCCATGAAAAACGCTGTAAACTTGTCAATATATTATCTATATCCGACATAATGTTGGTTTGCACTTATAATAGTCAAAACTTTTAAAGAAAAAGGAACGATTTTGTTGTCATTGAATGTAGCTGATCACCGAGAAGTATATTAATATCACTTTTTTTTACAACAATGACGCTTCCTCCGAATTTAGTGCTTCAACTATCACTTATCTAAACCAAGCGGATATAAACTGAACTGAACTGTTTAGATTTTGTCGTTGAAGTCACAGACTTTTGCTAAATCCGTACAATCTTGTCTTAGCTGTACTGCATCTCTGCGCTGCAGTTCACAAACTTACCTACAAAAACGAATGAGAGTCCCCTCAAAACTTTTCGTACACAATGAGCAATCAAATTACATCTAATATTGCCATTTGCAAATATATTAATACAACTACATAAATATATTAATGGATATCTACATACATATCCATAAAAAAGAACTAACTGGGATCAATTATACTTGTTAAATTTACAGGGTTTTCATGATTTTATTTTGAAAATAAAATTATGTGTAATTTTAAAGACTTTATTTTATTATCATATGATATCCTGTATTAAATTTACTGTGATTATTAGTAAATCTGCTTCACTCAATGGGGTACATAGAAATTATGAATTACCTAAAATAATTCACTTTATTTTGATATATGTTGTCTTAAATGTTACTTGGATTTTAAATAAAATTAATATAATAAATGCATAAAGTCATCTCGACCATATTTTTACTTCAGTTGAAAAACTTATTGTTTAGATATTCTTCAGATATGTTCTTTAATTTGAATAAAATCTAATGCCGATAACAACATAATTATGATTTCTAAACTACTTTCCATTATTTATATAACATTCATTATATATACAGCTAAAATAAAAGTAAAATACAGACTGTGTTTGGAAATATTCCAAAAAGGTCGGTTCCTTGCATGCCCTTTACACACCATCGATTGTTGACAGCGATCGATGTCGTCGCTTGCTATTACAATTTGTCGACAATATTTACATATGGAAGTAAATAATAATAAATTTGTTTATTATTTTTCATACTCTCTAGAGAATTTATGAATTTTAGTTATAAAAAAAGTACATGGCAGAAGGAAATTTCTTTCATAAATAATTTTTTAAGATATTAAGGTATTGATAAATTAATTTTACAATTTTTTAAAGAAATGAGGTTTTCTCTAAAAATGATCGCAAATTTCTCAAGCAGTTATTCTAATTATTAATTTATCAATTTATTATCATATGTATACTTTATAATTATTTATAATCAATTTATCTATTTAATTAACTAAAAAATCTATTTAACTTTTAAACTAATTAAAGTAGAGTTAAGTAGACTAAAGTAGAGCAAAGTAGAGCAAATTAGAGAAAAGTAGAGTAAAATAGGGTAAAGTAGACTAAAGTAGAGTTAATATGAAGTCAATAGACCAAAAATTGATATGTAACAGATACTCAAAAATGATATTTTCGGCAAAAATAATCGAAAAAATTTCAAAAGAACCATTTTAAACATCCACAACAAGTTAAAAGATCAAAGTATATGCAATAGACCAAAAATTAATATTTGACATAAACTATTAGGACATACCGTTTTTAAAACAATAAAAATATTTTTCTTAATGTTTTTCACTTTTCATTGGTACGTCGCTAAATATTTAAAGATGACCACATATCATAATAACAAAAACACTCTCAATTAAAGATATTCATGATCAGAACTACGTAATCAGAACTACAAACTACTGCACTTCATGTAAATTTTTGTAGTAATTTTTTGCTGGATATATGTGACATTATACTCATTGAAAAAATAGAAAACACCCTGTTTCTTTTAAAGTTTACAGGTTGCATTCAAAAAATTGTGTGTGTACATATACGATCATATATAATTTACTATATTTTAAACTGTCCTAAACAGCTGTCGTTAAATCTCAGCGCTCATCTGCCCTGTCCGAATTCCCCTTTTCATTTTTTCAATGAGTGTGACCAAGAATTTTAATTGAATTACTTGTATTCGTCACAACAAGAATAAAATCCCATCGCTTCAAAGCACCGCATACCTAATAACCTATTGTATCTCATATAACGGCGTCAAGCCAACTCATGTATTTCGAAATCTGTAGTTTGCACTTGAGTTAGGGAAAGAGATTTAATCGAGAGTACACTTATTCAATCAAATAAAAGTTTGAGCGCCCACGGCTATACAAATTTAGACTAGCACAGTTTCCAAGAAAATCTATTAAATTTAAATGAATGAAAGTAAATGCCTGAGAAAATGTATTGCAGTTTTTGTATAATTATATACAGAATATATTTATTTTGAATTATTTGATATACTCTTTATAATATATTAATTTATCAAAATTATACTAATAAAGCATTATCTATATAGCACTGGATCAGGTGTATCTAGATTATTTTACGAATTCTAAAAACCTGGTGAACTATTCTTCATGCTTAAACAAGAAATTGTTGGGAAAGTAAGGCAAAATATATAACCATTGAAAGAGTTAATGCTAATAAGAATCTGTTAAGTACCTAAAGAATCTTAAAGAATCCATCTAGTAATATAATTGAGAAATTGAAAGTGTCGCATAAAGGAATCATGTTTTAATGATGAGGACTACATTATGCACTTAAACTATTATTTATCAATTTATATAACTAAAGCATTATAAAATACTGGAGTAAAAGATATATAACTAGCTTATTACAAAAATTAAGTTTTCTAAAAGAAATATGCTTTGATATAGAACAGGGTAAATGCTTTGATATAAGGATGAAAGTAACAATGAAAACAATTAATTTATAAAATTTTTTGTTATAAATAAAAATGATATTTTTTACTAATGTAATAGTACATCTCCTTCACCGTTTACCAGCATGTGTCCTAAAGTATTTTTTTCAAAAGTTAAAACATATCATAGGTCTTCAAACATAAAAAGAGTGAACATTCAGACTATTTACAAAGTAACATAGATGTGCTCACAAGCAAGCACATAAATTAGATTCCCTGCTTTTCACCAGTATAACGCTTGTTAACCTACAGTTATTGTTGTAAACTAACATGGAGATCTACTAGCTCTGAAACTCCCATGGAGATGACCCGTAGAGATATCAGTCTTGTGGTAGGTTTATTTACAAGTCACTGCATTTTAAATAACCATGCTAAATTAAATTAAATCTCTTATCAATCATATCTGCCGCAGTTGTAGAGAGGACGATGAAAGTGTCTCCTATCTGATTTGTTTTTGTCCAACACACTATAGGGGCTTTACTACTTTAGTGGCTGAATTGCAAGATCTCCTCTTCAATAGCATTATAAGCTTTGCAAATTGTTTTAAGTGGTTCTAACCTCCGAGTTTTTAAATATACGGTAAATAACGGTAGTGGATCTCTTGGAATCGCCGGTATAACCTACCTACCTACCTACCTACAATGACACATAAAAGAAGCTAAAGGCAAGTGAAGGAATGATAGAAATAAAGTCTTACCTAAATCAAGCGTCTAAAAATTTGAATGAAGCACTACCATGAATCAATTCAATTGAAGTTAATGTGAATACTGGAATAATTAAATAATTCAGCAGATCTTATAGTACTAACCTAAACTATGGACATACATTTGATGTGATTTATATTTGAGAACTTGATTAGCGGTTTGCGTTTGTCCAGTTTGTTATGAGATAACTTATTAGAAAACCTTTGAGTTATGCATGTTCACAAAAATAGTTCTAAATAACGATGTTCAAGATCTAGATTACTTAATGAACTGGAGTATTCTTTTTATGTATACAGCACATAAAAGAAGGGAGTTGCAAAAATAACAATAATAACCAAAAACCTGTTAATTATTTTTAATACCTACAACAGAATCAAGAGTTCTTATTCTTACTTCTTATTTTTATTTTTAATGTATTTTTCTTTCATTTTTTAACATTATATGAATATTTTTCATTTTCATATTGCATAGTGCTAGTGTTAAAGTAGATATGAACGCCGAAGTAGGAATTATTGCACCACGGACTTTCTAAGTGAGTAAACATTTAAATATGTACTCGTGTATTCAACATTTGAATATTTAAATATATAATTTGTTTTATATAAACTATTATATACAAATACTATACAGTATATAATATACAATATAATATACAAAAAATATGCACCAAAATATACTAGAACCGGTTAGTTCTTTTTTACCCATGCCTAGGTTTAATCGCTGTGAATGCAGATAAGATATCTTTTACCATAGATTAAAGATTAGTTTTCTAAATTATAAGGTAAAGTAAAAATTTATTCTCATAATAAAGAAGGTAATTCTATAAATCTCTTAATATATACTAACAAAACATATTTAATTATTTTCTACATGTTTTTCTATATCAGACCTCTGAACTATAATATACAAAACTAACAAAATAAAAATTTCAAAAACTGTTTTGGTCGGATTCCACAAAGAAGTGGAATAAATGTTGAACTTCTGGATTATTAGAGAATTGTTGTGGCAAAGTATTTTACTCATAGGTATAATAAAATTGAAGTTGAGTTTGTCTAGTTTAAATCAACTACGAGAATTTATAAAACTATACTCAGATATATACACCATAGAAAATATTTAAAGCGAAAACCTGGAGAACAAGAACCCTAATGCTACCGCAAGCAAAGTGGGTACATAGCTAGAGACAAAAGTAAGTGGTAAAGCAATTTAGGCCCAGATAGGAATATTATTGATGTATCAAAAGGATCACAAATTATGTTTTACTAAGCGGCTTATATAAAATTCGCCATAAAAACTAAATACATTTATTCACATAGTATAACACGCGATAAGAGCATACATCCGTAAAACATATATATTACTGCATTTTAAACTTCAACATTTTTTAATTTTTGTTAAGTATAGTAAAATTTTATATAATAACATTTCAAAAATTTTCATAAGTCAACGTCACCATTCACAATTTTCATTTTTAAATATATACAAGTTCAATATCAACTAAAAATTGATTCAGAATTCGAGGCAATCGAGGCAATGTAGCCGCAATCCAATGAGGATCCGAATATCAGAAAAGCAATTAAAAAAACTGCAATCAAAGAGTTCAGTTTTCATTGCTTTAAATTCAATAAACAAATTAGAAAAAAAAAACAAATTATTTTCTCTGGGACAATAAAATTCAAGTTCATGAGCACAATTGCAACTGCATCAACAGATACAGAATCTATTCAGATACTTTTAATTTCCATGAGATGATGTCGTCATAATCGCATCATATCAAATAAAAAAAATGGTAAATAAAATAAATCTTTGCAAAATTAATTAAATAAAATGGGTGATTTTTTGAAATAAAATTTGAATTGAATTTAATTTTTAGATTCAACACAACAAAAAGACTTGGTCTGAATATAATTTTTATATAAGGCTTTATTCAGACAATTACTTTACGAGTACATACTAATTATATATAATTTATTAATTATATATTACTTTTATATATATTACTTATATATATATATATATATATATATATATATATATATATATATAAAAGTAATATTTATATAATTAATAAATTATATATAATTAGTATGTACTCGTAAAGTAATTGTCTGAATAAAGCCTTATATAAAAATTATATTCAGACCAAGTCATATATATATATATATATACATATATATATATTATTTATTTATATATATACTAGCTGACCCGGCGAACTTCGTACCGCGTAACAGTCAATAAATGTTATATTAAATATTAGGTAAACTAAATTTAGAAATTTATTAACGTAAAAAAATGAATACAAAAAATTTATTATGTTCCATAGTTTATTAGGATATTAATATATAATCAATTATTTCAATGTTCTGTCAGCAAAAAGGTATTATTTATTATTAAAGAGTAGACGTGAAAATTGCCCAACAGCCGGTACTGCGGCCAGAAGAGACCTATTGTACCAGTTTCACTATTGATTAAACAAAGCCCCTTAAAGCTTTGTGAATAAAGTCTAGAACTAAATCTAGAGAAGAGTTCTTAATCTGTTCTGGTGACAGAAATTCTTTATGAAACAGGTTTCTTCTGTGCGTTGTTAAAGCTGGACAGTCACAAAGAATGTGCATGGTCGTTTCCTCATCTTCGAGGCATAATCTGCATTCCGAGTTAGCAGATAATTGTAATTTATGAAGGTGATATTTCAGACCATAATGACCTGTAATGAAACCCGTTATCACCCTTAGATTACATTTCGAGAATTTAAGAATGTCTTTGTAGGAGTACGGTGTTATCAGTGTTTTGCTTTGTCTGAGTCCTGGAAAGTTTACCCAGTACTCCAGCCGCATATGATTTTCCATTTCCTTAATAATCTGTTTTGTACTGGCCCAGTTTATTCCACAAAAGGGTTGAGGTCCTATAAAAGCAGTTTTTGATGCAGTTCTGGCTAGCTCATCAGATTTTTCATTTCCCAAAACTCCTCTGTGACCCGGAACCCAGTAAAGGCTTACCTTATTCCGAGCTGCAAGTGATTGCAGAAGCTCGTAACACTTAAGGACCTGTTTTGACAGCAAAAAGGTATGGTTTGCACCCCGATTGATTCTCTTCAGTAAAGTACCTTGCGATATACGATATTTTTGATTTTTTATCAAGCGCAAGAACAAATAAAGCAGATGGTTTGCCTACACGTGAACATGCCACGTACAATTGACCATGTGAAAAACATGCATTTTTTAGATTCAGACCTTGTGATTTATTTATAGTCATAGCAAATGCAAGCCGAATAGGAAATTGAATTCGTTTAAACTCAAAGGGCATATCGATTGAGATCATTGGGATCCTCGGAATGAGAACTTCATCACTTCTGAATTTACCTTTGAGTGTCGTTGCGTCAATCACATTGGCCATCAGGTTTGTTATCACCAATCGCGTTCCATTCCATAGTTTTGGTTGGTTTAGATTTCGAAGCATAATGACTACCGAACCCTCCTTTAGTTGTAAATTGTGCGGTGGTTGGCCAAGCACATCCAAGGAGTTCAAAAATTTAGTTGGATAGTTGGTAGCTTCATCTTCGTTTCTTATACAATCAATAGATTTGAATGTATGCAGAGTACCAACGATTTGATTTTGAATTACAAAGTTTAAGTCATGCCCATCTTTGTATTTAGGCGCCAAAATTGCTCGCTCACTCAACCATTTGTTATTTTTATGATTATCAATGATGTTCGGAAATACTTCATTGATGAGTTCGTCTTTTGATGAGACGAAATTGCAAAAATTTGAAGGAAATATAATTGATCCGCTCGATTCTTCAGCAGACACACGGCCACAACTGATTGTTAGCAATTCCTTGGAGAAATCTCCATATATTGATGACAATATTTATTTATTATTTATTTATTTATTTATTAAATTTCATTAAATTGGCGATATGATTTATACGACTTTATAGAAAAATGTATATACTTGTTTATTTATTTTTTTTATGCCAATTTTAACACATTAGACCTCCTCATAATAATGCCGATCTGTGTTCCATTAATCCGTGTTGAACCTGACCATACAAATACAATCCGTGCATATTTTACAACCCAAAGCGATTAACGTAACTGTTATATTTAAAAAAAATATCCACTTATAATTCACTGATAATAGTTATTTGGCGATATCCGTAACACTTATATGATCGCCCAAACATTTTACTTAATTGAAAAGATTTTTAGGGATTTAAAAGTTTCAAAATTTTTTATTCGAAATGGATTTCTTCTCATACGACATAAGCTTCCTAATTAAAAAAGTTTCTTTAATAATCAGGCTTAAGGCACTCCACGTTTTTGACCGTTGACTAATTATTCTTTTAAGAAGAAATGTGCACTTTTTCACAATTTTTCCACCGTGTTATACGAATTCATCTTATAAGAACCCGTATTATGAAGAGGACTATAATATAATATATGTATATGATTATGTATATATTTATTTAAAAGCCAAAGCGCATAAGCTAATTGTGTTGGTAATTGAGGTTGAAATCGAACGCTAAAATTTTAGACTGAATCAATGGATATTTATAATGTACGCCTGTTTAAGTGGAAAAAGAACGTATCTAAAACAATCGGGAAAAACAATAATAATAAGAATATTTTTAAAACATAAAGATATATTGGAAAATAAGAACTCTAACGCTAAGGTATTGCAGCAGAAGAGGCACACAATACTGAAAAAGAGAGTAGCATTGGAAAGAGCAGACTGTTCTAAACAAGGTATTGGAACTGTAAAAACTGAAGCAAAAGAAAATTAACTTTTCTAAGTTATATGTGACAACAGTGAAACTTAACTTTGAAATTTGAAAACTCAGAGGTATATATATTCTCTTTTTCTTCGTTTTGTTGAAGGAATCAGTATGTATTATAATACTTAGACTCTACGTAATAAGTTGAGACATAATACTTCTAAGACTACACAAAATATAAATTTCGAAAATTTAGAGGTATTTTTCACCATTTTATATATAGGTATAGGTATATATAATACATATAATCTTTATTTTCGTATGTTTTATGTCATATATAGTAGGTATATATAGTTTTTTCATTGCTTAGAGGAAAGATCCTATTGTGGATGATAAACCGCTTTCAACAGTTGCGACTTTATCATCACAGAGAAAACTTTCTCAATTAAGGACCAAGTCTAAAATGGAATTATTTGAGCTAAAGAAACAAAAACTTCAGTCAATAATTGAGAAGAATCGTGCAATAACAATGTATTATAAAAGAAAGTTGGAAAACTTAAATAAAAAATGATCTTAAGTATTTTTTAAAAAAATCTGATGTTGTTGTAACCAATAATTAACTAAAAATTAGCCTATTTAAAAAAAAATTTTTTTTAAATATTAAGACGTTTTAAAATTGAATAAACATGTTACTGATTATACTTTGTACTTTGAGAAGCTATTTTTGGAAGAAAAAACTTCTGTTTCAAGACCTATTTCTAAAAGAATAACATTTGATAGCTCTATTTCTGGAAATACTACTTTTAGAAGATTAACCACAAAAGAACTTATTTTATAAGAATTAATTCCGAAAGAACGTATTCTGTAAAAGTAATAATTTTTTTTGTAAGAAATACTTTTCAAAATTCGAATTCTGTAACAACTACTATTGAGAGAACTTCCTTTGAAAAAGCTATATATAGTTCTGTAAAAAATATTTCGAAAGAACTACTTCCGAAGGAGCCTCCGAAAATAAAACTTTAAAAAAAAAATAATTTTGAGAGAAGTACTTTTGATAGAACTACTTCTGTAAGAACTACTTGGAAATAACTACTTCTCAAAGAACTACTTCTGAAAAAACAACTTTTGAAAGAACTACATATTAAAAAAATATTTCTGAAAGAACTACTAGAATTCTGTAAGAATTACTTAGAAGAACTACTTGTGAAAGAACTATGTGAAAAAAACTTTTTCTATAACAACTACTTCTAAAAGAACTTATTCTGTAAAAGTTAAAAGAACTGACGCTATTTCTGTAAAATCTTTTTCTAGAAGAACTATCTCGCTAGTATTTTGTTTGAACAATGTATAATGTACGCTAATGAATTTTAAAAACTCAACGGCAATATTTTCAAATCCACTTTAACCATTTCAATATCGCTTAAAAGTATGATTAGCTTTATATTTATGATATCACAAACGGGCATTATGTGTGTTAGAGTTAACATAAAGCTGCCATTTCAGCCTAACCTAAACATAATTAACTATATTTGAAAAAAAGTATGTTCCTTTGTTCGTACACATTTATTAAAAAAACGACTACTTTTATATAATAAAATATTACAAATATTAATTTATTAATCTTTTACTGTCTTAAAAGAACACTGATAACCAGGGATTGATAACAGTACTAATGAAATCCAAACATTTCAGTTTGGAAAAGTTTTTTATATGGGATGTGGTTGTTAAAGGAAGTTTGATAAAGAAAGAGGTTGATGAGATCTTTCAATTTGAAGAAACTATTGACGATATGGCTATATCCTGATCTAAATTAGGATAGCACTATACATACTGCGTCGCTTTTCCTTGGAGATAATAGACGGAGGCCTGTTAAACACTTTGTTACTACCCAACACTGATCTCCAAGAGGACTCTGTATCTGTGTGAAGCGCGCTCATATTTATATTTGACCTTACTGATGTTAAATCTATTGCAATTGATGGCGAAGTGATCATGATAGGAAGAAAGACATCGCTTGGACGGTAGTTGAAAAACCTCTTTTACAATAAGCATTTCAGATCTGGCATGAAGATAGTCAACTGATATACTTAATCATTAATCTTTGATGCTATATGGGCAAGCGCATTAAAGTCTAATGCACACAAAATTAGATCACTTGGTTGCAGATCACTTAGTTTCTTGTAACTTTATACCTAGACCAATATTCCAAATGTTACGAAACGTAATTTTATTCTCATAACAAAATTTACGTTACGCAGTTTGTAAAGTTATTTTTTCAATCCAGGCTTTAAAAAAACTAAAAATAAAAAGTGCTTTGGTTTTGTTAGGTTCCAACAAAACATAAATAAATATATATCGTTTTCAATCCCTGCTTCTAACCCTAACCCATCCAAAGATAAGCACATCATTTTTAATTTAATTATTTGTTATAATATATATTCAAAATATCACTCTATGGATTGTTGTTGATATTTTCATTCAATTGCATTTTCAAAATCATAGTTACTCCCCTGACTGCTAAAGCACTTACAACAGAGTTAGGATTTCCCGATAATGGTATTGGTATTACGCTAGCATCTATGACACGTAAGTTTTTTAAACCATGTACTCTGCAATGATAAATAAGATATAATTTCTTTCTAATAAATTGTAAAAAAACAATACCTAAACTCTGCATCAACTACGCTATTCATTGCTGTGGAACCCATGCTGCAAGTACCAGCCGGATGATGTGACCCCAATCCGACATGTCTTAGAATGCATTCCAAATAACTGTCACTTGGTTTGTTCCACACAAAATCCAATTCGAACGGACCATATTTCGCACAGTTCTTTATTTTTGGCCAATGTATACGTGGACGTAAATTAGCGAATGCTTCCGATGTGATGATTTCCACAGCAGCACGTATAGCTTCTATTGTGCAGTTCACATCAATATCCTTACTTAAATAATTTGGATTGATTAAAGGATTCTTACGTATATTGCTGTTACTTATAGTAACGCTACCACGGGATTTAGGTTTTGTACATGTTGATATAATTACAAAACCTTCCTGTGTACTATTATGGTAGCGGGGAAATAAAGCACGAAAATGTTCACGTTTAAAATTTGATATGGACATTAAAGCAGTTTCATCAATGGCACCGGCTGCGAAAAACGTAAGACCAAAATTGTGTACACTGAATATATCATCGACATGCGCTAAAACACCAAAGTTCCCTAAATGTCCAGTTCCAGAGCTCAAGTAATTGAATAAACTGTATGGATCTAACAAGGCTTTCTGATTTAAAGTGGGTCCTATCACTTCTATGGAAACAAAAAGTGGTTGATTCAGATGATCGTGTAAGTTTGTGCCTACCTTTGGCAGTTGTTTTTGTAATTTTATATTCAATTTTTCTAGCTGTTCATAATCACCTATGCCGGATACTAAAAGTAGCTGCGGACTCTGATATGCACCAGCTGAGAGTATTAGTTCTTCACGTATATCCACAGTGAATAATTTTTCCTTGCGTGTGTATTCATCTTTGACACCAATGAGCAACGATTTAACCGATTTCTTGTCCTTTTTCAACTCTATTCTCTTTGCCATGGCATTTGTGATTATGTGTAAGTTTTTATATTTAAATGCTGGTTTCAGAAAATGTTGGAACACATTATAGCGTAGACCTTTTTTAATATTGTACCGTGCACGTCGAAACAGCCAGGGTTTGTGAATCAATTCCTCTTCAGCTAAATGAAGTGCTGTCGTAAGTTTTGAGTAGTCACGTCTGATTTCATACATTTCATTGGGACTTGGATTGACAGCATCTAAGTATGGCTTGATAAAATCCCAACGCCAGGTGCTTAAATTATGTGTTTTGTACCAATAATAAAAGTCTTGTGGATATCCATCAAAATGTAACATATAGTTTAGTTGGGAGGAACCACCCAAGCCGCGTCCACGTGGTAAACATTGTCGCTAAACATTAAGAAATTTAATTTCATATTTATAAGGTCTTGAAAATATATTGTTTTTAATTTTTTCCTAATAGACAAGGAACCTGAATAAGACGAGCTGAGGTGGAATAGCAATTTAAAATGAAAAAGTAAGAAGTGAATGGTAGAAATTCTGAAGGGTTAGTACCTCCATTTAAAATAAAAAGTAAAAAATAATTTTAAGGTAAGTTAAGTAGGTTTGAAGTCTGTAATAACTCCTTATACGGTCAGGAAGGAAGGAAACTCATTTACCTGTTCCTTCAAGCCTCTGGATGAGTGCTTCTGTGGCACTGATAAAAATGACCAATCATTTACGCCTTTTTGCTGCAATGTCGTTAATAATGGAATTTTACTTAGGAACCCAAATTTATCGCCTGCTTCCACAAGCAACACTGTTGAGTTACTGTATTTGGCAAGCAAAGAGGCTACCACTGAACCCGCTGTGCCAGCACCAACTGTATAAATAAATATATAATTTAATATTAAACTCTGTAAGAATATTTACGATTATATTTACCAATAACATAATCAAACACATAACCCTCCGCTGGTTCTAAGGTGTTAGACACACGTTCCTCCAGCAATTTACATAGCAGCAACCACAGAAACGATAAGCAGGCAATGATGCACGCGCCAATAACTACAATTTCTGTGCAAAAACAAATTGTATAAATTTTATTTTCTATTTAAATTTTATCACTAAAAAAGGTTTTACTTTGAAACTGCATATTTTGGCTCCTGGCTGTACTCTTTCACTAAATAAAAATGATTTTGAATTGTGAAATTGTGAATTCTCTACGCCGTGAAAACTGACGCTAATCCAATTAATATTTTGATTCACCTTTCGCATTCTCTTCCGCATTTTTCATTACTTGTAAAATAAACGAAAATTTACATTAACTGCAGTAATTTGCATTTCCACGAGGAAAAGTGAATAAACAGAACCATTGCCGCTTTTAAGGCTTCAAGTCAACAACAATAACAAGAATAAATCAAAAATCCACTTTTTAACATTTTGTCACAATTGAGATATATTTTCGCTTAACACTTATACACTCATTCGCACATTTGTGTAATTTTGTTTTTGTTAAATTATTAAAATAAAATTAAAAACTTATATACTACACCCCCCTACTACATGGAAATTTATTCTTCAATCATCTCCATATCTTCATCATCCATAAGACCTGCTTCCAGCTTCTTTTCCAATTCGCGCGCATCGACATAAGTAATCTCTTCTTCGGGCAAATCTTCTTCCATGAGTGCCTCTTGTTCAGCCTTTTCTTTCGCGCGTCTTTCCTTCAAGCCAGCAGCTGGTGAGCGTATAAGTGACATATTGCGCTGTACATCCTTGACATCCATTTGAATTTCGACTTCACGACCCTTACGCAAACGTTGCATTACAAAGTTGCCTTGTCTGCGCTCCTTGATTTCATTCACCTTCTTAATGGCATCTAGAGCCTTTTGCCATTTTTCGCGATTGTATTTGATGGGCACATTGCGACGTTTCTCAAACTCAAAACTGGGATCGATGGCGAGTTCTTTGCCCGCTGCTTTGCGATGTGCCTTGGTCCAGCGAACTTTACGTGGATTCTTCTTGCGCTTGAATGCTTTGTGACATTTACCTCGGCAAAATTTAAAAATCTGCAATAAATAAAAATGTTTTTGATTATTTCACAAATTTATTAGAAACGCACATTTGACGTCAGAGCTTAAAAATAAATTGGTTAATTTCTTACTAAAGGAACCTACCTTGCAATCATTTCTTACAAATTGTACTCCATGCCCAGGATATATTTTGCTGGAGCAAAAATAACACGTTTCGATACGCATCTTTTTGTTGAATTTTATTAAAAATCAACAAAATTATTGTAGATGCACGTGTTGTGTAGCAAAACTATTTCGGAAGGAACGTGGAAAAGAGAATATAAAAAACAAGTCAATGAAAACATGTGATGGCAATAATGTAAAATTGTCAACTTAGTATGTTCAGTGCATGCCTGTATACGATCTCTCTTTATTTACGCTTAGCAGTTTTCGAACTTAGCGATTTTTGCGAAATTTAGTTTTTATGTTAATACGCTCTGTAAAAAGAGGAACGAACTATATTTTATAAACATGTTGGAAAAAAATCACAAAATTAGCAGAATTTTGAGTGACAATACTTTAAGTGCTATCAAATGCTTTGGTTTGATGCATTATGAAGACACATACATATTTGCAAAACTTTAGCGTATTTATTATTTAATTAAATAAATGAAATTAATAAATTAATTATATATTAGAATATCACATATTCCAATATGACAATCATGTGTACAAATTTTGATATACCAGAAGGAGAATATAAACCTGCGAAATTAATTTTAAGTTAAAAAAAATAAAATTTGATTTTAACGTCAGTATGACGGTAGTAGCTACTTTATTTAATAGAAACTGTTGTATTTAATAAAGAAATTTCGAAATTAATGGTTTAATTAATTAAGTTAAGTAATCGAACTCAGGTCCTGCCAAATGTGAAGCTCAGAATCAGTATTCATTACCCAACTGACCACAAGCCGTACTTGACTTGTATGTTCGAACTTGAAGTTTTTGTTAATTTGCTTTGAATGTTCATTAACAAATTCACTTGCTGTGTCTATCAAAAATATTGTAAATAAAAATGTAATAGTGAATAAATTAATAATTCGTTGTTTAAAATTAAATTTTTTTTTAATGAATTTAAAGTAATTATGGAAAAATGCGCAAAGGCATCAATTTTTTATATTTTTATATATGAAATTTAAACTCTTATAATACGTTGAAGCTGCTCCATTAATTATAACTAATAGTATTTATTATGTTATTTATAATGATAATAAATGTGATTGTTTGTTGTTGCAAATTTGTTGCAATACTGGATTTATTGTCATTAAAACGCAACACCTATTTGAGTTTTTAAGAATTGAACAATAAGCATACTCAGTGAAAGTATCAAACTGACATTAATATTATTAAAAGCTGTTTTTGACATTAGTTTACATTTTGGACATATAGCAAATTTGTTTAATTTTGCATGAATTATATTCTTTTCAATTTCAAGCAAAATTCAGCCTGAATTCATATAATTTATTTAATCAACATGATTTTTTAATAAATTCATAAAGCATGGTACAGACCAGGCCTGTCCATAACAAATAAAATCGTTGGCCACTACAAATAACTATATAGATTGGAGGGCCACAGGAATAAAAACATACATTAATAATTGTTTTCTACAAAAACAACAATACGGTTATAATGTTAAATTTAGTTTAGTAAATTTATCAATTTATTTTGATTTATTTGGTATACCATAAAAATAAAATAATGTAGTTTTACCAATACTCCAAAACATAATTTGCGTAGGTGTGGTAGATTAAAAATATTTCGCGGGCCGCACAAAAATTAGTCGCGGGCTGCATGCCCAGGTATGCGCTATACACTTTGAAATAAGGGGTAATTTTGCCTCATATATGTCTGAAGACTGAAATTTAGTATGCATACCTAAATATACACAGTGCGATTCGGTCTATGTCATGCTATACAAACAAGAAATTATATTGATTTCATTGTTATACATTTTTTACATTCTTTACAAAATATTTTGTTTTTGAAATTATTTGTGTTGAATTGCAGAAATAAAATCAAATTAAAATGAATCAAAATTATCTGACCAAACGTTGTTTTGTAGAAAGTTCGTACTGGGAATAATAGCGACTGTTATAAAATAATTTAATAATGTTTTTAATAGTATTAAGTATTATAACTCATTTGAACAAAACACTTTTACACGAATTTTGAATTATCATTTGTGGCTGGGTGTTGTTAACTCTGAGTGTTTTGAATAAATAATCCACACTGAACATGTCCTTCAAAAATATTTGCAGTGTATTTAGCGAAAACATATGGGTTGACGTGTGATACTTGACGTTTACATTTTAGTCGTGGTTTATTTGTTACAAATTTTAGTTTGGTTCGTGTGAGATACATTAGTGAATGCCAAAAAAATGGCGAATTAATAATGATTATCTGCTTAATTTTTTTTAAAACAAAATTTTATGTGAATTATATAAGCAACACAGCAGCGAACATCATATCAACAATTCCTAAGGCATTTAATATAAAATGCAAATATAAAGATATATTGAAACATAAAAATTTATAATCTCAATGAGTTTCCTAAATCGCAATAATACTGCATCAATACACACAAGCTCATCATATGCTTACAACGAGCTTGACAATCCCAATACACAACGTACCAACTCATCGAGGTCAGTCATGTATACGAGAGACTGGCGTACTGCGTTACGTACGCCACCGACCTACCGCATTGGCAATCGTACCGTGCGATTCAACTACCACTTCGCATTACTAGTGGCAACAGTATGTGCACTATTCGTATTATTCTTTTATGTACGCACAGGGTCCACATCCTCATCGGAGGCGGCGTGGATAAAAACCTATGCCAGTTCCACAAGTGTGCGTAGTAGTCCTGAAAAATTTGAAATGAAACTTAGTGATCTACTAATTTATAATTCTACATATCCATTAACTCCACCAATTTTAAGTCGCGGTGGTAGCGTAACATATCGCATTGCCATGGTGGCAGACCTGGATACAAACTCAAAAGTTGCTAAAGATGATGGCAGCATTACGTGGCGTAGTTATCTGAAAAAAGGATACTTGACGCACACGAATGGCAACCAAGAAATCAAAGTTAAGTGGGACACTGACACGCCCATAGTACTCGAAAGCAGTTTTTCTTTAAAAGGGCGTGGCATGGAACTTTCTGAGTTGGTCACTTTTAATGGAAAATTGTTAACGTTTGACGATCGCACGGGTTTGATATATGAAATCGTGAATGATAAAGTTTTACCTTGGATAATTTTACTTGATGGTAATGGGCATAATGCGAAAGGCTTTAAATCTGAGTGGGCAACGGTGAAGCAACGAAAACTGTATGTAGGTTCGATGGGCAAAGAATGGACTACCAGCATGGGTGATTTTGAAAATGAGAATCCTATGTTTGTGAAAGAGATCACACCAACCGGAGAAGTGCGTTCTTTTGATTGGGCTAGCAATTATAAAGCAGTGCGAGAACAGGCACTGCAAATCACATGGCCTGGATATATGATACACGAAAGTGGTTTGTGGTCGGAAGTACATAAAAAGTGGTACTTCCTACCAAGACGTTGTTCTAAAGAAAAGTGAGTTATTTTTTTCTCAAATTTTAAATATATGAATATAGTATATATAGATTATGTTAGAGTGGTACAATCTACAGATTTAAATCGTGATTACTGTAAAATATAATATATTTCTAAATCTTCTTGTTACCGTTTTTTTTAACAGTGAAATTAAGCTTTAATTCAGTTTTATAGTTCTAAAATGTTCGGGAGCACTTATGTTATAGATCATTTTCGTAATCATATTCTAATAAAATCCCTTCTCATAAGACACTTCTCTTTTAATCTGTGAGATAATAGCGAGTTCCATTCAAAACTTACACTTATTACTTTGAAATCAAGTACTGATAAAATAAGATTTGATAGTAGGGAAAATAATCAAGTCAGGTAGAAAATAATGAAGACAGCTAGTATGAAAATTTATTTCCCCTTTTACAATTATGCTTTTCCGGCTAATATAGAGCTAGTTTTTTATTAAATATAAAATCATCAATAAAAAAACCTATCTACCTACTTTTAATTGTATTCAAAAACTTAATTTCGGTTGTTGTAACTTGTATTAATCCAACATCTTTAGACAACTTGGGTAAAGCACAGCATAAAATAGTCGTGAAACCAGACAGTTTTTTATGTATAATAAAGCGTTCTGTTGAGAGTTTTGTCTCATAAAAGAATGTTTCACCTGACTTCAGATTGTTTTCAATACTGCCGCCTACTAATTTTCAAAATTCTCATCCAATTCTCCATCCCGCTTTTTGTTTCACTTCCATTGTACCCCACAATTCCATTTCTATTCTGCATGTTTTATCACTCTTCCATTTCATAATGGAAGAATAATGTGTAATAAAAGAATAATGTGTAAGAAATAGTTAAGAGAGAACGATGAGTAGGATTCCGTCGTATTGAAGTGACAAGATTTCTCTATCTCAATCTAGGATATTTTTTAATCAAATAGCAACCACTCCTCATCCCTTCTTTATCCCAACCCTTTGTTTTTTCATTTCTATCTCTTCCATACCCTAACTTCCCATGTATTCGTATGTTATAATTGTAATAAGATTGTAAATTGCAATAATTTAGTTGTTAATGAAATAACCCCACATGTTAGAACAGCGATTCCCAACCAAAGACCACTACGATATTTTTCTTTTTAGTAGGAACCACAAAGTTTATGAATAATAAACTGGATGAATATTGTAATACGTTTTATGAATCTCTGGTAGAATGTATAATGAATTGTATAAGTGCCTAGGTACATTATATAGACTATAAAAGACGTGTATAATTACTTGGACATTTTTTGTGTTTATTTTCTAATGATGTTGAGTCTTTTTCGTGTTAGTGCATCTAGGCACTTTTACACTTTGATAGCTGGTGGGTTCCTGCAGAGTCCCATTCTTCACACTGACTATTTTATGTATTCCTTGAACACTGCGTGATTATTCGATGACTGATCTAAGTTTTGTGTACCTAATAATTGAGGTCTTAGTGAACAAACTATATGCTTGTATCCATATCTCTTAAATGTGATTGGAAGAGTATTTATAACCATAGCGCGGACCACCGGTTTGGAGCTACTCTGTTAGACAATCGTGCTGTTAGACATAAGCACAACTACTCTTTCTTTATTTTTGTATTTGTTGTTGTGATAACGCGTGGAGTTCTATGTGGCAGATAACATGTAATGAATTACAAATACAAATACATGGGTTCGATCAAACGAAATATGATTACATGCATTAGGATGCAGTTGGGTAAAGAAAGTGTGCAAGGGGAGGGGATTGTTTGGGATTAATAGTGGGTTAAGGCGCAGAAACCTAATTACTTCATTTGGATTACACCAGAAGATACATGTTTGTTTTGGAATTTGTCATCGCTTTCACTGATTACTTTAGCTTTTTATCAGCAAACAAGGCTTATTGCTGTGTTACAGTTAGACACAGTTATAGTTTAATAATTTTTATAATTTATTAATCAAATGTATACATTTATATATTTTTGCACTGGCACGAGGTGTTTGAAAATTTTTATAATTTAAATCATTGTTAATTTATAGTAATAATAATTTATGATAATACCATATGATATTAATACTATGATATGGTGTTTTTTTTTTGCGTGTGATTTTTATCTTTTTTATATATTAATTTATTTATCGTTTTTATTTATCGTTTTTAGATACAACGAAACACGCGACGAGAAAATGGGTTGTAATGTGCTCATATCAGCAGATGAACGCTTTTCAAAGATTGAAACGGTTTCGTTGGATCCCGCTAATACTACACCCGCTCATGGATTCTCAAGTTTTAAGTTTATACCTAACACAGAAGACAAAATTATTTTAGCTATAAAATCTGAGGAATTGAATGGCAAGACGTCCACATTTATAACAGCATTCGATTTGAACGGTAAAACCATTTTACCCGAACAGAAAATCGAAACCGATTATAAATACGAAGGCATAGAATTTATATAGTAAAATTCGATGTTTACGCAATATTGAAAGGACTCTCACAATGCCCGCATTATAAACTATAAATCCTTCTTGACTAAGCGAATAATATTGTATATATTTAAATAGGCTAGATATAGTTTGTAGTATTTATTATATTAACGACTTGCCGTAAATAATTTTAACTTAGACATTGAAATTATATATTATTTATTTATGTATTATTTTGAAATTGTAAAAAAATAAATAATTTTTACTTATAAATACTTTCATTTAATTGTCGTCAAAAACTGACAGATAACATTGTTACTCAGCTACGTGCATACAATATAATAATTGTACATAGTTTCGTTATTAATTATTTAACAATAGTAGATAAAAAATGCAAATTGTTTTACAAATCATCACAGAATTCATATGTTTAAGTATTTTTTTCTTTTGGTTAAGTTATTACTTTAAGTAGCTTCTGATAGTATCTTTAAGTAAATGGTGCCACATTTAATCAGTTGTGTAAATATTTTCGATAAAAAATATGTTTTTGTAATTATTTTAAGTGCTTTGTTGCATCTGTCTTGTATAAATATTGAAAAGCCAAATTAGCTGTGTTATATAATTTTATTTTATCTATGTATTGTCTCAATTTTAATAAAAACCGAAATTAGTTAATATAATTTTTGTGCTTTTTGTTTATATAATATATAATATGCGTCATATGTATGTGTTAGTGAACGAAAAAAGCAATAAAAATAAAGCATATACCTATTATATATAATAGAGTTTTTATTTATGAAACATTTTTAGAGAATATTGAAATTTAAATATTACATAGAACATAGAATAAATATTCTTCTTTCTATTTAGTCGAATAAATATTAATATTGACTGCATTTCATTAACGATATTTGTTGTATAAAAATTGCACAATAACATAAAATTAAATATAAAAAGTTAAAAATATTTAAAATTTAAAAAAATTGATAATTGCTACTTGAAGTTGGTTTATTTAAAATAATGTTTATAAGCTTTAATAATTTCAAAAATTAATTATCAAATGAAATTTTTTTAAGACGCAAAGTTAATTGCTCCTAAGGAGACAATCTACTTTCACATTAAAAATCTTAAATATAATATGAGAAATTAATTAAAACAAAATTATTAAAGCTATTGATTTTGTACTAAAGATGTGTTTATACTATTTTAAAATAATAAGAGTCCAGAATTTTGTTAGTGGTTTTTCTCATTAGAGCTTGAGTTTTTAATGCCAGCTTTTAACATATCTATTTCATTTAGACGACCTTCCTGAGCACGAATTTCTAAACTTAAATGGTTGAAATATTTTAAAATTTATTTATAAACAATATATTAATATTTTACCGATTTGCGTTATGATTTACATCCCAAAGTTCCGGTAAATATCTCGGTTCCATTGTTTTTAAGAAGTGTTCACGCCATAATTTTTCAAGTGTAACCAAGCCGCCTAATTCATTACAATATTTTTCTACTACCTTTTCACCATGTTGACAATAATCTGGGTTATCAAGACTAAAATAGAAAAGATTACACATAATAAATAAAAAGATACATTATGTAATATTTTAAGACGACATTAGCGAGTTTATACTTATTTGAAAGACTATAAATACTATACTTAAACTATACTTGAATTTTGAATAGCGCAAACTGAATCTACACTTCAAATTTGCCTGAGTTCGATTCCTGACACTTGTAGCGCAATAATTATATAAAGACAATAAAATGAATAAATCTTTTCAAAGCCCACTGATGTTCAATATCTAGCGGAATTGGAAATAACTGTAAAACTAGCCTAAAAATACATTTGATTAATAATATTTTGATTTGATTAGCAATTCGTTACAGTTAATCATAAGTTATAGAAAATTTTAATAATATCTTAAAATTTCTAATAAACTTCAATATAATATATATTTTTTAAACATTTTAATTAATTAAAAAAAAGCTAATGGTATAAAGACTTTCACTTTTATAAATATATGTAAAATTATATTACTACATACATAATAAGAACTACATGTGTAAACTAAAAAATTATAAAAAAAAAAATTTTTAAGTAAAAATATATTGTATAGGCAACAATATATAGTTTTACTTGATACTTAAAAAAAACATTTCGATACTGCTTGATACTTATCATTTTAAATACATTTTATTTTACAATACATTCAGTTCTATATAAAGAATTATACAGTTAAGTTTCATAAAGTGAGAGAAGAAATATAAAATTAATTATAAAATACTAAATGAATATTTATAATATTATATTCATTTATATTATAATACTAATAATGTTAATATTAATAATAATATATTATAATACTAATAATATTAATATTAATAATAATAATATTATAAGATAAATAAATTAATTTCTATGAAATACAAAGAAGGAAATAGTTAAATTTTATTTATGTGAAAAATTGTATTATTAAAGTTTGAAAATAATACATTCGTAATATATAATTAATTAATAGCAGAAAAAAACAAAAATTTTTTTGTTTAATGTTATTCAAATGACAAGAGACATTGAATACAACATATATTAATTGATATTAATATAAATTAATGACAAAAAACAATTAATAAAAATTTATTAATTAACAAAAATTAGTTAATTAATAGAAATTAATTAATAAACAAAAATTAATTAATAAAAATTAATTTAATAAAAAATTAATCAATCAACAAAAATTAATTAATTAATAAAAATAATTAAAAAAAATTAATAAAAATTTATTAGTTAACAAAAATTAATAAACAAAAATTAATTAATTAACAAAAATTAATTAATTAACAAAAATTAATTAATTAATAAAAATTAATTAATTAATATAAATTAATTAACAAACAAACACCTTTTATCTAATATAAATAACTCAAATAAAACCTAATTAATTAATAAAAAATAATTAATTAATAAAACTTAATTGATAAAAATAATTAATTAACAAAAACTAATTAGTTAATATAAATTAGTCAACTAACACACACCTATTAACCAATATAAATAAATCAACGAAACTTAATTAATTATAAAAATTAATTAATTAACAAAAATTAATCAATTAACAAATACCTATTAACTTATATAAACTATTCAATTAACAACAATTAAATTAATAATAAAAATTAAATTAATAACAAAAATTAATTAATAATAAAAATAATTTAATTTCTTATGAAAAATATACATTAATAATATAATTATATATTAATTAAAAAATGTATAGCAATTATTTTTATAAATAGTTTTACATTACATTTAAAAGCAAAGCCAAGCTTATGTGCATATAAACTGATGAAGAAAAGGTGTGAAGAGGGGCATTACCCAATGGAATAATTTTTTATAAAGAAATATTACTTTGGATATACATTAATGGATCATCGATTCATATGCCTTCCTTAGCTTCACTCAATAAAACCCGATAAAATAAAATGGAAATAAAATTTTAGGCAATATCTTACTTTGTATTTAATTCAGAAGCTATTAGCAATTGATCCTCGTCAATGTTATCACAACTAAAATAATTTTTTAAAACTTCAAGCAGTTCATTTTTTCGCGCTTCTGGTAGCTTCTCTGAATGATTTAAAATTGCGCGTCCGGCAGATTTCACTGATCTATAAATAAATAATATTATTATTAATCAATATTAAACTTAGTATTTTAATTAAAATTGAAAGTAAGAAACTGTATATAAATAATATTACTTTAGTTTTGGTATTTCAAAAGATTTAATAGCTGTGTTATTATGGGAGATTGGAGCATCGCATAGATTGGCTAAATAAGTGCGTATGGCTAGATCAGATATGTTACTCTTTTCATGGCATTGCGGACATAGCAATAGAACATCATGTGAACTATGCGATTTCATGACATCTGTTAAATACAAAAACTTATAATTAAAATGAACATTTTATAAAATTATTTGTGCTTACCAGGGAAGTGTTTTCTGTATTCACGTGGCACAACATTTTTGCGTACAAATGTGTCTGTTTTACCACACACAACACACTGATTATCTTTAGATATTTTATAATACTGACCTACACTACCAACTGGACGAGCTGCGGGTTCGAAGTTAAGACGCGCAATATATGGATTTGTTGCAATTTCAATAGCTAAACCATTGTCTATATACCATTTGGCTTTTTTGTAGTCAATCACTCCTAACAGTTCTCCGTCGGGTGCTTGTAACTGTGTATTATCATATAAATTACTAGCACGTATGCCAGTATACGTTTTACGCTTTATTTGATTACCTTTTTCTGCTGTATCAGTTATGGGCGAGCATTTTCGCCGGTTTTCAAGTTTAGCATTGAACCGTGTATCAATTTGGTATTCTAAAAGTTGATGTATGGCCATGTAGTCGGTCCTTTCGTACCATCTACAAATAAACAAAAATTACTTTCAGTTTAATAATTTATGAATTTAAATAACACACGTTTTCTTTAATTGTGAAAAGAGTTTATTGAATATTTTGACAGCAACTAGTGCATCATTGGCGGCATAGTTTAACTGCGCCGAAGTCAACTCTACTGCCTCCCAGTTTGAGCAAGATAGGCGCCAATTTTTGTCAAGTACCACATTGAGATGACTTTTAGCTAATTTCGCTAAACCTTCTGCTTTATATCCGTTTTCCTTTGCTAAGAAGCGCAGATCGTATGTACCCGATACACAAAGAGAATAGTCAAAAGCCAACTTTTTGGCATCTTCATGCGAATCCACACCAACTTTTAGAATACGATCATTTAGTAACAATTCACGTAAACATACTGGTATGGGACGAAGATGACACAGGCGAAACAGGGCGCATAAACCATTGTCTGTTGCCAACTGCAATAAGGCTACAGGTCTGCGTTTGCCATTTACGGTAATCCACTCACAGTCAAATCCTAAAACCGGATTCTTAATGCATTGCCTGATTTAAAAATGAAGAGAAATTTAATTGTATTTTATTTTATGATAGTTTTTTGTTTTACTTTTTTAAATCTGCAACTACAGCATCACATTTTTCTACAGAATCAACTAATTCAATTCTTTGGCCATATAGTGGGTGTCCGTGTTTGTTAAAAATTGAAAAAATTTTACGTCTATTTCGTGATATTATGTATAACAATCCCAATCCGGCAGACACTACCAGCACCTTACTTAAAAATTTACTTTTACCTTCAGACATTGTACTGGAACTTATATTGTTAATTTTTGTTTTTTTATTTAGAATTTTTCCTATTTAACTTTATACGTAAATTTCGTTGTTATGATATCACAATCAGTTTTAATTTTTTAACAAGTCGACAAGTTGACAGTAAACAGTTTTACAGTCACTGGAGATTTTAGAAAACGTGTCAATATTAATGATAGGGTATGTTCAGCACATAATTTGAACATATTTCATTTTAGAATTATTTTATCATTAACGCTTTCTAATAACTTATTAGTGGTATAATATATCATTTAAATAGAAATAAAAAAAATATAATTTATTATTTATATTTAAATACAAATAATATTTTATTAAAATATTTTTCCGATATATCGACTATCTTCAATAGTCATCTCCAGGGAAACTGTAGATTGTTTCTCTATTATAACTATTAATTAATTTATTTAATAATTTATTTAAAGATTTTTAAAGTAAATTTTTTCACTTCAATCACTTACTACTCGGTTTCTCTAGAAGAATTTTAAAACATTGAAAACAAGCGATTTTAGTTCTATCACATTCATATATAAACCATTTAAATTACAAATGTAAAGCCAACAAATATATTTTTTCACAGCTGAATTGTTAATTGAAAAATTCGATTAATAGAATTAATATATTACATGAAATATAGATTTAAATTGTTTGGTTACTCTAGTTTTTGTTAGTATTTAAAAGAATCTAAATTCCTCTATTTCTTAACGCTGATCAACTGATTTTTGATATATTTCCTTTTAAAGCTCTTATAAAATTATGATTTATGTGTTTTGTATCTCATGATGAGAACATCTGAGAGACCACAGCATCCCTGTTGAAATTGAAAATGCTATACAGACTTAACTCGTATATTTTATTTCAAGTTAAATTTGTGTTGATGTGTGAATCAGCTGTTTTGGTTTGAATTCAAATTTTTGTATTATTTATTTGTGCGTACACTGGTGTTCGCATTAGACCTTACACAGAGCTCTTCCATGAAAATCTGTGTAAAGAGTGTAATTTGACACTTTAAAGTACAGTTTGTCCGCATGAAACGGATGTATTATGTTTTTGATATCCACGTAAGTTATATATCGGGTATTGCCAAATACCCATCATCGTATTCGTATATAATTTTTGAGACTGCAAGTCCCTAACGTTTGAATTCGATCCCTGCAAAATTCAAAGCTTAGAGTCAGTGTTCATTAGTTAACTGAACCAAAGCCGTACTTCAAATATACTTGGCGTTTTTTGTTAATTTGCTGTGAATGTTCATTATCAAATTTACTTGCTGTGTTACATTAAAACAAAATCATGAACCAGCTGTAGACTGATTAAGTTAATTAATTATATAGTCATTTTTAGTTATTAAATTTTAATTTTTATTTTTACTATTAATTATATAATATAAAAAGTATGGATAAGAAAATAGTATCCTAAATATTCAAATTAATTGTTTATAGATAATTTTACGACATTACAGACTCTAATTTCTTCAAACGATATGTTCAATATGGTTTTTGACGTATACAATCGATTTTAGCTAATATTCAAATAGACTCATAACCTTACCAATTCACATTATTCATAATTTAAACACCTTCACTCGTATGGTACAGTGAATTGAATGACCGTATGAGTTAAAGTAATTATTTATATTGCAATCTACTTCTTGATATGAAAACAATTTGTCACCTATTATATTCTGACTACCTTTTATATAAAGAAATGGGATATTTTTTTAAACAGGCAACTAGCTTTGTACAAAAAACGTAAAATCCGAAATTCATTCGTTACAACATTTGGAATATTTGATCTTCATACCATATTCCAAACAGCCTTTATCAACCATTATTAATATTAAGACATATATAGTTACGGGGTTCGTAATTATAACTTTAAGAAATTGCTGGCCTGTGTAACCAACGATCTTTACACAGATTTTCATGGAACAGCTTTGTGTAAAATCTGGTGAGAACACCAGTGCCGTGTTATTTGAATTTAAATTCAAACCAAAACTGATTCTGATTCACACATCACACAAATTTTACTTGAAATAAAATATACGAGTACAGTCGGTGTAGCATTTTCAAATTTCGTCAGGGATGTTATGCTCTCTCAGATGCTCTCATTTACTCGAAAATTTGCTGATGGAACGCATTTGCATATGCACAGTGTTACTCAAAGTTACAACGAGTAGCTCGTGCAACAGACCTTTTAATTATATCGCCATATTTTTACATACTTTTAATATAAAATCCTGTATCATCCTTAACATGTCGAATAAAATATCAATTATTTAGGCCATAATATTTATTGCAATTTAAAAAGAAACGCTTAAAGTTTTTAGTAGAGTAAATTTTATTATTTTAATAAATATACATTTTTTTATATATTATATAATTTTGCTAAATTTGATATTGTTCTTACAAAAAACGAACAAAGAAACTCCCATTAGTGAAAGTCTTACTGGTCAAAAAAATTCTAGTTAATTTTAAAATTTTTTACAATCTTGTAGAAAATTTTTAGTTGATAAAATAGTTAATATTTTATGATTTAATTTTAATATATTTCCATGCAAGCTAATACCAATAAAGTTAAACTGTCTTGAGCATATACATATGCAGGCTAATAACCTACTACATAGTCGATATTTTAATTTAAAGATTTGATTACAATTGCACTAATTCAACGTGAATTTACTTTAAAACTTAGACAACTTAAGTACATAAATCACATCAGTAATACTATTTGACGTTTATGTATATATGAGTTAATAAAAATAATAAATAAATAAACGAGCCTCTGTTTAGTTAGTTAACAAATCCAAACAAAAAAAATTGACTAAAAAATTTGATTACATACAGAAACACATATGTACTTAAATATATATATACGTATATAACTTAATATTTATAAGTATATCTTAAATTAATTAACTATGAGAGAAACCACAATGCTTGCTTCTGTGTTTCGTGAACGCACAAAAGCTTGAGTAATTTTTAATCCAATAGCAAATAACGTAAACGTTTACGTGCCGTTGATTCGCGTGGCAACGAAAGCGCCCATTTTTTAAGAGCAGTTAATATAACACTGCTGACAACCAGCATTGCGCCAACGAGTGAGTATCCTGTGGGAGTTTCACCAAAAAACATTGTCTGCCATATAAAAGCAAAAACGATATCAGCACAACGTGCTATGGCCACTGGTCCAGCCTGTTCCACTTGTAGCGATAGTGTGAGCAATATTTGCCCCAAGAAACTAAATATACCTAATACAACAACTAACCAGCGATCACGCCCACATGCTGGCCAACATATGGCACCAATTGTGCCACACACTATTATTGTATAAATTAATGCAAATGCACCAAAATTTGTCATAATCACTGAAAAATGTAAGCCTTTAAGTGCTCTCAGTAGTATATAAACATTGGCACCGAATAGTGTGGAGGATATAGCAGCAACTGGACCCCAAATATCATAGTGTTTCCCGTCCAAACGTTCCAAATTCACATCTGTTGTTGCTTGTTGGCCGAATACGAATGGTGGTCTTGTGATAAGTACTACACCCACCAGTGTTAATATTATAGTTAAAATATTAAATAAACTGCAATGTTCTTTGAGGAAAACGCGCGCAAATATGGCAACAAAAACTGGCGTCGAAAATATAATAACGCTGGCATCAGCCAGTGGCATATGGCGGAAGGCATAGAAACTGAGCATCAAACCAGTTGTGCCCATAAAGCAACGCAAGAGCAATATTACACGTTTACCTTCAGGGAAGACGGGTTGCTTAGTATAGATGACAATTGGTATTGCAGGAAGTAACACACCAACAAATCTGTGAATTATAATTTTCAAATAATTATTACAAGATTAACGAATTACATTACCTAAAGGATGCTAATTCCATAGGATTGATATCAACTAGACCTTTGACAATAACGGAGCAAAGTGAGAAAAATAAGGATGAGAGTGTAGCGAGTATTATTCCTAAATAAGGACAGTTTAGTTTCGACTTAATGCGTGATAGCCAACGATTTCTGGTTTCACTGTGACGAAAACCGTCCACAAATTGATGTAATTCCAAATTTTCAGGCATTTCGTTTGGTTTATGTTATCACGTATCGTTGTATGGTTTTAAGGATTATAACTAATTACATTTTTTTAACTACTATTACGTATCACTAATTTGGCTAACTTTAATTAAAAGGTAAAAATTCAATTATTTAATAAAGCTTTTGACAAAAAAAAATTATGTACTACCTTTAAATTTAATTTAAATGCTTAAAGCGTTTATGGTAACGTACTTTTGAAAAATCGATTTTTGCTAAAATGTCTGCGTACGTTTGCACATGCCGAATAACGTTAAAACGCTTGCATGTACTTATAATAGCACATTACAAGCATTTTGTTTTTATATTTTCAGTAAATCTTTTATAAAATATTACATTATTAAATAATTTAACACTAAAGGCTTGAAAATAAACGCAGCAGCAAAATTTATTACTTGCAAGCACTGTATTACGCTTCAAAACAAATGAACATACACACACACATTCTACAAGGCGTACGTTCAGTGCGAATTGTATTTCTCAAAATTATTGTACTAATATTGGCAATGCGAACAGCTGTAGTTGTCATAGCAACCACGTAGTGACATATGGCCGGTGCCAAATTTAAAAACAAACATTTTTGTTTTTGTGTTGTGGATTTTAATTTGCTTTTGTAAAGTTTTAATAAAAAAGTGCAAAATTATTAATAACAATTTGTTTTAAAAAATATATTTGCTTTCTATTTAATAAAAATTGTTTTCTGTTGATTCTTACTACAGCAGAAGTAAACATTGTTGGAGCAGCAAAACTACCGGTGTACGTGAAATTTCTTAAAGTTTTGTGAATTGGTGTTAATATAACACGTTTTTGCAGTTTATATTATAAATATTCATATTTATCAATATAAAACTATAACACAAATCAGGTAAGCCAAACTATTTTATTTTTTAACATATATATGTTTTATTGTTATTATATTTAATAAATACATGTCAATTAGAATATAAAATACCTAAAAAAAAAGCAAAACAGTTAACACAATAAATTCTCTGCTAAAATAACGTTTATAATTTAAAATCCTAAATCTGCCAGTACTGCGTCTAATTCGGCTTGTAAATTGGCTGCTTTGGCGCGTACTTGTGTGATTTCATCCTGTAAATTATCTACGTTTGCTTGTAAGAGGACATTGCATTTCTTCATGGCTGATAGGCGGCTTTCATGTTTCTTCACACGTGGTTCCAAATTATTTTTCTTGTCAGTATTTGTTGCGTCCTGTAAGACAAAAATTTTAATTAATGGTAATTCTAAAAAAACTATTATCTATTTTTTTACACTTACTTCTGCTTCACTTTCACTTTCTGTTTCAGCTTCACTCTCTTCAGATTCTGATTCTTCGGATTCTTCCTCAGATTCCTCCTCTTCTTCTTCTTCCTCATCTGATTGTTCAGCTTCATTGTCTGCTTTCTATTAATATAAACAAAAACAATGTCATGAGTGGGAAATATATTCAAATAATTCTGTAAGAATTAACAAAAAGAAAGATAAGCTCAACTATTGTTCTTTTTTATCGCTCACTTAAGATAATAGATATAACTATTATTTTAATATATATTATT
>NC_051847.1:130617173-130624347 GCF_002237135.1 Teleopsis dalmanni
CTGATAGTGGGCAAAGGTCCATGCCGGCTAAAAAAACCTTGCTGGAAAATTGAATATTTCATTTGCTGATATGAACATATATTTTCAAATCAATTTAGTGTTTGCGAATATAAAATACTAAAAAGTAAAGTGATAAATCGGAAACACTAAAACAGTGTACAGTTCCCAACACTCCATACGAACTTTTTAGGGATCTTGTCAATATTCTTACCCAGTGAACTTTTGTAATGAACTTAACGCGAGACTAATGAAATTTTTAGTATTCGTTAAATGATCGTTAAAATACTTTAGTCTATTTTTACATTTATATAATAATTCACCTAGTTATTTCTTTTATGTCGTAGATATGTATCTAAATATATTAATATGTTTGGAAGTGGCAACATTAAATGTAATTTGACTGCTTATTGTGTACGAGAATCCCTAAGTGAAGTCTTATTCGCTATTGTCGATGAGTTTGAAAATTGCAGCGCTGAGATGCAGTACATTTAAGATAAGATTGTACGGATTAAGCAACAGTCGGTCATTTGAACGAAAAATTCTTAACGATATTCAGTTTATCTCGACGGTTGATTAAGTGAAGTGTTATTTAATGCACTCGAATCAGATGAAGTGTCATTGTCGTCATAAAGAAAACTTTAATGTATTTGTAAATAATCATTTGCATTTGTCAGAGGTCAGCTATCTCCAGTAATAAAAAAAAATCGTCCTATTTTCTTTAAAAGCCTTGACTATTATAAGTGCAAACCAACATTATGTCGGATATAGATAATATATTGACAAGTTTACAGCGTTTTTCATGGCTGGACTATGTCGTGTTCATAGCTATGTTTGTGATGTGCATTTTAATTGGAATTTATTTCGGTTTTATGAAAAAGTCCCTTTCGGAATCGGACTACCTGATGGGTGGTCGTAATATGCTCGTATTGCCTATAGCTTTATCACTTGTGGCTAGTTTTGTATCAGGCATAACACTACTAGGATTACCCACAGAAGTCTATTCATATGGCATACAATATACGTATGTTGCACTTGGTGTACTTGCTATGGGAGTCGTGATGGGTGTGTTCTATCTACCTGTTTTTCATAACCTAAATATTACTTCCACGTATGAGGTAAGTGAATTTCCATCACATGAACGACAAGTTTATTGTCCTAATAATCTTATGTTAACAATGTAAGTATAGCAATTTGCAGTTTAACTATGTTATATAAAGTAAATAAATAAAAAAATTATTAAAACAATAAAAGTAATCTATTCTATTTAAAGAAATTTTTTAAGAAACAATGATTTTTATTATGAGGGCATAAAATTTTATTTTCACAGTTAATACTTACTGCTATTTTTTTTAATAAATTAAAGTTAGATTGCAGTTGCTATTTTTATTTGTTTAAAAAAAATTTAAAACTAAGTTGAGTAAAAATCCGAAAGCTGAAAAGCAGTCGCAGATAATGGACAGTCATAAGAATTTATAAATTATTGAATGACCGAAAAGTCACCTGTGAAAAGTATTAGATACCTTGAAAAGAAAAAACAATATGTTGATGAAGGGATATTACTGAGATACATGATTAAATTATATATGTAATTGCCTATTCAGTGTTTGAATTCTTTACATAAGAAAGTTTAAAAAGGGTATATTCGATTTGGATCGCATTGAAGGAAATATCGTACGTATATTTTTGAACAGTTTGATTAGATGAGTTCATTTGGCCCAGTATATTTGTCTGTTTTATCCCAAACTACTGTGTCTGTTTTTGAATTATTCTAATAAAATTTTGCTCACATGCTTTTGTACTTGGACCTTAATAATTTGAATTGGGTAAAATTGGACTACTATATTCTATATGGCATGGTCTTGTTACAAGGTTCATATAAACTAAAAAATCTGATATGAATTTTTACAATTTTTAATAAAGATATTCAAATCAATTTTGGTACAGAATGTACCTATATTTATATGGGAGAATATATAAACTTACATATTGATTCAGGTTAAAGTTTAGCTTTCATATAAACTGTTAAGTCAGACACAGGTTTTTGTTAAAAAATTTTTTTATTTTCTAATATTTATACTCTAAATTCGTAATTTACGCATAACTTGGTTGGACTTGAATAAAACGTATTACTATATTCTATAGCTGCCATAAAAACTAAATAATCAAATAATTTTCACTATTTTTAATAAAAATACTCAAGTAAAATTTTGCACAGAATGTACTTATATTTATATGAGAGAACATACAAAATTTTATTAATTTCAGTTTAGATTAAAATATAGCATTTCATATAAGTTGCCGATTCAGACACATATATTCCTTAGAATAAACTTTATATTTTTATATATTCATTATCTATTTAGAATTTAGATGTTTGTTATGGAAGATAAAATATTTTTGGTAAAAATGGTATCGATCGGTTCAGATTTGCTTATACCTAATATTAGTCTAACAAACTGATATTTTCAGATTCTTCTAATTCTATATATTTCTATATACTGCCATACATATTTAAAGCTTCTCCAACTTTAATGGCTAATGATATATAAACATGAACAAAAAATTATTGGGACTCTTATTAATATTATTATACATATATTATGTATCTGTATACATACATATGCTTCCCTATACTATATAGCATATGCTTTCCACTTAAATTTAATTGGTCTCAGATCACTTTAGTGTTTTTGTTTTTTATTTAGATCCTTTAAAGTCAAAAATACTCATCGATTTATTATAATAAACATATCAATGTAAATAAAATAACTGGAACTTGGGCAGCCTTGGCTTCTTATAAAAAAACACGATTAGTGATCGCTTCTAATTTGACAGATATGAGTTCTAAACCTGTCACTTGCAGTCCAAAAAAATAATATATGGACTATAAGCTAATTAAAAAGAAATTCAAATATTTCCTACCACTACCACTGATGATGAGTACTTGGCAATACTCGAAACAGGCTGAATAACTCAATAAATTAACTAAAGTTTTGTCTTTGTATTTTCTTTGCTATTCGAATCCGTCTAACTTTTAAATAAAATTTCTTTTTATACTTAAATATGGTTTCGTTTAAAAACAGTTAACAACTTAATTAAATAAATTAAATAATTTAAACTGAAAACATACAAATTTATGTTTGTTAATCAATTACTTGCCAATTAAAATTGATTTGTGCAAATGTTAGTGCATGTAAATCAATCAATAATTTTATGTCAAGTAAATGTTAAAATAAATGAATTATTGTTATTAATATTTTATTAATTTATTGAAATGCCTATTTATTTACCCATTGTCGCTTTATATGAAATATTTATTTATTCATGCAAATTTTTCACAGCTCATTGAAATTTGTTATCTTTCACACTTAAATTTCGTCATGCACTGCAAATTATTTTTACAGATTGTGCAAATAGTTCAAAATATTTTTACTCACTGTGTAATCGTTGAGAATGAAATATACAGAAGCCACACAAATTTTTATTTTGACAAACTGTTCTCAACGTTTCCGTAGTGTAGTGGTTATCACGTGTGCTTCACACGCACAAGGTCCCCGGTTCGAACCCGGGCGGAAACATCACAACAGAAGTTTTTTTTTTTAAATATTTATTTTTTGTACACCAAAATTAGAGCTCAGTTTATTTTTTTAAGATTTGGCAGCATTATCTCAGTATTAATATATAAATTATTATATTAAAAAATTTTAATTTAAATTTGAGTAAATTCTTAATAAAATTTTTAGGTATATAAATGTGTATATTTATTTATTTAATTATTATTTAAAAAGTAAGTTATTTGTATACATTCGTTTAATATTTGTATTTAATATTTTTAAATTATTTATTAATTTATTTTTATAATATCAAATGTTTTTATTTAATCTTTTTATTTTTAGTACTTGGAAATTCGCTTTAACAGAAGTTCTCGAATGTTTGGTTCACTTATGTTTACAATAATGAATGTAAGTTTTTAAACTATTTAACTAATAATATTCTCAGTAATTTTTTAAAAATATAAACAATGAATTAACTAATATAAATAATTAATTTATTTGTAGTTAGTTATCTATAATTTATTAGAACTAATAAGAAACAACTTCCATTAGATTTGCTATCTATCGATTGTTATATATGTACCAGCTCTGGCCTTTAATCAAGTAACAGGCGTAGCAGTACATACAATAACTCCTATTGTATGTGTCATTTGTGTGTTCTATACCAGTTTGGTAAGTAAAAAAAAAGAATATAATTTAATACGTCTAAATTATATGTAATTCAACTAAATAATATATTTATAATATATTTATGATGTAGTACAATTGTAACATATAAAACATATATATAATATAATATCAATAGCGACACTATTACCTGTACTTTTTAATAAATGAATTCAGTCGGACGAAAAATGCTTATAGTTTAAAAGACTTTTTTGGTTGATCTATAGCAGATTTTTGATACATAACTCCTGTAATGCCTGAACTCGGTGGTAAAGAAAGACTCTTTAGCTTTGAAGGAGTAAGTTAAGAAACTGTCTTCATTAAAATACAAAAAAAATGCTAATGGGGTATATAAAATTACCATTTAATTTTAAAAACTTCTTCTAAATTAATTGTATCTTTTTTAACATTTGCTATTAACTACATTTTTCATTATCTCAAGAAGGCTAAAATCGGTCCAATTGAAAGAGGGTGCATGTATCTCCTTTTTTCAACTTTTGTCTAATTAGTTTTTTTTCCTCTCTCTCTCTCTCTCTCTCTCTCTCTAAGATGTGTGATAATGAAATGGCTGATTAATTAAATAGTCGATTGAATTATTCCAAACCACACTCTAATATTTAGTCAATATATCAAACATAAAATTATTGCACTACTGCAATGCTAAAGATTGTTGAATGTGTTCGGTTTAACTATGTTCAGAATTTCGTCATTTAGTTAACTCCTCGATTTTTTTTAAATTTTATTATGGCAGAATAGATGAAAGATAAGAAGTTCGCAAATCGTCCCCGATTATCTAAGAAAGCCTTTTTGAATGCACATTACTTAAAATGTCAGATAGAGAAAGTTACACATTTTAAAACCATTCGAACTTATTAATAAATGCAATACTTTTGCCTTCCTGTTTTTTTAAATAAACTATTTCTCTTATCAATCCGACTCAAAATTTGTTTCTAAGTATTCTCTACAGAAGAAACTAGACATTAAAAAAAAGTTTTTCAATTTCAAAACTCTTCAAGCTTGGGTAGAAGAATATTGGATGCTGGAATCACCTTTGGTTTATTATTATTTTTACCACTTACTAGTACTTATTATTTCGTTTATTATACTTTGATTATTATATTCTACTAGCTGACCCGGCGAACGTTGTTTCCCCTTGCAATTAATTTTCCTGGCTCAGCTGAGTTATAATATTTGTTGTTATTCAACTTAACCTTTAGCATTTTAATACGAAAATTATTTTGAATTGATTTTTTTTTTTGAACTACAAAAAGTCCACATGCATTACTTATGTTACAAATATTTTCAAATCCTTATAAGCACTACATTTTAAATGAAAAAAGAATATCAATGGATATTGCAAAGCGTCGTAAGAGCGATAACTGTCATCAATCGTATGCAATGTGTTATCTCTGCGTTGTATTCATATATCTTGACGTTCAAATGCGTCGCCAACCATAACAACTGCAACTTCATTAATAGTCGGTGCATTATATCGGCCCGCATGCTGCCCAGATGGTACTTTGTCTGCTTTTATGACGATTGTATAGTTGTCGTTTAGCAGTCGGTTTGAAACGGTATTGAACAACTGGACCAACTGGTTGTGATTTTTTAAAAACGGTTCTAAAATACCCACAATTTCTTGCTCCTCCATCTGCTCGATATGGTTGTACTGGCAACGTGCGTTTCTTTGCTGCTTCTCATTACCCATGAAGTAGATTTGCAGAAATTTGGGATCATTATTGGGCATCGGCATTAAAAAACCAATTTGGTGATACACTTGGCCCTGAATCTTAAGCGTTGATTGAAAATTGCGACCAATCTCATTCTGAACGATTTTTGTTGTTCCAAATGATGTCATTTAAAAGCACGAATTGAATTTGCGAATTTTACGAAAAAACAATTTAGATTGAGATGTAGCTCCAGCCAATAGTGCTTTCAATAGTTTTGGCGACAAATTCAATGGTGGCAATACAACTTTTCCAGATGTGCAGCAGAAACCGGCCGATTCACCTTTGTATTTGAGTGTATGACAGTGTTGGCACTGTTTGCTCATAGCACCGATTACAATTCGTGAATGTGACGAATAGTCGATAACCGACTCATATTCAAACGCAAGGTAATGAAATGATGAACGTGTCAATGCCCGATACACTTGCAAACGCTGTTGTTCACGTGTTCTGAATATGTCGGTGACTCGTGGACGGGCCAGTCTTTGTCTCAATGCATTAGCTCGAAGGCGTTATTTGCGTTGCTCTTGACTTTCATTAAGACGTGTGATTGTATCCTGGTTTCTTATATTCTCATTGTTTTCTGCCGATCCATTTAACCGACGGTTCTGGAGTAATTGTGAATTCAGAGTCGCTCGACCAATATTTTCTCCTTGTCCACGAAGACGTGGCATTGTTTTTTGTACGTTATTTATATCTTTATATATATAATTTTTCTTTTTTGTGTGTGTTCAAGTGAATTCAAGGATGGTTTAGATTCACAATTTGGTCCATTTATATTAGACATTTAAAAGTTATTCATTCTTACTTTGATTTGTTTAAAAAGTTTAAACTCTAAAATGAATCGTTCAACTATCCTGTGGAATTTTTGAATTCGCTGGATTTACCAGGAATACCACCACATAACTTAAGATTAAAAATTGGCTCACCTATAATTATACTGCGGAATTTAAATGCATTTAAGCTATGCAACGGCAGTTTTACGATTCATTATAGAGATTTTAAACTTTTTAAATAAATCAAAGTAAGCATGAATAAATTTTAAATTTCTAAAATAAATGTACATGGAAACCAAAAAATAAAAAATTATATAAAAAGACATTATCCAGTGGGCCAAATTGTGAATCTAAACCTTCCTTCAATCCACTTGAACACACACAAAAAATTTCATCAAAATCGGTTCAGCCGTTTAGGAGGAGTTCACTGTCAACACACGTACAGAAGAAA
>NC_051847.1:130624447-130656963 GCF_002237135.1 Teleopsis dalmanni
CACAAAATATTGAAAACCTAACTCAGATGCAGTAACGGAGCAGAGGAAAAAACTTGTACTCGTACATAAATAAATATTAAAATAAAGTGCTCATCTGCCAATTTGCTACATTGTGTAGCATTTGCATTGTTAATTTAAAGTGGAACACAGTAAACCGCAAATAACGCATGCAGCACAAAAGCTGCTTCGCTACAAATGTGCAAATTTACTGTGTAAACCTCTTTAATCTTTACCTCTTTGGAGTAAAAAATGTACATGAAAATAGAAAAAATTAGATATTAAGTAACCCTTGACTAAATTTAAAATTTCTTATAAATTTTTATTTTTTTTTTGGCTGTTTTGCGTATTGAATTACATGAAATCGAAAGTGTTTATTTGCTGTCGAAGGTGAAGTGGAAACGGGCGGCGTGAGTGCCGAATAATATACAATATTAGAAACAAACTGGATGGATTGTCTTGGATACTGCGAATTGTGTTGAGTATGGTAATGTCTGCAAATGTGGAAGAAGCACCTTGAGACCTGCTTTTTTTTACATAGTCAGATGGGAAAGTATGATAAATGAAGCTGAAGTGCTTTTTAATTGTTTCACAAAATGTTTATAAACATCAGTGAGGCAACATTTAATGAAACACTAATTGTTATGACAGGTATAAATAAAAAGATTTTGATTACGATAAATTTTGATATGCAAAATTATAATATAAACTATTAAGCAAAATTGAACTTTATTCAGGCGATACAGATTAGTAGAAAAAATAAAAAACGTATAGAGTTGGTAAGTTTTTAAATTGACTTATAGAAATATATACATATCAGAATAGGTAATAAAACAATACACTATATATATTTACTTATTATTGATATAAGATATATCACTGCGACCGTGGCATACATTGTGCCCCCTTCTATGCTTGGAGTATGTGTCCAAGCCTGTTACATTGATAAAGAGTAGTATAAAACCTACTTTACAGAGTTTAATTGCCTCTTCCGTAAGGATATACATTTCCAGGAGTCTTTTCCGTATGTGCTTTAGCGTAGGGCATTCTAACAGCACATGTGTGGCTGACTTTTCTTTTGCATTCATATATATGCACAATCTCGTTAGGTGGTATTTCAGCTTACAGTGTCCTGTTAAGATTCCTGTTGTGATACTAAGTTTTTCTTCTGATAAGTCCGTGCAATCATGGTATCTATTATTGTTATGGGTACCAATAAATGATTTGATTTGTTTTAATCATACCAGTGATCCTTTTTGTTTTGGTTCTTCTTCTACTTCTTGTACATATGTATTTTGTGAACAGGGATGTAGACTTTGAATGTAACATATGTGCCTTATATCTATAACATAGAATTGTCAGGTATTTGCGTGCTATGCCTGGGTGTTTCCTTTAACTTATTCTCAAATGAATAAATTCGATGATTGTAAATCGATTGCCATTTTTACTTGAATTTTAGTCCAATTCTTTTTACTATTATAAATAGCCAAATTATAATGTTATTTAATTTTGAACTTATGATTTCAATTCTTAATTTTTTATATATATGAAGAAAAACCATTTGTGAATTTATTGACTTAAGTAAATATGACTTAAGCCAATATTTCTCTCCCCTGATTACTGAAATAACTCAGACGATTGTAAAACATAGGTTAGATTTTTATTTTTCAGTAGCATTTCAATGTTTACAAAAATAAAGCCTGGAAAAAATATTTATATGTACATGTTTAGATGTTCTAATAACATACATAACATATACCATACAAAATAGAAAGCGTAGGACTCTTTATTAAGATAACGTACTTATAAGATAGTAATGACAAGTATTTGGAGACCTAACAGTGTCACCTTCAGATATATGACTATTCTGATAAGAAGTATATAGCGGTTGAAAACACAGAGGCTATATCTAAATTATAAAATTATTTATTGTGTTCTGCTTATTTTCTTAATCAGAAAACTGAAAACTTCTACTTCGAATATAATTTTCCTTCTGAATTTTTACAAGTTTTATGTTGTCAATATATTTAAATTATAATCCAGTTTACTGTGATTATCGAGAATATGGACAGCTACAAGTATATTCCAAAGCGAGTGTTAAAAGAATGATTCCATGAAATTAAATCTACATATTAATTCACACAGAATTGAAAACATTTCAGTTTTGAAAGAAACATAATTATTACAATATTCTGCAGCACAAGAGTAAACAAAGTATGATCGATTACTTTATTTCCTTTATTATATCTTACTGCCTAAGTTATTTAATATAGAAAGAAAATAATATTTCTCTTTATATATATGCAGATCTACATCAATATTGATAACTTACGTGGTTGAAGTCGTTAAATAAAAACCTAGAATTAATTGGTGGTATGCAGATTTGCTATTAAGTAAATATTTCATTATGATAATATGTATAAATTTAAAAAAAAACCCCGTTTATCTACCTATATTGAATTTAAGGTTCAATATAGGTAAAAATAGAAAAACAATTACTATTCAAGATATAATCAGTTAAGCATTTAAGCGTCAAGAGTATCTTGTAGCTATATTACATATTTTTTTTATCAATAGTATTTATATCTGGTTTCTATCAAATTGTGATTTAAACGGTTGATCGTTTTATATTCATCACACAATAAATCATGTTAAATAGTTTATTTAAGTTTTAATAAAAAGTATTAATTGTATTGTATGTGAGAATACCGTGATCGCAATATTTGGATTTAAATTTGAGTCGCATGTTAGGAAATTTAATATCTTATAATTGGTGAGTAGATTTTGTGTATCTTCAATCTATAGAGGATAAAAATGAAGATGGAAAACGTTCATTAAAGTGTGCTTTTAAACTACCTTAGTGTAAAATGGTGCTATAAAGCTGTCTACTTTTACTATATGTCAATATATTATTAATCACTTACTGATCACGTAATACTAAACTATAAATTAGGATTTGCCTCTATCGTGCTCGCTAACTCACAATAGATTTTTGAAACTTAAATTTAATGACATTTATCTGACGGTAAATATAAGTGACTTTTTATAGTTCTATATAAATCGCGAAAATATGTAAAATAACAAGTAGGTATATAGGCTATATATCTTGTAACTTCATAAATAATTCCTTAATATCATAGTTATATCTAGTTTCAGTCAAACTGTAATTCAATCGATTGATAGTGTTAACTATCGCCATGTAAAGAGTTATATTGATTTTCAATGAAAATTTATTTCATTTCAGACCCAAAGAAAAATAACCAAAACCTATAATACAAAATAATGTATTGGTATTATGTAGTTGTAATGTGGTAATGATTTTCATACAATATATAGTAAATATTATACATGAGAATATTATCACATATACACGTCGTATATTCTTTGGTTTTTAAGTTGGTAGTGGATATAAAATTATCATTACTTTCGATACTATAACGAAAAAGAAGGCTCATATCTGATCTATAATTTGTTTATAAAGTTCCAACATTTTTTGGCTATAAACGCCTAACACACTTAAGAAGTGACTAACTCTTCACTTTGTGCTTAAAGTATTAGTATTAGCAGTGTATCTATCGTTGCCAACAGCGTTCAATACCTCTTAAATTTTTGACAATAGATCAGTGCACGATTCGCTGCAATTAAAGAGCATCTTGCACCAAATCCGAGACAACTGCTGCTATCAACACTGCCTTCAGTTTTCAGTCAGCACTGCGCATCCAATTGCGAAAGTCAGTCACAACTTTAACAGAAAAACGACTGCAGTGGCGCATAAAATTAGTTTCATGTACTTACGTTTTTCATCTTTACTCCGTTTCTGCATTTTCGTCTCTTTGGTCTTATTTTTGAGTAAAAGGGCCTTTCATTGCTTAGTTGTAGTTTGAAATTTTAACGGGTATTTATCAAGTTGACTGCACGAGTCTCTGCACAACGATTCGTTATGCATCTCAATTCATTGGCACACAAGATAGACTTCGATGAAAACAAAGAAAAGCCACAGTTTTGGGAACAATCTTCGAAATTTAGCTAAATTAAGTTAATGATAAGTTCGTTTTATACGCTGGCGCCCCATAATCTTTATATTTACGTTGCAGCTTGTTAAGGAAACTCACTTCAATGGAATATTTCATTAACTTATAGCTTTTTGCAGTCTTTATTATTTGTATATTTTATTCAGATGAATTAAAATATTACTGATAGGGATTTATGGCTTGTTTGAGTGATATAAATGAATATCAATAAATTTAAGTTTGATTATTTGTTGTATTAAGCAACTTTAATTCAAGATATTAATTTAAAGCATTTCAATGATGTAAGTAGTTACATGAAATATTTATTATATTTTGGATAGCTTCCAAATAAAATATCGGTTTCATGTGCTAATTTTGATACTATTACAGAATCTTATTTATAACTTTCTAACACACCACTAGACTTATATGTAAGTTAAATATATTTTTGAATAATAAAAAAAACATTAATGCCCATCAGAGCAAATGAAGAATAAAGTTTTTAGGAATGAACAAGGATTGAGAAAATGTATTTTAAACAAACATTTAATGAAAAGAACAATTTTATTACATTTCTTAATGTGAATTACAAAGTACATTAAGTAAGTCAATTATTCATTATTTTATTACAAGTCAAAAAACGAACATCAGTCGATAGCCAAAATTAACAATTCAAACTTTTAAATTGAGATTAATTGTCAATTTAGAATGTATTATTCGAAGATTACGAATAGTTTTTATCATTATAGTTCATCTGCGTAATTTACTCTACGACTACATATGGGTTCTGATGTCTTTCAAAAAGCTTTCGATAATTTGTTATCGAGACAAATTTATAAGCGGTTTTAAAGTATTTTATTAAGAGTCTGAAAGCTTCATGTTAAGCTAGGGACAATAAGAATTAAGATCAATAAGTAATCAATGGTCATTATAAAATTTGTGATAATGAAGATATCGAGAAGAATATCCAGAAGAAAAGACATAAAATTGAATCCATATTGGTAGAATAGAGTAGAGTAGAGTGAAAATGACATTACGAATGGCTATGCTCAATCTTCCCTGTGGTTTGAGTGTTTATATTTTTATTTTAATTGTAAATACGTCAAAATAATAAAAATGAATAACAAATTTAAAAAAAGATAATTAAGTCTTGTGAATTGAAACCTACATATTCTTATTTGACAAAGTCTAATTTTAGTTAGTATATTAAAATGAAAATATGAAAGAAGTGTTGATACTGTTCGTATCGCCAACCAAATCTATTATATATTAATTTTAATCCTAGCTTTCATCGTTCTAACTATTATAATAACTAACATATATTTGTAATGAATAATAATATACAAAGTTTATATTAATAAAATTAAATTAGGTCATACTTTTTAATATTTTACTACAATAGCTAAATAAACTGAAATGTAAGTGTTAGCCAAGGCCCAGAAGTTTTTGGCCAATTAACAACAAATAATTTTAAACACCATTTATGTTGAAAATAATGTGTTGTCCATATTCGAATTTAAATGATTAATTGAAAACTTCCTTCTACATTCACTCTTAAAATATCTAAATATAATTTGCACGAATTTATTTAAAATTAATTTAACTGAATTCGCATAAATCACGAATGCAATAAATTTCCACAATGGAATAATTGACTTCCTCCATGATTTCTTTTAACTAAAAATACAACATAAATTACGAAATAATTTTCTTTTAAATCAAACTTCAACGAAATGAGATACAATTTCATTGTATTTCCAGTTATTGCGATTTTTTGCATCTTAAATTAAAATGCAAATTTATTAGACTTACGTCAATGTTGTACTTCGTCTGTTGAAGGGTCAATATCATAAAAACAAATAAAAAAATATTAATATGAAAAGCAATTCTCAAATCTATTATTATGTATTATGGACATCAAAGCCGAACTTTAAATGCAATTCCCTATGATCACGTCAGTGTTCAAGACTTTATTGTGCTGAAAATATGCATTTATCTCATAAACTAAAATATGACCAATATTGCATACATTTATAATAGTCTGAATTTGTTGATACTCGGATAAGCTATTGTGTTATAACTATAACCAACTTTGTGATCGCATAAAGCGGGAGGACGTAATGATGTCGAATAGCAAGATGAAAGATTTTTGATTGTTGACTGGTTTCGATTGTTGTGTTTCGGTACAAGTCGAGCTGCAACGCGTGTCATCCCCAATATATCACGTAGAATGTGATGAACGGATCCATATGAGATATTTAAGTCACGAGCAATCTCCCTTTCAGTCATACGACGATCTTCTAGCACAATTTTCTTGATTTTTGGCACGTTTTCTTCAGTATTTGATGTTGATGGACGTCCAGAACGAGGCAAATCTTCGATTACTCCACGACCCTCTTTGAATGATTTATACCACTAGTATGCCTGTGTTCGAGACATAGAAGAGTCCCCGTAAGCTTTCTGCATGATTTTCAATGCTTCAACACATGAAATTTCGTTCAAAACACAAAATTTCAAACAAATTCGTTGTTCAACTGTTTTTTCCATAGTAAAAATTGCTAAATGCACTTGAGGAAGTCTCACATTAACAGCTGCTGTAAACAAACTAATTGACAGAAGGCCCTCAAATTTGTACCATATATCAAGAAAGGGTGTACCAACATAATAAAAAAATTTTTGTGTAAGGTCTATTTCTTAAGGACAAAATAAATCCGAGCTGAAGGTATATATTCAAAGACTAGCAAAATATTGCATATTTTTATGATAAGAATATAGTTTCGCAGTTTTATGGAAAATTAATAAACCACAGAAGTAAGAGCAGTAAGTAGGTATGTTTAAAAAAAATATTTATTTAAAATACAAGTAGGATTGTTGCAAATTATTAAAAGTTAAAAAAAATCAAGATTGTAATATAAGATTGTAGTAATTATCTGTTCAATTCGGAAATAATTAACTTAGCGTGATATCTACAGAACTGCAAGCAAATCTTTTTATGATTTTGTTTAAAATTATATAATAGTATAACAAGGAGTTAGTATGACACTACCAGTCTTAGTCTGTAGAGAAAGGGAGTAACTATACTTTAACAAGACTTTTTAATGAGATTATTCTATAAAAATGAAAAGGAAAGTCATTCGAACTAACAGAAACAAATGACAGTACTTTTCTGTCTGATTAAAGTTAAAACATAAATATACCTATCTATCACTTATTGATAATGTTTATTAAAATTCTTAACCTGCAATGACATTTAGATAGTCGAAAATAGCACAGTCCAGTTAATGTGGAGCCTCATTCAGAAATACCAGGTTTATTAATTGGGAGGTATATTTTGATTAATTTAAAGGTTAATAAATAAAGTTTTTTATTTAGATTGTTGATATAGATACCGAATGTGTAATAATATATTAGTTATCTACATTTAAGGTAATACTGTCAAAATCCAAATCACTTAATGAAAAATTAATACTAATAATATTGCAGTTTAATACTTTAATTATTATGTATCAATATAAAATTAATAAATAAATTAAATAAATTAAGAAGTAAACATAACATGGTTGGCATGGATCAAAAACTTGGGTGATATTATGAGAACAGTGCCGAAATGTGTTGCATAGTTCCGAATGATGTTGGCTATTATAAATAGATTTTTCAACATAAAATAGATTATGGAGGTACTATCATCCTAAGCTTCTCGACCAGAAATCCTATTTGTTTTTCCATTTGTGCATTTGTTTTTATTTTTACTATTATAGAAATATAGAATGTATATCCCCAGATAAACTAATCCAAAATACAAACAATCAACAATAAGACAGCAAATCTAAACAAAACCAAAGAGGTTTATATGTGTTATTAAAATAGGTATTGTACTGAAATTTGACAACTAAATTTTTATAGTAGTGGAAAAATATATTAAATCTTTTATCAGTAATAAAAGTTTAAATAGATTCGAAAAAAATATACACGAAATTTAAGTTGATGTCACACTACAACTTCACCTCATCAACACTTTGTTTACAACCTTAAAATACTTATTAACAATTAATTATTTGTCGTACAAAGAATGTTTTCAACAGCCTGAGGATGGATTTCATTGACTTGGGCTATTGTTCGCAACAACGTGTCTATTTGTTAAACATTTCAAAAAAACTGTAATGAGTGAGGATCGTGCAATATTTATGCTAATCAGATGCAAATGTAGTGTATAATGATAATGATCTGTAGTACTGCAAACGTACGCTAAAGTGCCTGCCTATTGAAGAGCAAAATTGTTAAGTTTTCACTATTGTTGTCAGACTGACAAATATGTTGACAAATAAATATCTCTTTATATGCGGATATAGGAAGTATATTTGTTGTGAGAATACAATTTAGAGTTCGATACGGAATATCTTATAAGAATAAAATAAATTTGTTGACATGTCAACAAAAAAATTGTTTTGAGTATTGTTTAGAAATACAATAAAAAATTATTAACTGATATTTTATCAATACACCTACACATTGATGACTTCATCCATAGTTTAACTTATTACTTGAAATTTTTCAATTCAAATTAGGTTCAGTTTGATAGGATTTATTTATAACAGTTTTTTCTTTATACAATATAAAATTAACAAGTTTAACCAACAATGTTTTGAGATAGTCTTAACTGAAGTATATATAGGACGCTATTTTTTTAGTTCTATGGCTTGAGTAAAATAAGATGGCTTAAAAAAATATAAGTGAAGTTTTTCAGATTTGAATTAAAAAAGAATTCCTCTCGAGTTACTATATTAAATGGAACACGGCAATACCATCTCTGTATAAGGTACGTCTACATACAATGACGAACATAATTTTTTACTCAACAAGAATATTGAACTTTAGCATTATTTTTACTCCATTAATGTTGCGATTTTTAATTAACAAGAATATTTTTTAGATAAAATGCATAATTTGTAATGAAATTTATTTTATTTCATTATATTATTTTTTATATTTGATTTTTAAAATTAGAAAACCAAAAAAGTTCTAAATTGTGCTGAACAAAATTATTGAGACACTTTGGTTCTAATGAACAATTTTGACACAATTTCACACATTTGACAACCTATCATTTCTACATTATACCTAAGTGACGTGATGGTTTAGAACCTACGTAAAAACATATAATGCCTAATATAATAAGAAACTTAAGCCAGAAACATTCAGTATATGTAAAGGAGTAATTCAGCAAGCTTATCGACTTTTCGAACATTGTAATCTTTTCGCATGAAAGAAAATTTAATATATTTCGAAACAACGGCCACCAAATAGTTTGAAGAATACTAAACACCGAACTACAAAAAAAAAATCCTGCTATGTCTGTGAAACGTGGTGTTTGTATGGGAGTGCATGTCTGCTCCAGGTGTCGGCGAATTGAAATTCATTGACGACATTATGGACAAAAAATATTATATAGCTATCCTTATGAGAAGCAATAAAGGTATAATGCACAGAAAAGTGCCGAAATCTTGCCACATTCAACATGAGAATGATCCAAAACTACTGCTCATGATTTCACTCGCGTATCATGCAAAACACACATTGTCGCCTCCGCCCAATCTCCAGATCTCAACCCCATAGAACATTTGTTGGAATAATTGGATAGACCCTTAAAGAAGTACGCTATATTAATAAAGGCAGAACTGAAGGTAGCACTGCTCGAAAAGTGGCAAAATATTAGGCCAAAAACCACACAAAAATCGTTTTCTTCAACGCCAAACCGATTAGTAGCTGTTATTAAATAACAAATTTTGGCCACTAAATATTAATTATTACCTTAAATATTTTTTAAATTTTTTATTAAATTTTTTTTTTAATCTTTTTATTAGGTGTGCCAATAATTTTGTTCAGCCTAATTTAGTACTTTTTTGGTTTTTAAATTTCAAGAAATTAAATATAAGAGATAACATAATGAAATGAATTGAATTCCAAATTAAGCGTTTCGTCTAAAAAAATTTTTTGTTAATTAAAAATCGCATTATTAGCGAGGTAAAAATAGTGCTAAAGTTCAATATGGTTGCTGTGTCAATAATTATGTATATTCGTCACTGTATATTTAAATTAACAGCGTCTACAGTGCTATTTAACAGCATTAAAAATTAAAGAAAAATAATAGAAAAAAAAAGAATAATATCACACAAAATATATAAATATTTTCAATACAAACACAGATAACAGTAACCCAAAAGGTTTGATAATTTAATAAATTGGTGGAAGTAATAAATAAATTTTGAGAGAGAACTACAACTATCACTAAAACTGTGAATATCTGTAGGAAATGATACATTTTCAATCTTAAAACTAGACAATAGTTTTGAAAAATATATTAAGTATAAATTTCTTCATTAAGTTTATATTATACAATATGTCATTATACTATAATTAAAAATTTATCTAGTTAGCTACCTTAAATTAAATGTGGTGTATAAATTTATTTTAAAGTATATGTGATAATCACAGCATTATTAACTAATTCAAGTCAGTATTAACAGATTTTTATTATTATCAATGTATGTTAAAATATTTAGCATAACAGGATAACATATGAAATTTACGTAGTTACCTAATATTTCATTAATATTAAGTAATTAAACATTAAATTTTGCTTCAAATTTAAATTGAGCTTTTTGTTATATAAAAGAAAACCCTGAGTAGGAGTTTCGGAAACACCTTAAACATATCAGAATATATTAAAAATCAATGATCTTGTTGCCTTAAAATTACGTTGAGCTCATAAATAAAAAAAATAATGTTTAATTTTAATTAAACTCTCATTAAATTCGTCCTTCATTTCAGTGTATTTAATTTTAAAACTTATTACAAAAATTCAAATTAGATACCAAAGAAAAAATATCATGTTTCACGATTTACTTCATTAAAAGTAGACATTGAAGTGTTAATGTATGCGATACCTGAGCTGTCGAAGTGCAAAAGCCTATATTTAATGCAATAGACATTTTGAAGTTCATCAATGGAATGACTTGCTAAAAGTAGCGACAGAATACAGTGCGGAGGGTAGAGTACTTATGCGCTACTTACTTATGTATTAAAACGATTTCATATCAAAATAAGCTAACAATGCACCTACAAAACATTGCACATGCGCGTCTTGTAGGCTTGTGCACTTCGGCTGCTGTAAGCCCAACGAGTACCAATACGGACTTTATTACGATTTTTATATGTTGGCACAATTGTAATTATGTCGCGAGCGAAACCAACAATTTCGACTTACTCGCATTACCTAGCATTGTGGATGATGGCTTGAAGTCCAACACATACTTACTTTGCATACGCTGGATGAAGTTGAAATACTTTCGTAGTTAATTCCAAACAGATTCAGTTTTATTTGATTTTATTTCAATTTTGTATAACATTTGTTTTTATTATTGAAACCCAATAACGTTAACCAGCTTGACATTCGCATTGGTAGTTTAATCTGGAGGCATATGTGGTATTTAAGTTCAGCACTTTGACATAACAACAAACTTGACATTCAATGCGAGTGTAACGTACTCGTTAGAATTACGGGTGAGTTACTACTCGCCTTAAGTATGGTAACATGATATGAAGGAATGGTTAACAAATTGGGTCTTCAGTCAAAGACAATTGAAGTTCAACTGAAATTAAAAATTTTTATTGAAATACCTTTGTGTGATTTCAATTACCTGAAGAGTATCGACTCATTTAAAATTAACTTACTAAAACAGTATTACTTTTTTGTTTTGTTTCGCATAAAACTTTTATTGCTAATTAACATTTTTTATAATTTAAATTAACAATAGCATTGGCAATTTTTTGCTATATCTATGCTATCAGTTAGATCAAATTATATTTAACGAGTATACCATTAATTTATTATTAAGGAAGGGATAAAACAAGAACTCAACGTTTGCCAAATTAGATGCCAAACATACGTACATAATGCTTATAGAAACTATGCTACCGACCCAGTGTATATAAACATTAAGATTACATTCTGATCACATCAAGTATATAATAAATATGATTGACAATATTATTTAATATTGAAGGAGCATATAGCAAATGTACATGTAGTTTTTTGTATTGCAAAACTACAATATAACTTTTTAAAAAATTACCGAATTTAGTTAAGCTATCAACCTAAATAATGATAAATGCTGGAAACTATGGGAAAACGATACTCGAATAATCAAAAAACTCAGCATTGACTCAAGGAAGTCAAGGAGTCAAGGAATAATATATTAAACGATGATTACAGTAAATTAAACTATATCCAAGGTAGTGGTTCCAAGAACGGCCGGGTCTACGTCCCGGAGCCACTCGTCAAAGACGACCAAGTGCCGTTCGACCACCCCAAAGGGACTTCACAAGCAGGTATGTGTTTGTTTGACATAATCCTTTCATGTTATCTGTTTTCAGGTCCTGGTGGGTTACAACAACAACAACATATCCAAGGTAGTAATAATTATTTCCTTTAATATATTACTGTTTATATGTTTATGTATATGTTTATATATGTTTGAACATATCTGTACTGGTTTTCTTATTAACATATGCATAAAAAAAAAAACAAGTCCAAAGTTATTTTTTTACATTTGTATTTATTTTTCACCCGGTTTCTAGGTAGTTTTAAACCATTAGTTTTTTTTATCTTTTTAATATACGGTAATACTCTGGTATAACCTAACCTAACCTATTAGTGAGATTTTCTTGGAGAGTTTACCACAAATTATTTACTTATATATAACAATATTTTTATAAAGAGCAAATTTTTATTACTTGTATATATATCTGAACTATTTGAAAGATTTTTAAAACAAATGAGAAATTCCAACAGATCTATTATGTCACATATGATATGTGACCTAAACAACTGAAAGGGAAAGGTAATGTTTTTTTATCTATTATAAGAAAATGTTCAATCTTTTAAGAGTTAACGATGCCATATGTAACATATATCTGTATGCTCTCGGTCGAAGGCGGTACTGGCAATTTTAAATAGTTTAAATTGGAGTTTGTCAAAACTATATATTATACAGACTATAAAGATAATATATGAAATATAAAAATTCTAAACATTAAAAATTAATTAATTTGAATAAAGGAAAACAAAATGAGTCTTAGAAGGGCAATAGTAATCATTTTTATCTCATATATTTAAATTAGTTAGTTCATTTATGTATTTGAATTTAATTGTAAATGAAATGCTCATATGATTTTAACGGTTGACTAAAATTTTGCAACATATTTCCAGTGAACATCCACAATAGGTTGAGTTTTGAATTTTGATTTTTGATGTAAAACCTTACTCTAAGGATTTTAAGAGTAATAGGTTTTTTCTTTTGCAAGTAAATCGCAAAAGAACAACATTAAATAAGCACTAGTCTTGATGACAACTCTGCAAAATACGTAATAAAATTTAAAGTTAAAGTTTCGAAATTAAATAATAATTCTTTGCAATTATAAGTAAGAATATTTTATTTCTTACATGATTGTGAATAAAATTTGAATTTTAAGGGTTAAAGGTTAATTTTAAGGGTCAAATATTTGTTGATAGTTAAAAATTTTGCACGTTCTTCCAAAAATCGTTAACAATAGACGAATTTTTAGTCCTGGTAACCATGCGATTTAAGCTGCTTATTAGTTAAGCGGTTTAAAAACAAAAATAGACTAAATAAGCCAGAAGTGTTGTTGTTTCATATATTATTTTTAAAATAAGCGGTTGTTCTTTTGTGATTGTTTACAAAAGAAAAGGCCTATGTTGCTTCACATTTCTTCTCTGATAAGTTGCTAGTATTTTTTTTGCTATTTTGAAAGAAAATAATACGGTAATAATTAATTGTCGAATTCAAAATAGAAACAATAAAAAACATTAAATCGACGGAAATCATTCATCGAACTATTATTTTAATCGCTTAATTTTGATTGCAGTTGAATGATATTATGGTATATATGTGTAAGCTTGTTTTTGTCTATTTTAATGGATCATAAACTAACAGTTTGATAGTAAATTATGATAATCACAATCTATTGTGGAAACGAAACGAGCTTCAGTGATCTGAAGCACATAAAAGTTTTAAGATAAAACTAATAGACTAATGTTTATCGATAGTAGTAATATAACCACTTATTTAAGAGACAATTGTCGCTAAGCTCTAGGGGATGAGTTAAATTGCCACTTAAAATATATAAATTTCTTAATGCTTTTTTGTACAAAATTTAATAGGGCATTCTATTATTTTTGAACAAGATAAAACCAAAATGCAAATAACAAACAAAGAAATTCAACCATATATTAGAGTTATTTATTGTGGAACTGGTGTTGCAACGATTCACCAGTTGAAACAAGAATCCACTACTTATGCTTATTGTGTATCTTCTGCTCAAAAAGTTCTCGGATTTTGTGAATAAAACACACAAATTTAAATTTTATTCCAAATTTATTTTATCTCCTTCAAAATATGCTCCTTCTGAAGCGATAAACATATGCCAACGCTTAACCCAATTTCCATACACTTTTCGTAGCCCCGTGAAAGTATGGCTTTTAGTTTCTTCGGCGAATTCTCTTTTACCGATTCAATCGATTAAAAATGCTTACCACGAAGGGGCAATTTGAGTTTCGGGAACAGGAAAAAGTCGCAAGGCGCCAGATCTGGCGAATATGGTGCCTGAGCGATGACAGTGGTGCCGTGTTTCGTCTAAAAATCGCGTACAACAAGAATTTTCCATAGTAAAAATCGCTAAATGCACTTGAGGTAGTTTCACATTAACAGCTGCTGTAAACAAACTAATTGACAGATGGAGCTCAAATTTGTACCATTTGACAAGAAAGAGTGTACCAACATAACAAAAAAAACTTTTGAAAAAGGTCTGTTACTTAAGGAGTAGTTAGCAAACAACAGAAGGTATAAACAAATTGAGAGCAATATGCTTCGTTCTCTTGTTTTTAATATTATACCTCTTTCACAATAGAGCGTTGATTTGGCGAACATGTAAAATCATACAAAAATATGCTTTGTGGACTGTGAACCTATGATCAAGTAATGTTAACAGATATCAATTTTAACTATGTCAATATGTAAAATAATATATAGTAATAACTAGAATTAATATTATTAATAACAGAACGGTATACATAAGTCATTAAAACACGCTGCGATGAATACGAATGAATGTGTCCAAACTCCATGTAAGTACCATGTTCAGTTAATATAAATAATAGCGTATAAATCAATTTTTTGTCATTGAAGACAAGATTGCAACATCATCTATAGATCATCAGTTAAATCTTTAGACGATCTGATATAATTACAGCACCATCAGCTAGAAAGTAATTTATTAATATAAAAATATTTATTATATATGTGTACATATATTAAAATAAATATATATAATAATATATAAAATGCACGTTTTATTTATTATCTTTCAAATCAAGTACTAGTGAAAATACTAGTGCCGCGGAGTATAATACTAGGACAATTGACACCATTCTACTCCTTATGAATTATGATTACAAGTGGACTATGAAGCGACTAGTACAATACACTTGGGGACTAGTGAATTCATTAGGTTAGAACTGCTCAGGCACTGCTGGGTATGTTAAGTATAAGTTAAATAGACCATTTTTGAGAAATTTAGATTTTTTTGACTAAAGTTGTTTTAAAGCACACAGTTTTTGACACTAAACATTTTGTTTAATATTAAAATTTATAATATACATATCTTATCACTAAATTCAATTATAAATCACTTTTAATTGCAACCTGTTTTGCAGGAGATGAGTTTAATTAAGCCTTAAAACATGAAACGGCCTATTGTGATACCACAGAAAAGACACACAGACGATAGCTGTTATGCAGATTTGATATTCTCGATCAAGAAGTCAGTGTATCGTACTATTAGGTGGAATTGCATTTTGAAATATAAAATTGTAGGTTTCGATCAATCGCTTTATATAGCTATATAGCGTTGATAAGCATAAATTAAACTTTTTTCTCGTTAATCTAAATATTAATACCTAAAAACTAACAATAACGAATTGGTAGAGTTTTTTCTTTTCTACGATATGGTAACCAAACAGCATCTTCTACTGGCGACTTTTGTAAAACTTTTAAAGTATTAGCGCATTTGCTGATGCAAGTTATTGGCAAATATACATCATGTCACGCTTGTTAAATTCTTTATTTCCTTTGGCTAGAAACCGCAACTTTTAAATACCGCGTGCGCAAATTATTTTAAAACAGCATGAAGTGGTTTTGTTTTTTGAATATAAATAAAAATAGTTAGTAAAATAAAAGCTTGGCTGACTGACACTTGTTTACCAATAAACAATTGTGCACCACTGAACCTAAGCATCCCAAGTATTAAATTCGACTGCTGGAAATTGCACCTTTTGTGGTTACCATTTAGGTGTGCCATAAAATTATATGAAGGTCGTTTATAACCTACTAACTGTTAGTATGCATATTACTTCGCTTCTTAGCTAATGCTGATCCACCGACGATTCTTAAGTAGTTGTTAAATGGTGCAACTAAATATAAAATAAAAAATTCAACGTGAGGGTCACATGTGGTTACTTCGCTACTCAAATTAAATATCGTAAAATTTGATTTTTATGTGTGTCTAATTACAAACAACCAAATATAAATATGATTAAAAGTAAGTGCTAATGGTAACATAATCGTATTAACATTCAAACTAGTTAAGTTTGTTTATGGTTTATTAAGCACGTACTTCTGTGGCAACTCTTACTGAAGATGGGCGTTCGTGCTGCGGCTGGATTGAATATCAACCATTCTGAAAGGTTTGGAAAAATGTAAGAAACTTTACAATTTATTTGGTTAAACTGAGAAGTGCAAAAACTTGGCCACATCACCTTCAAATGAAGTGTGCCAATCATTTAGCTTGAAAAAATGGATATGCATTTTAAGTCCGCACATGAGTAACAAAAATATAAAAAGATATGTTCATGTTATACAAAATAAAAAAATGAAATGATCAGCTACAATAATATCTCACTCAACACTATGTAATAAAAATAATTACTTTAAGTTTCAATTTTATGGAATACTCTAGATCAGGGCTGTCCAAAGCACGGCTCACGGGCCACATGAGGCCCGCAGCTAATGCTTGTGCGGCCCGCGACATGTTTTTAATCTACCACAATTACTCAAATTTTCTTATGGTGTACTGGTAAAACTATATTATTTTGTTGTTATGGTATACCAAATAAATGAAGTTAAATTAATAAAACTAAATTCAAACATATAACCGAATTTTTATTTTGGTCGAAAACAACTATTAACGTGTGTATTTCTTTCTGCGGTCCTCCAATCTATACAGTGATTTGTATTGACCCGCAATTGCATTTGGTCTGGACAGCAGACAGAGCAGAGCAGAGGCTCTTGATCAAGGTTAAATGAATAGGATATCGTTATAAACCTTTTGAATTTTAAAGTTCATTGATTATTTGTAGTTTCAAGGAGGTCAATACAATTTGACTTCAAACTACCAATTGCAATAAAGAAAGCCAAAGCTCATATAAATATATGAATTCTTATTGAAAATATCAATTTTTATATGAAAAAAAACTCTTGCATAAAAAATTATTGTTATTTTGACTTTAATAAGTTACTTACTATAAACTTTTTTATGAAAAGGAATTTAAAATATAATTTTTAATTAAATGATTAGTATCTTTTGGGAAACAATATTAAGTTGTAATGAAAATAAACAAATATTTCAAAAATTTTAGAAAGTATAATTCATAAAAAATAATTTTGTCATATGACGGTGGCAATTAATTTTGTTCTCATGAATCGGAAAAGAGACCAAAAAATGTTTCCTTATGTGAGGCACAGTGGCAACCAGTAGGTTTAATGCTTTTAAGGTCGTGTCTGAAAGTTATAAATTGCGTTCGGTATTTCTTTGCCACATATTTTATAGCAATTTTATTCGAATAATTAATATTGTTAATTATTCAAGGTCAACAGATTTTATTAATTTTTTTTTTATATCTTTCCATGGTTTGCAACACTTCTTTTAAACTGAAATATTTATGCAGATCCCTAGTAAAGCCGCTTGCCATGCGGGTGGTATTTGAGTGTTCGGTAAGAAGTGCTGCCGAAAATATAAATTTAGACAAGTTTTTCAAATACTTAATTATAAAATAAATTCGCACGATTTTATATTGCAGCAAAATACAAATTAAATTTATAGATATATATTAAAAAATAAAAACTGCTTACTGTTTAAAAAAACACAAAAAAAAACTTAATTACGAGTGTGCAACTTATGTTGCTACTAATTATTAGCAACAAAACAATTGACAGCTGTGACAGGCTAACAATAGCCTCATGTTGCTAACCAATAATTGTTGTTGTGCTTATTAAATACGTGTAAATTTGTGTACAAATAAATATATTATTTTTTGTTACTTTTTGGATATATAAAGTTTTTAATAAAATACGAAAATAAATAGTGTGTAAAAGGTTATCAAAACATTATCTATAATAAAAAGTGAAAGTAACGACCCAATACATTGGATCTAGTACGCATGCAACCAACAATGCTATTTGTTATATACGAAATTTGTTAAGAATTGCAATATTTACTTATTTGTACTTATTTTCTTGAATTAGGTTATAGGTTTTTTATGTTACAAGCTTAAAATTGCAACACTAACGTGTTCAAATTGTGTACTATCAAGATCAACGCTGGGATTAAGGAGTGTTAACAATGTCTAATTGCCAATGTTGCTGTTGACATTGTTCATGTCCCTAAATATCACGTAGCAACATGCTCGTCTTCATTTCTGGTTAGCTTGGCAACATTTTGAAACTTTTAGGTGAAACAGTGAAGTAATTAAAAAGATTCACAGGAGATTGTGCAATTTGGATAAATAACACCGAAAAACATAAATATTTAGCAAATTCTCACATATGTTTGGTTATTGCTTGTTCTTATTTTTCAGTAAATAAAGATTCTTATTATACCCTTTACATTATCGTATATAATTGGTATATTAAGTTCATGAAGCTATGTACGACTCTTATACAAATAAATACTTGATCAACTTAATAAGATAAATAGAATTAGTAATTGATCATTCGATTGCCAATATATCTATTTGTGTTGTCTAAGTATCCGTATTCTGGCTCCTAGTTCTTCTAAGAATCAAATAAATATCGTAAAGATTAAGTACTGTAAAACCTAATAATTAATTAACAAGTATTAACTCCATCCACAATTCCATTTCTTATTGATTACACGTTTTAAACTTTAGTCACATTTTTTTGCTATTGTAATTCTTTCTACTTAAAGAATTTTTTGAATGATGTTAAGAAACTTTTCTATATACGTAAATATTTTATTTTGAAAAATATTATACAATCAAATTTTTATTATTATGTTGAAGCTGTTTTGAGCTAGTGCACTTAAGCACATATACTCTTTTTTAACTCGAGGTATTTTCAAAACCCCTCTTTACACCTTGACTAGATTATTGTTTATCACTTCATCAGACTAAGCAATAATTGACCTTAGATCTGCATACCTCTCCGATAAGCCTGTAACCATTCTGAGATTTGATAACGCGGTGCTGGTAAGTCTGGCAGTTTTCGCAAATAATTTCAGGGCTCTATCCTTTATGTATTTTTTAATCGGATCAATCTTGATGTCCTTGAGGATGTCATTCGTCCTAATGTACCATAGAATTTTGAAAAGTCTTCTCAGAGTCTGGCTTTGTGCAATTTCTAGCTGGTGAATAGTAGTGTTTGAAGCTTTCCTAAACGCTTCACAACCATATAGAATTGATGGACGAATTTTTTGGTTATAACCAAAGTTTAAGTTATTTAAAATCAAAATATAACCCCATATTAATAAGTAATAATTAAATTATTTTTACTTAAGAAAATATTCGAAATATCTGTTTTATTACAGATTGCTCTGTGATTGCTTTTACAGTCTCTATCCTTAGCTAATTATAACTTTTATACTTTTTGCTTGATATCTTGATCAGTCGCCACTCTTTTTAAGGTTTTGTATGTTCCATTTTCTACGATCGGCTTAAGTTATTCATTATTTCAAACCAAAATTTTCCTAACGAAATAAAATATTTGTTGGCAAAACATTTACTAAATGATACTATCTTTACAACTAAATAAGATATATCGTAGTTGTCATAGATGTAAATACACAATGAAGCACACGGTGTTTAGCCTCTAGTAACTATGAAAAAGACATCCTGAATATTATAATTACAAAAGGAAGAAAATACTCTATCACAATTCAGGAAAGTCACTGCATGAACTCAGCATTTATATAATATATATTACATTAGTAAAATAAATAAAATAAATAATTTCACAAATAAATTAAAAATTTTATACATGGCATCACGTTCACGTTGTACGGGGCCTAAGTTTAGGGTTACAAACACTATGATCAAAAGGAGTACGGATTTTAAATTATTACACCATAGTATTATAACTTTATGGTATTTATTGTTGTTACTTACAATTCACAAAGACATAAATTGGGCCAAAGATTGGGAAAATATGTATTTAGAATAGGGTCTTTCAATAATCAGTAATCGGAGTATGGATCTTAAATTATTAGACAATTGTATTGTAACTGTATACAAACGGAGTGAATATAATTCCTTTGTCGCGAATGCTGGGTTGTGATCTCACGACAATACTCAGCACATACCGAGCGTACTTTTTAAAAGTAGGGACGCTCTTTTTAATTTAAACCCTAAAGAATTTAATATATCTCAACGTGATTGTTCTTAATGTAATCGTCATAAAATAAAAAATATATGACAAAGACGTCTTTTTTTGATAAAATACTTCTGCCCGAAAAAGAAATTAAAGTCTTATTAAATGATAGCAAAACTAAAACCTGTACAAGTTTATGAAAAGTGTTTTAAGTTGCAGAAGATTAATTATTGAAGAATTTACATTAATAATAATGTTAATAATATGCCCTACTTTTTATATGCCAATCTGACACACAACAAATATGTTGTCAATTTAGATTTTAAGTAAAATTCTATAATTTTTGTAAATGCTTTACGAATTTCTTTGAATAAGTAAGAAATAATAAACAATAATAATAATATATCAGTAAATTTTAAAATTAGTAAAAGTTTGAAATGACTTTGATAATAAACAAATAAAAAGTGACAACATATACATATTGGTAGTGTCCTTTATAATTTAATCTGACCTGTAAATAAATGAAAACGATTAACTGAACTATAATATTTATTTTTAGTTGTTAGCAATCTTTTCTACAACGCTTCTACCCACTGAATATGTCAGTTTAATTAATTAATTATTTGAATTTAATTATTATTACAGTATAACCATATGTATATTATATATAGTAAGTCTATATATGAATATTAATTAAAGTATTATATGTGTATTTTCGATTAATTAATTTTAAAACTTGCAAACCTTTTTTTTCTCATAAAATTACATAAACATAATTTCTGCTGATCCACGTGCATAATCGAGTTTACTATAATCGCAAAAATAAAAAAATTAAAAAAAATTACGCATGAATTTCAGATGCGAAATTGATGACAAAAATATTTTGGACTGTGATCTCTTCGAGTGACGATTATGTGCGAACAATACATTAATTATGCGTGATGTTATGCTTTCGAAGTTATTTATTAAAGTTTATTGAAGTTGGTTGTTAATGTTGCAACGGTGTAATTGGATTGTTGCAGATTTAATATTGTAGGTATGAACAAAATTTACTAGAAATGTAAAATCGTAAAATCGAAACATATACTTAAATTGCATTTTAAACTTAGTGTAACTTAAGCGATTACAAGCCTTCTCCAATACTTAAACCTGGGTGGGAAAAATCTTAAGATACAAGGTTGCAAATATTTTAAGGGCATTAAATTTGTTATATTGAGTTACTAAACATAAACTAATATTATTAATAACAACTTCGCTGTCTTTGAAATTTCCAATAATATTTGTCAATAACAATATCGATTACATGTTCTCTTTTGTTGATACTATATAAGCAGTGCTTAATTTATCTTCCATCCGTTTAAAGAAAATATATTATTAAATGGCACACAACATCTGTTTACATTTAACCTAAACACGCTCAAACTGATTCCGTGATGAGTCAGTGGCACAGTCACAGGCACAGGCACATGCACCCACCACAACCTTTTATAGAAAACTTATGTTGACAATTATTGTGGACTTTCATTAAAATATTTATTGCTGTGACCTTTATTATTTGTGCTGGTGTACAACGGATTCGGTATGCATCATCGGAAAGTATTTTAATTCAATTTACATTTTAAACTGAGAAGCTGGAAACACCAGCAAATCGTTTACAGTAATTTTTAATGTCATAAAATGTAGTGCAGTAAGTACACAACTGCAGATTTTGTCTTTATCAATCCATATCCCACACTTTTTATGCATACTACACACTCGCAAACATGGAACATTAACTTAATGAACAAACACGAGATATCAATGGTAAATGCAAAAAGTGTTGCTGTTGTTGTCGTTGTTGTTGTGATTTTTTTTTTTTGGTATCGGACCTGGGGGAAAAATCTTCAAAAGATACAAATGGCCCGTACCATTTGCATGCCCGATTCATGCACGACTCAAATTGAGTCATACATGCCTACGGACTAAAAAGTCCCCTACATTCTCAACTCAAAATCCTGAAAATCCCTGCAGTACGACCAATTAAGGTATTCCTTCACAGGGCAGGTTAGAAGAGCACTTAGCGTGCATTCACTCCGATTGTGTACTAAGTATTTCGTCCGCTCTAACAGTATTTATTGTTCTAGAGATTATGCTCTTGTAAAAGCTCCATTCTTCGATGCTTGCCAACATCTACATTACCATAGTAGAAGGGCTGGATTCCCCAATTAGTGTCTCTAGATTTTGTCTAGTATCTACGAATCTTATACAGTCTCTAATTATGTGGTCAGGACTCTCAATTTTATCTGGACAGGACTGGCAGTACGGGTTACTTGCTAGCCTAAACCGGTATAAGTATTCACGGAAGCAGCCATGCCCCGTAAGAAACTGTGTTAATTGAAATCCCAAGTCTCCAGATCCTCGGTTAATCCAAACTCTTATATTTGGAATTAACGAATGCGTTCATCTTGATTTTTGGGAATGGTCCCACCTATGTTGCCATTCATTAAGGTATTTGTCTCTTATATCTAGATAAGACTCTGACAGAGATTGCCCAGTTTCAGTCGTTCGCCGACGAGAGCGCTGTAAGAAACTGTCTCTGGCCAAGAACGCTTCAAAGTCTATTGGCATGCGTCCAGCCAATACTCCCGCAGCATCGTCCGATACTGTACGGTAAGCACGGCAGATGCGTAGGTTTGACAATCTATGTGCACTTTTCATTACACGTGAATACGACTTAATGGTTGTAGCATGTGCCCACACCGGAGCAGCATAAAGCATCACCGACTTGGAGACTGATGCTTAAAGAACTCTAGCGGTGTCCTTGGGACCTCCTATGTTTGGCATTAATCGAGATAATGCGTTGCAGACACGTGATGCTTTATCTCCCGATTGTTTTAGGTGAGTTTTGAAACTCAACCTACTATCTAAGGTTACACCAAGATATGTAAGTTGGGGGCTAGATTGTATATCTACTCCACCCACTTTAATTGAGAGTTGTTCAATCTTTTTCCTACTTGTGATTAATAGCACCTCAGTTTTATGTTCAGCAAGCTCTAATCCGCTGTATTGCAGCCACGATTTAGCTGCCGCAATAGTAGCGCTGCAATTCCTAGCCACTTCGTCTAGAGTTTTTGCAACCACTACTATTGCAATATCATCTGCATACCCAACTACGTGCACTCCGTCCGGCTTTTCAATTCGAAGGATACCATCGTACATGATATTCCAAAGAATTGGCCCTAGAACTGATCCCTGGGGGACCCCTCCCGTAATCCTATATATTTTGGGTCCGGATTCTGTATCATATAAGAGTAATCTGTCTTTAAAATACGATGTTATAATTTTCAAAAGATATTCTGGGACTCTCATTTTCATCAGTGCATTTAAGATGCTACTCCACTCAGCAGTGTTGAAAGCATTTTTAACGTCTAAGGTCACTACCGCGCAGTACTTTTTAGTACCACCTAGCCACCTTACGCCCTTAGTAGCTTCCTTTGCAATGTTGCATACATGTAGTACAGCATCAACAGTACAGCGTTTAGGTCTAAAGCCAAATTGGTTATTTGATAGACCCTGACTTGCCTCTGTGAATTTTTCTAATCTAGAACTTATAATTCTTTCAAGGACCTTACCTGCAGTGTCTAATAAGCATAAAGGTCTATAAGATGATGGCAGTTCTGGGGACTTATTACCTTTAGGAATAAGCACCAATCTTTGCTTTTTCCAACACGAAGGGAAGATTCCTTCCTGTAGGCAGCTGTTGTAAACATCCGTAAATATAGAAGCTTGTTTTTGTATTGCCTTCTTCAGTACAGTATTGGGGATTCCATCCAAACCAGGAGATTTATTGGGCTTAACTCTGGAAGAAGCGGCTATGACTTCAGAATTTGTAACCGGGGGTATCTCATTAAAATCGGTGTTTATCGGTATTAAAATTCTAAGTTCTCCCTTTTTTGGGAACAAATGTTTCACGATATTTGCCATTATTTTAGGACATGAAGGTACCGAGCCTCTTAACCTCTTAAATTTACGCATTACTATTTTGTAGCCATCGCCCCAGACATTTTGGTCTACATCATTGATCAGAGTTTGAAAAGCTTGATTCTTACTCCTAATAATTGCCTTTTTAAGTTTAGATCTGTTCTCTCGGTATTTTTGTAGAAGCCTTTCCGCATCTACTCCCGATCTGTGACGTTGGAATTGCCTACGGGAGGCAAAGCACTGAGATCTTAGTAAAGCTATTTCTTCCGTCCACCAATAGTTTGATGGGCGCCCATTACCTTTGCCTTTTCTTGGCATTGATGCATCACAGACGTTGCATAATTCCTTCATAAGGTGATTTGATTTTTCAAAAGCATCCCCGACTCCGAAACTCATGTTTTCGGTCATGAATTCCATTATCTCTGTGTCAAGATACTTAGTTTTCCAGCCTATTTGCTGTGCTTTTCTCTGCGATTTTTTCAAAACAAACTTCTCTTTTAGCGATAAGGAAAAAAGAATTGCATGATGGTCGCTGTGGGTATAGTGGTTTGTTACATTCCATTGCGAACCCCTTACTAATGACGGGCTGACAAAGGTGAGATCTATGTAGGAAACGCCTCTACCATTATCGAACGTTGGGCTATGCCCATTGTTCAGTTGTATTAGGTTTAGTGAGGTAAACGTTTCTAATAGGGCTCTACCTCGGCGCGTTGTATTACTACTGCCCCATTCGACTGCCCAAGCATTGAAATCCCCTGCAACAATGATGGGAGTTTTGTTTCTGATTGTTCCTGATAGCCTATCAAGAAACTCTTCAAATCTCTCTTGGGAGATATTTGGGGATATGTAACAGCTGCACACATAGATACCCCGGATTCTGACAAGTACTAGACCTTCTTTTTGTATCAATACTCTTGGTTCAAACACTATGTCCTGTCCTAGCCAAATGGCAGCCTTTGCAGTAGTATCTTGTACCCATTTGGAGGTTTCTTTTGATTTGTAAAACTCACTAATTATGAGTACATCTGTCTTTAATTCCAAAGCTGTTTGGGATAAAAGGTCTTGGGCAGCTTCGCATCGATTTAGGTTCAATTGCAGAAATTTAATCATCTTTTGGACTTAAGCTCCTGTATAGCCTTCCTGTAGAATTCACATTTGGAACTTCTTGAGTAGTGTAGATTGCCACCGTTGCAGTTTTCCGGACATAGGATGCATTTTGGTTGCGCCGAGCACGTTTTTGCCCTGTGGCCATCTTGTCCACATCTCATACATGTGCCTGATCTGTCATTATCGCTTTTGCACTGTCTAGCAGCGTGTCCAAATTGAAGACTTTTGAAACACCTCATGGGTGTGATATGCTTTCTGATCCTACTGCGTACCCAGCCAACTCTGACTGAGGCAGCTGCGATCAATACACTGGCATCCTTAGTAGGAAGGTCAATAATTGCTGATCTTGTGCTGTCCCTTGCGGCACGCCAAAACTTGACGTTGATGTCACTTACATTTATTGCTGGAAATTGATCAGCAATCGCCGCGCGCACCTCTTCGTTGGATGTTATCTCGTCCAAATCCCTGCATTCTATTAGGGTGTGCTGTGTTAAAGATTTTACACTAGCACAATTCTGAAGTGTATTTTTCATTTCATTGCAGAAGTCCTTCGCTAAATTTCCAGCTTCTTTGGTAAGCTGAATCAATATTTCCCCCTCTTTAGTTTTTCGGATTTTGTTCACGTTTTTTCCGAATTCTTGTAGCTCTGGTTTTGTTTTAATGATCTTTAACATTTCAGCGTAAGACTTGTCTGCCGTCTTACTAATGAGAATTGCTTCCGGTTTTACTCTAGGCGCTTTAATGAGGTCCAGATTTGGCACAGTTTTCCCTTTTTTCTTTTGCACTAGCTGCCATTTGTGAAAATTCGTTTCCTGCTCCTTACTTCCAATTTCCCTAATTTGGACTTTGGGTGGTGGACCGTTCGGTTTTTCTTTCGCAGCACGCTTTAGTGCTCCCTGAGTTTGCACGCTAATGGAAGCTACACTCTTAGCCACCAACGGCACTTGTGGCCCCCTTTCTTGTTCCGTCTTATACATCTTAACTATCTGTGCAAGCAGATCCCGCATATCCTTATTAATATGCCTTTGTGATTCCATCATCGCAGATAGTTGTACCAGCTTATCCTCTACACTATCGTCAGGCTTGGGGGATAAAGGTATGTTTAATACCTCCTTCTCCATTGTTTTTTGTACTGCGTTTTGTTTCCGCAGAGGTGATGTTTTTTGCCCACTCATACCTTTTCGATACCCTATTAATTTAATTAGATTTAATTAAATTAAAAGGGTATCCTAAATTAATTAAATTAAAATAATTTAATACCTGTAAATTTCAAATGCTCAAAATTCCAAATTCAAGTAAAAATTAAAATTTGCTAATAAATTTAAAATTTGCTAATTAAATTAAAATATTCTGCTAAATTGCTAAATCAGTGTACAAGATTACACGATTGTTTAGGTTTTTGTGTAACAATTGATCTAATTATGTGATCGTTTTGTAACACTTATTCACTTTATAATGTTTCTGTTTAATAATTTCAATTGCTGTCTCTATCAGCTGATTTTATATGTGTGCAATTATTTTGCAAAACAAAAAAGCGCACAAAGTCAAACAAATTCAATAAAAATAAAAACAAAATATGTAAATTCAAAAAGTTGAATAATTTAAAATGAAATTTTTTAAAAAATAACACTTATCGGCTGCAGCTCTTTATCGCTCCAAGTGAGTACATTATATTCCACCGCATTTAAGAACTTTTTGTTGTTACAACACTTCAATTGCAGGAAATATATACCGAACTAGCGGACCGCACTCGAGACGCATGTATTCGCGGCAAAAACAAAACTGTGTTGTTGTGATTTGAGTTAGTGCTATTGCGCAATTTTACTCTTTTGTGGCTGGGGAGCTTATCCCTGCCTCACACTAAGCTTTAACTATACTAGAATTATTCATTTATTTATCTTTTAACTGATGACGAACCATAGATCAACATAACTTTCTGTGCGTCCTGAGTTGCACTTAAGGTTTGTTAGGGCGGTGTTGGGCAACGTATCGACTTTTGTGAATAATTTTAGATATCTGTCCTTGATATATTTTTTCACTTAGTCGATCCTTAGATCTCTATGCATGTCTGTTGTCCTAATATACCAAGGAATCTTAATTAGTCTTCTTAAAGCCAGATTTTGTGCTATCTGTAATTGTTTTATGGCAGTATTTGAGACTTTGCTGTATGTTACACATGCTGGCCTAATTATTTGAGTATATAATAACTTTCTATTTTTGAGGTTGAAGCGATTATTATTAAACAGCGGCTTTAGGAGATGTAGAATTTTAGAGCAACTATTCCGTTTGCATTTCATATGTTTATACCAAAAACGAGATCTCAATGGTAAATGCAAAATGTGGTTATGTAAATTATAAATAATAATTTGTCAGCTATTTATCTTTAATAAATAATTATCTCTAACATTGACACATAAGTAAACAACAATGAGTATTACAGAAAAGTGTTTAAATTAATATGAATTATTTATTTGATAAATTATGATTAAAATTTTTTAAAAATTAAAAACTCTGCAAATGTGTACTATACCATAATAAACTTTTGCAAGTGCACTAGGGGTATTCACGCTATCTTGTAAATACATTGCAAGGTGTACGAAATGCAAGATGGCTTTACTAAAACTAAAAGAGTGAGGGAACACCTGTGTTGTAAAATTGCAACATCAAAATGAAACAGCTGTTTTTGCAACACACCACATCTACATGAGAACCAACAGTTATCAGAACAGCTGTTTGCAAGGTGTATGAAATACAAGATGGCTTTACTAAAATCAAAAGAATGCGAGACCACCTCTGTTGTAGAATTGCAACATCAAAATGAAACAGCTGTTTTTGCAACATACCACATCTACATGAGAAGCAACAGATATTAGAACAACTGTTTTTTTATCCTTTTTTGTTTCGTTGCAAGCACTATATATGGGTTTAGGTATATAGCATATATAGCAAGATTACAATCCATTACAAGAAACTTTGTGAGTGTATTTTGTTATTGTCCCTTGCATGCTAGCGTAATCTATGCATTTTGTGCACCTCGCAATGAGTTTGCAAGACAGAATGAATACCTCTACAGAATGAATACTACTATAGATACTGAACTTTTTTGTTCAGCTGTGCTTATAATGTGTCAATCTTGTTCAATAATTTTTATCTTAGGCCCGTTACAAACTTGGCTAAAAAATCTTTATGTACGCTAGATAGTGTGCCCTGCCTAAGTTGATCTTATGTATCTTTCAAGTACTAGTAATTTATCAACTGTTAGTTTTTTACGTTATTATTGAGTAAAAGTATATAGTAATATTTAGACGACTATAAGAGGCAGAATATATGATTAAATATAAATATCAATAACTGTAAAGATATGTAGCATTAACGTTTCTTTCTGATTAGAAAAGCTAATTCGTAGTTTATGCAAAGGACACCACTTAATGATTACAATATAGGTGTGATCAAGTTAATTTTGATTTATTATATTAAAGTGAAGCGTCACTATTTTTAGTAAGAACCGTTCAAACTTGGCACTTTAATTTAATAAAAGACGTATTTCATTTTGTTCTTTTTTGAAATGCAGAAGCAGTTATTTGCAATTATTTGGTGGGAAATTATCTTCCGAACCATAAACAAATATGAGACCAATAGTTATAAACGACATTTTAATAAGACAACAGATTTAAAAAAAACGAGTTATCGGTTGGTTTTTTTTTCTGTACTGGCTATAAATAAAATAATATATGAAGGAAATTGCTACTTAAAATATAATTAACCAATTCTTGTAAAAGTTATCAAACATTTTATTGGAATGTCATATGAGGCACTGGATGTCTAACAGTCTTTAATAAAAATGATTGCTATACAGTGTTTTGTGGTTGTTGCTTACCCAAACTAAATATATAATATATTATGTTATTTAAATGTATTATTAATAAACTATTATTTTAATTTTTGCATTTATTATTGGGCTTTGCCTCCGCTCTTAAGGTCAATGCTGCTCTGGGTCTTAAATTGAAATTGTCGTGTCGTCTCTTTTAATGCATGTCGCACGCATTTCAGTGCTGTTATTTTAGACTGACCTTGCATCATTGTCAGTCCATTTGCCCATTGTCCAATTGTGTACAACGAGTTCGGATAAGGAGCTCCACTCAAATCGAGGAGCACTTACCTCAGTAAATATCACAATAAAGACAACAATTGCCACTCGAGGCGTTTAATCAATAGATCAACCGCGTTGATCAGTCTTCATTTCGTTTTATATATTTTTGATAATTTATTTTGTTTGGCATGAGAAAATGTAACAAATTCGTTGCTTTTGTTGAAGTTGATATTTACTTAAGTGTTTGACAAACAAATTTAAATGCTATATTTCGATAATGATGATATATTTCTTAGCATTTTTGGACATTGAAAACGTTTGACCCACATTTTCTGACTGAAGTTCAAGAATTTTTGCGTTAGCAAAATATTTGCAGATCGCAACTGAAAACTGGGAAGCGCAGCATTTTTCAATGTTGTCTATATAGAGAATTGTTTGTGATGTTGTTTATGATTGCAATTAAAAAATAACTTCAATAATTCCCATGAATATATTTTAATAAAATATATATACTTATAAACTTCAAACTACATTTAATAAGACATTTTTTTGCTTAAACTTGACTGAAGCTGTCAAATCCCACGCTTTTGTGTTTCAGATGCTCAAATAACTTAAGTGTAGCCATGCCGCTGAAGAGATTTCAAAATAAAAATATTTCAATAACATTGCAGAAATTGTTATCAAATATTCGCAATGAGGAGGTTTAATTAATCACATTTTCTGAGTAATAAAATTTTTACAACAAATGCGAAAATTGTTCCTTTTCCGTAAAAAAAAATTACTTTATACTTAAATACATTGTTCGAACGAGAAAAATATTTTTCATTACATCATATGGAAAATATTTTTGCCATTTGCATAAAATTATAATGAAAAATTCGAATTAAGACCAACGATTTCACAATACCATATATAGATATAATTGTTTGAAATTAAACGAATTAATTTTAATATTTAAAGAACAGGACTCAAGAAACTATTTTTGTTACTTATTATTAGTACATATAAATTTCCTTTATTTAAAAAAGATTTCATATCAACTTTTTTAGTTTTTTGGTTAATTTATTTATAATTTAGACGGACAGTGTTCTTAGATTTTCATTACAGAGAAGGTACATGACAACAATTTTTAATTTACTTAAGAATAGTTTAAATATATTGTTTTATATAAAAGTGGAGTGCTTTGTTTGATTCTGTTTCCAGTTGTGATTTTTGTTTTATGAACGTCAGTCATGATTCTGATAATCGCCCGTACCTCGTGTTCGTTGTGAGACATTGACTCTGTTTGTATTGTTGTTGAATAATATTAATATATTAATATTTATTTAATAAAAATAAAGAAACGAAAAATAACATACATAACATTTGCGAAATTATATTGAGAATTTTTATATTTTCAACTAGCCAAAGCGCTTATCAAAAACGTGTTTGTGTTTAATAAAGCTTTCGTCATAGTACGGAATTGTTAGTGTGCTTATGAACTCAGCTTTCAACAGCTTGTTGTTGGCGGTTGTTGGTTTTACATGATAAGCTTATGTGAAAGCGTGATATGTCGGATAAACTATAAATCTACGGCAGCTTTCAACACGGCCGCGTCAAATAATAATAAAATTTTTTTTAAGCCGGTAGTGCATTTATTCGTTGTGTCCTCCTTATTTAATTTTATAAATTCTTAAGAAGAAGCACAGCATAATTGTTTCATCTTCGGCTAAGTGCACATTTCTGTATTTGCACATTTAAATAAATAAACCTGTTGAGACGGTTTGTGACATTGTTATATTCCTCCTTTCGATTTTGGAAAAAATCGTACTTGGAGGAAGCATTTCAATAATCTTTGGACTTGATCATTATTTACATGACAACTCTCATTCTCGGTGAGTGTTGCCGCAAAATTTATACAAAACAAAAGGGAACATTTTTTGTTGTTTTTTACTCTTATTTATACAATACATTGTATACATTTGTAGTTATTTAGTATTAACTTTATATTGTAATTATATTATATATCATTATATTTGTATTTGTATTATATATAATTGTATATATATTTATAATTTGTCATATTTACATTTATTAGTATATTGTATTATACTATATGTATAGTTGTATCTATATATTATTTATATTTAAATTATATTTATATTTGTATTTATATTACGTTTATATCTTATTTATAGTCTTACTATATTTATATACACCTTTTACCTAGTCTATCTATTTTCCACATTTTTCTTTTATATATTCTCTTTTCCTTATTCTTTCATTCAAATTATTCGTACCTATAAAACTTAATTCTCGTGAGTTTATCACTTTTCCTTCTTAATAATGGAAGTTAGAGACGGAGGAACGCAAACCTGTAATGATATACCTGATAATGGAACGACCTCTCCCACTCCTTTATTGAAACGACCCAGGACTGTTGCTTATTCCCAAAATCGTAAGCTAGCTGATGAGCAACTTGAGTCTGTCTTAAAATCCGTTGCAGCCCTTAAGGCTGACAACGCCCGGCTACGTGCTGAGAATTCCTTCCTTGCCACCAAGCTGGCGCTGTACACGAGTAACTTACCAAAGTCTTCCTCTTCAACCTCCGCCGCAAATACTGTCCCCCCCTCCACT
>NC_051847.1:130657063-130659420 GCF_002237135.1 Teleopsis dalmanni
CAAACGAAATACCCACTTTATTTTGCTGGTGGATTTATAATAAATCCACCCAACCTCATGCAACAATGTTTGATCGAGGCACAACTGGTATGATGTTCAGTTCAAACTCATTGCAACCCACAATTGTTTTTATACGCCTGTTTCTTTTTCCTTTCTTGTTTTTATTTGTCTATTTTATTAATATACATTGATTAGTAGCGAAGTGAATGGTAAAGAAATCCCTGAAACAATTTTACCATATACTTTGTTGCTTTATTTTCTTGTACTGGAAAGCCCCATATCATATGAGTAAAGAGTAATATTATATATTATTTTTTATTGCATCAAATGATGCTCTACAAAAACCAGACATAAAGTCTGCAGCATATAAATATGTATGTTTTTAATGCACACATTTGTGCATATACACTTAGCAGAAAAACTCTGCGTACAGAAAGTAAATTTTGTTTCAACATATAAAAAATTAGTAAATAAGTAAATTTTTTAAATCAATTTTATTTTTTGTTTGTACTTTAATTCATTATCTTTATTTTAAGTTTAAACTTATTTCTAACAAATTAGTAGAAAAATTATAATAATTAAAAATGTAAAAAATCAACGCTATCGGTGGCAGAAAAAGTCTGCGTACAAAAATTATAAAGGGGAATTCCCGAAGTTTTAATAGTAGAACTTTGACGTCGTTATGTTTTACTGTAACAGTATATCATCATACACAATCCCATGCACTTATTTTATAATTTAACGATTAAAAAGTAATTAAATTTGTAATGGCAAATAAAGGAAAAGAAATTATTATCAGTGGGAGCAGTATTATTATTGATCTATGGAAAAAAAGGAAAATATATCATGAAATTGGTCAAATCGTTAAGCGGTCACATTCTTTTATCCAAAGAGTAGTGAATAACTACAACTAAACAGGATTATTGGCCTCGAAGTTGGGATCTGGGCGTCCATCCAAGCTGTCAACAAGAGAAACCCGCAGCATTATTAATTCAGTGAAAGATAATCCTCGTCTAACTGGACTTCTGTTATAGAAATATATTGACCAGACATTCCAGAAGCAAATTCACGTGGATACTGTACACAAAATATTAAAAAAAGACCACTACCATGGCCGGTTTTCACGAAGCAAGCCGCTTATTTAAAAAGATATTAGAATGAAGCGTTTAGCATTCGTAAGGGAGTACATAAATAAGTCTCCAGGATTTTGGAAACGCATAATTTTTTCAGACGAAAGCAAATTTTGTCTCCTTAGCATTAAAGGTCGAACGATTATATGGCGAAACCCGGGTACTGCCTTTAATATTGAAGATTTGTATCCAACAATAAAACACGGTAGTGGAGGAGTAATAGTGCGAGGGTGTATGGCGAGTAATAGAGTGGGAAAAATTAAATTTATTGAGTTGATAATGAATAAAGTTGATTATTTAAATGTTTTAAAATGTAATTTAAAGAGCAGTGCCAAGAAGTTGGGGTTACAGAATAATTGCTTACTTCAACAAGATAACTACCCAAAGCACACTGCAGAAGTTGTATAGCTTTGGTTGCTTTAAAATGTGCCCAAGCAAATCAAAACGTCACCATAATCGCCATATTTAAATCCTATAGAAAATTTGTAGGATTTACTGAAGCGTTGGGTACGTGAATACAATATAACCTCCAAAGAAATGTTGAAGAACGTGAGCGACGCGGAATGCGGTAAAATAAGCAGCGATGAGATTGCGAAGCTGGTCAATTCGATATCAAAACGACTTATAGAGGTCATAAAAAGGAAAGGTTATCCAACAAGTTACTGAAAATATAAAATCTTTTAAAAAATTATATATTTCGACGCTTTTTAAACTCTTGTACGCAGACTTTTTCTGCCATCGATAGCGTTGATTTTTTACATTTTTAATTATTATAATTTTTCTACTAATCTGTTAGAAATAATTTTTAGCTTAAAATGAAGATAACAAATAAAAGTACTAATTAAAAATAAAATTGATTTAAAAAATTTATTTATTTAGTAATTTTTTACATGTTAAAACAAAATTTACTTTCTGTACGCAGAGTTTTTCTGCTAAGTGTATATTATCTCAAATTTTAAAAAATATTTTACGTGTTTTGTGAAGTCTTTTACTATTCTTAACATCAAAAAAATATTGAAAGTTTATATAAACATTATACAGTTTTTTGGTGTCCATGTACATTTATATTAGACATTTAAAATTTATTCATATGTTACTTAGTTTGATTTGTTCAAAAAGTTTAGTGTCTAAAATGAATCGTAAAACGATTGCGGGTAATAAGTGTTGTTTATCTCATTGCAAGAGATCCAAAAAATATTTTCCCGATTTAAAACTATTTAAATTTCG
>NC_051847.1:130659520-130674946 GCF_002237135.1 Teleopsis dalmanni
TTTTCTTCAAATGAAAACAAAAAATTAATGCTTTCCGCAAATCATCACTTTCTGGTACAAATTCGACATTTTTAACACGATGAAAAAATATGATGTTGTCTGTTCAATGACTTGATGTATACTAAATATATTTCACACATGTCATAGCAAATAAACAAAAAAAAATAAAGGCTCGTTCACAACAAATGTTCCCTGTCGGAACATTTGTATGTTTACGCTCACTTCATACCGGTACACCTAATATGTTTTGTAATGTTATTTGGTGTAATATTATCTGGTGCAATTATAACCGACATATTTTGAGAATGAAGGAATCATTAGGCTATCCATAATTATAGGCAATGGTGAGTAAAATACAACAAGTTATCGAAATGACAAACGAAAAAAATTAAACCAATTTTTAAAGCAATCCAAAATTTTATGGTTTTTGGTTTCTTTTTAAGGCTTATTGATATTATTTAATCCAGTGTCTAAACTTATAAATCAGTATAAATGCTTTTAATTCCGCAATAATCTCATCCATGCTTTTCTATAATTTTTCGTCAAAAAATTGATATAAAACGCTCACTCTGTTCCGTTCATTTTTTAATCATTCAAATCTGACATATTTGCTCTCAGCAATAAATTTATTAGATTTTATATATTTTAGACTATATTAGATTATATTAGGAATTCTCCTGATGAAAGCAAAAACGAATTTGCTGAAATACGGATACGGTTGTATACAAAATACTACGTACGAAATAATAGTTAAAAATCCTAAAAAACAAAACCGAATTTAAAATATTTTCGATATAACCACTCAAAAAATTTAAAACAAAACTATATTAGCCTAATTTAATACTGCCATCCATCTATACGCCGAACCTTGCAAATTCTTTTCGAGATTTTCGGTTGTAAATGTATCCAAGAAAACCACCCCAAACACATTTATTCTTCTTTAATGGTGGCTTTGTAACCGTTAAGGTTTAACAATTCTTTATTAATCTGTAAGAAAAGTGTTGCGCATTTATAACAATTAGATGTCATTAGATATTAGAATAATTAATCTAATAAGATATTAGAATATCTAAGTTAATACTAAGAATATTACTTGACCTAATGCAAAGAAAATTAACCAATAAAGAGAGTTTCAATAATCACCTTTAACCTCACCTGAGGTTAATTACGAAATCATTATTATTATTGTATCGTTTTGTTCAGAAGAAATAAAATCCTTTTTATTAGATTCTTTTATCTATTAATATAATTATTTCCCATTTAATTATTTATAATTTTTAAAACTTTAATTATAAAAACATTTTTACAATGCACTTCTTATTGCTTTTATTTTTTAACACTTAACTCAACTATTTTTGCTAATCATATCCAATAAACAATCTTTCTCCGTGATAAATAAAATATCATGGGTCAATCTACTTAATGACAACGTTGATCTTTAAGTAAACTTTATGGTCTCAGATTTATGCTGTCACAAATCACTTGGTTTAATGCAAAATGAAATAATTATGTCAATCAATTTGGCACAAATAATTACAAAAAGTGATGACTATCGACTTCATGACTCGGTGCTCAAGCACTTCAGATGGGCAGATTGCATTCAATGGTTCAACAATATGTGGTGCAATAGCAGAAGTTATTTGCCATAATGACATGATTGCTATCTCTGAATAATCAACTACGTGAAGTAGAATATTTGCCTTCTCAATGGAATTACTTGGCTTGATAGCCGATAAAATACTTGATATGATCATAATTTTCAGTAATTCATTTGGCAACTGTGCAAGCATGCAGAAGCGATTTTTTCTACTTGGATTTGTTGGAGATCAATTTTAAAGACATAAAATAATATTGCATAAAATAAGTTATCGAGATATTTAATATTTTTTAATTTTCCACGAAGTTGTCAATTGCTTAATTAATAATAAAAATATTCGTTGTCGGAAAATAGGATTTGTAAAGAAAAAAAATCTAATAGGTAAAAAATCAATTAAAAGCAGAAATTGTACTCTCACTAAGCTTTTATAGTGTTTTTATCTGCATTAAGTGAATTTACTTCCTTTTATTAGATTTAGATTTAGAGTTGCAGTAACTAAAATAAGCCCCAAGATGCAAGATTATTAGTATTTTTTAGTTTTTATTTGATATGACATATGACATATATCATATTTAATTTCTTGTGAAATATTACGGAAAAATATAAATTTAGTTGTTGGTTGTTTAGTTGTTTTTGATTGGAATCTGCAGGATTTCGATGTTAGATGTTGCTGCAGTGTCACACAACTATGAGATACTGTTAAAAAGGTTTTAGAAAAGTTGGATGCAGCAACAATTTGCTGTTAATAGTAATTGATAAGTTACGATTTGTGAATAAGTGCAGATATTTGGGTTTATAATCTTGTTTAAAGAATATTATATGTATATATATGTTTTCCATCCAATTTATTATTAACAATTATTAATAATTGGTTGGATATTTTGTTTTTTTATTTTGTTATATGCTGAATATTTTAATTTAGCCATTGATGGGAAAATTTTTCGAATGGAAGTGAATGTTAATTTATATGACTTTGCTTTATTGGATTTGATATGCAATAATTAAATAACTTTATAGTAAATAACTTATTAACAATAATGACTACCTCAGCGAATGATAGATCGTATGTGTACAGTAAATATATAATATGGCCTGTAATAATGTCCATAGGTATTCCAACTAAGATTTCGCAAAGTTTTGATTATTAATTACTTTATGTGACGAAAAAGTGGAAGTTAAAGTAGGATGGGCAACATAATATATTATGTTAAACCCTATGAAATGATGCTGACATATCAAGAAACGTGTATATATTCAACAAGTTAATGTACCTGAGAATTCGTACTGTTTTTTTTTCAAATCTCGATGAATTGTCAATTAATTTTCTTTTTCCTTTTTTTGGAAGCAATTTAGGATAGAGTCCTAAAACTATTTACGAAAATTGACAGGTTTACCAACACCGCGTTTTCGAATCTCAGAATGGTTACAGGCTTCTCGGCGCGGTATGCATATTTGAGGTCAATTATTGCTTAGTCTGATGAAGTGATAAACAATAATGCAGTCAAGGCGTAGAGAGAGGTTTAATAGAAACCTTGTAGTTAAAAGACAGTAAAAGTGCTCAAGTGCACTGACTCAATTAGCTTCAACATAATAATAAAGCAATTTGTATTGAACTGTACTTACAAGGCGCTGTAGACTCATAAAGAATATAGTTGTAGTAGAAACTGATTCCTGTCGAATTTGTCGTGAGGAGAAGAAATGTAGACTTGACTACCTGACTACCTTGGTAGCGTGATCTTGATCAAATTGGTGAAATTAAGCCCATAGCAATTACGAGATTTATAAATAGTTTAGAATTGTTTTAGTTTGGCATTTAGACGCATGATATATCTTTTAGTTAATGAGGAATAATACTTGCGCCTGGAATTAATAATGCATTAAGCAGGTAAGTTAGTAATATTATTTCTTCCCATAGGAGTTGTTTTAATTATAATACTAGCAATAAGATCACTGCTGATACATTTTACTAGTCAGTACTGTAACATCTGTTTTAGAGAATTTGATTAGAGTTAAGTCGTTCTGATTGTTATTTATTGTGCAATGTAGCTCCCATTTCGAAATTAATTGTAGTCCTTGGTTTCATATGAGACTTGTGAAATTGGGTCCACCGCTTTAGCTTACTTTTTGCTTTCTAAAGAGAGTAGACCATAATTTTGTTTTGATATTAGTTGAGAGTTAACCTATTAAAATGCTCAGTAGCTATTGTGATATTAAATTATTGTATTACGTGATAAAATAAAAACAAATTTTATGGCAGCAACTTTTATAACACAAAATGGAAGTAAATTGTAAGGTTTTTTGTGAATACTAAGTTAAATAAACACAACATACAGTATTTCTATGAATAAATAAAAAACAAGTACTGTTTGGGTTATTCACGAACTCGAGTAAATGAGTGCAGTAATCAAGTACCATGGTAATGTTGTAAAGTACGAACAACAAAATTTATGTACTCAAAACGTATTTGCTATTGCAGCAATTACTCTGCTACTCGGTTGCCGAGTTTGTTACGCAAGATTGTGAATATCCTTTAATATTTAATGTTTATATTTAAGTTAATTTTAAACTATTTTATTACGATTTAAAATAAAAAGTAAATATTATTAAATAAATATTAAATTTAATAAATAATTTTGGTATGATTATAGTTTCCCGAGCATTGACTTTGAATTTTGGTAAAATCGGCTATTCTGATCCATTTGTTTTTTCACGCTATACTATACGTAGTTGCTGCTTGATTTTTGTTATATATCGGGCTATAAAGTTCCACTTTTCGGCTGTAAAGGTGTTTGATTCGGTACCTGCAGGTGTAAAACACAGTGAAGGACGTCCGCATCTTCGGTGGAATGAGCAGGTGACCAATGATTAAGGGGCGCTCGGTATTATCAACTTGCGACAGCAAGGTTATTCGAAGTAGCCCAGGACTACTTACGTCTGTAATGGTTGTAATGTAAAGTTGCAAATTACGGAAACAACATTTACAGCAAGATGGGCGCTCAGAATAGCGGATTTTATAAATTGTATGGTCAAATCGCAGCGATTATGAAACTGTAATCGTGCAATATTTTTTAATACATTATTTTGTCGAAAATTAAAGTATTTATTTTTTCTCTTTTAGACTTTCTGAATGATTCATTCATGGTTGGCAACATTTATAAACTGATCTATAATGGAATCGTAATTTGAATAACTACATATATCTTTATCGAATGAAGGAATTAACAGCACAAAATTAAACAACACCATTATAATATAAAGATAGTATTTATATTCATAATATGCATTACATAAGTAAGAATACAATGGATTCACTACATGAAATCTGATCTAGTTCCGGGTTCAACTTTAATATCTACTGCAATCAAATATTGATGCGCAGTACACTACTTGGTTTTTGTAGTACTCACATCGTTTACACTTGAATAGGTAGATCCGATGGATAGAGAATGGTTTCCATTAAACCATGAAAATGGAATTTGTAGTTTTCATTAAATTGAACAACTCATAATTAGTCAGATATATTGTTAAACGTGAGTACACGGACAATTGTTATATTTGTGTGATTGTATATCGATTTTATAAATTTATCACATGGATGTTTTTGTCTAATAAATCGTTGAAGAGTCATGGAAAGTGCGCATCGGTTAGAATATTACATTTCAATATATAACACGATATATTACTTAATATAATTTAATTCTCTTCAAATATGCAAAATGTATACCTTCAATTTCTTTTATATTGTGTGCTAATAAATTGATAATCCAAATATTTGGTAAACCATTTAAATAATTTTTCTTTGTAATTAAAATTTTAAATAAAAAGTAGAATATTTTGACATCATATACCGAAAAGATGGACATTGTTGCAACAAATAATAGTCTATAATGAACTTAATAAACTAAGTTTAACTACAGAATAAAACAGTTTTTAGTATCTGAAATATATATTGAACTATATGCATTTAAGATATTTATAAAAACTGGGAACAGAAATGTCGATTTGACAGTTATGAATAACAGAACATAATTGTAAAAATATAAACTTATAGATATTGTTGAAATTCCGATTAACTTTTGATCAGGAAGTAAGATTAAACATCGATTTAATCTCAAAAGCCAGTTATCAATTATTAAAACCGAACAGTAAACCAAATTAGCAGATTGCAAATTTTCGACTAGCAAATAGTGAATACATTTAAAACTTATAAATAAACTGGGTTGGTAATAGTAATAATGTTGCTAATGATATTTTTTGGACCCTCCAAGGTATAAGAAATAGAGGACGCCCCAAGATGACATGGCGTAGAAACGTTAAGGAAACGAATAAAACATTTAATAAGTCAAGACATATAGCTAGAAACCAATATTTGTGGAAATTCTATGTAAATAGACTAAGTTCTTAATTTATTCCTTTGATGTAGTGCTAGAACATGTCAATAATAAATGATGTTCTGTATTGTGACTCACTCAAGCTTGAAAGTTAATTCGTTTTTAACCCCATAATAAAGTTTTAAGGCACTTTCAATTAGAAATCTTTGTATTTAATATTAAAATTGGCGATATGAGATAGGCACTTGAAAAAAGAAGAGCCGAGTGTTATGAAAGGAAAAACCTAGCGATAAGGAAGGAAGTCAGTCATTGAATGAAGATCCTAACCACATGTCATGTCCATCCGTATGTTAATTGTGCTAAACTATAAGAGGTGAATAAAACATATGATCTCTGATGATATGTCTATGTTTATGATTATCTATGTTATAACTAGTTTTACGGAAGCTGAAACATATGCCTGCATCTTTTTAGATCAAGGTAAAAGCATTGAAACACCGATGCCCAACTCATCGCTCATCAATTTCCTGGATAAGTTAACTAATAACAAACGTATTTAATTGTAAGATTCAACTTTAAATAAAAGTAGATTTTAGGAATAAAAAATTAACAATAAAACGTTTTCGACCTTAACGTAAAGGTATTTACAATAAATAAAGAATAAAATATACTATTAAAATTAGTAAATAATTAGAATACTATTTATTTTGCTTTAATAAAATCTAATTTATATCATACATATACACACATTCCTTTAACTCATATGAGGAGCATAGGGCGGCAAGTTTATAACATAAAGGTATTAAAATATCATCTGAATATAATTTAATTTCATATAATAATTTTTCTAGATAATCGAGTACTTTTTTCGGTAAATAAATCTGGTAAATCTTTGCGCTACAATAACAATTTCATATTCAATATTTTGAAGTTTTCAATGCAGTTAGCATATTTTAATCTCTTTCCAAATTCATATATGCATTTCAAATGATTAAATGAATAAATTAAATAAAAATATTGTTTTAATATAATATATCTTTCCCACTAAACCTACCAACATAATCATAGATTATTGTTATCAATCATAGACTACAACCAAATACCACAGATTACTAACACTGTTGTGTTTACAGTTCTCACATCCCCAAATATTTGACAGAACAGTGCGTTGAAAAAACGATTTTAATGAACATGAGCATTTTAAGGAGCATTTAAGCCTTATTCTGTTTCCCTTTCCAATTCTATTTTATTATTTTTTAAATTGTCTATCTGTCTATCACAGACTGCAACCATTTTTGAGCAACATTTACCCTGTTTACAATTCCTAGACACTCAAACATCTTAAATGACGTTGCATTACGACTAAACATCTGTCATCGGATTATAAGACGTAGTGAGTATAAATTTTTTCAGAGTTGGTAACTCTAGCACTTAAATCATATAAATTAATGAGCAAAAAATGTAACAGTTTGAAATGATTTATTTTTGTTATATTGTATCTATCAGATATATTTTATTGAAAAGCTATTATACATATTTTTTTATTTTAGTATATAATTAGTTTTACATTGTTATTTATTATTAATAAAAAAAGTTATATTTCTGTTAATAATTTGGTTCTAGTTTTTTACGTGCCGAAATAGCTCAGTTGGGAGAGCGTTAGACTGAAGATCTAAAGGTAACCCCGTTCAATCCCGTTTCGGCAAAACAAGTTTTTTTTTAATTGTTTTTTTTTAAGTTATATAGTTTTTTTTTATTAATGTTTCATAATATATTGCTATTTATTTAAAGTTATTTTTTGATATATTATTTTTGTTTAATATTTTGTGTTTTTTATATATTTTTAATTTTATGATTTATATTATATTTCATATTATCTATATATACCATATAAACAAATTTTTCTATAACTCGAATTGTCTATAGTTCAAACTAAATAGAGTGCAATAGGGCTTAGAGAGCAAATTACATACAATTAGAAAAAAATCTTTAATTCGAGGTCTCCATACGTCGAACCTTTTCTTTGCAAAATGGGAGTTCCAGTTATGAAAGTTTGGAGGTATGCATATTGTTTACGTACTCGGTAGCAATGCTTATGAACAAATTCGTAGGTAAGTTTTAATCTCATGTAATGGTGTTATCTTATGTAAACGGTATTATTTCAACAGTTAACACTCGCTGATTACGTTGATAAGATCATATAACAGCGAATATTATATAAGGTTATTGTTGAGTTGAAATAGCACATACTATATATAATAGCATAAAAAAATGTCTCTTTATGTTGAGGAAAAAAGCAATTGGTGGTCGTTGGTTACGATAACCAAAATCCATAAATTACACTTCGAATTGTAAAATGCATTGATTTTAGTCGTTGTCCACCGTATTCTCCCGATTTGGATTCCATTGAGTTTTAGCATGCTCCCGGAAAAACGATCTTCAAACAATTAATCAATTTTGAGAGTTTAAGTAATTAATTAAATGTCAGATTTATTTAATTCAATTTAAATTAATTAAAATGTTTGATAAGCAACGTTGACAGCGGTGTTAAAAGGTAGTCTATATTTATGAGTAAGTCCAATGACACCTGGTAGGCCCAAGTAAATTTGGAAGCATAGACTAGAGAAAGAAACTCAAGCAAGCGGAAAAACCATTGGAGAATTTAAAATCCTAGCAAGAAATCGTAATAGTTGGAAAGAGTTAGTTATAACCCAATGCTCCCATGGGTATGCAATGGAATGAGGAAGTAGAAGATATTTATAACTAAAATCGATTTTTGAAACAACATTTTTAGTAGTTACTTTCGAAAATGATTAAATGTATTATACATAAATTGTTAACTTAGTTATATATTTATATATATTTATTCATCAAGAAATTGATGTTACTGTAAACTGAATGCTTAGAGTATATAGTGCTCTTATGTTGTTATTTAAATTTTTTTAAGTAAATTTTTCAAATAGCACCAAGCCTTTAAATTTTCTTTTCTCATTTCAACAATTCTTTTTATTTAAATTACATAAAAATAAATTATTTAAAATGCATTCTGCCTTGAACTTAAGTTGGAGCGCCTCTTTTGTTTTTACTGGCGATGTGTGGATTCTTCAATCAATATTCACACCCAGTTTTGAGAAGAAAAAACAATTCGTTCTGCTTTAAGTCGCTTCGGCTGCTACACACTTACCATTTTAAGTTTCAAACTTAGATTTTATATTCAAATTCAAATATGAATGAATGAAGTAATTAAATATCTTTATTGTATATATACTTCACATTATTTAGAATATTATTTATAAATTTAAGATGCTGTACTCGAATGTACTACTGAGTAATTTAGTAATAGGATTACTGTGGGCGTTGAAAATAGTAGCCCATAAAATACTTGTAGTTATAAAATTAGTTATAGCCCTGCAGTTTAATAATCATATGAATATTATATATCTTGATTTTTAACACACATAAAAAATAAAATTTATTAGTTGTCTTGTGTTATTTTTCTGTTTACTTCATTATTTATTATGTTTTTATTGATCAGATTTTTTTTTGATAATAAATTTTTTATTTAATATTTAATATTTTTTATTTAATTTTATAATATTGTAGTATTTTATTTCTATATTAAAATTTTATTAAAAATTTAGTTTTTTCTTTCGTATGTAAAAAATTAGTTTATTAAAGGCTTTTTTTTTATACCTTTTACTTTAAATTTTTTAACAATACTAAGAGAAATTGCAGATAGGACTCATAGAATTGAATAAAATTATACTTTGCTGTCAGGTTCGTTACTGCGCGATATCAATAAGGCAAGCATGTACTTACTTATTCTAATTTGTAACTTGATTAAAACTTATATTTCTTCAAATTTAACAATAGCCGTAATTTTTTCTTTCATAGTTGTAAAAAAATAGCGTTAAGTCTGGTTGTAGCAAATTGGCATCACTTTTAAAATATGTTAAATGTCAATATCTAATTTCTAACTTGATCAAAACTTATATCTTTAAGTTTAACAATAGCCGCAATTTTTTCTTTCAGAGTTGTAAAAAAACAGCATTAAGTCTGGTTGAAGCAAATTGGCATCACTTTTAAAACATGTTAAATGCTTATTTTTGACATATGTGGACAATATGAAATATGCAAATTGTAAATACTATAATTTAATTAATTTAAAAAAAAAAAACAAATATTACAAGGGCAATGGTAGCATCTTTATCTTATATATTTAAATTAATTTATTTATTTATGTATTTGAATTAATTAGTAAATGAAATGCTCCTATGATTTTTACGGATAAGTGGAATTTTCCAACATATTTCCAGTGAACATTCATAACAGACTAATTTTTGAATTTACGTCTTAACTAAAACTTAAGACATAAAAATTTTTGCGAGTAATGCCTAACTCTGAAGATTTAAAGAGTATTGTTCTTGTTGTTTCACATGTTTACTTTCATAAGTTGCGAGTATATTTTTGCTACTCTGAAAGAAAAAATTACGGCTAATATATATTACATATATATTTGGAAATAAAGTCTAGTTTATTCATAAATAATTTTTTTAATTGTAACAGAAATTGTAAAAATTGTATATTCGCTCAAACTCTACTGAGAATAGTGATGAGTATAATAACTATTCTTTGAATATAATAAAAATATGAAATTATAAAAAAACAAACAATCAAAAAATATTATAATCAATTATAATACGATAAAAAAATTAATTATTTGAATATAATAAAAATTAATAATAACAAGTCTAAACAACAAGTACTTATAAAAAATATTCATAGCTTAATCACACTATTATCTGATCAAATTTGTAGATAGAAATTGTTTTCAGCAATCGTAACTGATAAATAAGCTTCGGTATAAAATTTTCTTAGCTCATCAAACTGCATATAAAACCTTGAAAAGCCAAACATTCCCAATAAATTCTATCAGACAAACAGTGATAAATTCTAAGAGCTTAAAGTCAAGACATGACAACAACTACTACAGCGCAAGCCGTACTGTAAGTGTTCTGATTGCAGAAAAGATACTAGTTTCTGTATCTCTGTATCTGTTTTTGTATCTCTGCTCTGCAACAAAGCTGTCAAGAAATTGTACAAATTCTTAACTTGAACAATTATTAATTGCTCAACTAAACTACTTTTATGCAAATTTTAGGCTAAGTTAAGTAGTTTAAATCTTGTCAAAATATCTGAGAGATTAAATCTCTGACAGTACCGAGAGTAAGTCAAAACATCTTCCAGTTTGTGGTTTTTCTATGAAAAATCTGACGTTAACAAAACGACGCACTTGTTGCTCCAAAAACAAAAAAACAAAAAAAAACTTTTATTTAATTTAAAATTTTGCAATAAACGCATTAAGCAGAGCGGTTTGCTCTTAGTATTTTTATTAATTGTTCTGACATTTAACATTTCTAATGCCATTTTACAAGTCAAGTTTGTTTGCAAACATTTTATTGACAAATACAATTTGTAATAATTTTTTAAAGTAATATTTATAAATGCTAAGTAAACAAACTTAATAATTTTTGCATTTTTATTGCAGATGAATTCAAGTGCGGTGAAAGGAAGTCAGCTATTAGTAGTAGCTAAATAATAACATTTTTATGTAGATGAAAATATAGATAATAAAAATATTTATTCAATTTAAAATCTAAGGTTTTGTATATACTTGTATATGTTGAACACTAGGAACACTGATCATGATATATGCGGATCCATAGATCCAGATCCATTGTATAGATGCGGGAGCAATAAATATCTATGAAATTTTAAGAGGCTAATGAACTGTCAAATATTCCGATCTGTCTAAAATTTTAGACTATGTCTGATATATAAAAAGCATCTAATAAAATAATAATATCATTCTGATATTAAGAAAACATTATGATGTGTCTGAACCCAACGTATTAAGAGAACCGCGACGATGTTGTAAGACTTATTGTAGGGTTTTTAAGTATTTATGGTGATTATGATGAAAACTACGTATATCCTTCAGTTTTTATTGTGGCAATTGTAAAAACTAAGATGAAAAGAATCCTTTCTTAGTGATTGCCTAGTTTTGGGTAGAAGAAACCAGAAGAAACATGTTTTTAAGAAAATGTTTTCATGATGGTCCCTCCAACTGCATATTAGTGTGGACAACAGATTTGATGTATTAATTGAACTCAATAGATCCAGAAATCTTTTTTGGAGTTTTTTGAATAGCTTATGGCAAAGCTGTCCAAAGCACGGCCCGCGGCTAATGTTTGTGCGACTCACGACATGTTTTTAATCTACCACAATTACGTAAATTATCTTTTGGTATACTGGAGAAACTACATTATTTTATTTTTATGGTATGGCAAATAAAATTATTTAAATTAATAAAACTAAATTAAACTTTGTTTTTACTTTTGTCGAAAACAACTATGAACGAATGTATTTGTTTCTGCGGCCCTTCAATCTGTAAAGTGATTTGTATTGGTCTGCAATCGCATCTATTCTGGACAGCCCTGGTTTATGGTATTAAAAAGATTAATAAGAATTATAGAAATATAATTGGTAACTTCATATGAACTACTGCAACCATCAATATGTGAACTAAACAGCTGGATTAGGATTTCGTATGATTACGATGTTACACTGAACTTTAAATGGATGCATCACGAAATATGTGTTCTGGTTTGAATTTGCAGGTAATCACCTTGTGATCAAAAAAGAACTTAATTCCTTAATTTTTGAATTCCCGCGCTTATCTAATCGGTACATTTTTTCTATTTTCACGCTGGCAACACTATTATACCCATTCTGTCAAAGTTTAACGCATATCGTAGGATTAGTTTTTGTTTGGCGTCTATACCTTATACCTTTTTACATTATGGCCTCAATGGTTTCAAAACGCGTTCCTTGCAATGGTAATTTGGGTCTGGGGAAGAGGAAAAAGTCATACGGTGCTTGGTTGATGATATTGGTGGAGTTTTTGACCAAAAACTGTGGTTTTTTTTGAATGAAATTCAGCTTTTTGCCACCAGTCGAGAAGCGTCGCATTTCAAACCCAAAACATCAGTTAAAATGAGTTCAGCCGATCCATATGAGATGCCCAACAACACTGCAATCTCTCTAATCGGTTCACAACGATTTTTCAACACGATCTGCTTCGCCGATTCAATGTTTTCTTCAGTAACAGATGTTGTTGGGCGGCCAGGGATCTCATCATGGTCCTAGCTTGTACGATCGTCTTTGAACCTTTTAAACCATTCGTATACTCGTGGTTGCGACACACACAAATTACCAAAGGGCTTTTTTAACATTTTTTAAGAGTTTCGGCACACTTGCTGCACGCACGTTGTTCTAATTTTTGATCCATTACAAAAATCGCCACACGAAAATTTTTCGACTTCTTTGCATAGACACCAAACAAAAACTAATCGTACGATATGCGTTAAACTTTGACAAAATGTGTATAATAGTGTTGCCAGCGTGAAAATAAAAAAATTTACCTGTTGGATAAGCGCTAGAATTAAAAAACAGGTCTCTCGTTCTTTTTTGATCAGAAGGTATGCTTGCCAAAAGACAGAGTTAGAATCAAAAAATTAAGAAGGATAATATATAATCAAATTATTCAGAAAATTTTTTCTACAAATCTCCTTCTACAAATTCGGTGTTATATCATTTGACACACATATTTATTGCACTAATGACTCCAACTGATAGTACAGAATCTCTTACGAGGATATAGTACCTTATTTTTGGAAAAACAAAGCCAATGAATCGGTATTCCGAACGACGATTTTAATTCGTCGTCAGTTTACATAAAGACTGAATAGAATAAAGTACGAGTACTATTCCGTACTGTACTGTGAACGAATATCTTAACTGGTTATGTTCGCGTTGGATAGTGATATTCTTTATAGTTGGATGATACTTTTACTCTTTATGACTCTATGACTTTCCCAGTAGAAAAAGTGGTCTTCGAAGACATTGTCTTCAAGACGGTCTTTGATACCGCGTCCTCATTTTCAAGCAAATTAGCAAAACAATTGTTCAAAACATGAATGTAAATACTCTTTCTTTGCTTTCTCTCTCATTTTAGTGTTCATAGCAACGTATTTGAATTTTGCCTCAGATGACGCTATGTTTTATAAATGAAGTGACGCAATAATTTTGAAGTGTAGTAAATAAACATTTGTGAAATAAATATTAAAAAAATCAAAATGAATAAAGAAACAAAATCATTAAACTATGAAATATTAAAAAAAATAAATTAAATCAAAACAAATTAAATATTGACTTAGTTCCTGGAAAATATATTGATATTAATATTGAAGACAATAATTCCAGTGAAAGTTGTTTAAGAAACGAAACAAAGGATGTTGAAAATAAAAAAACTAAAAACACTTGTGAAAAATTAGCTGTTATATTTAAAAAACACAGGATTAACAGGCGTTGTGGTAATGATATTTTAGAACTCTTAAGATCAGAAGGTTTAATTGTACCAAAATTCTTTTCAACGCTTTTGAAAACATATAAAACTTCAACAATTGATGATAGCGAAATGCTATAAATTATTTTATATTAGTTTTAGTTAATTTTAGATATATTAAGTTATATTAAGTTAATTATTTAAATTAATTTTCACTATGTTTACTAGTTTTTACTAGTTTATTTTTAATATCTTAATAAAATTTATAATAATTTATAATAAAATTTATAATTTACTTTTAAAACTTTTAATTTTGAATGTAATGTAAGAAATTATTATATAAAATAAATAAAAGTACAAAATACAACAATTTCTTTCTACTTATTTAAAGAAGAAATTGAAATTCATTTAAAATTTAAAGAGTGCAATAAAAGAGTAGAAATAAAAAAAGGGTGAAAAAATTATATGAGCACTGCACTAAGCGCGCACAACTTTCTGTCGAATGCGTCCGTTATGCAAGACATGGTCTTCGAGACGGTCTTCGAGACTTGTACGCAATAATTCATTGAAGACATTTGGCTAATTTGTATGAAAGTGTCTTCGAAGACCGTCATACATTTGGATCGATCGGTCTTCATGTATGTATCCATGTCTTGAAGACGTCTTCGATGACGGATCGATCCGTTTTCTACTGGGTTATGGTTTCTACACATGTGTTGTGTTGGCTACAATCACACGCATCGTAATTACATATACAAAAATACAAACATTGTGTCAGGAAGCCACAGTTTCTTAATTTTATGTTTTAAAACTTAAATATAAATATACACAAAAATTAATGATAATCTAACAGTTATCCAGTTATTTACTGTTAATAAATAAATAAATTTATTTCATGGATTATTTAATATCATACATATCGTAAATATTAATGATTTATATTAAATTATCTAATAATGTTTTCTGTGGAGTTATAGTTCCAATTCGTGTGAATCCCACATATGTTATACATTAAATTTATAGCAAATTAAATGAATAAAAGGCAAATTAACTGCAGTTTAAAATAAACTTCAAAAGCAATTATTCAATAA
>NC_051847.1:130675046-130681726 GCF_002237135.1 Teleopsis dalmanni
ACATAAACAGATATTTCAATATCAAGATTATGATAACAACATTACTTGTAATTGATCTCTCCAATGAGGGTTTGTTGTGAAAGAGAATAATTATGTTTGTATGGTATTTCTGTTGGGATGTGGTCTTTCATCTCCACATTAACAATTGTTTAAATAAACATTTAAGTATTTTTTCATAATATTTTAAAATATAATACAAATTCAATATTGATAAATACCGAACATTTTATCAGTATCATTATATAGCCGTGTTACTGGAAAGGTAAAAATGTAACACAAAAATAAACTAGGGACATATCTGAAGGAAATATTTTTAGATATTGGAAGACTAATGATGAATCAAATTATTTTGGTAAAATTGAACATTGACATGGTTTAGTTATTATAGTTCAGGAACACCTATTATTGGACTGTAAAGAAGTCATGTTATTATAAATAAATTTATTTTATTCTCTATATGTCATAGGTATTTCCAATTTGTAATATTAACTTCCTGTACTTTTTCAATTTTTAAAAGCCCTTATTATATCTTCGTTTATAATGATGAGTATATGTCTTATATTAATATTAAGAGATGCTCGACTAAATGTCTTTCCTTTCCAGCTAAACTCAGTGACACGATTTTTTTTCCAATATTGCTAGGTCTTTAGGTCACCTCAATGACTTGCATTTAGTTTAAAAATATTTTAATGAAAATGAAAATGAACTGGACTATAAAATAAGAGATGAGTTTCGGAAAATGTAAATGTTGTAATATTTTTAATGTTTCTTTTTTTTTCAAATTTATGCAAATTTAAATCATGTCTACCGATTTTAATTATAGCTTTAACAATGAAATGTTAAACTCAATAAAATATATTTTACTGCTTAATGATAGTGTTAATGATAAAATGTTGCTTTTTTCATAAAGTGTTAAATTAAGTAATTTTCTATTGTAAAATGAATAGACGACCATTTAAGTGTTCGCGAAGTTGACCCATCTCCTGGAGAATTATTTGTGCGATAAATTAAAAAATAAACAAAGCGTGAAAGTGTGGGCTAACAAATGTTAAGAAATTAAGAGAGCTTGAAAAGACCTTAGGAAAGAAAAATCTATTAAATTTGCAGTTTATGATACACACAATTTAAATGTTAATTATTATTTATTTGTAATTAAATCATATATTTCGTGTACTAACATCAAAATGTATAAATTTAAAAAAGAATTATTATAAATTATGTATTTATAATAATACTTGTAATACATTTTTTATATGATAATGAATTTCTATACGTTAAATATTTGATATATGTGCAATTTATTTTATATACTTATAGGTATTATAGGTATTATAGACATTTATATACAATTACTTTTATTATATATTTTCACTCAACAAAATATCGAAAAGTAAGCATATAATAATTTAATTTTTTTTTTTTTGGTTTAGTCTAAAATATTTTCCACAATTTTGACTAAAATTCAATTCTTTTCCAGTTTTGCATTTTTCTGCTTTATTTCCAGTCTGAGGTTTTTCTTTTGTCACGACCTTAACCCTAATTTCTTTAGGTTACAAGCGCAACATCGTCTGTTCTCATGAAGAATTACACTTCAGTGAACACAAACAAAAACCCAAAATAACGAAATATATGTAGTAATTTTTTAAGAAAAGTTATAAATTAACTTGCTCCATTGCCTAAAGGCATTGTCCCCCAAACAAACACTTTAGCAGTAGATTAAACAAATAGAATAATTTATACATAAGGTTGACTTATAAAGTAATTTAAAAAATTCCAAACTTTGGGGGAATTGGATGAATTTCGTTACATATTGAATATATTAACAAATTACCTTATGGATTTAATTAAACTATCTTTTATTTTTTTAATATATAAATTTCGTACTAGTTAATTAATTAATTAAAACACTTATGGCAATATTTTAATCAATCATAAAAGCACTTCTTAAACATGACAAAATTATTAATTAAGTAGTTTTTATCAAATTTTAGTCTTTGCTCATCAAAATATGTTGGACCTTGACATTAAATAGGTAAAAAAATCTCTGAATTTAGTTCAGCACAAAAACAAACTCAGATTATTGCTAAATATTATTTTATAAATATTTAAATTAATAAATAAATTTAATCGCGTTCTATTATCATTACTGTTATCATTACCATACTATTATCTATTTAGTATATATACCCACACTGAAGTTTTAAATAAGATATCAATAAAATATATTTAAGAGTGTACATTTTTTGCTAGAACTATAAAATGTCACGATCTTTGAATGATGCCACTTTCAAGCCATCTACTTTCTTAAAGAGCACGTATCCCAATTAACATATATATTATCAGTGATGCCAATTCTGTATATGGTATTGATAAATTTTTTTTCAATAACTGATTTAATAACCAAGTCTCTGACCAGATCTATGTAAGATGTTTGATTTCTCCCCTTCTGCTTATATCTAAGAGGCAATCCACTTTACCTGTCTTTTAGGGTTATCGGCTTTTAGGACTACCGGCAAATAGTATACTAAATGTTTTTTTAAAAATTAGATTGCACTCACCTAAGCATATAAATACGAATAGTTATTTATTAATAAGAAATGTTTGAAAAAATATTTTATTACAAATAATTTTATTATCATACGGAATCATTATATATATTTTGAGACTAATAATAAAAAGATACTAACTTGACGTTGAAAATTGCTTTATTGTTTTTCCAAGTATTCTTTTTTAGAATTTAATACACTTTTGCATGCGTTCAAACATTTTATCAAAACATTTTTTCCAATCTTCTTCAGAATTCTCCAAAACGTGGTTTTTAAATGCAACAACGGCTTCTTCCGCCGTTTTCCGCCGTTTTCAAAAATCGTTGTCCACACAATTTATTCTTTACGTTCGGGAACAAGAAGAAGTCATTGAGTGCCCAATCAGGACTGTCCAGCGGATGACCAATCGATTCGATTTTTTGAATGTTCAAATAATCGTTTGTTAGGTGAGATGTGTGAGCACTCGCATTGTCTTGATGGAGATTAAGAATGATCCGACAGCGCTTATTTGTTTTCCGTATTTCACTGAATACTTCCGGTAAATATACCATGCGTATATCATGCGGAATTGACCGTTTTATCTTTCTGTAATGGTGTAGTTGCCACAGTACCAGTTTTCCCAAAAAACAGGCGACCGTTTGTTTCAAAGTGCTTCAAGCGCGAAGTACCTCGAACTGTACCTGTAAACTTTACTGTTTACATTCCGGCTCATACGCATATACCTATAATTCGTTACCTGTTATAATTTTATACTCGTACGTTTTTTGAAGCATCGCCAGTGTATTCCTTGAGAATTTATGTGCACCAATCGACACGAGCATATTTTTGAGATTTTGTCAACTCATGGGGGATGGGATCCAACGAGATCAAACCTATATTGCGGCTAAAAGATCGTTCAATATTTTATATATATTCTGGTGGAACTAATGCCTGGGATGACCTCAATCTCACAGTATGTCGCATAACGATCTTGTATTATTCATATCAGTTTTTGCACAGCATCAATGTTTTCTGGCACTGCCGAAAGCAGCTGATTTTGGACGACTTTCACGAATTTAGTCAAAGATGAGATTGTGAAACAATCAGTATACTTACAGATTGTTATATTGATGGCATTGAAGGCTGGAATAAAATGTGGAGAGCCAAAAGAAAATAATTTATAGCTGATTTAGTGATAATACTAAAGGGTCTTAATTTTTCGAAAGTTGTCCGAGGTTGTAAAAGTAACCCTTCTGATTTAATCGATCACTTAAAAAAGATAATTGCCATCTAGTATAACTAGGTATAAATAAATTTCATACGACTCAGCTTGCTTCAGTTGTTTCAAAGAGTGAGCCTTTCAACATCTTGAGTGTGCGCTCTTCATCAACCATTTTTTGGTAAGTCATGAGAGGTACGTAGTTAAAGATGTTAAGTTCGACAATATGACTATAAAATTTGTTTTTACAATTATTGATTATCCAAAAAAGATCTCAATAGGTGTCCGTTCATGCGGAAAAACAAAACTTTTCAGTGTATTCTTCTTCTTATTTGGTACTACAGCCCAGTATGAACCTAGGCTTCCCTCACGATCTGCCTCCATCTGTCCCATCAACATACACGTTCTTATCCCATTTCGTTCTTAACCAACCTCTGTGCCTGGTTGTCATCGGCTTTGCGTTGAATATGCTGTTCGGCTTTCTCTCCGACCCCATTCTTATTACATGAGCAGCCCATTGTAACCTTTGCGACTTAATGTATCTCACTATATTTTCGTTTCTAAGCAGTTCTTCAATTTCATTATTTGGTCTTTGAAAAGTTTCTGCATCAATTTGGATTGGCCCGTAGAATTAGCGAACTATTTTTCTTTCAAAAATTTATAAAGCTTCTTCGTCCGACTTAGTCATTGTCGATGTTTCTGAGACATATGTAGCTACCGGTCCGTACTATTTTCACTGTATTAATAGTGTATAACACAAAATATAATTTTGAAGTAAAATAAGTATTCGATCCCAACTAAATCTATTTATCTAATATTGTTACTACTAACTTACTAAGTTAGTAACTGTTCATATTTTATTGTTAATAGTTTAAATTTTCATTTATTTTTTAAAAATTTTTTAAATTGTATACTATTTTCGCTTATATGATCTAAATATATCTATTAAAATCTATCATTTTTTCACACTCAACTTAACGCGAAGTCTTCTTGCAAAAGCTGATGCTTGTAAAGGCATGAGTTCACATGTGTGAACAATAAAGCTCAGCTTAAGCGTGAACTATGTCCAAAGTGAGGTTATTCGAGGTTAAATCTGCAACAAAAAATGAACTTAGGAAATATGGTGTCAGAAAATATATTATTATATGAGTTTACATAATACGGGTTGATATTTAGCCAGCATTTGTTGCCTAGAGCTTCATTTTTTTTAAGAAAGCCCAACAATTCAGTTGCAATCTTGTCTTGCATGAGGCATCAGACAGCAGTCAAAAATTCACTTAAACTTAAAATTTAGCAACAAACTCACAACTCACTTCAGGTAAATTTTCCATTTAAGCATTTGATAAATAAATTCATTATGAATTTTAGTTTCTTAGCAGATATTTTGATTTATGGCAGAGTTTTAAAAATTTAAGATGCCAACAATTGTCGGTACTGTCTATCAATATTTTAGTATAATATTTCATAAATATATGTGATAAATATTTTTAATTAAACATTTAATAAATACTTTGAATCAATATTTACTTATTGAAAATCACTAATGTGCAGATTTCTTAATATACAATTTTTTACAACTTCATCTAATCTACAATATTAGCATGACTCACTGCATAACTGAGTAGTAACTTTTTACCCAAGTAATAAATTTTCTTTGAAAGCTTTAGCTACACTTATCTCATCAATATAACCTGATTAAGTCAAATTATGCATAAGCACACTAAATTATGGCTAAACACTGGTAGCCCTAGCTTGAGCGGTCTTTACAAATCTCATTAGTGTCAAAGAAATGCTAAAATTAGTTTTAAAGTCCATAAATTTTACTTGCCACTGAAAGGGAACAGTAACGTAGAGATGCTGGACGCAGATGATGGCAGCAAAGACGATGAAAAAATGAATAATAATGTTGACTACACAATCGGATTACACCGCTGGCCAATACCCTAAGCCTATAATCCGGCGCCGTTAGCAATACTAAGGTGTCGAATTTTCCCCATACCTCGCGTGCTTCGATTTGATATATAATTTTATGCGGATTTTAGACAATATGTGGAATTAGTGAAAATTGATATGGTCACGGCATATTTTTTGTTTAAATTTTTTATTGTTTAGGTCATAAAATTATTTTTTAATAAATTATTTATTAGCAATTTTGTTGAAAGCATAATTTTATTAACGAATATTTATTACCTAATAAAAAACCATAATTTCTTTCACGTCAATAGGAAGTGTTCTCTAGCGAACCGGCTAATTAGGAATAATAAAAGTTATAAAATCATGTATCTATTTTTAATGTTTGTATAAGAAATTAATGAGTATTTAAAATAGATAAATAATGTTATTTGAGAAATAAATTTTCTTCCTTAAATGAATGATCTTGTTTTATTGAATAATTGCTTTTGAAGTTTATTTTAAACTGCAGTTAATTTGCCTTTTATTCATTTAATTTGCTATAAATTTTATGTATAACATATGTGGGATTCACACGAATTGGAACTATAACTCCACAGAAAACATTATTAGATAATTTAATATAAATCATTAATATTTACGATATGCATGATATTAAATAATCCGTGAAATAAATTTATTTATTTATTAACAGTAAATGACTGGATAACTGTTAGATTATCATTAATTTTTGTGTATATTTGTATTTAAGTTTTAAAACATAAAATTAAGAAGCTGTGGCTTCCTGACACAATGTTTGTATTTTTATATATGTAATTACGATGCGTGTGATTGTAGCCAACACAACACATGTGTAGAAACCATAACCCAGTAGAAAACGGATCGATCCGTCATCGAAGACGTCTTCAAGACATGGATACATACATGAAGACCGATCGATCCAAATGTATGACGGTCTTCGAAGACACTTTCATACAAATTAGCCAAATGTCTTCAATGAATTATTGCGTACAAGTCTCGAAGAC
>NC_051847.1:130681826-130696529 GCF_002237135.1 Teleopsis dalmanni
AAAATTCGCTTCAAGTGAGGCTTATGAAAATCGACTTCCTCAATGAGAGATTCATAGTGAAATTACATTCAAAATGGCAACATGTTATCCAACGAAACCGCGCATATTTGACCTAAATCGGATCATCCTAACTATGATAATTATTCATACAAACATAATGGACTTTTTTTTACTACACCTATTATTTTTAACATAAACTTTAATTGGGAAAATAATAATTAAAAATAAAAGTTAGTTTTGTTTAATATAATAAAAATAAAAATTAAACACACACTCTTAACATTATTTTTAATTCTCGTAGAAGATTAGTCAATACTATGTTATATGTGCATAGCGGTTTAATACAAAAACCAGAAATGTCAGAAATATTGTTAATTTTACAACAACTAAAAGGTAATTTATTTTTAAAATTTTTTTTCTTTTTGTGATTGTATAAAAAAATTATCAATTAGGCAACTCTTCAATAAGTTACCTGAGAAAATTACATTTAAGCTTGTCAGAAAATTTAAGTGACCATAAACTTATGGAGAACTCCGTTAAAATTAAAGAAAAATGAATTGCTTCTATCCTTAGATATACCGTACTGCACTGATAACCGATTTCTGTTTTAAGTTTATTTAGATTTCTACTAACTTTAGTCATATCTTCATTTTCATAAAATTTAATGACTTTAGGTAATAAACAACATCTCTTCTAAATTTATTGTTTCATATGTTATTTTAACTGCTTAACATCAGTAGTTAAACTTCATTGAATTTAAGTTGTATGTCTATTATTTTGCCATAAAATTCGCACAAAATTTTTACTAATTATTTTCCCTTACATTAAATGCCATTTTAGACACTCGACGACAGAACCGTCACCAATTTGATAAACAAATTTTAATTTTATATACCAGAAGTAGGAAGAAAATGCCGTAAGGGAAATTGCCTAAATAAACTACTCAATATTTGCAAATACAGATTTTCTAGCCTAGGGTTGTGTTTATCTGTTTAATTGCATAATAAAAATAAAAAAAAATAAAATAAAAAAGATGTAAAAAAAAAGATGTATTGACACTCAACACTTATTATTTACAATTAATCAACATTTTGTAATTTTTACTGTTAGGTAAATGTGACATTTTTATTAAGTGAAACCCATGTCAACCTATTGTGAAATAACTCGAAGCCATTCACTTTACTCCTTGAATTGATAAGTATGTATATATTTTCATTTTGTTTGAGCTTATATCACAAATTTAGCGCAAATTAGAAAAATGAAATAATCAATTTATACTGCACTTTTCTATGACAAAAAAACTTTGAGCTACAGTCCAAGTAAAAACTAATTGTAAAATTACAAGCAATTATTGTTATTACGATGGCAATAATAACGCCAAACAATATTTACTAAAACAATTACAAGTAAATTTTGTGTAATCAGCGAAACAACGAATGCAGTAATTGCAGTACAAATCAAAAAAAGGCCCACAGGGCGTACGATCTGCCAAACCTTATAAGTTTTTTGATTGCCAACATATGCGTACGTGTGTTGCTGTGTATGTGCTGCCTAAAGTATTTCCGCTAATTGTTCTTTGGTAGACGATGAAAAAAAAAACAATGAAGACTTCACAATTGACAGCTGCAACACAATTACGATAATGTGCAGTTGCCTTTTTTTTGTTTTTTTTTTATGTTAAGTGTTGAGAAGTAGTATTTTACATTGTTGCAGATTCTTAGTTGGGAGCTTTAAAACAACTATTACGAATACAAAGTCTGCTATCTGCTGATGAGTGTAACACAAAATGGAACTAGAGTCGTAATTTACCTGAAAATGAAATTTTAGGGGATTTATTTTTAAAGATATGGAGAATATTGGATCAGCGCTAAAAGTTTAAGCTATTTGTAAAATCTTAAAATTTTCAGTGGGATCTTAAACCATTTTAAACCACCACTTAGAAATGAATGAAGGACATACTCCAGCTTTTGGACCGTCAAAACTCAAGGATTCAAAACTTCATTCCAGTAATAATGGAATAGAGATGGAATGGTAGAAATGATAGAATGAATAGACAGAGAAACCAGAACGATTAACGTTTTTATAATAAATTTATATAACCCAAAACTGAATTTAGCTAAAGGGCTATTGTAGTGATTACAAGATTAATGACCTTATGGGCAAGTTATTTATAACGAGTTTTTTCGAAAACGGAATAGGCAATGTCTACCTAAGAATGAAAAAGTATGAATATCACTCGTCGTATCATGAAGCACAAGTATCAAAAAAATGTCTACCTCAATAAGACCGAAAAGTGGAAAAATTAGAATTTCTAACATTTATTTAATAAATTTATCTAATACTATATTCAGACAACCAAATTTCCTTCGTGAAAATGAAATTAAGTTAATTTCGAAAGTGTTCATACTGCCCCAAATTAAGGAAATCACAGGTTTTTTGTTTACAAATCGAATGTTAAAAATTACATGCTCCAAACACCATTTGTATCTGAGAAATTTTAAATGCTGATTATTGTAACTATAAAGGATGACATTCAGTAGTTTTATTAGCTTTAGTGGATTTTAGGTATTTGAAATATTATTTTTTACTCTATTGTAAATTAATAACAGTTACAGTTTTTTCTCTACATTTAAATTTAAAAATTTGTACTACTTTCAAAATAATTTCCCGGTTTTATTAAAGTCAACTGCCACTGATGTTTATTTAAAAAAAATATCCCTTTTTCGTTATCTCAACTTTATCTTTCGCTCAAAATTTATCTTACACTTGGTTGCATTTGAAATATCCCTTCATTTCAGCCTTTATTTCAACGAAATTAAGACCATTTTTCTTAATTTCGTGCTAACTTTAAAACTGAATTTTGTATGGAAAAAACAACTTTATTTCGCTGAAACGAAGATGAAATCAAGATTTTTGTGAAATTAAGCTCTGTCTGAACATAGTATAAGTCTAAACTGCATTTTGAATGAAAATGAGAAGGAAAATTGTTATGGACAGGACATTATTAACTAGATAGACTTATTGCACAGATTGAAATTATGCTATAGGAACTACATATAACAAACATATCTTTCAACACAATTAACACAATTAAGGGAAATGTTGGTAGCATTTTCCATGTAGTATCTACCATAAAGTCTAGGCCTGCGCTGTGTAAAATCGCGAATCTTTTTATTTTTAATCGGACAATGATATTTTATTTGATCAGAAGAAATCCAATAATAAACAATAAATAAAATCTGCAGATATTATACTACTAAAGAATATTTTCTCTAGTATATCTATAACATTTCTTATATTATTTGCCACAAGCGATCAAAAATGATTTTGTTCAGTTCCTAGATTACTTTCCTCTTTCTATAAATGTGTTTAGTTCAACCCCAATAATTTTCGAATTTAATAGGACCACACTTTTTCATCACCATATAAAGTTACACCATATACTCGAAAAGCGTAAGGTTATATTAATATATTTAGTTAATTTGATATAAGTTAGTATTTACATCAAATTAATTACAATTTAATTTCATAAATCAAGATAATAAAGTACAGCTCAATTTTTTTTTATTTCTTTTTTACCATTTTAAACAAATATTACTCAAATATATATATTTGGATTCTGTACGTGTTTTTAATTGTTCTGTGTCCAGATGGGAATTCGAAGTATCTTGTTTTCACACTTGCCAAAAGACCTACTTAGAAGTTTACCTTTGCATTCAATCTATCCCCTCCATTTGTCTATTTTTTACCAAAACGACTTTATTTTTAATTTTTTTTTATTTTTTGTCCTCTAATTGTTAAGTAATATTAATAGATCTCGTAAAAATGAATGACATAATCATTTTTATATATGATAATAAAACTGAAATGTGAATAAAAGCAATTATATTAAAATTTTATAGCATAATATCAAATAAAAAATGAATACTAAAAAGAGACAATAATGAAACCGCAAGTGTTAATCTTTCACTTTCGTTAGACCTTTAAATCGAAAGTATTTAATAAATCTAATGTATGTGTGGAAGTATCTATGAAAGCGATAAGCATTAAATTCAACTTGATATGTTAAATATATAAACAAATAAAATTATTTTAGTGTTTGTACAAATTTATATTAATTTTTGTGTTTTTTTATTCACTTTATAGTTTATGAAAATAAAACACGTTTTTGATATGATTTTATTTCAGTTTGAAGCACGGAATTGTTTTAAATAAACTTTTAAAGATAATTGGAAACATATTTGTTATCTGATATCAAATTTCAGTAAATTAAATATTCGTACTATATGTATCTGTGTCCATGTATGTAGCTTTTTATAATTTAATAAATTTGAATCTGAAATTTCCAGAATTTATTAAAAACTTTAAAAACAAAACAAATTTATATGAAACAGTTAATTTTAATTAAACTTATATTTATATATCATATTTATTGCTGTATAGACATAAGATACATATATAAAATTCTTAATAAAAAGAAAAAATCACACATCACGTTACTTAAAGTTTCTTTTCATTTTAATTGTAATATCATAAACAGATAATTATGAATCAGAATTAGTTTCAAGATATATTCGCTCGCTTAACAAGTGGTTTCTTATGGACATCTTTAAGTTTAGATTTTATGAATAAAAAGTAAAAAGTTTAAGATATGTGTCAAAAAATCTAATGCAATAAAAAAATTCTTTGTGAAATAAATACATTACTCACATTAATTATGTTTTGAGTTAATACAGCAACGTAAAAAAAAATAAAGTCTCACTTTTTCTTTTTCATGCTAATTTATTGATATTCCATCAATGGTTCAATCATCAATGGTTTATAATGCCTTTGTACTGCACTGGTTTCATATCTTAAATGACTTTATCATACTTCACTGTTAATATAAAGGTTAGTAAATATGGATAGTCCTCAAATGCTGTTGAATCTCTTCGAGTCTTACATCTAATGTGCTTGAATTTGAACTTAAGTTTCTCAATTTCAGCAGACATTCCGCGAAAGTCAAAGTTCATTCTGCTTTGTAGTTCTTTAAAATGTCCTATATGTTATATATGAAATTAATTTACTAGAGTCAGAATTATGTTGTGATATGTTACATTTTTATATATTATAGTAATATAATTTTGTGTCAAAAATTATAGTGCTTCTGCTTTAAACTTCAATAAATTATGTATATAAAATTTATTATAAATTTTATATAAAATTGATACACTTTTTCATATCCTTTTATCACATTTATATCGCCAAACTTTCAAAGACTACTTTCTTATAGCACATTCACACTATCTCATTTAAGCAGTTTTGGTCATTAAGTCACTAATGAGGATAATTTACCATACAAAGAGCTTTCACTAAATCAGCTCATTATCAATAAATCAGCTCATTTAAGGCGAAAAATGGCGAAAAATAGAAGAAAGTTGAAGGTGAAGGAGATAGAAAAAATATTGGAATTAACTCTATCATATAGAACTCATTAAAAATAATTGTCGAATCAAACTTATGTGCTGAGATATATGTGTGTATGTATGCATAGGGTGATATGTATATGTATAATATATGTATGTATATCGATTTTATGTCGTAAATGAAAATTATATTTGTATTACCACTAAAAGTGTGATTATATTGTATATAATTTGCAATTTCACATGTTTTAATGTTTATAGAACTTTTTTTTTAATCATCTGTATATGTGTACCTATATACAAGAATGTAAAAGGATCTAGAAGAAGTATTTGTTTTTTTTTATAAATAAAACAAATAAAATGTATTTTTTAGTAAATAATTTTTGCAGATTTAGAATTCGACAATATGTAAAACTGCTCATTGAAATTCATATTTAATTTATTTACTAGAACAATCCACTTCGTTTCTAATGAATATATTTTTTTTCAAAGCTTTTGTTGTTGTTTTTTCTTTTCCACTAATAAAATCACTTCATTTTTGGTTTAATTCTAATTCTGCTTTATTCTCTTCATTTTACTCAGATTGTTGTTGCTTGCCTTCGGGCACACATTGTTGAATCATTATAAAATGCTTCTGTAGAAAAGTTCTAACATCAGCCCGGGTAGCTCAGTCGGTAGAGCATTGGACTTTTAATCCAAGGGTCCAGGGTTCAAGTCCCTGCTCGGGCGTTCGATTTTTTTTTTCATTTTTTTTTTATTTATTTATTATAAAAATTGAATAAAAAGAATATTCTGTGGGATTTATTTTACTATTGAATTTTTAATTTTTTCGGCAGTAATGAACTTAAGGAAATGATTGGTCTGTAATCGCCTGCCAATATACTGTTAATATTAATACTTAAATTAAAAGTGAAACAAATTAGTAATAATTAAGTACTCACATACCTAATTTGTCGAAATGATTTGTTTATCGTATTAGACAGAATAGCGTGCATTTTCTTTTAAAAATGTGAGGGCTCGGCAAAATAGATTCATTCAATACGAAAGAACAGAAAACGTGCAGTTTATTTTGGGAATATGAGAAGCTAAATTAATAAAGTAAATAAAACACCAGAACAACGTATTGAGCAGCAAGTTCCGTGGTATACTAAGCAAATTTAAATGACTAAGAATATCTACATATATATTGTTTTTTTGAGAAACTGTTAAATATCTGTTACTTATTTACATATAATATATTCTATATAGTATAGTATATACAATATATTTAATAACAAATATATATTTAATTAATAAATTATGTGTATTTGTTAATTTTTGTGAACATCAATTTCAAAACGAAAACAAAATGGATTCAATAAATGTTCAATATCACTCATAAATTTTAGGTGGTTTACAAATATAAAAACATTTTGATAGATTTTTAATATGGATTTTTTTAGTTTTTAAGTGGAAGTATTCAAAAAATAAGAAGGAAGAAGCTGTCGAGCATAGACACTTCTTTAAGTGAAGAGTTTTAAATGTAATTTTTCAAGAATGATATATTCAAAAAGGTTTACAACACAATTGAACACTGTGAAAACTGAAGATATTGACATGAAATTTGACACAATATCAGTGACAGAACCCACCAGAAAAAGGAGTTCTTAAAATCGAAAACCCAACAAATTTTTAAAATAGAAATATAACCATGTTTTTTGATGACAGTGGTGGAATTTTAGGTGGCTCGTAATGCACATGCTATAGTATTGCCAGTTAATATATAAACTCCTAAACATTAAGGCATTTTTAAAAAATTATGTAAACTATCATTTAAAAAGTTAATTTAAACCTACAAAAATTTAAACATATTTAATAACAAAAATTTCATATATCGTTATTGTGAATAGATTTACAGATTATAATTTGAGAGTACTGAAAAGTAAAAAGAAAAGCTTGGGTTTTTTGAATTAGATTTTTTGGTTTATGTAATATCTTTACAATTTTAACACAAAAATATCTCATTTGATTGATAGCCAATGAAAGGTTTTATATTAGTTAATATCTTAGGCATGAATTTAATTTTCATGAATTTTAATTTTCTATCATGAATTTAATTTTCAGGCTCAATAATTGCCTCCACTTGCTAAATATTTTTTCAGAAATCTGCCAATAAAATATATTTCATTTTTCGCTCGGTAAATTCTGGACCTTTATCGCTTTATTGATAATATGTTATTATTAAATATAATATTATATACTTAATAATTCGTAACAAAGTGACATAAATATTTTATAGGCTACTTTCCTAATTAAAAGAAAGAAGATGAGAGATAGGGTTTCAAAAAAGTTAATAATAATTGAAGACATTAAATTAGATTAATTTATTAATTTTATTTAAAATGTCGAGTATTAATATATATTTGAATAATTTTATTAAACATAACATCTTCAATTGTTAGTGTAAACATTTATATCATTTTAATTTAATTAAATCATTTAAATTTATGCATTATTTTATGTTTCTTTAAGCAAAATTATTTTTATATTAAATAAATTACCTAATTGCAATTTAATCTAATATTTTTTCATTCATTTCAGCTGTCAAATTTTTATTTCTACTGAATTTTTTGACAAGGAGCGAAGCGCGAAGATCAAACAAATAAATTTAAATTAAAATACAAAATGTTTAAACAAAATTGGCTGATTGTGTCGGCGCTAATATGGCTTTGGGCCTCTTATCTTAATTTGGGTATTAATGGACAGGTGAGTTTGTTATACAAATTTAATAAATAATATAATTTAAACACATTTGTGTAAATAAATAAACAAAAACTTAATTAAATGATTTATAAAGTAAAATATATTATAATATGAAAAGCTTTAGAAAAGATTTATGGCTTGAAGAGAATAATCTTGAAGTGTTAAATGTGTTAATATTTTATTCATAATAATACATGTCATGAACACTAATTAATTATTAGATTTATTATTTATAACCTTTTATATTAATTCTTAAATCTATGATTATTCTATATCAAATTGTTGTTAACATTACTCAAATAAAAGGTTTCTTACGGTACTTGAAAAGTAGAAGAAGTTTTGATTATAGATTAAGGTACATGCCGGACCTATTTTTAATATATGAGTTTTTCTCGTGTTTGTATAATTTTGTAAACAAATCAGTATTTACAAATATGTTATTTAATTACAGAAAATAATAAATATTAACTCATTTTCATCATATAGAATTTCATCAAATAACAAAACTTGCATAAACTTAGCACGACTTTAGTCTCACGTACGAGTTTGCACTTCATTAATATAAAAAATTGTTTATATTGTTTTAAATTATCTAATATTTACACTTAGTAAACGTTTAAGTTCGTACACAAAAATAATTAGTGTTTATTGATAATTAATAAACTAATTTATACATGGTAAGTTGCGCATAATTAAACATAAAAACGGAATAAATTAACTTTTTCTAATGAGACGTTGATAAGATATATACATATCTTATAAAACTGATAACTGTGATAGATCACATTAAAAAGTTTTTTATACAGAACAGAATTGAAAAATTTGTAAATAATGAAAGGATGAAAAATGATCAATCATTTTTTAATTACTGACATTATTTAATAGTGTTTATTGAAATAAATGCTGTCATTCCATTGCAAAAGTGAAGCTAAATTAATTAATCCTTTTCTTTCTTAATATTTTTATTTTTTCATTAATTTATTACCTCTTCGCCTATAACTATATTTTAACAATAAGTAAATAAGTCCTGAATAAAATATCAATTACTCACACTAAATAACATCACTCAGATACTATTACAAATAATTGGGAGGGCTTATAATTTATATTGTAATAAAAGTTTTTTGTAAATTTTTTTGTTTTTGTTAATTTTAAAATAAAATAATCTTATCACCATTATCTTCTATAAGTTTAGTTTAAATTACTATCAAGAAGTTACATGTACTTCCACTCGATTGCTTTTGAAATTGCTCTTCTACTAAACGGTTTCATATATTGGGATCTACTGAGTATATTAAAAAAAAACTAGCAATTGATTCTAAAGCTTACAATACTGTGATCTGCTTAAATCGTTTGGTATCTTTTATTTACAGAGAATTTCCAATTTTAAATGTCCATTTTCTTTAAATCTAAGCTTTTATTTTTTTATTATAGGAATCTCTGTATATTTTGTTTTATCAGTTATATTCTCGGGAAATCCATTTTGAGGTCCAAGTCCAAGTCAGTAAATGTAATTGTTGAAAAACGATAAACGAAACACGGCATGTTCAATCTCATTTCTTTACTGTAACAAATTTTGTACTCTCCATTTTTATATTATAGTGGTCCAAGGAATATTCGCAAAACGTTTCTTTCAAAATTTAACATCTGTCCCTAACTACTGTTGGTAGATGGCATTGGTCCACGTTACCCGACCGTTGCGAAGTACACTCCTAAAAGTTGTCTCATTTTTAGAGGACTTATTGCAGACGTGTGTTTTCTGTAAGCAGCTTGAATGTATATTATAATATTGTTTATTTCTTTATCATTCAATAACGCTTCTCCCAGATATGTAAAGTTATAAACTTGTGTAAAACTTTAAAGTTTATAGTAACCAATACTATAATTTTGTGGAGCTTAAAGTTTAAATAACCATAACGTTGCTATTCTATTAAATTGAATTGGTTTATAAATATTAAATACTTATATTTGTGACCAAAACTTATTATTATAATAATTTGTTACCGGGTTAATTGGTCAAATTTTAATATAAATAAAAAGACACTAATTTATTATTTATATTTAAAATTGAATTGGTTTATAAATGCATTTATATTTCAGATAATGACTTCAGAATTTGCAAAAATGACACCAATAAAGGGAGGCCCTTATATTGGTGTAAACCTTACATAAACTATAATTCAAGTGAAGTTACACAATACGAGTAAAATAGTCCAAAACAATATATGACCTATCCAATTTACTTTATCACCTCTGCTTGAAGATCTATTTCATTTTAATAAAATTTTAGAAAAGATTACCAAATCAAAGACTGTGTCCTACTTATCGATAGTAACTAAGTAAGTAGTAACTAATTATGATTAGGTATAATAGTAACTCAAACTTTATGCTAGCAATAGTATATAGATAGAAGTAACCCATTTTCTCTATCATAAAGCATATCATCTATCTATCTATCTATCTATCTATCTCTCATACTCATTAATTTTGATATGAAAATGAGTATTTTTTTCAGATTGTAATACGTATAGAAGTATTTTCGTTTCTCAAATATTAATTCTATAGAACCGATTTTTTAGCAATATCAAAATTTGCTTCTGCATATTATATTATTATTATATATTATAATTATAATAATTATTTCATAATATTATACATTGTAAAATATATAGTAGTGCTGTTCATATTCGAATTTACGAAGTATTCGAAGAAATTCGAATATTCGAATAGTAAACGAAGTCTTCGAAGTTGAAAAAAACTTCGAAGTTTTTGTGAATTTTTGTTCTCGAAGTCTTCGAAGTTGAAATGTAGTGAAAAACTTCGAAGACTTCGTAAGCAAAAGGTGAAGTGAGAGCGCAAAATGCAAACAAACGTGCATCACACAAATTATTTGAGGATGAAAGCATTTGCTTCGTTTGGTACGTTTTTGTTTTTTTTTTTTTTTTGGTATCATAGCGAAAATTAAAACATGTTGTTTTTTTATTTACATAAAATTATTTTATTATTAAATATGTATTATAATATATATTATTATTAATATGTTATTATTAAATATTATTTATATTAAATAAAAAATTCACATTTTAAATAACTTATATTTATTATTTATATTTAAAAAATCATATTTGAGAAAATTTTTAATATAATATAAAATATATACGTAATAATAAGTAAATATTGATATTGATGGATTTTATTAGTAATGGAATTTTATAAAAATTTTCATTTTCCTTTAAAAAGAAAATCACAAATTAAAACCTTGAAAATTAGTTATGGAAAAATGAGTTTTGCTCATTAATGCCTAATTATTTGACCTGAATGAGCTGTGATGATCACGCAGGTAAGCGCAAATTTATTTTTGCATTATAAAATTTTGAATGTTTTGTTGTAGTTACAGTTATTTTACTGTTTATGGAAAATTTTTAAATCCTTTATTCTAGGAAAAGAAATACATAATATTATAAGGAAGTATCTAAATAAAATGTAAATTAGTGTATAAGCAAAATTGTATAAAAGAAATTCCATCAAATTTTCATGTATTTTATATTATATTAAAAATTTTCATAAATATAATTTTTTAAATATAAATAATAAATATAAGTTATTTAAAATGTGAATTTTTTATTTAATATAAAAAATATTTAATAATAACATATTTAAAAATAATATATATTATAATACATATTGAATAATAAAATAAATTTTATGTAATAAAATAATACAAAAAAACATGTTTTTAATTTTCTGCATAGAATAACAACAAAAAACATAAAACCGTACAAACAAAGCAAACGCTTTCATCCCTCAAATAATTTGTGTGATGCACGTTTGTTTGCATTTTGCGCTCTCACTTCACCTTTTGCTTACGAAGTCTTCGAAGTCTTCGAAGTTTTTCACTACATTTCAACTTCGAAGACTTCGAGAACAAAAATTCACAAAAACTTCGAAGTTTTTTCCAACTTCGAAGACTTCGTTGAAATGCGAATATTCGAATATTCGAAGAACTTCGAATTTTTAAAAACTTCGAATAATGTGAACAGCACTAATATATAGCATATTTTTTAGACCATAATATTATTAAAAACAGTTATTGTAATTTAGGAAACAATTTAGTATTGTTTAACAAAAGTAATATTAACAAAAATTAAGACAGAAAAAATTAATTAATTAGTCTTGTCTACACGTTAAAATAATTTTTTATAATTGAGTTTATGAACTTAAAATCCTTTCTTTTAAATCTCCATGGATTGTGTCTTACTAAGAGTTTCCTATCTGGATTATAAGAGTGGTTTGATAGTCTTCATATATATAATTGTGATCTAATTTTTCACTTTCCTCCTTGATCAGATTGAGCCTTATTTCCTTGTGAATATTAATATTTTTAAACACCAAGGAACCAAGAACTATCTGTAACGCAATCTTTGGACTCTGTCTAGAATTGAGTTGGATTCAGTTGTATCGCCTACGTCCAGAACGGTTTTACTATTGTATTACTAATAGTAACACTTTATTATCTAGACTAAGTTTTGATTAAAGACCAACAATCCAATCGAGCTTAGAAATGCTCAGTTTTCCTTGTATAGGTTTCTTATCTGTATGATTTTTTCATGTCAATCTCTTGTACAGTGTCAACTAACTGTATATGTTTGGGGAATTGTTGTGCCATTAATAATCAAAGTCGGATATGACCCTTTTTTTAGACTAAACATAATAATTTAGAGTAAAATTTGATTCAATAAGTCTAAATTTCCACTTAGTTGGCTGTTCCTCCGCTTTATTTAATTGCTACTGCAACATTATTTGTGGCAGTAATAATATTTGAGTGAATATAAGTACTCAGTATTGCTATATCTAGTTTATATTACATAAATTATAGGTCCCAATACACTTTCTTGCCGAACACCAACAAAGAATAGGGAAACTATCAGAGATATATTTTCTTTGACACACTCGAAATGAATTGCTAAGAAGGAAGCATTTTAATATGTTATGTACGTTGGAAGGAGTTATGTTACTTAACTTGAACAACTTATACAACTCATACAACTCATTCAATTAACTGAGTAATTAAATTAAGGTTATCCAATTATAGTTATTCAGTATTCATCATAGACTTGAAGTTGTCATCATAGACTTCCCTAGTTGTGCTCTGAGGGCTTATTGTTTTTAACGCCATGACGCTTTGTCTTAATATATTTTTACAGTAATTTTTTTTTTGTTTTGATCTTCCATACAGTAATGATAAAAAAAAACTCTTAATCAAGTAAGTGTTACCAACTACAGCTGTTCCTGTTTCGAAACTTAAAATAAAATTCATCTACATACATTTTTTAAGCATTTGTAAAAAAAAATTCAACTTTAATTGAATTTATTTAGTAACATTTTAGATTAATTAATTCAAAATAAATATGTATTCACGTGGATATCGGTAGCAACTTTGTTAATGAAGTATTTCCTAGAGCTACATTTTTTTTGACCATAAAGAAAATTATTTTAATTAAATGCATTTAGCAGCTAAAGGTTTTAGCATAGCTTTAACTTTAGCATATCTTAAACATTAGCTTAAACCTTAGCATAGCTTAAACCTTAGGTAGAAGCAATAACTACTGCTTCTTGAACAGATTTTGCCTTGCTTAAACTATAAAACTTTATGTTTTATCTTATGTAAGATGTAAATGTGTACTTCAGAGCTTAATAAAACATTTTATGCAAAAATTTTATATTATGTAAAATGAGCTGTAAGTTGACTTTTTATGTGGATCGTGATTTCACTGAACAATACTACCATTTTATGCTATACTCACGCTTTTCCAAAGGCTACTCGAAATTATTTGGAATTGAAAACGATTTCCATTAAAGCCACTTTAATTTATAAAAGTAAGGTTTTGTCATAAATTTTTGTATGATAAAAAATAAATTCTCTAAATTAGCACATCCCAGCATCCTACAAGGGAATGACCATCACATATAGCCCAGCATAATCATAGCTTATACGTGCTTACGCCCCTTTTTATTAGAAGTCATAAGCATCTCTTATTAGAAAAGTGTTTGCAAAAATAATTTATTCAAAAACGATTAATGACCAACGATTAATATCTACACCACCCCTCATGCATTACTATGAACAACAACAGATCATAGATATAACAAGATTTCTGCTTATAAATTTTCTTAATTGAATATCTGTTCAAAAATTGACAGAGGATTTGTTTTAAATTAACAATTATTTATTAGCTGATAACAAACTGATTAACCTTGTTACTATTTATTTTTATATCAAGACAAACTGAAACCGCAGAAAATCGAAAAAAAATCCAGCTTAAAGTCAAGTAGGTCATAAATAATATTATTTATTATATAGAAAACTAATAAAACGTTAACAAAAATAATAAATATTTAAAAATATACAAAAAAATATAAATAAATATTTTTTGATATATGAGCAAAGGTTTTTTCTGTTGACAGCACAATCCGCCCGACAAATGCGTGCAGAAAACATAAAATTGTTTTAAAACATATATAAAAAATGTTTCTACAATTTCAGGTATATACCATT